>NC_090217.1:12177994-13377994 GCF_033026475.1 Channa argus | reverse complement strand
CATAACCGGTGGTCTCACTAGTGTTCTCTTTTTAATTTGAGCTGAGCCTATTGTTGTCGGAGTGGACTTTGCGTTCAGTGACACATGAGCCAGATTGTTTACAGCAATTTTAAAATGACATACACTTTCTGTATATTTCCTTAACAAACAGGATAGAAAATGTCCAAAACATTTGGAATGCTGGTTTCTGCCATGTGGCAGTTACTAAAGACAAGTCGGATTTTGTCTTAAGTCCTACAGCATTAGACATTGTGTATTGTATTGTCTTACAACTTTGAACTTCCTTGTTTGAAGTGTAGCATTAGTTTCTCTGATGTAATGTTCTTAATGTTTGTTTTTTTAAAAGTTTGGTCTTTACAAATTTGTGATTTTGTGAATGCATGCACACATTTGTTTGTGTGTGTGTGTGTGTATATGCGTGCACATGCTACATGAGCTGACTATAGGGTCAATACTTTTTGTAGTAACTTTTTCTTGGAAGCAAGTCATTGGAAGCTGTCTTCTAGTTACCCGTAGTCGTTTTTTCAATGTCTGAATGTACACTGGGCTTAATGTTCATGTAACATATATACTGTAAAGTACTGTGTGTTAGTAGATTTGAAGGTTTTGGTTATGTCGAATTTAACGTAGCTATTAACGTTCATCAATGTTTTATTTAGTATTACATGCTGTAGCACTCACTACAAATAACCCGCCGAAGAAAATGACCAAAATGCATCCGTTAGAATATTTTTTTTTCACGGAGCTGCTGAACGTCTTAATGCAGAGGATTTATTCAGGGGAACATTGCAAGTGGAATATGTATTTTCAGCTGCTTGAGAATGTCATTACTTTGGCGACGTCACTTTTCAATTTAAACACTCTCAGATGATGTATGAATGTAGCGCGGCACCGTGGCACACACTAATTGACTGAGGCATATTGTGTAGATATTTTGTCCACTCATCCACACACGATCTTGAATACCAATCCCCGACTCACATCCTCCCACCGGCTCACTGTATAGTGTCAGCAAAGTACTGCACTCATAAACTTTAGCTTCGCTAAATTTGCTTAATAATATTCCTCGAGTGGTTCTCTTAATAACTACCAACAAACAATACATAGAAAAGCGCCTCTTTAGTAATATGATAATTTATAAAGGGACCGAGTGAGAATGTATGAATATTCTGCAGAATTTTCGCTCGTACTTTGTGCTTAATAGAGGGTGTGTGTTTTGCCTACTCTCCTCAGGACTCTACCAAATGTGCGAACTCCTGGGGATGATGGAGTGAAGGGCGACCTTAGCCTGACAGCTTTTAATAAGTAATGAAAATACCGGAGGGTAAATTTTTAAAGACAGTATTAGAGAGTTTCTAGTCTACGGGCATAAAAACGGAGAGGAACAAAAAGGCAAAACTGACAAATAGAAGAAAGAGTAGTTACCGAGCTTTTATGTATGCATTGAGCTTCGACAAAGCAAGGACGTGGCAAAAGTAAGCGCACCGCTATGTACCCAGCATGCATTGCTGAAGGAGCTGATTGATCAGTGCTGTTTAAGTCGCATCTTGTTTCCTTCATATCAACACCAATCTTTGTCTCCGATGCTTCTCTTTTCTCGCTGTCTCTTTCTCTTGTTCTATTAACACGGGCTCCCTGCTGAGCTTCAAATCTGAATGGAAAAGGAACGCGCACACGCACGCACACACACACACACACACACACACACACACACACGCACACACACACGTCTTCAAGATCAAACATTGATTGGGATAAAATACAAAAGAGCCTTGGTGGGACTGTACCTTCTGTCAACTTTGATACCGTGCTTCATTCATCAGAGGCAGCTCATTAGTAGTGTGTGTGTGAGTGTGTGTGTGGGGGGGGTACTCATGTAAGCATGTGCACATTTACTTCTGTTTAACCACCAAGGCTATACAGTCAGTATGTAGTTGGCTCACATTCAGAAAGTCTTCTCAGATGAGCAGAGATGAGAACAGTAGAAGCTTGTTCTGTTTTGTGGAGCTGATCTTCAATCAGCCCTATGGCAGAAGTTTTTATTTCCATAAAAACTTTTTGCTTTGTACCTTGTCTTGTTTCTTGCTATTGAAAGTAATGAACAAAGACACATTTTACCACGTTTTGACATAATTTTTTAGATCGTACTAATTGCACTCTTCAGAGATAATAATTTAACAATGTTGTAACACAAGACACAAAGTCTATATTCTTTAGACATTGGATCCTTGATTTTTGACTAATCCCAGTGTCTAATTTCTAGTTGGTTAACATGTAGAGATTGTTTCCCAGCACATAGTGAAATTCTCCAAGAACTGAAATTGTTGTATGTTCTTGTACCCATTAACGCATACTTTTTCAATTTACAACGAAAACCTACACTACATTTAATTTGGAGGCTTTGTTTCTTATGAAACACCGTCCTGCTGGAAACCTGAATCACGGCCATGTTCATATTAGGTGAATAATAGCTTTCATTTATGTAGTTTATCTGAACAAGCCTCTAATGAGTAGATCATACTGTACCTACACTGTGTCATCAGAACAGGTTTCAAAGTAAAGGATGAACCTCAAGGACACGTAACATGGTTGATGTGACACATTTGCTAACCAAAAATAGTGCACAGTCTTAAACATTTATTCTTCATAATCTTTAAACTTGTTGACTATTTTCACTATTTATGATTTTCGATGTGGACTCTTGGGTGTTTGTTCCTAACATACTGTCCAATGTGTGTTCTTTCACAGTGAAGCAAACACCTTCCGGCCCTGCGTGCACTTTAAAGCTAAATCATCAAAACAAGATGTGAAGTCAGCATTGTAGGTGAGTACTTTCTCTGTTGATTTTATGTGGCCTTTAAACAAACGTGATTTTGCAGACATTACATTTTTGTCATTGTTACACGGCGATCAGCATCTTTCAGCATGCCAAAGTAGCTGAAAGAGGTAGTACAACATGGTAGTACCATGTATAGTAGCACGCTGTTTTATCCACTCCTGAAGGACATTTTGACTAAAAACTGAAATAGAAATGCAACTGAGGCAAATCACAGTTAATCTGTTATACAGAGACAAACACCTGGGCTATAGCAGTCATGAAGACACACCACTACAAAATACTGGCAACTTAAAGGTGTTTGAAATATCTACAAAAATATAACCAAAGCACAACCACCAGCTCTGTGAAGACTCTGTCTTCCAGATCATAGTTATCCCAAAAGTGTTGTTCAAGGGCAACCAGAGTAGCACAAAGGCTTCATCAGTTCTAACTAACTGGCTTGGTGAGGCAGACATATAAACAGTGGGTAGTTGGTAGGTCGGTAGGATGATTTGGTGGTTACCTGTGGGTTATTTGTCCAACTAGCATTTTTAACTCGGTCAATGTCTTGTATTGTCCACTGCAATGGTTCAGGATTGATAGCAACTGCATTATAAGGATATATCACGGGGTTGTAGAGCACCTCTTTTTCCTAAAGAGGATCGTCCCAGTTTGACATGGATGTCGTCCTTTACAACTCTTTGAAACCAATGGCCTACTTTTTCCAACATGTGGACATTGCTGTCTACAAAGGAGCAACTATTTTGGATGCAGATAGACTGATTTAATCTTTAGTTTTCCCAAATACAAATCTGGGAATTCCGTGCATCGTTGGACGCCATGTGTGTTTTTTACAACTAGTGGATAGAGCTTCATTGAAATTGCTACATGTTTTAACTTGTATGGTGAAATATCGATACATCTACAGGATGAACGACAAAGGTTTTAGCATCATGACCTTGAGACAGGCCAGCTGTAATGGAAAACGGATTAAATTAAAAATATATATGCAAGCTTGGTGTGAGATAATTGTTATAATTTTTATTTAGAATGTTGCCACTTAGTGACTGCTGGGGTTCTTTATACAATAATTCCTCTTTTTATGACAAATCTTTGCTCTTAATATCTTTTGTATCCTGCTAAGCTCACCACCTTTCTGACATCATAATCATAATATCCCAACAGAGAGTATATGAGCTGCAAATAAACATGCATTTGCGAGCGTGTGTTTACTGTTGCACGCGCTTATCGAGAGGTTATGCAGACTTCTTTCACATGCTGCTGTTGCTTGATACTGTGTGCGCTGGGCTGCAATGCTCCAGGGGCATGAGACAGACCCAGAAAAGCATTATCACCTTTCTGCCAAAGCGTAGGAATTCAATGAATTATTTACGTTACACCAGGCAGGCCTCTAGACAGCTCTGGGACCAAACAGCACAGACTTCAGTTAGGGAACCTGGAAGACCAGGGGCCAGCCGAGGAATGGGGAGAAATCAGTGGGGATCCTGAGGTAACGAGCGAAGGGAAATTAAATGACCAAAAAAAAAAAAGAAAAGAAAAGAAATAGGATCAGGGGAATTGGAACACACATTCATTCACAGATTTGTTGAATGTGTGAATGTTCGTGCAAGCAATAACCACAGATATGACCCACACACACACACAAATAAATTCACAAAGGAATACACATTTACAACACTCATCACTGATTCAAACACATATGCTGTAAACACCTGACACACCTTAACAGATATGTAAGAAAACATAAGATCAGGTGGTGGAATCCACATAATGTCTCTCACTTTCTCTCACACACACACTCACACACACACACACACACACAAACCCCAACTATCATCAATCTCAGGCTTCAGGGCTGTGCCCCCCTTGAGTCCACGTCTCTGTTTTTGGTTCTGTCTCCATGCAGGTAGGAGGTCTCCTGATACCCACCACTGGGTTAGTGCACTACACATTAATGCAACATACTTCCCTATTAAGAGCACTACACATGCTGCTGTTCCTTTCCTTTAGCGCCACACAGCACTCCCATAAAACCGAATCCAATCTCTGCATACAGGGGCAGATGGTGAATCAGTGTCCGAGCCAATGCATCTTTATTTTACTTTGTTTAGAAAAAAGACATCAGATGTATTGTTTGTGACTGGGCTGTGTTTTCATCCACATGTGAATTGACTCAGAAGCCAGTCAAAGCATATTCTATTCTCCAGGATGGTACTTGATATCCCTGTGGGGATTTGTCAATGGGTTTCTTGTAAGCTCTCACAGCCAAAACAAACATCAGGAATTCAAACAGGGGGTCGATAGAGGTTGCACCATTTCCTGTCAAAGCAAAATAGAAAAGAAAGCATTTTACAAACAGCCACTCTTCAAAGATAAGGTGACCTATGTTGGTTGCTTGCTGTTGTGAATGAAATCAGGGCATGAAACAGCATGCAAATGTTTATGAGAGATGCACATTAAAGTCCATATCGTGCCAAATTAATTTTAAGTAATTAAACGTAGCGAAAAAAGCTATTTAAAAACTGACTCTGTGCCAAGTTCATCCAGCAGCTAAATGAGCGACATTCCCCATCCACAGATTAATTACACAAGTCTGTCCACAGACAGACAGACTGATATTGAAAACATCATAGTGATAATAGGACTACTGAATAACACCTAAAGCGATATCTCTACTTTTGCTCATTCATTTAATAGCTGTTTTTACAAGCATTTTTTTATTAGGCATATGAACTTTCACTACTTCAAATTCAGTTATTGTGCCCGACTAAACCTGCTCCCGTGGGGAAAAAAACGATGCTATAGCATCAATGTAATAAGGAAAGTTCAAATTTCTATACAAATTTATTCAGTTTAGTTGCACCTCAACTGGCTTTAAAATACAGGGTATATTTCAATGAACCAATAATGTGAATCCACTAAAATATGTACCCTGGATATTTTTAACCTTTTTTTACACGCACATGACATTGTGCATGATAAGTACTTTGCTGAAAAGACATATTCAGACTTGAAACGGCACAGTGCACCTGGCCCTTTAAAGTAGCACATTATACAATGGGATATGTTTTATCTTAAAATATTAAGGGATTTTTTTTTTTTACACGGAACCTTTTTTGAAAAAAAGGGGGAAGAAACCAAAGTAAGTCTTAGTTTTATTAATGAGTGAATTTTATATTTTCTCATTTCAATTTCTAATTTCTCATAAGGGGAGATTTTCTTATAAATCTGCTTCTCAGCAATGAGAAAACGTTAAAATGAGAGCCGGGGTGCGTTCTACAGTTTTGGTGTGACTTAGAAAATGGTTAAATTAATAGCTGTGGCGAAAGTGAATTTTCACTACAGCCTTTGCAGAAACGTCATGGAAGAGGTAAACACTCAAGCAGCGCAGGTGTTGGCCAACCTGAACACCTGAACCCATGAACGCGCAACTCAAAAGCTGCACTCCTACTCACTGCATGGCTGTGATTTAGATTTTTTTATTTATTTATTTTCTGACCTTGAGAGTAAAACAGGGTCCAGTGGAAATGGGGCCGTGAGTAGTAAAGGGTTTAGTACAAGCTTGGCACTTTGTTCTCCACAGCTGAGGCTTCGTCCTGCTTTCAGGAGACTATTCCCAGATCAGATTCGTCTTCTCCACTGCACTTTCCTTTCCAACTAACAACAGCAAATAAAAACTTTCTTTTTTTTTGCTCATGCAGCTTTTCTTATGAACTGCACAATATTTAAACTGTAGGAGAATTGTTTGTTTAATATCATATCAATATCAAGATAGTAAATGCACCTTTCATCTTCTAGAACTGTGAATTTACTGTATAGAACATTATAACCTTATTATGGTGGTTTCGTTCAAGGTTTGCCTGCAGAGTTGTTATACATAGATTTTTACGTTCTAGGCAAATATATTTAATTTTGTCTTTTGCCTTTTTCATGAAAATGGTTAAATGCAGAGTGTTGCTAATTGGTGGCTCTGTTATTTGTACTAACAACCACTTTTAAGTCAAGTTGACCCGAGTGCTGTAGAAAGAAGTAGAAAGACACAGTGGTGAAAATTAACCAAAAATAAAAACAATAAAATACAAACAAACAGCAACGTGGTTATTTATTACTCTTTCACGGATTTCCCCTCATCTAAGGCTAAATGGGTAGTGAACAGTGTAATGTATAAGCAACATGATTCTTTCATCTCCAGTTTTGTTTCAACACTTAATTTTACCTCGTGTTATTGGAATTGGAAAAGTAACATAACTGGCAACTAGTTTGAACAAACTAACTGCTGGGCATCGCAGGCACCACTTTGTGGTCTTTGCAGTCTGTGTTTGCTACAGTGGCTAGAATGTGTAACCTGCATATCTTGTGTTTTGTTACAGTGTTGTGTAAAACTTAATAATGGTAAATACATGCAAAGTTTTCCAGTGGCTCTGTATGAGACCTGCTAATTCACAGGCCTGCAAACTGTGACAGATAAGGTGGCACTCCTATGGCCTACAGTGACAAAGCTTTTTAGAATCATGGCAAAAGGTCAAAACATAGACTCCAACTCACAAGATGACGTCCGGGTCTCCCAATAGTTAGAGTCTCATCACAGTACAAATTCCATGATAACTGAGCAAAAGCCAACTCACATTGAACACATTAATAAATGGTTTTGTCTCTTCCTGAAAATTGATTGGGCACATGGATTGAAAGTTGCATTGATCTTGTTCATGTTTGTAATAATATATCATTATATATGATTATGGCAGAATAAGTGATGATGGTTGGATAATTACAGCTGTACAACATGATTACTTCAAGGAAATATTTGTAAATATATTTTTAATGAAATGAGATTCAGTTAAGTACTGTTTGTGTGTTACAAAGATGGATGTAGTTTTCTTACTGCAGAAGAGTGTAGTCTGAAAAATAGATTAGTTATTTCATTTCATTTCCTTCATATTTACACGTTATTTCACATAAAAAGGAACAGTACTAGAAAACTATTGTGACTAAATTTTATAATCTTTTAGAAATAAACTAACTTAAAAACTACATTTGTTACATTTACAACAGCAATGGTACGTTTTAATGGTTTTCTTCATATTACGATACTACAGTACAGTTTTCATAACCCTGACCTTAAATCAATTTCTGAGTCGGGCCAGTAAAACTGGGTCTGGTGAGTGGGGAGAAGGAGTGAGTACTACAAGCTAGGCATTTTGTTCACTACAGCTGAGTCTCCGTCCTGCTTTCAGCCTATTCCCAGGCCAGGCCTGCCTACTGTGCTGCACTCCCCTGCCTGCCTATGATTTGTGGAGCCCACTGGGGATGAAGCTAACTCTCCCATAGGTTAAAATCTGCAAACAATGAGCCCTATGTCCATGATGGATGGCCTACATCCCTCCCCATTTGTCTGCGCTTTATCCCCACCTCAGAATCAATTGTTAAAACCTCAAAAGTTTTCTCAGCATACACTGCCTACTATGCTAGATGAAAAAAGGTGGGGGGGGTACAGGATACCGAGCCAAGAGTGAGAAAGAGAAAGCGATCAATGTTGTCCCAAAGTAGAGAAGCGCGTGAAAGGGACTTTCAGTATCACTTTCAGGGTCCTAATTAGGGACAGGACAGCAAGCTACCTCTCCGTGTGACATTTAGCTGGACGTACTTGATAAATGTCACACTGCTGGATACAGCCACGACAAATGGATGCATCAACAACGGCTTAATAACCTTTACTGATACTCCTGCCAGGAATTCAAATTCTTTATCTGCTCTCCCTTGCATTTCTAAAACACTGGGCCCTAATAATCAACATTGTGTGTGGAACAGGGGGGTAGATGCGCTTGTGTGTGTGTGTGTGTGTATATTTGCTCGTGTGTAAATTAAGTGTACCGCAAGGCTGTCAGCTTGAACCCTCAGGCTGCATCAGTGTGTGCTCGAACGTAGCTGGTGTGTGATTGCCAAATTATCCTGGCCAACGTCTCTTGGCCAGAATAGAGACAGTGAGAGGGAGACCTTTGTAAGCAATCAGAGAAAGTGGAGAGCTGTAGACCTCCCTTGTATCTTTCAAAACTTGTATCTCTGCTAGACATGGAGAAGCCAACTGAATTAATCAGCTCCCAAGACAGTAACATTCAGGGAAGAAGAAGCAGAAGATTCAGTCATTTCTCGGTAATAACATCATTTAGGAAATAAATGTCATATGTAGAAATTCACATTTAAATTAATTAAAATGATTCTTAAGGGGGACAAACAATGGTATTGGGGACTAACAGAGTCTAGAAGAGCCAACATCTCTGAGGTATTCTTAAGGCCTGTTACCAATGATCTTGTCAGAGTTTCATTAATAATGAAGGACACAGTCAAACTAACACTGAGATGTGTCAGTTGTTGCCGGATCTTGTTTGGTCCCATTTGGAACTTGTAATTGGCCTCTGATTGGAAGCGACATCCCAGCTCGTAGCTTGGAGATTTGTTAAGTTCTGATTGTTGACGTGACGCCCAGGCCAGTTGTGAGTCAGTTGACAACATGACATATTTGGGACAAAACACAGAAGAGGTGTTGTTGGTCCTTTTGGATCCAAAGTCTCTGGGAACAACTCATTTGGTGCCAAAATAAGTCGGAAGTTTTTAGACGACAGAGCACTTTGTCTTTTTTCACGCTTCCTTTTTGATGCTTTTGCTGAGGCCAGAGATTATTTTTGAAAGAACAAACCCCAAATGGACATCTTCTTTTCTTTTGAAGCCTGTCTTTGATATGGAGAACACACACATAGATTTATATTTTCCTTTGCATATAAAATAAAAACATTTATCTGATTAAATTAACTCTCTAAATATACACGCCTGTGTTTGCCTCATAGAATCTTTTATCTGTGAAGTTCACTGTGCTCTCTCTGGACCCAAGCTCCTGAGTGATTACGCCTGGCGTGTGTGTGTGTGTGTGTGTGTGTGTGTATGTGAATGCGCATGTTACTGCTCCGCAACATGTGTGAATGTCATGTACAGCATGCCTGAAGTTCACACACGTACTGGAGTGTGTATACCTGCATATGCGTGCATGTGTGTGCCATGTTTCAAATCACATAGCCTTAGCAGCTTTGTACGGTGGCTAATTGCATCTCCTGAGGAATAATTAGGTGACAAAAGCAAACGTAATGGTGCCTCGGCTACAGAAAAGATGTATGTTATGTCTTGTGTGTGGTTGAGCTTGCAGCGCCATTTGTTTGCCGGTGGTAAGGATAAGAGGAGAGGACATAGCAGGGGCTGTACATTTGGAGGCCAAAACCCGGAGAAACGGAGATGGTGCAACAATTAATTACGGCTAATTAGATGTATCCGTTATATTTACTGGGCCAACAATAAATCAAATGGTCAAGCTATTTTTGTCTTAAAAGACTTGTAACTAACATCCAGCAAGCATGTATGTGTGTGAACAGCTGATGAGGATGTGTTTAAGCACTCTGTGTGTGTGTGTGTGTGTGTGTGTGTGTGTGTGTGTGTGTGTGTGTGTGTGTGTGTGCGTGTGTGTGTGTGTGTGTGTAAACTGCTATTTACTGTTTGCTTTCCAGGTGTTCAGAGTTTGGGTCGCAGCGGACTCCCTCCTCTTAGATTAATAATCCATTAGTAATCCATTTCACTAATGAGCACTCAGCAGAGAGTCGGGACCGAGGGGGACATGAAGACGGTCAAGGGAAGCCAAGTGCATAATTAATGTCTCAGCCAATCAGATGTGCTATTACAGTCGCTCCCTCCTGGAGAGAGATGTCACCTGTCGACTAAAATGCGTGCGTTTATGATATTTTCCACTGAGTGAAACTATTAAAAATATGATGTAAAGTTACTGAAATGATGAAAGTACTGTAGTCAGTTAAAAGATTTGAAGATAATGTTTTCAAGTCTAATATGAAATTTAAATTCTCTTGATTTTGTGTGTTTGTGTGTAAAAAATAAATATAAACAATAATGATACTGCAGATATTGTAAACAAAAGCATAAAAGCTTTTTTTAAGCATATTTGGAGAAGCTGTGACTAAAATAGTATAATCAACCAACCATTGCAGAATTACAGGATTTGATCTCTAACAGACATTTAAAATCCACTGAATGGATCAAAGAGAATACATGTAGCGGAGACCAGGTGTGGTTATAACATGGGGAGAGATGTGACACCACCAGTTCAATCAATCAGGAATAAGATAGGAATCACAGTATGTGCCTACTTCCTCCCTGATCCCTCCCAGATGGAGTAAAAATCTTCTCTTTAGGTGACTACATACTCTGGCTGCTACTGTCAACATGTTCATAGAGACTGAGACTCACTGTATATTTACTCCCTGACACTGTAGTCTGCAGAAAGAAGTAGAAAAAAATCAAACATGACTGTTCTGCATGTAAATGTTTTATGCGCTGCTAGCTTCATTGAGGTCATTACGGAGGCTTGGAAGCCCACAATTCTGCACCACCTTTTACAAGCAGCCTGTTGTAGGCTTTGTTTTATCACAGACTGACATCAAAACTCTTCAGGGGAGCTCAGAGGCCAGTGGTGGGTGGAGGTGTGTTATTTTATGTATTGTTACATAAAATGAAATATGATAAGGAAAGTCCAATTTGAGGAGCGGAGTGTGTGCTTAAAGACACCAAAATGCAACACAGTGCTTTGCAGTGCCCATGGTTCATAGTCTTGAAAGTTATAGCTGCCTAATTCATGCTTGCTGCAGAAGATGGCCAAAACTCAAGTGCCCTACAATTGCATCATCATAGCAAAGCAAGAGGGCCATGCACAGATATGGGGCCAACCTTTGCTGCAGATGACGTGAACTCTCTCGCAGAGGTGCTTGCTTGCAACCGTCCGCAGAAATGTTGTTCCAGCTCTTAGTGCTCAGTTCATCCTGCTTTATAGAAACAATTAGCATTAGCAGTTTTTCGTGGTGGCAGACACAGCATTTTGTTGGCTAGTTATTCTGTATTTGCAGTGACATCATGCAGCCTATATGGAGTCACTGAGTAATGCGCTCAAAACACAGATGCTGCTAAGCAACCCCCACAGCCCCCCAGCTGGTTCACAGCTTGTGAGGCTGATAGAACTGAAGAAATATTGTGAATTATTTTAGTGCTTGTCCACACACATATTTAACTAATCAAATTACAGAACTGAGGGCAGAAACAAAATCTTATTAAAGTTGAAAGTTTTAACCAAATCAAAACACAATCTCAAATCAAACCTCAAAGATGTATGATTTAATAAAAGACAAAAGAACAGCTCAACTCCTCCACCCCATCGAATGCAGACTTGATAACTGTGGCTCTCACACGGTGATGCAAAAAGCACCGTTGTGTGCTTTTGATATAGGTCCGGTGGGGGTTGTGGCACCTAAAAGCTGTTACAAGGTCTGGCACATCAAAATGAGCTGGTAAACACAGAAGATTCCTTGCAGCTACCACCAATCCGGCACGACTACACCAATCTACATCCTGTGTTTCAAGTCTAAACAGAAGATTTCCCCAGCGCTCCACCTGGCTTCCCCATGGATCTCCTCTCTCCTGTTTAGCAGTCAGAACATGATGAAGCCTGACAAAAGAGGCTGTTAAAAATTGAACGCCATAAGTGGGAAAATGTGGTAGGCGGGCCTGTTGTTACCTCCACCCATATGCACAGGTGAAATCTGACACAGTCTTCTCTTCTCACTCCCTCTACATCCCCTCTCTCCCTTTCTCCTCACCCTCCCTGGGGGAAGCCCCGTATCCCATTCATTCGATTGCCCTACATGATGGATGTGCAGTGTGAGGAATGGGCCGTCCCGGGGGCCATGGCGTCGTTTCTGGGTTAAACAGCATCCTATATCAAACCCATCTATACCTTCACAAGCAGGAAGCCTGTTTACTGGGGCGGGAAAGCACCACAATCCATTTCTTGTCAGGGTGTCTCTTGGATGCAACAAAAACCTAGACAGACGCAGCTTTGGGGAGCGTTGTAAGGCGGAGGCGGTGATAAATATGTAGTGTGGTTTGTGGGCTTTGAAGCTTAGTAGCAACACACAACTTTGCTATGTCAGTGTTAACATTTTCATTAACAACAAATTAAGATCAGCAGTCTGTCAGATATCCTTCAGTAAGTGTTCAAAACCAGATTAAAACCCGTGCAAATTTTAGCTTTTCTCTTCATCACCTTCCCATTTTGTTTGCTCAATTTAACATCTCTCATACTTAGTATTTTTCATTGCTAGCTACAGGAAGCACAAAGGTCAACGGTCTCATTTCTGATCACTTTGCGTTTGTCTACTAGACATTACTGAAGTAAAATGCACATTCACATTTATAATCAGTAACAAAATAGAAACTTAAACTAGAACCATAACAGCTTAAAGTTACTCTTTGTACTGCGGTATATGTTGTTACCTTATTCGCAGTCTAAAAAAAACAGCATCAATGTAAAATTTTGTTGATCTATAGTGCATATTAGAGATGGCGTGCAGACCTAAAACAGAATTAAAATCATTACTCTGAGGAGAAACAAGAAGTTTGTGACCCTGGGAAGGCTGCCTGGGGGTCCAAATAAACAAATCCTGATGAACTGGTGCTGCTGATGGCCCATTCCATGCCAGAATATATAACTCAACGATAAAAAATGAGCCATACTCTGGAACAATAAGGTCTCATGGAGGGGGGCTTGGCGTTAGACTTGCATTTTTCTTTCTTCTTTCTTCTGTACAAAGTGTGATCTTGATCCCCCACACTGTCCAGAGTTTATATCTTAAAACAGCTTTGGTTGCCCTGCTCCTCCAGCTCACCTTCAAATGATGTCACATGGGCATTTAACATTGTATTAAAGAACTCCTCCAGATGATGTCATCCAGAGGATTAGTCCAATTAAATGTAGAGAGAAGGCAAAGGGAAGTTTAATATCACCCATGCACATGTAGCCCTTAATAATAATGGAATTAAACTATATTTAGAGGAACACTTTGTTGCTTTAACTTTCTGAAGTTAACCCTTTTAAATTAAAGCAAGTGAGCAAACTATTGAATGCAAATTCAGGTATCAAGTATTGTTGAAATTTTTATCATATTTGGTCTTCATTGTAGTAAAGAGACCTGCCCTCCTTATACATTATATTCAATTCTAGACTATTTGAACACTGTAGCAAAAACCTGCAAAACCATTGGTTGTCCCTATTCACTACAGTCCTTTATGTAGTACTTCATTTCAAAGGCTTCAGTACAGATGCTATATTGTCTTATACTTGGTTGAGTAATTATTGTTCTAATTGATAGGCCAGTTCCACTGAGTAGCATGTCATCATTTGAAAAACAAAAACCAATTGTTGAGTAACAGTCTCTCAAATGAAACCCTACTAATTAAAGGAGAATAAAGCCTGATACCCAGTGGCTCAACACTGTGAACTTCCCCTCAGTTATTAACATAGTTTTCAGTAACTTATGTAAACTAAAATCAAATCATGCCTTGTTATTCAAGTGTGTATTGTTTTTCTTTTCACATCTTTTGAAGCCTTAGAGCAGCGTGGGAAATAAACTTAGAAGTCACATCTTTTGAAAACCTCTCCACAATGGCAGCCCAGGGATTTGCTTTATATAAAAAAGGTAGCATATAATATTATTTGAGTACTTGAGATAATTCAGTACACACAGAGAGTGCCGCCTGGATATATCCACCTCTCTTTGAATATCTCAACTGCTGGGGGAACCCACTCGCTGTTTTCTGTGTACATGTGGATCCTGGAGGATTCACATATACACATATGTTCTTGTATGTTTATGTGACTCACTGTGGCGTTTTTCTTAGAGATAAGGCAGCTCTTGTGCAGCGTTCACCACATTAAAACAGCTATTATAGGAATCTGCAATTCTCTGTAGGGCTCCCCTCTGCAGTTGCAGCTAGCAGCTTGACACCCTTCATACCAAGGTACAAAGGAGTTGTGTTAGGTGATTTTATGTTGCAAAATATTTAGAAAATAATCTTAAGCTGCTGGAAAAGTTCTTAAATATTTATATACAGTTACGTGAAAAAGTTGGATTCGCTTGTGTTGAAATTGGGAAAAGAATTAAATAAAGTTGTGCTTTTCATACCAATAATATTTAATGCACATTCAGCTAGTACAAATGTTTTCTTATCTCCTGAAGTAAAAAAAAAAGTAAATTAATACAAATTGTATTGGTGCAAAAGGTTGCATCTGATAAACCATCTATATAAATAATTTTAAAATGTATAATCAGGTGTCTGATTTTTTTTTTCTTCTTTTTTTAAAGACTGTCACAATTGATGAGCGGCATCAGGTGTGTTAAATTGAATGTGTTAAACACAAATTCACAAGTCGGTAAACCTTCATAAAGCCATATGGGGATATAAAAATATTTTAAAGCATTTAGGGAGATCAGTTCAACTGTAGAGACTAAAATCCAGGAATAGCTGAAAGAATGACAAACCAGGACTCTCCCAAGAACCGTAAGACCAAGAAATGGAACTGAAAGAGTTTTACTCGAGAGCTATTTAATAACCCTAAACAGCTGGGCACCTGACAACGTGCTTAGAGGTAGCTGGAATAAAATTTCACAAAATTTGAATTATATGATAATAATTTCTACAGGTATGAGGAAAACTATGAGGAAAGAGAGGAAAGAACCACCAATCGCCACAGTCAAGCACGGTAGAGGCTTGCTGATGTTTTTGGGGTGTAAGTCTGCATCAGGCTCTTGAGCTCTGCATAAAGTGGAAGGAAGAAGAAATGCAGCTCAATAGCAGAAGGTTTTAAAGCAAAGCTTCTTACCATCAGTCAAAAAGATAAGAATGAAGAGACAGTGGTTCCTTTACCGAGACAATGATCCAGAACGCAAAACAAAGTTAACTCAGGAATGGTTTTAAAAGAACAAGTTAAATGTTTTACCATGGCCTTCGCAGTCTCTCTTCGCAGACTTAAATATCGTTGAAAAATCTGCGGATAGATTTGGAGAAGGGTGTAGATGACACACAGTCAAGCAATCTGGTAGCCTTGGAAAAATCACCTTATTAAGAATGGGCCAAGATTCAAAGGGAAAAGATACAACGGCCGCTCAGAGGTCGGAGGAGGTTATAAAGGCAAAGAGAGGTCATATAGAGTATTAGAGAACATTTCATGAAGGATGATGCAAACTTATGCAATGATAAAGTAATGATAAATTTCTTTTTATACACTCCTTGACCATTTTTGTTACTTGTAATGATGAAAAAACATTTGTACTAGCCGAATGTGCATTTAATGTTATGTTAATGGTAAAAAGTCGTTTGTTTGCTTTTGTTTTAACCATTTCAAAGTTTTGGGGGAAGAAAACTTTTAACCTCTACTGTATTTGTGCAATTATAACCCCACCTTTATTCAGTGGTAGCAATAAAGAATAATAATCAAAAGCTCTGCAGGTTAACTTCATACATTTCCTCCACACAAGCTTTTATTGGTGTCTTTTCAATTTATTTTGGGTCTTCTCCTTTGGTATTCCATCAATAGAGGCCAAGGCCTGAGAAGTTAAGATGATATTGCTCTCCATATTGGAAATTAAGTCCAAGCTAATGCGGTGTGGGCTCACCTGTGCGCTGCGGGATGATCAGGAGTCAATTAGTGGGATAGGTGGGCAGTCTCAGCCAAGCGGTCCAAGCCAGTGACAGTTTGCGGTGGACCACCACACTGCAGGAGCCAGGTGAGGAGCAGGGGAGCTTAAATGAAATGCTAATACAGGCCACATAAGTCAGGGCTCTCTAATTGGAACACAGCTGCTGCAGGGACCGAGTATCCCACGAAGCGCCGCAGAAGCAAAGGAACCAGTGGGTCATCGTCATCAGGTCAGGCTCTCTGTGTGTGCGGCTCGAAATACCTGGCCTACAATTGGTGGTAGAAACCCCAGGTATGGAAACGGCGAGCGCATTAAGAAACAAAGAAAGTGACATGATGATAATAAATTAAATCTATCTATCTGTCAATCTGTTAAAGATGATTTCTACTGAAAGGAAGAAAAAAGAAAACTAAGGCAAATTATATTATTAAGAATCAGTGGCACATTTTCCACTGTCCAACACACACTTACACACAGGAGTGGTGTCAATCTTCTCATCTAACTCTTAGTGAGAATATGTAGAAGTGCTTTTACCACTTTTCCTATAATAAAAGTAATTAACAGCTATTTAGCAGGATTTTTTAAGTAATTTGCCTCATGATGTACACGCAGATGTGCTTTCACAAAACCTTTAGGGACTTTCAAATAGGATATTTTAAAAAAACAAACAACAAACTAGGAGTCAAGTTTCTTTCGTGCTCTGAGGTGATTCAATGCAATGTCAGTGCATCGTGGGACTAACGCACAGTTGTAATACAATCAGGATGACACAAGTTAAGCTAACACGGAGAAACTAAAACAATGCAGCCTAGGGTCTCTTCACGTTTCGAACAAAAACACAATCTGAGCGACAATAGTGCATGAGCTCATCTCGGGCGATGAGTACGATGCTGCTGAATATCTCACAGACTGCAACGTTATTGGCGTGAAGAGGGAAACTTAGGTGGCGAGGTGTTAGAAAAGTGTAAAGACTTCACCTGTAGTAACGAAGTTATCTCCCAGTCACATAAGCTTAGTTCTGACACGCAAAGGTTTTTCAAAGATTTTTTTTTTTAATAAATTGAAAGCTTTATTTGTTCTGGCTTGCCCATGTAAAACTTATAAATGCATTACTATTTTTAAATAGCAGTATCTCCTCTTTATAGCTTTACTGAAGCCTTGAAGCCAGTACAGCTAAAAGACTCAAATTTAGTCTCGTGAGGGGAAGAACCGCTGATTGGTTTTTCTGACAGCCACACCACAAATTTGTAAACGTTTCATGCATTTCATGAAGATATTGTGGAGAACAACTATAGTATTTCAGAGAAAAGCTGTCATGTCTCTCATCTTTCTCCGCAGTTTTTTCCCCCCATTCCATAATAATTGTCTGCTGTCAATGTTTGTGAGCCACTTACAGATTAACCGAGCCCGGACGCCTCTAAACGAGAGCCACGAAAACACGAGGAGGGGCTGACAGATCGGAAACTGATTCTTTACAAGTGAGGTCAGAGGACTGTATCCAAACCGTCTGGCAGAGTACACTAATGTCCCCGTGCTGAGCAGCGGGGTGCTATTGAATGCGACCATGCGCGTCCGTCTCACTCCGTTGCACTCAATGAGCTGAACCCGTAGAAATGATGGGCAATGGGAAGGAAAGAGGAGGAGAGCGAATCATGTGTTGCACTCACTAACTCACGTTATTCCATCACTGAGATTCTTTGAAATCGAAGGGGTGAGACATTTGGCTTTGTTGATCAGTGTGCAGTCCTGGATGGGAAATGTCAAAAGTGCTGCTGTCGAGCTAAAAGAAAACGTTTCTACTGTTACTGAGCTCCCGCCTGCTTGAACCCCCTTATGTTAACACAGCCCAAACACTGCATTACTACAGCCCCTTTGTCCTCCCACCACCTTTGTTTAAATCTGTTTGTCGGTCGCTTCTTCTAGCTTTGCAAATGATAAGAGTCTGTTGTGTCGTTTCATTAGAACCGTTGACTTAAACAGTTGCAAGTGTCATCGGAGAACGAGGAAATTGGCAACAGCAGGAGTGGGAAGTCATTGTACCCAGTCATGATGCGATGTTCTCTTTCCTGCCACATTATCTAGTCAGCCTGATTCACATGCAGTAAAAATGCAGTGCTGCAGCTTTCATTAGTGCACCCAGCAAAGATTATGGCTCAATGCAGGGCTATGAATTATGCATGGGCGATGCGCCGTGGTACCACTTGCAGCCCACCCCCCCTAAATTTCCCTGATCATCCTAACACGAGGAACACACCCACAGAGTATTGCTCAACCACACATGTGGTGAATGCATAAGCATTCAAATTAACAAAAGACAGCGGTACACAAATAAACACACGGGGAGATATGTTAGTCCCGAAAAGTGCAGTGAAAGCCTTCCAGACCCTTCCTGATAAGGCAAGAACTGCTCAATTTATGTAAAATCCTGGACTTTTGGAAGGTCCAGGCTCTGAGTGGAAAAAATGGCACTGACCCTACAACTCTGAGGTTCAAGCCAGGTCCAGTTTAAATTAGTTAACTGCTTGAAAATTACGCAGCCACCGTACTTTTTTAAATAAGGCTTCGTCCACTCTGCTGAGAAGGTTATTGGCTGCAGCCTCCCATCTTTCCGGGAACTGTGTGTCTCCTGGACCCGAAAAAGGGCTGCCAGGATTGCGGCCGACCCCTCTCATCTCGGACACAAACTGTTTCAGCCCCTCCCCTCCGGCAAGAGCCTCCAGTCCATCGAGACCCGGACCTCACGCCACAAGAACAGTCACTCTTACTTTTTTAAGTTGTACTACCTCCCGTTGCACACTCCCTTTCTGTAAATGGCATCTTACTTTATTTCTATTGTACTTTATTCCATCCTTGTGTACAGACTTCAGATTTCTTGTGTCAGACGTTTGCTGTTTAACTTTATATTTTAAAATCTGTGTACCTGACACCAAGACAACTTCCTAGTACTGTTAAGTGCTCTTAACTGTGCTTGGCAATAAACAGTTTTCTAATTCTGATTCTAAACATATTCAGCACTATGTGGGGGACAAAGATCATGAAAGATTTACACTTGGTTTCTGGTAATTTTTGCACGTTTAAAAAAATGTGTTTTAACTATGACTAAAGCCTCTCCAGAACTTTAAAGTGCTATACTACAGTCAAGTTTGTTGGCATAAGAGAAAGTGCTGCGAGCAAATGGCAGGGTATTTGCTGTGGCTGGAGGTCTTTCTGTTAATGACATTTAAATCTCCATAGCAGATGGTGGACATGACAGAACTAGCAATAATTGCTATTAGTAAAATCCCAAACAAAGGCAATGCCAACTACGATGAAGTTACATATGACAAATAAAGAACGAGAGGGGGAAATGGTTTAAGGCTAGATTTGGATCTTTTGGACAGCGACAGAAGTAAAAACATCAAATATATTTGTTCTTTTATATAACACAAGAAGATGAGACGGATCATGCAGCGTTCATTTCAGTTTGTATCATTTTCATTAAACACACCTCACGCCTCAAAACCATAATCCTTAAAGGTGCATAAATACCTTTATAATGATTATCAACATACACAGAAAGTGCAGTGACCAGAAAAGCCATGGTGAAATCCTAAGCATTGGACTGACTTGCATTGACTCATTCAAAAACAATAGCAGACTGCACTTGAATAGAGTGGGTGTCTGTGCACCTTTCAACTAAATGGAGGAATTAATAGGTAATCAAGATTTTCTGCAGCCAAGCAAAACTGTAATTAGTGCATTCGTGTGCCTGACTGCTAATGCTTGCACCTAATCTGCTCCTAAAATAATAGCAAAAAAATGAACGCATCTTGTGAGCATATGTCAGTGCCTGTGTCAGTCATTCAAGTTAGTTAGTTACATGATTTTTTTTTTTTTTTTTGTATGGACCCGCCACCGGTGAAATTTGAGGTGGGTATCAGTAGTCAAGACTTACTATAGCATATGAAGAAGATATTAGCTATTTATCATTTTATATATCAATATAACCCTATTTTCAGTATGATGATTTCTACTGTAGATACAGGACACTTAGATATTTAATGAAGTTAATTTGAATGGGCCACGTGTAATGATGTGCAACACTGCTCTCAATTTGGAGACAGCTGTATTGATCCTGCTGCTGTGCGATGGCCACAGTCATTAAATGATGTCAAAGAAAATAAGCTATATCCACATTTGTTTGGTCAGTGTGAGACTGCGTCTAAAAGCCACGATGAAGAAAAATGTTTGACAGCACCATAACTGTGATTCAGTGCAGTGCTGCTATGCAACCCACCCCTCTTACCCTGGTCGGTTGCATGTGAGCCCCATTATTTTCATTATCGTCCTGGCCACGTGATAGCAAAAGAAAAGTCATTAACGTGGATGCAAACATTCCTACATAAAAAAAAACAAAAACGTAGAGATGTTTTTCTCTAACTACAGCAAAGCTGTAGAACTCAGTAATGTTACAAAAGTAAAGCATTCTTATATTGTATATATGTTGTCCCTTATCTACAAGTACCTGTGAGTTCCTCTGTGAACCGAACATTCTCCGAGCGAAAAACAAAGTGAAAGTTGTTTTACTTTAATAACTCTTCAAACCTCTTCTGGCAGCAGTAATCTTGGATTGCTTAGCTTTTGGGCCAAGCTTCCTCACAGAATGCTTTCAGCTATATTCCTACAGTAAAATGTCTGTTGTAAACTAGTCTGAGCTTCAGAGCGTCTTTGTTGTGTTAAGGTCTGGGCTCTGAATGGGCCACTCCAAAAGATGAATAGTGTTTGTTATTCAGTAGTATTTGGTTCCATGTTCTTGTCCTGCTTTACTTGTCCAGCTGGCCGATAGCCATCATGACATTATCCTGCGGGACAGTGGTTCTCAATCTTGGTCCTGCAGGACCCCTGCCCTGCTTTTTTTCCAATTATCCCTACCCTATCCACTGCTGATTACCTGGATCGGAAGTGTTCACTCAGTCATCCCTGTGCCGCGATCGGGGTTAAATGTTGCTTTGCACTGCCATTTTTACACCACACTGTACATAGTGCTGCGTGTTCTTCCGAAGAAAGTTTCATCAGCTCACATAAAATTGTACTTGTAGCATTCAGCGTGCACTATAGCAAGCTTCAGACACATGGTCATGTATTTGGGGAGTAGCAGCTTCCTCTTTGGTGTCCTGGGACACTGTGGTTCATGCAAGTATGCACTGGTTTATGCACTGAAATGTTAAATAGCTCCAGTTATTCCTTAAAGCATTTAGCTGTTACCCTGAGGGTTATTTCTACTTAACTGAGAACTGCGTCCTGTGCCTTTGGAGTCGTCTTAACTTGATGTCCACTTACACTTGTATGTTTAGCCACAGAACTCAATAACCTCCTGTGAACTGGTGAATATCTGAAACCGAGAGTAGCTTTTTTCCAGCTTAATCTGAAGTCTCATCTTTGTATTTGATCTTTGATCTTTGTATTTGTCGGTATAGGTGTTGTTTTTCTTTTTTAATTGTGTTATGGGTTATTTTTATGTTGTTTATGGATGTTTTATTATTAACGCCTGACTCAAATTAGCTTTTGTAACATTTGGGTTCCCACACTTTCTCCGAGCTACATTGTGAATTTTGCATAATATATAGATTGCATTTAAGAATGTGTATAAGTTGAGCATATTTTAAAACTACAGTAATTTCAATACACAAGACTAAAAATGACTTTATTTTCCCTGGGGGGTAATTTTTTGTGGACCAGTCAAGTCGAGTAAACACAAAGACAACATCTAACATGTGTATGTCGAACCTTTTATGGAGGTAACTCTAAACGAAAGAGCCAAAAGGGAGGCATTAAAAGAAGAGTGAATATCAGACCTGTATTTGTCTGTCACATTTAATCATTTAGGACTGAAATGGTAGAATTATGGATTTAACTGTGTGTATAATGCTCAGTGTTTATAAAGAGCCGAGGACCTCTCCGCTGTCACTACCTGAAACCCTCTATTGTCAAACAGCTTTAAGAGCTGTAGAAAAAAAAAGACGAAATGTGGAAATTACACCAAATTCACACAAAGTAGCCGCTTTAAAGAAAGCTATCATTTTAGAATTGCACCCTCTATTACCTCGCTCTCGACTCTTCCTGTGCAAACATTGTTTGTGTAAGCCGGCATGGTGTTGAATGATAAGTGCTTCCTTTAATCAGTCTCTCCGTAAACCATCAGTGAGTTGTTTACCCCGCCTTTTAAGCCCTTGATACTAAATCAAAAGCTGGTTGTGTGTTTTTTTATTTTCTTCCTAGTGATGCCTGCATAGTGCTTGCTCTTTGTCCATCAGTCATATCATTGTTAACTAACAACCCAGAGCACGTACGCTTTCCTCTCTATCTGTAACATGTGTAAAGACACGCAAATGAGCTCACGCAAGTCTGCTTAGATAACCTACGGGCTTCGGGCTGCTAAATTATGCCGCCACTGTTGCTTTCCTACCACACATCAGTCTGATCTTCAGAAAGCTTTGACAGCCTCCCCTCAAATTTATTACTCACTCTGTTTACATTGCAGTTTTCTCTTTTTCAGCAGTTTTCGGTGTTTTATGCCCACAGTTATGAGGTGGTGAT
This sequence comes from Channa argus, assembly GCF_033026475.1. NCBI lineage: Eukaryota > Metazoa > Chordata > Actinopteri > Anabantiformes > Channidae > Channa > Channa argus. The sequence goes on along the minus strand of NC_090217.1, from coordinate 13,354,999 downwards.
AAAGAATAAAGTAAAGGGAAGTGTGGAGAACCGTTACTTCAAGGTTTACCCCACCCCCCACCCCCAGCCATATCCTCCGTTGCATCCTGTTGAACCACGGGCTTTTGGCAGGCTGGCCGGTGTTGACTTAAGCCCACAATCAATTCATTTTAATCACAATGGGCAGCAAGGGGAGCAGCATGCTAATTGATTGGCAGGTATTTGCATATACAGTATGCAACAAAATGTCACGACCGGCCTTGGCGGTGACCTGTGCGGGCTGTTGGCAAAACAAACTGATGAGGGTAATTTATCATGCGGCTTGTGCTCCGCTGAGCAGGGGCAGCCGCACCCGCTATTGTTAGCGTCGTCAGTCACCTGTCACGCTGCGGTGGGCACGAGGAGAGGAGAGACAAGAAGAGTCGACAGGAGAGGAGAGAGGGGCCAGAGCCGAGGACGGACAGGTGAAGACAGAGAGGGGACAGATGATGCAGAGTGGAGAGGCAGATGAGGATGATACCGTCGCCGAAATGTCAGACATTCTCCGCTGCTGCCGATCAGTAGACGTAGCACGAATACATACTCCACGGCAGGCCAAATCCCGTGACTATGTTTTGGGGCTAATCGATCACATAGGATGAATTTCCTATGGTTCTAAATGATACAACAACTTTTTTGACTTTGTGTAAACAGTGCACAAATCTATGTATGTATGAATATAAACTCTGTGTTAGTAAGAAAACAATTATGACAGGTATGTGTAATAAAAATGACTGCGGTTACTGATTAAATGTAGTTTTTCTGGTCTGTATAGAGGAAAATTGAAGCTATGCTCAAGGTTTACGATACATGTAAAATGATTTGGAGTCGAAAACTTGAGCTGCTCTACTTCAGTCCCTCCATGAGGGACAGATCTTTTTGTGATTGTTAAGTCTAAAATACACAGTTTCAATACACCTTTTCTAAAGCAATATGATGTATGTTGCAATGTTTTTATGATGTTTCAAATTGCAAGGTCGGGCAGAATTTATAAGGGGATTGGTTAAATTAATTCTCATGATCACAGCACCAAAGATTCCTGGATGGAGCATTATTTTAAGAGTTTGGTGAAAGCGGGTCATTTATAACCCTAAGGAAAAGGGGACTATATAGGATGTGAGGATGATGTAAGATTTAAAATAACTCAAAAACATTGCAGAGATAAGAGTTAACTAGTGGAAGTTGACAGCACCTTTTGGAACCAGGAAACAAACAGCCTCTCTATAGGATTTAAATTGGGTGTTTCATTATTTATTATTATCTATCATCCATCACTTTTTCTATTACCCCACAATAATGTCACCTTCCCTGCGTCTTTGTAATTCTTGTTGTAATTATTATGGCCAGTAGAGGGCTTTTTCACCTTAGGGGGGAATTTACTGAAATTATGGATTTGGGTGTTTTTTTGTGTGTGTGAGTCTCAATCAAGTAACGCCCTGTGTAACATCCTGTGTAACACACTAACACAGTGGAGAGCTGCATTTTGAAAGTGCTTAAAGCCCAGGAGTGTATCATTTCTGTATCATATGTTCAGATGCTGGAGTCAGTAGCTCTATTCTACAATAAACTTAGTAGAGTGCGGTTAAGACTCTAAATTCATTTAGCACCACCATATTCAGCAAACACCAAATATTATTAGATATATTGAGCTTAAACTTAAGAGTAAGAGTTCATTCTGTCCCCTACATTTTAAAATTTTCTCTACAGGTATAGATGAATGTGGATCAGTAAAATCAAAGTGTCGGGTGCTCTGCTGTGGAATAACCAAGCGGCCGAGCTCGTGTGGTCGCATCAATTTTTCTCCCTGTTATAAGTGTTTGCAGTCTGCAGGAACCCTCCTGTGAACTAATTCTGCTTATAAGGTAAACCATTGGATCATCATCACCATAATTATGCCCAAGTACAAGTCCCCATGCTCAGCCTGAGCAGAAATATAGTTAGGGGGCTAAAGAGAGGCAATGCAACTCATTAATAGTGTGCCAGACTCACAGTGATAACATTGGGTCCTATTCCTGAGAGAGGTTTTATTTTTTGACCAATTAGCTACGTGGACAACCTATTGGCCATGAAGTGATCTCTGCAGGGACTTTATCAGACCATGCTCTATTAAATCAGCTCTTTGGCTGAGCAGTAATGCACCATCACAGTGCTTAGAATGGCTGGCTCTGATTGATGCCATTGCCAAATGCCAAGTAATAATGGCTGTTATTGTACATCACAATGCTGCTGTTTCCTTATGGATGCATCTATTGCTGTGTGTGTGTGTGTGTGTGTGTGGGGGGGGGGGGGCATGTATGTTTACTTTCAAACGGAGACATACAGTGGGTGGTTCAGCTCAAGATTGAATTGCAATGCACTTTATGTCGGAGTCAACCAGTCTTACTATCTCGCCTCCGACTGGTTCAAAATGCTGCTGCTCGAGTTTTACCCAAGACCCCCGAGCGTGAATACATAACTCCTGCTCTTTACTCACTCCATTGCCTTCCAGTTGATTTTAGAATTGATTTTAAACAGTTGCTGTTTGTTTTTAAAGCTCTTAATGGTCTAGCCCCGCTCTACTTAAGTGAATTAATAGTTCTTTGCAAACATGAGAGAGTATTTCAGACATCTGGTCAACTTCTTTTAGAAGTTCCAAGATCCAGGTGTAAAAAGAGAGGAGATTGTGCGTTTGCTGTTGCTGCTCCAAAACTGTAGACCTCTTTACCACCTGACATCCGGTGCATTACAGATTGGGCATGTTTTAAATCCAAGCTGAAGATGCATTTATTGAAGCTGGCTTTTGATTCTTAAGAGTGAGGACATATTTTGGATATTTTTAAACTATTTAATCAGTTTGAATAATTTCAATTTGGTAAATTAATATTTTAATAATATGGTTTTTATCATTTTATCACTGTTTTTATCTTTTGTTTTTGTAAATTGCTTGCTTAGATATTCTGTTTATTTGTTGTACGGCACTTTAGTGCAACTCCTGGTTGTTTCTAAAGCGTTTTATAAATAGATTGATTCCTTTTTTTTTTTTTAATAGGTGACAGACCATTGTCAGTGATATTGCTGGGTGGAAACAGTATCACAATGCAAGTAGAAGCTGTTCTGAATCTGAAATAAACTACTAGAGTATTCACAGAATGTCTTCAGGTGGGTCAAAAGGCCTGGCAATAGCTACTGTATAATTTAGGCATGTGGGGAGTAATTGTAATGACTAAACTCTGCATTAACAACACATCTGGGGGACTCCAGGTTTGGAAACTATTTAGTGAAGCCTCACAGTTGTTGAAGAACTCTATCTCATCTACATCCACTAGCTCTTTTAGTTGTGGGTCAGCTACATCATTAGTGGGTGTTCATAATGAAAATAGCCCCACATTTAAAGAAGTGTTGGTGCGGGATAACAATGCGCTAATGAAATAAAGACCAGCAAGGCCTGACTGAGTAAATCCTCTAGTCCTTGTGTGTTGGTGCCTGTCACACAGTGGCCCAGGTCACGGTATTTCCAAGACTTCTGGACCTACGCCAGCACGCTTAAAGTGCAGAATAGTTCACACTAAACCAGTCCAATTTTCAAGTTGTTGTAAATTTGTAAATGAGCCATCTTTCCTTGCTGAGACAAAACTCTTCGTCAAACTCATCCGAATAAACACAATAAACGATCGTCATTATTTTTGCCAAAGCCATGCTCATACTCGCTCACAGTTTTAGTTTGCACCAACAACTCCGCTACAGGTCCACATCAACAGCGTCGTTCTAAATGACACTGAGAAACAAATCCTAATATCGGGACTCTTCCCCGGGGCGGCAGCTGCTTCTCTTTTTTTTGTTCTTGCTGTCAATATACACCTTGCTTCAAACACTGATTATGACTTGTCACTTGCCACCACATCCAGTTTGCATCATGTATCAGGTTGGACTTAAAAGAGCAGGCAGTTCTAACCGCTATCAGTGTTGTGTTGGCAGTTTGAAAGCACACCAGTCCCCCTGAGCAGGATGATAAAAATCTGTCACAGTCCCCTGCATGGAGGAGCCCATTGTTTTGGGGATTAAGGAGGATTAAGGGTGGATGCTGGCAACCAAGGGGCCTGAGTAGTGTGACCCTTTCACTAATCATTGGGAGACAGATACAGAGCACTCAAACACTTAAAACCAAATATCACATTGGATTATCAATTATTCATGGCTGGCAGGAGCAAGCGAGTAGGGGAATGTGGCAACAATTGGAAAGGTCCCTGAGTGAATTGCACTGAGCATCCAGAAATGTCTCGCATAAAATTTATGAATGACTCATAAACGGGGCTCTTAGTTTGCTCATATTAGCACCTAGTGCGTGTCATCATTTTAGGCTTTTAATCTGATCAGCATGCTGAGTTATAAACCAGAAATGTCCATTGCAACAACCCTCTGAAAAGGGTCGGGGTGCTTTTACGTTCCGCCGTAAGCCGCGCCAAAACGTCTCTTCGGTTGAGGTGACGGAGGTCCCGAACTGAGGGAACTGAACAGAAACTGACCAGACACGTCAGTGAGAGCATCGTAACCGTCAGAGACAGCCACGACGCACACTAAAGCCCCTTTCACACGTGCTTGGGAATTGTGCCATTCTCCCGACTTTGTCCGACGGGGGCGCGTGTAAAAACACAATGCTCTGACCCGAATTGTCGGAAGGGTGCTTAGATGCACAGCTCCAATGTGCTATAAACAAAGCGAGTACATGACCATATGTACAAGAGGCTAATGTCTTGCGGTACGATAATCCCCAAACTCTGAACTTTCTGTGGCTAAATCGATGCTGAAATTCTAAGTCTCCTCCACTGCCCGTACGATTCTGTCCTTAGTGCACGACAAGCGATAGAAGATACGAGGAAAGACACATCACGAGCTGTCTCAGGGGACCTGATTGAGAGGTTAACTTGCTTGTAGCATCAGTGCAGTTTTTTTTTTTTTTTTTTTTTTTTTTTTCAGTAAAGTCAGCAGGGTTTTACAGAAAAAGAGACACACGGCTAATCAAAAGCCAAACCCAACTGTTTCAGTCAAAGAATCGGGTTGATAACTACTTCTCTGTTGCTATTGTCGAGGCCCTTTTGACATTTATGTATTTATTTATTTATTTTTACTGAAAAGAGGATCCCTTATGCGGGTTTCATGCAGTTATGCCGACAATACCAGTAAAGCAGAATCTACTTTGCTGTTATTCATCCAGTAATGGCTTGTTGCATAAAGCCTTTTAAAAGGTCGAATTGCTACATCTGACGGTGGCGTGATGGGTCAGTGTATTCTTTCATTTAAAAATATTTGCTGGTAGCTGTGGCGCTGTTGGTTAGAGTGGTTTATCGACAAATTGCGGACTCAGTGGTTTGATTCCCAGCTTTCCAGGGCACACGGTGACTTTGCACAACACACTGAACCCCCAGATCATGGACATGTAATAGTATTTTTCTTTTTTTTTTTTTTTTGGTTTAAAAGTAAAGACATGGTAGTTATGCAATTTGATGATGGCCTCTTGAATGCAGCACTCGCTCTGGGTCTTTTGATGAAAATAGAACTTACTGTCCTTAAGTTCAAGCTCTGTAGATGCACCTTTACCTCTCGTCTGAGAGCACAGAGTCCTTCAAAATTTGTCAGGCTCCTTGGTGCCAGCGGCATTTGTGCTGTGAATTGTGTTGATCGGGGGGGTCACGTCCTCCTACTTTCAGTCCTTGTCGTCTCCCTGTCACCCATCACGCTCCCTAAGAGAATTCCCCCTCCCGCTTGTGTGAAGCTGTTAGTGTGCTAATCGCTTTAGCCGCACTCCATTATCAAGGTGCCGTGCGCCTGGAGTAAGTGCAGTCCCTCACTTCTCACCTGGTCTTTTGGGGACAGTTGGAATAAGTTGATGATGGCTGCAGGATGTGTAGAGGTGCTATATCCTCCAACTGAATCATGCATGCTGTGCATAGAAAAAGCAAAAGCCTAATGCACATTTTATTAAGAATAATCCATTTTGTTTGATCGGCGCAGTGTCGCACCGGTTTTCTTTGTAAATCACGGTAAAGCATAGGGTTACAATTTTTCACAAGTTACGCACATCCAGCAGACCCAGAGAAGCCTTGAGCAACCACACAACCAGACTCAACACAATGTAGTAATTAATTTTTCCTTTATCTTTTCCCTCATATATAATACAAACCATTTGAAACCTTGATACAAATAGATTAAGGAAAAGCATATATAGCTCTCTGGTATTTTAGCCTGGATGGATTTTACAGCTATTTAAACAATAGAAAGAATAATGTCAGATAGCCTGTGATCCAGAAGGTAAATACACGTCTTAATTTTCATATTTATTTATTGATTTGATATTTATTTATTTTTGGGCCTTTGTTGACATTTTTATTCTCCCTTTGGTCATTTTATGTTCAATTTTGGAGGTTGGTTTTTCATTTTTTTGTGTCGTTGTGGTTGTTTTGCATCTTGAAATGGAGCTCTGTCACTTTCAAACAACAAATATCAAAACTCTGTTCCTACAGAGGCTCTGACCTCTTGGAAATATGCCCATATGTGTAGTAGTATAAAAAAAACTGCAGCTTTAATCTTAATATTATATCAGATATTCCCCTTTGTATAAGTGTTTCTCCACAGTAGCTCAGCATTGGGACACTGCGAAGATTAACTAAAAAGTGAGGATGGAGCTGCTTAATTTATTCAACTGCTTCGGAATACAAAGTATAGTCTCTCTTCCTCTGATGTGAACACATGCGGGCCAGTTCAGCTATTTATTTAAAGCATGATATTAGTTTTACATAAAGGCCTGTGATTTCCTATAATGCTGACAGTCTCCAGCAGAGAGGGGTATGATGATCACGGTAATAATAGTATTGGATCTCTGCGCTCTGTTATTTTGTCAAATGAACACTAAACCCTGTGGCTTTCTCCTATCAAATGAATCTGAAAAACATATATATCGCACTAAATGAGCAGTTAACTACAAAATGTCCAGAGGGCGAGGAGCTCACGGTATCACACAAACCGCCACGACAACTCAGTGAATTAGTGTCTGATGTGAAATTTCTTGCATGGTAAAACAAGACGAAGGAACGTACGCGGAATTACCGAGGCAAAAAAGAACACGGACTGCCCGTCGGGCTGACGGCTTCTTCCTTTTCCATAAGCCATTACAAAGACAAAATGCAGACATTCACTTCAGTCCAGTGACACAAGACTTCTGTGATGCAGGGGAAATGACGAGGCGACGAGAGGCTGCGCTTTCTGGTAATTATTGTGGTTTGAATGCTAAAAAATAAAGTTGACAAACTCCTGACCCCATTACGGCTTCATATTTCTGAGAAAACTTTAATCGTTTTGAAACACTGGGGAATAACCATGCGATTTAAAATGGTTTTCCCCTGCTTGTGGGACTATCGACAGTGGCGAACGTTTTATTTTACACACGTCTACTGAACTACAGTATATTTAGTTCCAGTTTGAATTTCATTGAGCTGCTCCTTTAGGTTTCCTGTTGCTTTTGTGTGTAAAATAACATCCGGTCATAAAAGAGTTGTCTGCATGTGTGTGTCTCTCTTTATGTTGTTTGTGGTTATGCACACAGTCTTCAGTGTGATACTACTTGCATGACATTGGATGATCTGATAGATTCTATATACAAATTGAAAGGTCAGATCTCTCACTTCTACATCAATGGAGAAGTTGGTTCATGCCACTGAGTCTATAAATAGGTTTATCCTGTGTTCTATATAAAACAATGTATAACGTAAGTCTCATCCTATCGTTTGGAGTAACCTGAAACAGCTACCCCGATGGGTTATACAGAAATCTTTGTACAAAATTATTGAGTTTGTTTTGCTATATATTAATGTGTCCAACATGAAGTTGTTAAGAGGTATTAGCATTTTAATACTATCTTCTTTTTGTGTCTCTTTTTAATATTTGTAGGGGGGATGTAATACAAAAGCATGTTTTATACCATCAACAACTATTTCTACTGTAAATATCTCATCATATCTTATGCTATCAAGAAAAACAAAAATTTGCCTAAAGTACCAGATTATGCACTACAGTTTTTTCAGTGAGATCCAGTTAGAGCAATGCCAAATCAGGCAACTCAGTGCAGCTATTCACATTGTGCAATGTAAAAATAAAATAGTTTTTACTCCGAGCCTATAGGACAGTATAAAATAAGCCATAGAATCCAGTGGTGTACTCTGAGGGTCAGGGGCAAAGTAATTCTTAAGGGCATCTGATATCATCAGAGAGTTTTCCTAAGTAGAAGCCAGAAAAAAATGCATCATTTTTAAAAAATAAAAAAAAAAACTCAATAGTGAGACACATGTCTATAAACAAACATAATGGTGGTGAATATAAACAATACTTCAATTGCAAAAGGCACACAGGAGCAGTACTTTTTTTACTATTTAGTTCATTTAGTTCATTCAATTTAACTTTATTTATATAGCTCCAAGTCATCTCAAGGCACTTTACATTATAAAGTCAAGACTATACAGATAGGTAAAAAAAAAAACAACAAATACAAACTTGAGCAAGCCATAGGCAACAGCGGAGAGAAAAAACTCCTTTTAACGGAAGAGACCTCCAGCAGAACCAGGCTCAGGGTGGGCGGCCATCTGGCTTGACCAGTTAGGGTGAGTGGAAAGTGAAGAGAGGAAAGAAAAGAGCAATAAGAAGCAACAACCAAACATTGGGCAGGTTGGTAGGACCAGTAGCTGCACACTGGAAACACACAGCTCCAAACTCGGGGACACCTGCAGAAAGGGACATAGAGAGGGAGAGGGAGACGGAGAGGGACAAACACAACTATCGGAGAGAGACACACAAGCTTAATGTCATACAGCGGTGGCATCTAAATGCCGGGTGTGAAGAGAGAGGGAAGAGAGAAGGAAAGGAGCTCATCGGGGGGTGGGGTTCCCCAGCAAGCCTAAAGCAGCACGAGTAAAACTAACTATAAGCTCTATCAAAATACAGAGGGCGTCTGCCAATCCGAACTGAGAGCTGGTTCCACGGGAGATGAGCTCGATAGCTAAAGGCTCTGCCTCCCATTCTACTTTTGATCATTCTGGGAACCACGAGTAGGCCTGCATTCTGAGATCAAAGTGCTCTATTAGGATCGTATGGTGCTAAGAGGTCTTTTAGATGTGATGGAGCTTGACCGTTCAGAGCTCTATATGTAAGAAGCAGGGTTTTAAATTCTATTCTACATTTTATGGGAAGCCAATGGAGAGAAGCTAGCGAAGGAGAAATATGATTTCTTACTAATTCCAGTCAGCACTCTTGCTGCAGCATTTTGGATTAATTGCAGGCTCTTTAGGGAGTTACTGGGGCATCTCAGTGATAGGGAATTACTGTAGTCCAACCTAGAAGTAACATATGCATGGATTAGTTTTTGTCTGTGTGTGTGTGTGTGTGTGTGTGTGTGTGTGTGTGTGTGTGTGTGTGTAGGAACGGGTATATTGCATGGTTACATCTATTTAGCTGTGTGTGTGTCTGTGTATATTTGGGGGGTGTGTTCAAGGGAGTTTTTTCCAGAAGGCAGAGAGTGAACAATCTGTGGTGAGGGTGGGCGGAGTCTTTGATGATACCAGTGTTAGCTCTGTTTAGTGCAGCGTTTCTGGAAAATGTTCTGAATAAATTGGAGAGGAGTTCCTATGATCTTTCCTGCTGTTCTCATCACCCTGTGCATTGCGGTCTGAGACGTCGCAGCCTCCAGAGGTTAAATTGGGCCGGAGCACAACAGAGCAGAGCTCTGCCTCCTGGCATCTACACGGCACCCAGCCGGAGCGGAGCTCGGTCTTTTTCAGCATCACAATTTTGGCATTTTTGTTTTGAACTTTGCGGCTTTCAGACCGGCTTATAACTGTCTTTGCAACAAACACATGTGGACTGTAGCCTAGGTTCTTTGACTTAATTAAATGATTGCGGTTCTCAAACTGGCAGAATCATTACATTTGTCTTCATATTGACAGAGGAGCTGTGCACATCTCATCGCTCATCCTATAGCAAGGGTCAGTAATCATTATCAGTAATCTGCAGCTGTGACACTGGGCTCTTCTTACTTTTGCTTTAAAGCCTTTTTGCGCAACACAAAGAGGCTAATGTACATGAATTCACTGTTTCTAAAGTGTCAGTGTAGTAAATGTCCAGCTGCATCTCTAAATTTTCAATCCAAGCTATAACAAATAATGTTTTCCCCTTTAGTTTCTTACAGTGGTTTCTTACAGGACGATTTTTGATTTACTGCTTAAATGCAGTATCTGCGGAATTTCTAAAAATTTCTAAAGTGTTGTATTAAAAAAACAAAGCATCAGGTCTAATAATAAAAAGGTCATTTATTATACTCAATCTGTAAGTTACTGTTACTGATCATAGGTTGAAAATAACAAAGTAAATTTACTCAGAGGTGTAGTACTTCTGGTTTAAGTACCAGAGTGCAACTGTGACACAGCATGCTAACATTGTGGGTGTGTTTTTCAGTTTAATGACTTGTTTTTTTGTTAACAGGATCTCTAATAATGTGTCACTAAACCGCGGTGCTACGAATCAAACAGGTTACAAAAACAAACACACCCACAAAGGTGGTAACTCTGTGCATCTGAACACTCATTGTGCATGGAGCACGTTCTGTCTCTACAGTGGATGTTCAGTTAATATGTACCTGACACATTGAATTAACAGCTGACACAATTTATTTTACCCCAAATGTTTTTAGAGATTAAGCAGGTGTGTTATTTGTAAATGCAATGAATATGAGAGACAGAAAGAGAGAGAGAGAGAGCAGAGAGACTGTTCAGGAGAACCTCTAATTACTGATAATAATGACCAGCAATCATCTTTTCTAAACCTTGAAATGTGCTTTAGTGTCTATGGGTTTGAGCCAAGTGGAATAAACATGTGGGAAGTTTATTCCGTTAAAGCAGTGCAAAGTGAGTTGTCAGTGTTGCTGCACCAAAAATATGTAGAACCCCATCTGTTTGCGAAGCAGCGTGACTCCCCGGCACTTTGGTGACTTTATCGACATGAGCAAACTCAATTCAAACAGCAGTCACACAGAAACCACAGAATGATGCTGAACATGTAGATAAACTGTTTTATTAAAGGCTTCTTAACTCAGAGATGGGTTTAAAATCAGCAAAACCAATGATAAAATAGAGCCACGGCGAAGCAGTCTGGCACGATTTGTTGTCCACAGACGTTTTCCGCATGAAATATTTCTCCTTTAGTTAACCGAATGTCTGCAGCATCTTAAGACAGCAGGAAACATGTCGATCAACAGGCTGCAGCCCGTGATTTAAGAAGGGCTGCACCAGAGAGCGGTACTACGTGCCACCATCCACCGTGTTTACCGTTGATTAAATCGCATTCAAGCGACACCAGGCCGATACTAAATAACCACACGTCGGCGAGAACTCAGTATGTTCCCTGTAAAAGCGGAGAGGTTTGATTACCCCGGCTAATTAACATGCGCCCGTGTTCTTTTTTTCTGCTATTCAGATTTTATTCTTGAAGTGTCCCACACTGCTCTGCAGACACGATACAACATTAAAAACTAGAATGAAGGCAGAAAAAGCATTGGATTGAAGCGATCATTAAACAGCAAACAATTATAAGGGTAAGGTACAAATATTCGGAACCTCATTCCCGTTGTTTTACTTTACTCTAATATAGACTAAAATTGTGGGGTACTTGTACTCAACTTTTGCATTTAATGTTTGTATTTATTTTATTTTTTTACCAGTTTAAAATTCCGAGGAAAATACGGTCCTCTTTTTGCTTCAGATCATTTGCAGATGCAAATTGTTTAAACCAAACCACAATACATAAAGTGGTTAAAATCAGCTTGATATTCTAATCCATTATTGTCAGCATTTTGCATTCGTTCTTTTGGTGCTTTAATTATATTTTGCTATTAATGTTACTATAGTACTTTTACCCGTTAACTGTTTAAAGCACAGTACATTTTTAAACAGGTTATTTCTGTCAAAACAGAGATCGACATGCACGGAAATATATTTCTCAGTGGAGTAATGGTACTTATATCCTTAAAGTAAATTTTGAGCATGTGCTTTAAGTAAATAATTTTGTGTGAAGAAATTAAAGCTGCACTAATACATGTAGTTGAGTACTTTTCCGTTCTTATTTTTTTAACTTTATGATCCTCTCATAGGACTTCATTATAAGGGTGAGTGAATGTTGCAGGGTGGTAGTTGTTATAACTCACAAAGGACATTTCAGAAACTATTCTTCATTTCATACATTCATCCATGTCCTACATTAACCACAAAGCAAATAAAATAGGGGCATTGCCACATAAATCAGAGTATAAACAGTGGTGTCAATAATAGCAGTATATATTAAAAAAAAAAAAGACTTAAATTATGTGGCACAATTAATTTTGGGTGGGACGTCTGCATTGGAGATCTTCAGATCTATGTCCAAGAGGATTTTAAGCACAAGCTGTGGACCATGGCCTGAATGTCCTCCAGTTCCCTGTGGCTTCTTGGCAAAGTACCTAGCGGGGGGGTTCGGGCAGCAGTAATTCTTTCTGTTGATCAATTCCACATCAAACAAACCACAGTGTACATTTAGGCTGTGAGACATAACTTAAAAGAAACATTTAAAATGCTAAGTGTTGCTGTCAGAGAGCCCACCTGTGTAATAGTCCTCCACATCTGGGTTATTTTCCTCTCTGCCTTCTTTGTCTTCTCTTTCTGTGGGCTTTCATACAGGTGTTCCTCTTAAAGAACACAGGGCCCTGGTTCTCCTCATTGTGGAACACTGAGCTCCGGCACTTCCAGTTGTGAGACACTAAGCTCTGACAGTTTTTGTCACAAAGCACCATTTTGAGCTAGACCTTCAATGTTTCCAAACGGTCAGTGCTCGTCCCGCAGGCTTTGTCATTGCTTCCTACCGGTGGCACCGAGGAGCTTAGCGAGCGGAGCATTTCTGGACTTTCGGCAGTCCTTCACGCGGACAGCACGTTCAGGTGGACACCGTCTATCTAAAGACAGTCCAACCTTGGCAGCTGCTAATGCATCAAAATCCTCTGTGCCATTGTCTTAAAAAAAAAAAAACAACTAAAATGACCTGGATATAATGTTTGAACATGTTTAAATGCCATATGCCATTAATACGTTTGATAACTTGTACAATAGGTGATGTGAGACAACTCTTCAGGTGTCTGCTCGTCCATTTGTGCGGTCTGTCTGCGGATCTGTACATGTGTATTTCTGCCCATTGCTTATTCAAGTACACGAGACTTTAACGCCACTTAGCACGTGACAGTTTAGGATCAGTTCACTTTTTTTTCACGAGTTGTCCTGATCATTTCCGGACATGTTCGTTCAAATCCGATTGTTCAGATAGATTCCGGTCTGTACAATTGGTACTTCTCTCTCTCTCCGACATGTGCGTGCCCACAGGTCAGACGCCTTGAAAGTAATAAGCTACCGTAGATAAGATTGGAATTATCACTATAGTGAGTTTTGTCACACCAGTTCTAGAACCAACATACCGTGTATTGCATACCTTATGTTGGTCACGTAAAAGACCTGTAAAAACGTATAAATACTTAAAACTTTGAAAAGCCCTATTTTGTACAATTTCTGCTTTTTTTTCATTCTAGGACTGAAAATGATTTTAAACAATATACAATTCCAAAAACTGCTTATTTTTACTATACACGGCTATCACACAGTACAGCGTGTTTAATTTCTGTCCTTTGAAAGCTTGTCGGTTGCATGTGCAATGAGAGATAGTGGGCGCGACCGTGCACTTTGTGGCCATGCTGTTTGTTTCTGGACTGACAACGCAAAAGTATCTCGACAGGAGACAGAGACACAGGATCCTATTTTTGTGTGATTTGTGCTACATATGTTTAGCTCTCATTTTTGAGCACTGACATAGTTTAATATATACACCCATCATCACAACAGTGAAGTCAGAACTAAAAAGCAATAATTCGAACAAACACAAAACTACTGAGCATAATATGGCAATAAATCAATCATTTCCTGTTTTAAAAATGCTTCTAATAAATAAACCCCCACCCAAATCAACATTTCCTTTTTTATTTCAGGCTCTGAAAATTCAGATTTATAGGCAAAGATAATCTAAACAGTCCCGTTTGCAAATGTTAGTTGCTGTCACAACAGCTCTTTGATCTTAACTGCTACACCTAACATTCAGCACTGCTAGCGTGGATCAGCACTAATAAAAAGCTCAAATAAAAAGCAGCCGGCAGTTTCAATAAAGATGCTATCTACAGTGCTGATTTGGGTTAAAATAACTGCTCACTGCCTGTTTTTCCACTGGGTATCGCCTCAACAGCACCTGTAGTTACACCTTATAAGTGATTACATAGTCAAGATTATTACTTTGGGCTTAAAAAAAAAAGAGGTAAGTTTAGTTATTAGGTTTTTTCAATTGGCCACAATAAAGTGCAGGCCACTTTGCTTTGTGTTTGCAGTGTTTTTTTGTATTGTTAATATTTCTGTAAAATGCCAGTACTTCTACTTTTGTCAATAGCAAATGTTGCTTTCCTGCCTTGCAGTGTCTGTATTACGGTATCGATTGATTACAGTTAAAGGACCTAATGAAGAAGCCAGACTCGTCCCAAAATTTAATACGGTGTATATTGAAAAGCTGTAGGCGGCTTTACTATGTTTAAATTGGTGATAAATCCTGAGCTTCTGCAACTGACAAATGTAGTTTTGAGCCCATAAAATAATCCACATTTGATTATATCACTGACTTTGAGTGATATGGCTTATACAGTGCTGGATGCAGTTTTGAAGTCATTAGTAATACAACCCAAATATAAAAGGAAGATTTAGAACGAATCTATTCTCCCTTCAAGAAGAACGGATGCCGCGGCATTATTTACGACAGAGACGCACACAATGCGCTACGCTACATGTTTTAAATAACAAGAACAACCGAATGACGCTAATAACTAAATAAAAAGCGCACCGTCACGTTGAGTTATGTTGAAGGATGGGCTCGTTCGCCTCCGCCATTATGCCCGGGCTCCATGTCATCAATCCCGCCCGTAGCACTAAATCCTGGCCAGGATCTACGGACCCCTATTGGTATTGGATTTCGGGACAGCTATGAAACCCTCAGTCAAAGCTTTAAAACATCATCTTTGTCTTAATCCACTGATCGATAGGTCTGACAGGTTGAAATAACACAATAAAGTAGATTTAGTGGTCGAGCAACGTGGGGACATTTCATACTAAAGATTAAAGACCGGTGCTTTGCGCTCAGAAAGAAGGAGTAAAACACTGTCTCTGCTATCGGGAACATCCTGAAAGAGAGTACGCAGCTTCAAAGATCCACTGAAATATGTAATACAGTAAATTTGTTGACAAAAGGATTAATAAAAGAATGACCGTAACAATGATTCATGTAGTGAACTCATTTTTCCGTAATGGAGAATTCCCACATATTGTAAAATACACAATTCAGCTTTTGACCCTTAAAACAATTAACCACATTGTTAGTCCCGCCAAGCAATTAGGTGACACGGCTAAAGCGGGATAACGGGGTCTCGCACTATCTATTTTTTTCAATTTCCCCGTTCGTCCTGAGAATTTGACTTTAAATACATTTGCACAGTAAGCGTTTGTCACGTCTCGCTACACCGAACATTTACATTACAAATGCGCTTTGCAGGTTCATTATTACAGGCAGAGCACTAATGAATCAATCTGGGTAAGGCATCTTTCATAAAGGTTGTAATTACATACTTACCGTGATTAATAAAGGCACATTTTTATATAAAAAAAGTTGTACTGTTTGGCATCTATCAAGAAATGAGTTCAAACTATCAGTCACTTAAATTAGAAATGGAAGGGGTAATAATATAAAGGGAGTGCCCCTTTTTTGTGCAAGGCGAGGGTAAGAGAGTATTTTTGTTCTCCCGTCGTCCCAGAGCGGCGCTCGGACCGATCAAAGAGTAAATTGGACCGACCCCAGGGGCGTCCGAGCCGCCCGGGCGCCCATCTGGTGTGACATTCAAAAATGAAGCATGGAAGTGCTCCGTTCAGGCACCGCCATATCCCAAAAAACCCCAGTTTGGCACGCACAGCGAAAAGCAGCGGCGCTGTCTTGTGCACAGCACTGCTATAAATGCAGCTGATTGGTCTTCTGAAAACTATCATTTGGTTTGCCTTTTTTTTTTCTTCCTCTTCCCTCACACGAACTACCGTTTGCACTCGCAAAGCATCAGAATCCAGGCTACTTTTACTGTTTTATTATTCCTTTTTGCACTATATTCTCTTTGATTCACTGTATCAATGTATCCATCCCATAGTGCCCTCAAAAATTCCACAACGGGAGCCAGTAATTCCATCTCGCACCGTCGATGCAAAAAAGAAGCCGTTACTTCACACTACATCATTCATACACCTGGGAGACTGTAATAACCTCCCTCCGTTATCTGAAGGCCAACTCACCGCAAGGGCTCGGATAATATTACTTTAACTTGCAAAATGTACATTAAAAATAATCTTTTAAAAAGTTACATGTCGCAGCTTTAACTCTTTAACATTCTTTATTGTTAGCGAAACCCTTTTGAAACGCATTGGGTTTAAGGAACGGTCCTACGTGAAAGTCGGTGCTATAAACTGACTTAAACTGATATTTTGGCTTAATCCCAGAAACAATTTTGTGAAGTGTCACACTTGACAAAGCCTCCGCTTTGTGCCAGATAACCAAAGAGATTATCTAAGGAGGTAGTCTGCCACTATTAGTAACAAGCTGTCATCTGTGTCTACTTGATCAATTCAACATATAGATTCCAGGCAACATTAGCTTGACACGTAATCTCACATAGATGTAACTGCCGCTCAGGAAGACAGATTGAGAATGGATCCCGAGATGTTTTTCTCACATAAATCTCACCGCACGACAAGCCGCCAACGCCGACGTGAGCCCATTTAAATGTACAGAAGGACGCCACGTTATAATATGTCTCGGGGAGGTTAGGGAACTTACTCTCTCAGGAGGGTTCCCCCGGGGCAGCGAGAAGCCGAACCACTGAGTCGCTCACCCCACGAAGCCTGTTGTTAGTCTAATGAACAGACAGGATTTGATTAAAACATTTCAAACATCATTTGGCCCTCGGCGCGGTGCAGAGAGACTCCCCCGCCGAGCGCAGTTAACGCCCCGACGATCCGAGGCGGGAGGCCTCTCGCTCCCGCTCAAAGGTGAGCCCACAAATCACCGTAACGCATTCAGCAGGGGTCTTTCTCGTCGTCTCCGTTACCCGCTCTCCACGTCTTTGCCGCGCGAGACGCTCGTCGTTAAAAATTCATTAGACGCCGTTTGCATCGCCTCCTCGAGGACGTCGCCCTCGACGGCCGACCGCGCAGGGAAAGGCAGTTTCCCCAGGCCAGAGGGGATCGACGGAGGTCCTGGCGTGCGCCCAGTTACTCTCCACGGCTTTGACACAGGCATCAGATCACCGGTTTACTGGTGTTTGAGGTCTTATACCCAAAAGGCACTTTTAGAATGTAGAGCTTCAATTACTTCCAAGCTACTGTTGTAACTTGCTGTTTTATATTCTCTCAATATATGCAAATAATATACAATTGAGTACAAAACTTTGCATCCCATACATTGAAATGGCAAAAAGTTTTTTTCATCAACACAATATTTAATGCAGATTAGTACAAATGTTCCTTCAGACAAGTAACAAAAATGGTGGAGAGGTTTATAAAAGAAAGTTATAGTAAAGTAATGAATATCAATGGAAAAATTGGACCCCCCCTATAAATGTTCTTTGAAACTTTGCGTTTCCTCCCGTTGCCTTTACAACCTCCGCCAACTTCTTTGACCGAGCAGAGTTTGTATCTTTTTACGTATAATTTGAGCATAATTATTCCAAGTCTACTAGATTTCTTGTTTGCCATATACAGCCACCTTCAAATCTATCCACAGGGTTACATGATAATGAGCGTAAAGACCGGGAAGGCCACGGTAAAACATTCTACTTATTCTTTTAAATCACTCCTGAGTCGACTTTTCCTCGTCAGTTTAAATATTCTTGTTTCAGAAGTCATTGGTCCGTTGGCACGCTGCCTTATGTGCGGATGTACTGTAAGCAACGACTTCCTACTTTTTAAAGTTGATAACCTAGAAGGTTTATCAAGACGCATGCAAGCTTTTGCCCTGACATAATTCATTTTTTCTCTAAACCTTTTTTGTTGCCTCTGATAATGAAGGAAAATGTAGAGTAGCTTAATGTGCATTAAATATACCTTTTCCTCCCGTTTTAATACGAGGAGATGCAAACGTTTTCAAATTAGGGACTATTACAACCGCGTAGTGCAAATAATGCAGAATAATGGGGGAATGCCGAATTTAAACTGTAGTCTATTACACAATATTTATATTTTGAGAAGCTTCAATTTCTTTCCCTTTTCTACTTTTGTTTTTTTTCAACCCCCCGCCCCCCTTGATAATTTATTGAAGGCTCAGCATTTAGGTCTTCTGTGCTGATACTGCTGCTGCTGAAAAGGTGAGAGTGGGGTTTTAGGCACGCTGATAATCACCTGCTCTTTGCCAACATGACACCAAAGGTAGGGTAGAAAATGAAGAAGGAGAAAAAAGGAGGAGCGAAGCCAAAAAACCTCGACACAGGAGAATCAGCCGTCTACTGGACCGGTGAGGCAGGTCAGGCTGATGGGAGCTTGGCTGGCACGGTCAGCGCACACAAGCTCAGTCCTGTCCTGCGGCTCCACCGCAGGTCCCCGGCCATAATGAAATCTGACAGGATGTAAATGAGTTTTTAAAAGAGCTGGTGAAAGCTGGTCATTTTTCTCATTTAGTGGTCCAGTGTGTTGGCCAGGTCCCCAGCTGTCACCCTGTATTCCTGCCTTTCCACAGATATGAGGTGCACTCGCCGTACAGTAGCAAACCTCGATTACTAATACCGCGTAGGACCGAGGAGGCGTTTTACTAAATCTTTTTATTCACTTCTTAGTTTACACGTTGTGCAGCGCTACTGTAATTTTTAACGGAATGTACACTCGAAGAAATGAACTGTTAATTTACTCTGTCTCCTGCTTTTTTCAATCCCCCCTTGATAACTCGGTTACGTCAACCGGTCCCACAAAATGTGGTCGAATAAATAGTAAAGATAATAGCGAATTAAATGCAACAACACGTTACTGTAACTCCACTTGATTCATTAAATGCGACCTCGTGGAGTTGCGTTCAATTAACTCTGCACCATTTTGTTTAGTGTACTTTAGGGATGTTGCATTAACACGACACAGTTTTGTTCAATTTAATGAACGCCAACTATCTGTATTAATGATGTTGGAGTTTGTCGATTGTGTGCAAGTTAGGCCTGCTTCGTTTAAGCTAGCGAGTTAAATATATATATACAATATATATATACAACTCAAGTCACTTTACAGGTGAGTCATTTGGCATACATTCTATTTTTGCCATAGCAAATCTATAAAGTTATCAGGAAGGTAAACATAAATCCAAACAAACAAATAAAAAAAAAAATTACCCGTATTAGGTAAAATCTGAAAAATTACAAATAATAATAATAAAGTGCAAAACAAATTACCAATAATTGCTTTTTAAATTACATAAACATTTTCGTGCATTTAAGAAGCGAGTTGCTGTTGTCCTTAATAATAAGTGGATGGCAAGTGTGCGCGGCACAGCTGTCGAAAACGGCGCCCTATGCAGTGTGCATGTGGAAACAATAATACGGAAAGCGTGTTGGGACAGTTTACATGGTCCAAAGTCTTCAGTCCGTTGTAAACGAGTGAGTTATGTTGGTTTTTTGTAATCACAATTTCACCACAAAACCATGTACCATGTAATTCATACATCCATAGTTTATTTTGAGTGTATTATAAACCTAGCATTCAGCAACTTGTATACGTGACGCAGTGAAGGAAAGAATAGAGAGTAATTTTGCATGCAGCCGTGGAAAGTCGGAAGCTACTTTTAGCCAGCTAACTATTCTTCAACACTTAAAATTTGGAAAAAGAGAAACACCACAGCGTCAACATACAGTATCAAGTCCACTGAGCCCAGTTGCTGAGACTCACTATCCGACAACTAGGTTAGCGCAGCTGCTCATCGCTCTCCCGCTGGCAGCACTGCTTCCTCCTAGTCATCCTGACACTGGTTCACCTGCCAATTTATCTGAAATTGATGAACCACCTTTACAGCCAAATTTGAGCTATTTAAGTTAATGTGCAAATATGATGCTCAGATCAAAAATTGTTTAGAGCTGCTGCTCAGAAATGGAACAGTGATGAGCACAGATGTCCAAAAAGAGCTCCTAGGGTAAGCAGCTTTTTGCTTTTGTGCATGATAAAACCAGAAGTCATTGAAACACCAGGCACCTATTATGACACTACTACAAATATGAGAGTAACTCGAAGCTCGTGGCTTGATATAAACATACAGGAAGAAATGACATTAATGATTAGATCTTCAGACGCAAATGACACGAGTGCAAGTGATATTTCAGAGTACTGATATTTCTCTGTGAGTCAGTTTTAACTTTGACGGTGCCTCTGCTGTGTCAGGAAACAAGTTAAGGGTACGTGCGATAGCTTTGCCTCACGTGGGTGCAAACATTCATTGAGACACCGAACAATATACTGCACATAATTTCATGACAAGGAAAAACGGATTTGTGCGTGGAAGAAGCTCCAGCGCTCAATCCAGGTCAGCCCTGCTTAGAGACTGAGCCTCCACAGACACCCCGGAGCTCCAAGTCTGGTGCATTGACTAAAATACCGACTCTGCTCGATGTATTATTTGAAAGTACTTGCCGAGACTTCTGAAAGCAGTGGTCAAACAGGCTGAGACACAGTGTCCGCTCCAACACACGCAAACAAATTTGTTACACTTTTTTTTTTTTTTACAGAGCCCGACTCTCTTTTAAGCGAAAGAGATTTTAGCTCATGAAATTTAGAGTCAATTTAAAGAGTAGCGAGAGATAATACGACGACGCGATAGTTATAGGGCGCGTTTGATACGTTTGGTGCGTTTTGCACCTTTTCAATCAGTTTGCGTAGGCTACAGTGTCATGGATTGGAAGGGAAAGAGTTCACACTCTTTGTTAATCCAGCAATGTTTGACTGGGAATTAATTATTTATTGCTTTATGTTTAACGGCCGTTTATGCGTTTGTTTTCCACGAGCTGTCCACAGTACTGAAGCAACAATACCAGTAACGCTCGAGGGACGTTTCCGTTTTAACGAACACACTCTGTTGTGTATCATAGGGTTATTACAATAGTACGTGAACTGTCAGTTTATTTGAGCTTCAGATTATCTTCTGTCAAACGTCACGCTGACATAAGAAACATAAAACTTGCCTCTCGTTGCAGTGAGAAATACATTTTAGATCGCGTGAGTTAAACAGTCATTTTTTGTCTAAAACTGTTGCGCATATGCGGCGCTGGTTTAACATGCAGTGTTATTACTGCCTTCGTGTTGAAAAGCTTTTAAAGTAAAACCCAGTTTTGTTTGTTTGTCCCTTTCTGTGGTCATCAGGTTTTTACGTGGGTCATTATGGGAAAAGAATAGGATGTTGTTTACATGAACACTATCCAAAATAACACTGTTTTCTTCTAGCCATTACTTTTTATGCATTTAACATTTTTATTCAACTACTCATTATTTGTAGTTATTACCAATTGTTTTTTTGTTTTTTCCAGTACTTTTAGCTGATGACTTTTAGCTTATTATATTGGGCAACTACTAAAAAATATTTTTATACCTATCTGTTTACTTTTGCCAAACATCATAGCGTTTCACCAACTATTTAGCTGCTTACTCCTGTGCTAACCTTTTAGCTCTTTATCCCTTTCATTAAGCCCCTTGTTTACAGTTATTTATCTAAAAAAAACCTACTTTTAGGCAACTGCACATGGACTTTTAAGATAGTCGCAGGTGTTTGCATTTTAGTAAGGGTTTACGATAGCAAATATCCTCCAAACGTACTAGCCATTAGTTGTTTAACAGCATAGAAGCAAATGCAAAACTCCCGTGCGGTCTAAACGGTTTTGCAGGGCGCATCACCTCACCCAGATGCTCTCAGGGCTGCTCGGCAGCACCAGCGCAACATTAATGAGGAGTGATAATGACTAAAGGCAGCTAGTTAGAGTTAAATGGAGCTTGAACACCCAGCTGACAATGAACCGTCTACCACAGAGAGGTTGATCGGGGGGAGTAAAGGCAGAGCTCAGGCCCGGAGCTCTGGAGCTTAACCTGAGACTTCACATGTCAAACTCCACACGGCGACTAGACACTCTGCGAAGTAGAAGGTGAGGAAAGCGGTACCGACGGATGTCACTTGAGGTTCGGATCGCGGGCGTCGTTCTCGTCGGCGCACTACCCAATCACGGCGCGTCAATGCCGCGTTCGACACAATTTGTTGGCGTGCCGTTCGGTGCCAGGCGGGTAGCGCACAGCGGCCTAATCGGGGTTATTTTTGCCAAGAGCAGCTGCTTTCTGTGGCTGGACTCGGACCAAAAAAGTGAATTTGAGCTGAGCGACATTAAGAGAAACACAGTTATTGTTGGATTTATCATCATGAAGGACTCCTTTCGCACCACATATATTAATTTGAACAACCCTTAACATAAAAGTATTAATTATAGCAGCTTTAAAGCCAAAATGTTACTGTTAATTAACATTCATTATCGTTGTTGAAATTAAAAAGGCAGGCGTAACCTTCATAAACCCCCAATGAGTGAAAAGGAACAATGCATTAACCCTGTCCTAAAACCACGTGACTCTGGTTAATCATTTGTTCTCGTGTAGCCAGCGTGTCACCCACTGAGGCAGTGTTTTGTCTCTCATTGCTCTAACCTTGACAGATTACTGGCCACGCTGAGAAAACCCGAACTGTTTTATAGGTGGAAAATATTGGCAGAGGAAGGCACGGTCGGGAGGCAAGCAGCTGCGCTCGCCATATTGCGTATCGATCCACCTCGCGCTGTGATGTCTGCACTTGATTGATTTATACTGTAAACACTCACAGTATGAAATTTGAATTAGCAGGTAAATGTTATCCATCAAAGCAAATAATAATATTTTGTGCAGCGCGATGCACTATTGGTATTTCAGAGATTTATCTGCGCCGTAAACGGAGGGAGGATCTTTTACCCTCGGGGTTTACCGCAGGCCGTAGAGCCGCACGCATCCTGCGCATTCTTTTCTTCATCTCTGCAGGTGTCGCTCTGCGACAGAAACTGAGACAAAACACAAAGGGGAATGTGCAGGAATTCAAATACACAGGCCTGCTCTCCCATCTTTGTCTAAAAAAGAGAAGGAAAAAAGAAACATGAAGCTTAGAGAAATGGAAAACTACTAGGGCTCCAATCTAGTCAGTCTCCGTACCGTAGTTTCTCCCCAATTGCGTCATCATACCGACCGTACCTGCTTAAACCCGTTGCTCCAGGAAACCCCACATTGTCCCGTTCCTAATCAAATTAAAACGTGTCGAGGCACGACGCCGTACACCGTCTGAGAAACCTCAAGGATACGGAGCAGATTATTGGAGTTCAATCCGACGTAATTACACTCCCCCGCCCGACAATCGGCCTCTTACCGATGAGGAAAAGAAAAAAGAAAGAAATCCCTTCGGTTACTTTGAGGCGTCATTTGCGTCCGCAAACATCTCTCTGCGCACGGAGTCATAGAGCGCGGCGGGCAGGACGATCCGGCCAGATCGCGGCGTTAACTCTCAGAGTAAAAGTCAAGCACGGGGGAGCGTCTCGGTTCAAACTAGGATTTAGGAAGGGAAGCTGGGGTTAAAACCTTTGCTTCTCAGTGTTTATTTTGGAATCCAAAGAATTTTCTGCACAGTCAAGTGGGGATTCAGATGGATTTCTACTATTTTTTTGAGAAGGTTCATCTTTATTTCCATTGGTTTAATGCAGGATTTAACATACACTGAACAAATACTGGCATATACCCGGAAGTACCTACAGTTACTCCTTTTTCCGGGCGCAACGTGTACACTTACCTCCTATGCAGCGACGTACCTATTTGCTCGGAACATTGAATCGGAATAGATTTTGTGTACAAAGCAGCTTGGCACTCGGCGTTTGCGAAGTTTGCCAGGTCAGAGAGCGGGAACCGTGCATTTGCATCACTCGCCGTTGTCTGTACTCTGATTTCACAATCCCGTTTACCCACAGGGAGCACGGCGTTAGAAATCCTTTTAAACATTAACTGAAGTTTATTCTGACCTCTTTTTTTTCAAAGACAACATAGTAATACAGTTGCAAACAAATGTTACATTTAAACTTGCATTTGAGTGTTTTATCTGAACTTTACTGTTCATAGATATACTGTAGATATAATTAGAAATAAATGTATCAGTTGTTTGCTTTCCAAGGAACTTGCCTATAATATGTTTTTATGGTCTAGCATAACAACCCCCTCTGTTTCATTGAAAAATCTAGAACAATTTGCAAACAACATTGATTTTAGAAAGTGGAATTGAAAACAATATCTCAATTCCAATTTCATTCCTGGTGTTTGTGTATTGGAGATGCTTTTTGTACAACTGTTGAATTTAAAACCAATTATGATGTCATTAAGCTAAGAAGCTTTCCAAAAAATGAATGGGCTTTTACACGCAGGAGTTGTGTCCCATTGTGTAAAATACATTTTTAGTGGAAGAGGAAATTCTCATTCACTGGTACTTAATGAGTCACCAGTTCATTTTTACTTTATGTACTTGCTGTGCCTCCTTTACTTTTTCTTAAAATTCTGTGCACATTGTGTGTATAGTTGTTTGTTTAGAGCATTAAGCTACAGTACAAATCTGCCGATTTACACCCAGGAGCTAAATGTCTTTCACGGGCAGAAAATGGAAACGGTTCCGTGCGGGAGGTCCCCGTCCGTGCCAGTGAATAGTCCAGAGTACAAAATAGTTCTGCAACATAGAACAGTGGTACAACTAGATTTCTAGCAAAAAGCTGTTAGGACCAGATTAAACACTCTGGGGAAAACCTGAGCTTCGGGTTAGGTTAGGTTTTTGAAAGTACATTTCTACAAATGTGGCCCGGGCCGTTAAACTTCCGTTTTTACTAGAACAGATACCAAAACTGCACGGACCTTATAATTTCCAAGCACTGAAAAAAAAAGTGTGTAAAACTTGTCACTTTGCATATAAATTGCTGTTTTTAAGTGACAACAAAATGGAGACTGATAATATAGCCATTATTATTGCAAGCGCCATCAAGTGAAGTCAACTCAAAAGCTCTTGAATGCTGGATTGGAAAACCACATGACAGCATTCATCATTATACAAAAGACTTCAGTGTAATGTGTAATTGCATGCTCATGTGGATTAATGCCTCTAAGTGACATTTTCTTTCATTATTATGACCGGTAATTGCACGGAACCCTTCTCACCCTTATCGGC
Source organism: Channa argus (assembly GCF_033026475.1). Lineage (NCBI taxonomy): Eukaryota > Metazoa > Chordata > Actinopteri > Anabantiformes > Channidae > Channa > Channa argus. The sequence continues at coordinate 13,329,553 of NC_090217.1, read as the reverse complement.
GATCCAGCAGTAGAAGTTCTTTTCATTGTTTGACCCTTGATTACGGTTGCTCGAATACATACGTTTAACAATTAGTTTTTTTTTTATACGTATAATTGCCCGTTCTCGCTAATAAGCGAAGGCGTCCGTAGAGGGAGATCACAGTGCGGTTTCTCAAACTCTCCCTTTGTTACTGCGTGAACTTTCCGGTGATTTTCTTCATTAATATCGGCATTGAGACCTCTACGGCACAATGAGACACGCGTGACTTGGTTTCACTTACCTTTTTTTTTAGTTTTTTGTCTCGATCTCTTGTAAAACAGATGGTATCCTTTTTTTTTTTTTTTTTTTTTTTTTTTTTTTTTATTTAAACATTTATTGCTTTTGAAATACTATACGCGTACAAGCACGTTTGTCCGAGCGTCTGCCCGGCTTTGACCCCCACAACAGGATGAGAAACCTCACCCTGTGATTGTTTTTGTTCCAGTTTAGCATTAGAACGTATCGCGTTGCGACGGGGTGTATTTTGCTGAGCTTTAGTTTGTAATGTCAATGACTTTGCAATAATTTTAGAATCATAAAACCTTGTATTTAACACGTTGGAGCTACCGGTCGATGCCCTAGAGACAAGAGACCGTCTCCGGACTTGAGTAGATACGAAATACACAGTTTCCAATGCGTTCAAATGCAAGCCCGCAATGTTTTTTGTACGAACGCGGGCGGTTGCGAAAAACCGATCGACTTCGACCGGGGCCAAGTTACGAAAGGATTAAAAAAATAGATGCACTATTATTTTCCGACAATCTTCAGCCTCAAGGTTATACGCTTACCGAGACCGGCAACGGCCGCCCGTCTGTCTCCGGTGCAGCTAAAGAATAACAAGGATTCGGCGGACTTCAATACTCGCATATTGAAGAACCTAGATTGCTTTTTCCCACCGAGTGTCTTGGGATCTTAAGCCAGAAACGATTTGGTCATAAATTCAGGCGCTTGCCCGTGAATAAAAAGGAACTTTTCATTTGCTGTCGCCACACAACACATTCGATAAAAGCCAAACCGGACCGCGATCGTTTGAATTTCTCGTCGATGACCTCGAACACCAAGACCGTCTAAACTTGCAGGGCACATTTCTTTTCACGTATTTAATTTATTCTTAAAATATTTCACGATAAAAAAATGTATGTAAATGACTCTAATACTTCTGCAAGGCTTCCTCCGCTTCCTCTGTCGTTCGCTCTCCCCTCGTCGTATTCCTCGCCTTCGGAGAGAGGCCGGATTTGCGCAAACAAACACAAGCACAAAATAAATTAAGAGATCAAAACCCATAGAGAGGAAATGAGTCAGTATTCCACACTGTGTACAATACAATATCATAGCAAATTAGCAGATTTCAATGGCTTCCACTGACTACCATAGATTTACAATGTTCAGTTGGCTGCAGATCAGTCCCCAATAAATTGTTTCACTTTCCTTTTTTTCCGTCAGTGTTTCCGAGGGCGACTCGCAGATGACCGTGAAAAGAAAGCGGCTACCGAGGCGCGAACAGAAAACCTGGGACTACGAGCCGGCAGCAATGAGAACAACAGCATTTGTTCACATCCTACTAAACTGCCATTTTTACCACATGTTATGTCCAATAAGCTTCTCTAGAAAGGTACAACATATAAAACTGGTAAATATATAACTTTTTAGGGCCTTTCAAAATACATTTAATGACATTTCTTCACTCCTTCTTTTTTAGACTCAGCAGCATTTATACTCATTGTAGATATTCATTTTCTCAGATACGATTTGCGGTCCTTGTCCTCGACCGACGCGTCCGTCCAAACCGTAGCTGCTGAAAAATGCAAATCCGATGGGTTTTTTTGTGTTTTGTTTTTGTTTTTTTTTGGGATACACAGTTATACATATGTAGTACCTATATCTCCAGTTCCAAAGACTTAGTCTGAGAAAAAAAACGTCTGGAAAGTTTGAAAAGCACTCCTCCGATTGTTCGCGGCACTCGTGTCGTCGGACACGTCAGTTTGTCCACTGCACCGTGACTCCGCGGGCAGTTGCGACGCAAGCGGATACTTTGTCGAGTAGCCGCGCGTCTTTGCCAGACGGTCCACTCTGTCACAATGATCATATTTGTTGTTTCGCTCTTTGGTCTATAAAAATATGGGAGGTTTACTCCAGCAGAAGGCTTATTCACAGCAGAGAGAGCGCTCAGTTCGGTCGTCGCGGCCTCGGGAGCCCGGGTCCGGGCCGTAACGATCCCGTCCACTCTCCGGAAATCCCGCTCTAGAGGCCGGGAGAGATGCGGCAAATCCCTTTATACAAACGGCGGACTTCCAACGAGGCGCGACGCCATTCGGGGGATTTCAAGGTGTCCGATTCTCCGCGGCACAAGAGGGCGCCGCCAACATCACAGAGCGGAGGGGAGGTGGACGCGACGCGTCGACCCGGCGACAGATGGCGGGAGGGAGCGGCAACAAACCCGGGGGAGCCGATCACAGAAAATGGGAAGTGTTTTACAGTGAGCAGTTTGTCCGGCGTCCGGCGGAGAGCACCGCCTAAAAACAGTCACTCCGTGGTTTTTCCTCCTCCGGCTGCGTCACGAGACCTGCGAACACACAAGAACAGGGCAACCGTGAGATGACCGACTACTCCGCGTCTTCACCTTGGCAGTAAAAATGCGTCTGCCATCCCCCCCTGCATAATCTTCTTCTTCAAGCTGCCTTTTAGCGCGTTCATATTTTGCGGATCACGTCAAACGTGGCATTTTCTTGACCGTGAGATCAATAACAGTCTTAGGCGTGTATGTTAAATGTGAAGAGGAAGACAAAACAGAAGGAAAGATAAAAGGGATGTATTAATTCCCCCCCCTTTGGCTTTTTTCTGAGCTCAGCTGACTCTATCCAGGGGCGGGCTTAAAACTATTTGATTACGGTGGCAAGAATGCGGCACAAGAGGAATAAAATATTAGTTAAAACATTGTTCCTGGAATCTTAACTGTTTTGAAACGGTTTGTTGCGTTTATACGTGCGTTTCGGTGCCGGCCCGTGAAACTCCCGCCCCCCCCCTCTGACCCCCGAACCTGTCGATTTAGCAAACGGTTGAACTGCTCTTTTTAAGTCTTGTATTATTATGAAAAATATCAGTTTTGTTTTGCGCGACAAGATATACAAGTAACGCGACTAAGAATAAATCTCGCGTGTTTCGAGCGTCGGTACAGCAGCCTTTCACGTTAAGCAATTAAGTGGCCGGTAGCTGTAGATTGACAGTAGACGACGGTGTTTTTCGCTCTTTGCAAAAAAGGCGAATAACTGTTTTCTAAAATGTGAACTATTCTTTCTATTTGCAGAAAATAGAATTCCAAAAAAAGATATAAAAAGGAAATTCATTGGATATTCTGTGCGTTGCCACCGTAAATTACAGCACTCTGGTTCGTGAGTCAAATATTTAGAATTTTTCAGCGAGCGTAACGCAATAGCGGCCTCCCAGTGCAGAGACTGAGAAACAATTCGTCTACCACCGAAAGACGAACCTGAAAGCCTCTTCACCATCCGGCCTTCGCCCGTCTCGCAGCCGACATTATAAAGCCGTCGCCGCCTTCCGAGATTTCCGCATTGCCACCGAAGCTCAATTCGTAATAATCAACTCTTGATGATTTCACAGGGTGCAAATCGCTATTAAAGGGGGCAGGCGCCGGATTGAGCCGTAGCGCGCGCCACAGAACCCCTAACCCTAACCCTAACCCTAACCTAAATCGACGCCGAGCACAGAGACGGACTCGTTTTATTGCGAGCCCCCACATGCCGCGTCTGCGACTACCTCGGGACATTTCACACAGTACATTCTCTCTATGTTCACTTCCCTCTTTCTCACACCCACACCATGGCAAACGGTTCCCCATAAATCTCACACATAAATCCCATCTGAGGGAACTGCAAACCTTCCATTAAAAAGAGGAAAGGATGTCAGATGAATATGTCATGAATTTGCCCTATGAATAAAATTTACAGGCCCCAGGTGATTATTACTTCGTGTTTATTATAAAAAGACCACGTCACTCTATTTTATATCTCACAACGGCAATAGCTTACATTGTCGCGCGAGAGGAATGCGACGCAGAGCCAGTCCGGCTTTTGAACACGTGGACAAAACCTCGTAGCGCGGTAGGTTGGTCACCGGGACCCCCGAGAGAATTACACTTTCAAGCGGAAAAATCAGCCGGTGTCACAGTAACGGAGGGTAAGAAACCGTTCGCGTCAATGTCCAGTTCATGCAGGTTTTTCTTGTTACGGATCGAGCGGTCAGTCCACTCGATACGTATCGATACGTACCCGGCGGCATTCAATCGAGGACAGGAGAAAATATTTGATTTTAGGGACGTTACAAAGAGCTCCTGCGTCCTTTGGGCAACGCGTAGTTACGCACGTGCAACGCCGCCGCTTCTGTCGGACTTTAAAAAATGTACGCGCGCAGGGAGTCAGACGAGGATCGAAATCACACGCATCCTAACATTTGGCCTCTGTTTGACATTTCTTCTCCGTGCGCCCTCTCAAACATCACAGTTTGTGCTTTTCAATCAACAGAGATTTGGTTCAGTTCTCATTTGGGAATTTTTCCAATTTTTACTAAAAAAGGATTGTTCTCATTTAAAACATGAGTGGAGTGTCAGAATAGCTGAGGAGGATTTCCAGAAAACACCGCATATGTTTTTTTATCTATTTTTTTCCCCGAGACGGGGACTCATCCACCCGAAAGACCGAACACCACAACACAAGAAGAGCAACGTAGCGTATTCAGGCAAATGCAGAAAGACCAAAGAGACCAAACCAATCAGCCTCCACACAGGAGGATGGCCCAGAATCAGTATCGTAACTACACTTGAACGACAAAGGACAGTCCTTTGAGGACAACAACGTATACATTTTTGACAGGGGACTAATTGTGTGAGAGAGGAGTAGATCTTATAGAGAATCCTTCTCTCAACAACAGAGGCACAATCTTTCATCCCTCCCTAGGGCCACTTGACACGTTCACTAAGGAGGCCGCACCTAACGATCCCCTCCCAGGGGTCGAAGGGCGCAAAGAGTCACGATCATTACTTCTCATCAACCCCGACCTACTCTGTCCTCTCCCGTTGTCCACCTAACAAGCCTATTCGGGCCCGGCGACAAACAAAGGCCTGGCCTTTCCCCCGGACTCGAGAAGCGGCTTTGATGAGCACTGACCCTTTTCCACCCAAGATTAAAAAGAAATCCAGTTGACACGAGTCAACCTCCAGATAACGTCGGCATCACTTCAAGGTCTCACTTGAGCCAATCTAAGCACAGTAACAGGTAGGCGAGTTCAGAGCCGTTTGCGAACCGCGTCCGACGCAAAGCCGATTAGTTAAAACAATTTGAAAACAAAAGCAAATTTAACTAATTGATTTAACCGAACGGCCAAATCGACGCGCGGACCCGCCGTCGCGACCCCGAAATCCCGCGTTCCCAATCGCGGACTCTCTGCATGTTTAATCTTTAAGTACGGTGGCAGTATTTAGTATTTATATTGCGTATTGCTTTATCATCTCACAAATAGAAGAGAAGCTCCCTAAATTGTTATTTACAGCTTTGTTTAGGATGTAAAGGGCTTAGTTTCAGGTAATGAGTAATTACAGAAGTCAGTTGGACTTATTTTTGCATTCTATGTGAGTTTTACATATAGTACAGGAAAAATAGCCACACTGACATTGCGACTGACATCTATTTGCAGAACAAAGGGTATTATTTGGTATCGTAGTCCTAATAATTGTAAAAAGCGGGCGTAAACCCTGCAAACGTGTGGAATACGTGAACCGGCCCGCGCGAAAGAAAACGTACGTGGGAGCGTGCGGCCGATTAACTGATGGTTTGAGGAGCAATTGTTCACCGGAAAAGAAGCGTTTCTAAAATTTGATCCCGCCTTTCGCCGTTTAAAGCGTCGCGCCATCGATTTTGGGTCGGCGCACACAAGCCGCACGGCGGCCCGCCGAATGCATATTCACAAGCGAACTTGCGCGTCAGCAGTGATCCACAGGTTAATGAGGAAAGGGAAATCGCTCATTACGCGCCGCAAAGCCGGATAACGCCTAAAGCAGATACCGAGATCGAAATACACGAACAAGTACGCGCGGGCCTCCAGACACCGGGCCCCGTTCCACATCCAAGAGGCAGTTTAAAGCTTCTCAGGGTGTTTTGTCATTATCGAATGCAGTGTGCCTTTTTTTTTTTGTAGAACATCAAATCAAACGCGGTTCACTATCTGCATTCTACAATACGATCAGAACTTTAACACTCAGGAGGGGACACGAGATCACAGTTGACCACGGCGGCATCGAGGAAGGATAACAAACGACCGTTGAAATCTTTTCCTATACGCAAGATACAGCTTTCCCCAACCGATTAACTCAACGCACAATAATTTATAGATTATGTGCGTTTCCACGGCGTAGGGTACGGTACCGCACAGGGCCGTATGGGATCGGGCGATTGCGGGCCACGCGGCTTTCCCTACATCGTATCGGGATCAAATGTCTAAATCCGACGGTAAATCGGCGACTCCGTGAGCAAACGGGCCGTGAGCAAACGGGCCGTAATCTACGCGACGCGCCGAGCAGGGACGCGAGCTCACAGCACGCATTGCGCCCCGCGTCTATATATAGTTCCAAATGTAATGAAGACTTGCTCTCTGAAAAGCAGCAGGATGTAATTTTGTTTGTTTTTGTTTTTTGTTTTTATTCTAAGGGAGCGCATCCTAAGACGGGCCGCAAACGCCGACAGCGTCGACCGACAGAAGACCCCGTTTTTTTAGAAACTCTATGAGACCGGGCATTTTTATGACTTTGGCCTCGTGCCTTTTATTGCACAGATTGTTAAATTTACTACACGGCTACTCTCTATTTCTCAATCACACGCATTAATATCGGTACACGTCTGGCGCCTTGTTTTTTTTGAACACGCGGACGCCATCTGACGCAGAAAATACCTAAAGGACAATACACAAGGCACGCCAGTAAAGCAGGGCTAAAACAAGCTGAATAAACCCGATGGGTTTTACTGTTATTGCTGCACACATGGATTTTCTGTGGTCAAACACACACTTGGGAACTGGTGAGCTTATGGAAAAATGAGTAAGCCAAATAAATCTCAAAGAAGCAGACTGTTGTGTAAATTGTATCTGAATTTATGCGTTTGCGCGTGCTTCCCGTTGTTTGCACATTACGCCATAGCTAGAAGACGATGACCGAGGTCCAATAATGCCATAATAGCGTTTGTAATTTAATCGGGTTACTTAAAATTAATAACTACACATAAATGTAAAGAATATCAATTGCGTTCTAGGAACTTCAGTCACCAAAAATATTCTTTTGGGACGGGGATCCAGATATAAGGGGGGGTCCGCTGTACCTTGGTGCTCTGTAGTTGCTCGTGCTGCTTCCTGCCTTTGCGGGACCAGAGTTTGGGTGAAGTTGTTGCGATGTTGGTGTCGGCGGCGGTAAAGCGGGGGCGGTGGCGGTAGATGGTATTTGGCTGTCTGTCAAGGGGTCATCAATGCTCTCCACAGCGCAAGAGTGTCGAGGGTGACTCTCGTCGCGTCATAGAGCCTGAGGGGAGAGAGGGAGAGGAAACGGGGAGGGGGAGAGGGAGAGGGTAAGGTAGCGTGGTTATTAAGGTCAGAATGCGGATGCAAAATGTAGCTTTTGTACGTAGCTTTTGACACCACCATCGCCACCGTCATCAAATTAGTCCGACCGAGGCGTCTCGAAAATGTGGCCGTTTGGCTTTGCGGGGCCCCGTCGGGCCCGGACCGAGCTCGAGTCCGCAGAGGGACGGAGAGGACAAAACGGAAAAGAACGGAAGGGAGGCGGGGACGGTGGGGAACACCCTCAGCACTCGCTTACAAACCCAAATCAAAAGAGCTTTTTCACACTTGGCCCAACGCACGCCGTCACCGGTACGCGTATAAACGCGTAAATACTCCAGAGCTCACGCGGAGGCGCGGGCCGGTCTGGTGATTGCCTTGTGTAAATCGCACCCTTTCTTTTGAAAGAAATTACAGCGTGAGGACGAAAAGGCTTTGTCACTACCGTGCCGTCACACACGCAGGGTACCGACATGTACTCTAAAACATTACAGTGTCACGCAGGAATTGCAGTGTCAACTGTTCAACTGTCGGCTTTCCTCCAATCTCCCACACCTTTCTTTTCTATTTTCTCTCCCCCGTCTCCGTCTTCTCTGCTGTAAAAAAAAAAAGTCTCGATTACAGTAATCGCAGTCTTTCTCTCAGTAGGTGCCACTTTTGCTCATAGCACTCTGTTCACAGCCTAAATACCCCAATCAGGACCAACTTAATGGAACGTGTGATTACGACCTAGTCGGAATTTTTTAGTCATTTCAGTTGCTTCAGGGAGCTCACCCTGACCGTTTCGTGCCTGAAAATAACGGCGCGCCGCATCAACGAACGGGAACAGCGCAGGTCTCAACGAGACAGGTTGTTGGATTTGGCCGAACGTCCGAATGACGCGCTATTTTTTAGGGACTCCCCGTGTAACGACAACTTGTAAGATTGGCCGAAGCACGCGTGCTGTAAAGGCAAAAGTCTCTCGACAGATTTCCCCGTTGTTGGATTTTGTGCAATTATACAGAACCGCTCCTGAAAGGAGCACATTTTCTATGAACTCGGCAGGCACCGACGGCTTAACGAGAACCACCGCCTAATACGCAGCGACTAAAAAAACTTAAACCCGTTTCACAACGCTGCGCATCTGACTCTCGTCTTTCAAACCTCCGTCTTTCACTCTCACCGCTCCCTTCTTCTATCGAACCGCTCTACCGTCTCTCTTTTGAATCGCTCGTCTTATCGGGCCGTCACAAAAGCCGCCAGATAACCTGAGGCGATTTCACTTTTCTTCTCTAACGGTGCACTCACTCTGCCTCCTTCTCACCGAGCTCCCTACATCGGCACACGCAGAGAGAGAGAGAGAGAGAGAGAGAGAGAGAGAGAGAGTGCCTCGCACCGTTTCATCTGCCAGTCTAAAATGGTGGAGCGGAGGAGGCAGAGCATCCTCCTCTCTGGAGGGAGACAACAGTAAGCCCTTGACTGAGAGAAGGGGGTCTGAGAGATGTGTGCCGAGACTACGTATCGCTTTACCGGACTGCGCTTTGGCAAGGCAGCAAAGTAACTGCGAAATAACATTTATATTTGCATAATTTAGCATCGCGAGCATTGTTCAGTTACTATTTAGCATTGTAAGTTGGAAACGAACCCTCTTCTTGCTGCAGAAAAGCAAGTTTTTTTTATATGACTTTTGCATTAGCGTGAGCATTACCCACAAGCATAAATGCTGTGTAAAGAGTTGGTTCTAAAGTTTTGCCCCCCCCTCATTCATTTTAAAAAGAGCGGCTGAAACGTCAGAAGCATCTCTTAATATAACGAACGGAGAGTAGAGTTATGACCTTTCTGAGAGGTTCAACTTAAAAATGGAGAAATGAAAACAGGCCTCGAGGGCCGAAACCCCGCACGTATTTCAACTACCCCGGCACGGTCGGCGAGAGCATGTTTGTGTCGAAAGTGGGGTTTAGGGAATTACCACAACACTTGGAGATTTGTTTATGTCGGTCAAGTTGCGTCGATATTGCTGGACGGCGTTTCCGTAAGTCAATAAAAAGGGTCATAATTTGGATTTTCTGCGCGCAGGTGAAACGGACAGAAAATAAAGCGGTGACCGATGCACGCGGCAGCATCGGTCTGCATTTTATTCATTAATACAGTTAAAGGAAGTCAAGGAGCTCATTTACAATTTGTAAGCTTGATCTGGTTCATCCAAGGAATTGCAGGAATTTCTGTTCAGTCACTCCTTTATTGGAGAAACTTTTCACTGTCAGCCGCACTCTTGACGCTCCAATAAATTACGCGCCACAGCTTCACAAGCGCACGTCTATTGGGTACGCGTCCTTTTCCGCCGCGTTTCCCGCCCGCCGCTAATAAAAGTAACGTCGCCGTCGACAATAAGCAACGTACGTATCAATCTTCACGCGTTTGTTCTAGGACCGGCCTTAGGAAAATCTATACGGCGCCCGTATTGACAGGTACAACACGTGCTCTTCAGAGCAGACTCAGACTAAGATAAATGCATGGAGAAAGGGGACAGAGAAAAGAGGAAGAAACTACAAGACAGGGAGGGGGAAAGTGAAAAGAGACAGGAGTCTGAGAAGGATTCAAGGGGAGAGCGAACAAATAATAGATTCAAACGGGTTTAAATGCGTCGGGCGGCGGCGGCGAACGAGCGACGTTCCGCAGGTGGAGACGGGGGACGCTCGGTACGCGTCTAATCCGGCCCGCGGCTCGTACCGCGCCGCAGACTAAATCTCGAGCGACAATCTCTTTTTGTTTGACAGAGACAAAATCCAAACATTTGACCAATACATGCAAAGCGCCCGATGACATTTGTCCAAAATAGCTCTTCACGGGGCTACGGGGCTGAGTCAGATCAGCTCGGCCGAGTCACAAGCCCCCAGGGACATCTGTTTGTCCGCGTCGACGTTTTCGCACAAACACCTGACAGACAGGTCGGACATGCTCACCGAACCGCGCGCGGCCAACAGTCATCCTCAGGCGACGACGGGGCGGCCGCAGTTCGGGTTTAATGTTGAAAAGCCTCGGGGAAGAGGTCATTTGTTCAAAGCCGACCGGAGGGAGGACGAGAAGTAAATTGTTCGTTTTGTGTTTTTGACTGCGATTTCCCCTCGGGTCCGCAGATAACAAGCGGTTTATGTAATTTTCCTTTGGAGAATCAGACTTAACCTTTAATGCATTTGAAGCAATTTTAGGTTACAGGCACGACATCCAGTAACGTCCTAAATCTAGCAGATTTTCTTCTATTTACAAGGAGCGTAGTCCTATTAGGTCAGTCCATCAATCACATCAATGAATACTTTTAGAAGAACTGTAAACAATGACCCCGAGTCTGCTTCTGGCCCGTTAGAATCCTTGACAGCGAAAGCTGCTTAAACACACACACACACACACACACACACACACACACACACACACTGCACAGACGAGCGCACATAGCTGTCCAACCATTTCACCAGCTGTCACCAAGCTTAAAGTAGCCAATTAAGCAAGCAAGAAATACCTGTCACATCCAGAGCATCTTCGACGTAAGCCAACTAGAAACGTATCGACCGACATCCGGAGAAGGATGTAAAACGTACACGTAGGCTAAAGCATCACATACAATACTCATCAATACGAATATTTATTCTACTATAAATACCTGTCCTACTACGAATATCTATCTTACTACGAATATCAATCCTACTGTGAATATCTATCTTACTACGAATATCTATCCCATCTGTACACACACACACCAGTAGACATCACTGAGAGCATTTTAACATACACACGGTCACACGCATTACATGTACTAGCCTTCAAACACACATTGACAACAGCATTTTCAACAGACACAATGGCTTTTCATATCTCTCAAATATACCAAATGGCAGCTATATGTTGTCTATGTGTGAAAGTGGGCGTAAATGGGGTGGGGGGGGGGGGGCCATCTGCCTACCCAGATATCTATAATTACATTGTAGGTGGAACGCGTAACGGCCGTCACCTCAGAGTCCACCACCAGGTAGATTTAGGGTGCCGTCAGAGCGCGGAGAGACACGCGAGCCTCATAACGCACGCCGGCTCTCAGAGCTCTTAAACCGTATCACGCGAGTTCAGCATTCAGCGGCGGCGCCGCCGCGCATTTGCTTGCGCGGGACGACACAAATAAGCCGACGACTAAATCACAGATGCATTAAGGATGCCCCGCCGGTTGACATTCACAGATAGGGCAACTGTGTGTGTGTGTGTGTGTGTCTTTTAATGGAGACCTCTTAAGCAGCTTTCACGGTCAAGGATTCTTACACCAGGCCATTTAAATAACACTACACAGTGTTTGCTAAACCAAAGCCACTGTACGGTGCATCTTATAATTCTTCTCAGTATAGTGTTCAAAGCTGCATTAATCAATATGCGCACATCACCACGAGGTCAGATGATTAAACGGGACGCGAAAGGGGCCAACCGGGTCGACGTACCCGCAGGCGATCGAGCAGCTCGGCGGTTCCGCTCGGCGCGTTGCATTTCGAGACATTTGAGCTCGGCGTTTGGCTTTTACGGTCCGTAACTTTATCCACTCTAATCGGCGTCGGTTTTCAGAGCGATAGAAAGCTTACATTAATGGCAAAAAGAGGAAGAGCGCATGTAACTGGTGCCGCACTTGGATTGCTTCAAATGGAGTTTACGGCTCGAGCCGCTGCCCCGCAACGACCGAACCGATGTACTAACGCTGCTTATTTTAAGACGTCGACCCGCAAATGATTGTACCGCTCACGCAGTAGATGACCTGGCAGCAAGCGAGAGAAACGGAGTCGCGAGCAGGAAGGGGAAGCACGTGACGAGCTAGGGTGAAATGCGGCGCGACAGCGCTTGCTAGAGAAAACGTATTAGCTTGTAGAAGTTCTACTTGATGTGGTCTGGAAAAAGCATTTCTTATTCAGATGCCAGCCTGAATCCTCGCGTAGACGACACCGGACCGACCGTGTCAAATTGGATCGCGGTTCTCCAAAACAATGTGTCGACAGTTTTAAAGCTCCTCCTTTTGGGCGACTACACCGTAGTATTAGCATTAGTTCTCTGCCGCGCGCTAATTCTGGGGGCTTAGGGGAAACCTCTCCGTAAATGATACAAAGCTTATTCTACAAAGTTTCAATAGAATTTATACGACGCACACAATGTTTGAGGTACGTATAGACATACGTGTTTGAGCGACATACTGGAAAAAGTGCGTACAGTGAAAACGTGAGGATGTTTTGTAACAAATGCAGTCAGCGGTTAAAATAAGTGCTTTTGCACAGACATTCATATTTAATACAGATATGCTTGTAGCTCATAACTTTTATACAGAGCCAATAAACCAGAAATGTTATTATAACGTACAATGATTCATCTTATTAAAACGAGCACATAACGGTGACGTTTGGCAAGCAGACGTGTTAAAACGTGAATCTGTTGAAATCTGTTCCCACTTTGATTTACACCCCAATTGATTTTTCTCGCAAATGCTTCGTTTTCAGTTGCGCCGTTCTCAACGCCTCCGCCCTAGCAAGCGCACACATTTTGCAAACACCTACCGGTTTGCGTAACCCGGGGTCACAAGAAAGTCCGAACTCACCGTGGTGGTTTTGACTCGGCCTCCGGGCTGCGTACAAGTCCAGCCAGATTTATTGACCAACAGGTCACAGCCTTCGTCCTCCAAACACGGCACCATCTCGCACCACTGCTTTTTCCGAACAATGCCAGCTGCAGAGAACACAAAAAAGGGGACAATCGGAGAAGTGAGAAAAGGCGGAGAAATGACAGACACGCAACTATTAAAATCGAAAGAACGGGTCGGGGGATTACGGATAGAGGGAGACAGACACGTGCAAAGATGTAACACGACGGAAAAGAGGAGATGGCAAAAAATATACGTATAAATGTAGAGAAATAGATGGAGAAGGGTGGATTGGAAGAAAGATGAGATATGCAGATAGATGAAGAGCAATGAAGTAAAGAGACAATTAGAGAGATATGAGAGCGGGGGACTGGGAAAAGAAGGAGAGAACGAGACAGATTGAGAGAGCTGCGATCAGTCAGGTAAATAAACCAACCGCAAATGATATTTAGCAGGTTTTGGAGCTCTCCTTGCATTCTGCAATGCTTCAAAGCGGATGACATGTTTCGTAAGCGTGAGCATATACTACCAGGAGCAACAACCCAAAAAAACTCACACACAGAGTTTTAACAATTTGTGACAGTCTGTGTCAATCAGTCCATTTTAAATACAGGATCTCGTCACAACACGTTGAAATTTGTATTTTTCCGAGCGGAAACTTCACGTCTGCCTGTTCTGCTCAAAGTTCCAGGTATCGGTGTGGGAATCTCTACACTTTCCAGAAAAGCCTCGGACATTCACCGCAGTGTCACATCGATAACGGCGCTAATTTATTTTTAGGTCCTTTTGGCTCATCCCGCGAGTTCAGGGTCACCACAGAGGATCAGTCTTCCAAACAGTCGTCAGCCCTTCCCGACTCAGTTTCCACCGGGCTCCGTCGGGAATTTAAGGTCGACACGTGGTCGAGAGGATCGGCGACAAATAATTTGAAGTAAGTTTTTTCCCAGTTATGTTTTGCACACTTTCATCCCAGATCTTACTTTATGTGTGAGCGTGCGCGCCTCCGGTCGCGCGGGGGTCCTCCCAGCCCAGCCCAGCCCAGCCCAGCCCAGCCCAGCCCACTTGCGTCGGGGGCAAGTTTATTGATGGATAGTGTTTGTTTATGTGTGAGCGTGCGCGCCTCCGGTCGCGCGGGGGTCCTCCCAGCCCAGCCCAGCCCAGCCCAGCCCAGCCCAGCCCACTTGCGTCGGGGGCAAGTTTATTGATGGATAGTGTTTGTTTATGTGTGAGCGTGCGCGCCTCCGGTCGCGCGGGGGTCCTCCCAGCCCAGCCCAGCCCAGCCCAGCCCAGCCCAGCCCACTTGCGTCGGGGGCAAGTTTATTGATGGATAGTGTTTGTTTATGTGTGAGCGTGCGCGCCTCCGGTCGCGCGGGGGTCCTCCCAGCCCAGCCCAGCCCAGCCCAGCCCAGCCCAGCCCACTTGCGTCGGGGGCAAGTTTATTGATGGATAGTGTTTGTTTATGTGTGAGCGTGCGCGCCTCCGGTCGCGCGGGGGTCCTCCCAGCCCAGCCCAGCCCAGCCCAGCCCAGCCCAGCCCACTTGCGTCGGGGGCAAGTTTATTGATGGATAGTGTTTGTTTATGTGTGAGCGTGCGCGCCTCCGGTCGCGCGGGGGTCCTCCCAGCCCAGCCCAGCCCAGCCCAGCCCAGCCCAGCCCACTTGCGTCGGGGGCAAGTTTATTGATGGATAGTGTTTGTTTATGTGTGAGCGTGCGCGCCTCCGGTCGCGCGGGGGTCCTCCCAGCCCAGCCCAGCCCAGCCCAGCCCAGCCCAGCCCAGCCCACTTGCGTCGGGGGCAAGTTTATTGATGGATAGTGTTTGTTTATGTGTGAGCGTGCGCGCCTCCGGTCGCGCGGGGGTCCTCCCAGCCCAGCCCAGCCCAGCCCAGCCCAGCCCAGCCCAGCCCACTTGCGTCGGGGGCAAGTTTATTGATGGATAGTGTTTGTTTATGTGTGAGCGTGCGCGCCTCCGGTCGCGCGGGGGTCCTCCCAGCCCAGCCCAGCCCAGCCCAGCCCAGCCCAGCCCAGCCCACTTGCGTCGGGGGCAAGTTTATTGATGGATAGTGTTTGTTTATGTGTGAGCGTGCGCGCCTCCGGTCGCGCGGGGGTCCTCCCAGCCCAGCCCAGCCCAGCCCAGCCCAGCCCAGCCCAGCCCACTTGCGTCGGGGGCAAGTTTATTGATGGATAGTGTTTGTTTATGTGTGAGCGTGCGCGCCTCCGGTCGCGCGGGGGTCCTCCCAGCCCAGCCCAGCCCAGCCCAGCCCAGCCCAGCCCACTTGCGTCGGGGGCAAGTTTATTGATGGATAGTGTTTGTTTATGTGTGAGCGTGCGCGCCTCCGGTCGCGCGGGGGTCCTCCCAGCCCAGCCCAGCCCAGCCCAGCCCAGCCCAGCCCACTTGCGTCGGGGGCAAGTTTATTGATGGATAGTGTTTGTTTATGTGTGAGCGTGCGCGCCTCCGGTCGCGCGGGGGTCCTCCCAGCCCAGCCCAGCCCAGCCCAGCCCACTTGCGTCGGGGGCAAGTTTATTGATGGATAGTGTTTGTTTATGTGTGAGCGTGCGCGCCTCCGGTCGCGCGGGGGTCCTCCCAGCCCAGCCCAGCCCAGCCCAGCCCACTTGCGTCGGGGGCAAGTTTATTGATGGATAGTGTTTGTTTATGTGTGAGCGTGCGCGCCTCCGGTCGCGCGGGGGTCCTCCCAGCCCAGCCCAGCCCAGCCCAGCCCACTTGCGTCGGGGGCAAGTTTATTGATGGATAGTGTTTGTTTATGTGTGAGCGTGCGCGCCTCCGGTCGCGCGGGGGTCCTCCCAGGGTGGGTGGGTGGGTGGGTGGGTTGGTGGGTGGGTTGGTTGGTGGGTTGGTTGGTTGGTTGGTTGGTTGGTTGGTTGGTTGGTTGGTTGGTTGGTTGGTTGGTTGGTTGGTTGGTTGGTTGGTTGGTTGGTTGGTTGGTTGGTTGGTTGGTTGGTTGGTTGGTTGGTTGGTTGGTTGGTTGGTTGGTTGGTTGGTTGGTTGGTTGGTTGGTTGGTTGGTTGGTTGGTTGGTTGGTTGGTTGGTTGGTTGGTTGGTTGGTTGGTTGGTTGGTTGGTTGGTTGGTTGGTTGGTTGGTTGGTTGGTTGGTTGGTTGGTTGGTTGGTTGGTTGGTTGGTTGGTTGGTTGGTTGGTTGGTTGGTTGGTTGGTTGGTTGGTTGGTTGGTTGGTTGGTTGGTTGGTTGGTTGGTTGGTTGGTTGGTTGGTTGGTTGGTTGGTTGGTTGGTTGGTTGGTTGGTTGGTTGGTTGGTTGGTTGGTTGGTTGGTTGGTTGGTTGGTTGGTTGGTTGGTTGGTTGGTTGGTTGGTTGGTTGGTTGGTTGGTTGGTTGGTTTACATACAGCAGTATATTACAGAAAACACCTTTCATGATATCCACACCATGACAAACACTGTATTCTATACAGTATAGCTACTGGTCTATGTGGTTAAATTGTTTTGCATTGCTGGAGTTCCCCTCAAGGCTACCTGCTTGCAAACAGTGGGATTAGGATCTTTAATTTCAGCAACACATTTACAAGTAGGGAACAATACACTTTTAAAAAGACCAAATTTAAATAAAGTTACATCTATGTTATTGTGTACCATCCCTTATTCAGACTTTTTCATTAAATTTAGTACAGGTAAAGTCATTATAGTGGGTGACTAACACATCTACATACTTGCAGTAACTGCCAGAGCATTCCATTTAATTTATTATTACAATCAATAGCTTTTCCCAAAATTGAAATAAACCAACTCACTGTTTTGGTCGCACCTTGTCCTTACATATGGCATTGAAACTGACTAATAGTATTTTTTTAATAACATATGAATTTATAAGAACAGACTATACAGCAGATGTTTACCTGAAAATGCTGTGAATACATTTAAAGACATTATTTCTTCATCTTTTTCACTACCATGTATCAATACTATGGTGAGTAGCCATCTCACTCCTGTACAAATTCTGCAACCTTACTGCGTACGATGCTGGATACAGTTCCCCCTCTGAAAAAAGAAGGCAGTGAATTAGAGGAGCCAACCTCCATGGTACAATTTACAAATGCACACCTTAAAGCAGGAGTTACAAAAGTTAGGAAACGGCGTTCCACTAATTTAGAAGAAGCCCGGTAAGCCTGGAAAAAACAGTTTAAAAATGTACAAAAAAAATAGCTCGCCGTGATGCCGGAACAACCCCCGGTTTCTGTGTAGGACTGTAGCCAGGCTGACTAAGAGCCTTAGTTCTGTTGAAACTAGTATTCCCTTAACTCTGACCAGCAATGACTTTGTTTACCAATAAAATTGTAACCGTAAGTGAAAATATTCACCAGATTCCCCCCCCCCCTACACATATTACAGATAAATCTTCATGTACAACATCTATACAAACCTCAATAACGCCCCAATCCATCTTAGACTGCTTTTCACCCATAGATCTCACTGAGCTACCTTCAACTATTGTTTCCTCTAAACTAACATGTCTTTTACACCCTGCTCCAACCAAATTGCTTAAAGATGATCTACCTTAAATAGACACTTTCATATTAGATTTGATTAACCTGTCTTTACAAACTGGCTCTGTACCAAAGGCCTAGAAAGTTACTGTAATCAAACCAATTCTTAAAAACCTTCTTTAACCAGGTGACTTAGCCAACTATAGACCAATATCAAATCTCCCGTTTATTTCTAAAATCCTTGAAAAACTACTTGCAAAACAATTATGTGTCTCAAAGTGACGGTCCGTGCATTTGGTACTTCTAGGTTGGACTCCTGCAAATCCCTACTTTTGGGGTGTCCTAATAACTCTCTAAAAAGCCTTCAATTAATCCAAAATGCTGCAGCGAGAGTGTTAACTGCAAGCGTTATCTCCTGTGGAACCAGCTTCCAATCCAAACTCGGGGGACAGACACCCTCTCTACTTTTAAGCCGAGTCTTAAAACCTTCCTTTTTGATAAAGCTTTGAGTTAAAACTGCTCACTCGACCTGAACTAGCTCCTACTTAAGATGCTATAGGTTTACAGTGTTGGGGGACTCCTGCAAGTGCAATGAGCTCCCCTCTTTTTCTCTATACATTTATTTGTCACCGCTGTACGCTATTAATTTTGTGTCCTACCAACCTGTGTAATGTTTTGTTGTTGCTTCTTTGTTCTTTTGTTCTCGCTCTGTTCTTTTCTCCCTGCGCTTTCCGCTCATCCCAACCGGTCGAGACATATGGCCGCCCACCCTGAGCCTGATTCTGCTGGAGGTTTCTCCATTTAAAGGGAGTTTTTCCTCTCCGCTGTTGCCTAGGGCTTGGTCAACGGGGATTTGTTCGGTTGCTTCTACGTGCTTGTGTACTCTGGACTTTTTTCTGTACAGTGCCTCGAGATGACTTGGTTGTAAATTAGTTATATAAATAAAGTTGAATTGAAAAAGTTGAGTCGAATCAAGGTTGCCAACTCCAGGCAAAAATGCACACCTGCTCAATTTCCGGCTTCCCGCTGCCGACTACCTAAATCGGGTTTGTTTAGTCCGTCGGAACCTACGAAGTAAGCAGCTCTCGAGCGCGACAGATGATCGACCCTGCTGCGCCAGAATTAGCGATTCAAGTGTACGTAACCCCAGACCCCCGCCAGTTCTTGAGAGATGCGTATTTAATTATGGACTCGATACAGTTTAAACAATGAACCGACGGGAAAAAGTCCATTTGTGTATATCCAGAACCACCAAGCATTATCCTTACTGTGAGCCTCTATCTTGTCCTTGGGATTGCCCCCTCGACCTGCACCTCGCTCGCGCCGGATCTGCAAATTGACATCTGAACATGTTTTCTAACTATTGACAAGTCCATGAAATATTTGAGATTCTACTTCCATCGCTTTCTTTAGGAACTACCAGTGTCAACAGCATGAATGCCTTTGAGGGAGAAAAGACTATTCAAAAACGTGCCCCGGTGGTCGCATTTGAACAATTAGAACAATAACGATAACGTTCATGCGCGGATAAACGACGCTCCTTACACCTGTTCTGAGTAACTGTGGCCTACGGTCGGTCGGTCGTTCTGTCGTTCTAAGTCCTCTTTTCTACGTACCTGATATGTACCGTAAAAGCAATATTGCCTCTATCCTAACAACTGCAGACAATGTTAAACCGGTCAGTAGTCGGCCGGGACAAATGGCCGACCTTTACTACGTCGACGGTTGTTGGGAACTTGTTCCCAGCCGGAAATAGTCACGTGACCCATAAATCGACGACCGCAGATTCTAACAAATTTACCAAATGCATACATTCGTTACTGAGCTCTAAGTGCTGTTACTCCGACTCTGTCATTGTCGAAAGGAGCCGGGTCGGCCGTCTGCCCCCGTTTGGTCGGTGGGATAAGCTGTCCGCCCGCTTTAGCTGAAAGCTTTGTATTAACTGTTCTTCAATCTAAGCAAGCTCTCCTGGGTATGCGGTCCTATAATGAAGAGACGCAGGTGGTTAACTTGAATAGCAACAGCTTCAACTCGAGTACCGATCCGCAATCTGAAAACCCATCGATAATACAGATTGTTCTTTGCATTGGCGTAATGCATTGAAACCGCAGATCCTTTATTTCATCCACTGTAACCGTTTTAAAAGATGTTTTTGCGAGACCCATTTTATCCGTTTGCGTTGGGATCGGCACGATCGCTAAATTCTATTTACTGTAAGGGGTCTGTGTCTGCATCTGCGCTACTGTGGGGTAGGGTGAAAGCGAGACACAGAAAAGAAAATTGGGGGACTGATTGAAAACCCACCGTTTGCTGAGGTCAGATGTAAAAATGTCTCGTGTAAAGTCCGATGTCTACATTTTTGGATTCTTCCTTTCCGCGTTCACTACTTTGAATTTATCTAATAAAAATGTCTGCGAGGTTGCTTATATAATTCCCTAACGGGCTTTGCTTCCGTGATACCGTCCGTCGGGGTGACCTTCGGCCGATGGAGATGTACGGTGCCGTCTGGTAAATGACAGTAATGAAGGAATGAGCCGTTCATTCCCTACAATGAGTGGGTACAGAATCCGTCTCGTGTTGCAGATATCATTTTTGACAATGTCGACTACGTGTCAGACTGTTTTATCGTCGATGACGGCCGACACCCAAGTTATCACGGTTGTGTCAGATTAATAATGATTTAATAATGGAACCACAAGCGTTTCAGGTTGACAACAGATTCACAATTGGATGATGAATGATTAATGGAGATTTGCCCAACCAACATCTTAAAGTCGTGACAATTGTTAATCAATCTTTTCATAGTACAGTACCAATGGATCTAGTCAAATTAGAGCTTTCTAAGCTTTAGAATGACAACTCAATTTACCAGGAAGAGAAAAGTGTCATTAAAAGACTCCTCGAGGCTCGGTTTGTCCCCAACATCTAAAAAAACCAAAGGCCTCTCTTGCAGTGGTTAATATCACTGTTCACCGGGAGTCCACCACCAGCGCAACATTGAACAACGATGGGGGGGGTGCCACTACTATCCAAAAAGCTTACTTCTGACCATTTACGCTTTGCTCGAGATGTAGATTAAAGAAATGGACGGGTGACGCTAACCTGGACATTTTTGTTTTGAACGAGAACCGTCGCGTTTGGTAAAGACCGGCCACTGGATTCCGGCCTGAGAACCTCGTCTCATCCAGGAAACGTGACGGTGGCAGTACCGTGATTGAAGCCTGCTTTGCAGCCTCTGGGCCGGGACGCGAGTCGTCATCTATTGAGCTGTGCCTTCTGAATTGTAAAAGCAAATTCTACGGTAAAATGTCAAGGTATCGATCTGTGACCCGAAGCTCAACGGAAAGTGGATCGTGCAGTAAGACAACAACCCTAAAGACACAGGTTACAAATAATACATACAAATAATTACAGCAAAACAAATTGAAAGTTTTGAAAAGAGTCCAAGTCCTGACCTTGTCCCTATAAAGATGCTGTCCTTAACTGGGTTTCCCCTTATCTACTTTTAAGATTTGCAAAGGAATCTAATCATATTTTAATTCCAATTGATGCAGACATTGACAAAAATATCATGGCTTCACAAACCTTTAAGCACCACTGAACCTCAACATTTTCAAATTGGAAAACTGCACCAACATAGCTCATTGGACCTAATTAACTAATTAATACAATTACACTTTCATTACTGTTGCCTTACTAACCAGATCATCTGAACTGCTTGATTTGCAACATTTTGTTTTTTTTAATAAACGCTCGTCTATGTGACGCGGAATGCGACCGCGAGCTGACGCGGGCCAGCGTCTTCTTGTGCCGGTCCCAAGTCTGGATAAATGCAGAGGGTCGTGTCAGGAAGGGCGTCCGACGTTAAACGCGTGCCAAAGATAGAGTTTCTGACTAATTTGTTTAACGAGATCTTGGAGAGCGAGACGATGCCTGAGGACTGGAGGAGAAGTGTACCGATGCCCATTTTTAAGAAAAAGGGAGACGTGCAGAGCTGTGGCAACTACAGAGGAATAAAGCTGATGAGCCAAACAATCAAGTTGTGGGAAAGAGTAGTGGAAGCTGGGCTAAGATCAACATTTGTCGCTTTTTTGGTTGACGGCGTCCGAGCTAAGACGCACCTCTTATCGCTCGCGTTTTGCCTCGCCTCGCTGACTAAAGTCGTCTCGCGGCGCCACCTTGGCCATTTGTGTCCCCGTCTGTTACCGTTCGACCGTATCGCTGCTGTGCTGCTCTTGTAAGGACGGTAGCTTATGTTGAAACATATAAGATTCAAGGGTGATGAGAAATAAAAACGGCCGGACGGTCGCGGACACGTCACCGAGCGCCGCTGAGGCAGACGTGGACAGGAATAAACACACAAACGCACGCGGGTTTGATGCTATGTGTAAGAGAAATATCAGATGTCTTTTCATCTGCAGGAGATAAGGTGTAGAGAGGGAGAGAACATTATTACACCCTCCGTGGGACACTTATCTTCCCACCAAATGGTAGATCGCACTCGTGTCAACAGCCAGCATCTTGGCCTAATAAATTCTGTCTAATGCCATGCCAAGCCTGAGATGGCAGGAGAAAGATGGGCTTGTGTGTGTGTGTGTGTACGCATTTGAGAGAGAGGGTTTGTGTGCACGAGAAAGAAAGTGGGAAAGTAGATCAGAAACGGACCAGGAAGAAAATAGATCTAAAGACAGATTTGATCACATATATTAAATGCTGTGCAGCACTTTCGTAGAGATGGTGCTAAGATAATTATGAACCGTACAGATCTGATATGACCTGGGCAGGGAGCAGAATCAGCAGTGTCAATGGCTGCTGATGCTGGACTATGTGGTTGACTGTACTCAGAACATTTTATCGCATTTATGTGAATTAAAAAATGCACGCAAAAATGCATCGACACCTATAGATTACTATCCAAATCAATTTAAATGCATTTAAAAAGTTCAGCCCCCCTCTCACGACATTGTCTAATTTTACTGATGGACATTAAGTCTGTTACACAAAGGTGGAAAGTCACCTAAATGCGCCATCTACACTGCATTTGTTTAAAAGAAAACATTTCCATCCATGAACAAGTTCCCATCTGAAAGTTGTGTTCCCAAGAACTGCGTGCGCAAACAAAAACACATGAACTGTCTTTATTGCTCGCATTTGTGGCAGTAATCTGCAGATTTAGGATCCCCTCTGCACTGCACTTAATTTAAATTGGAAATAAGAATGTCTGCAAGTGTAAGTAATGTAATGGGAGCACATATGTGCATTTGCATTGGCCATTTCAAAACACACCCCGAGAGAGATAGAGACAGAGACACACACACGGTACTGTCTTGCCCTCATGACAGGCAACAAAGGCAAAAGGCAAAATGAACAAAAGGTGGCGTGAAACACCCCGGCCGACGGGCATTAAGACTCCAAAGTTTACTTTCATCGTGGAAATCCCCTCCCAAGTCTCTTTTTACAGTGGATCTAATATCTGGATAATTAACTGTACTATCTGACCTGTCGTGGTAGGCGGATGCTCCCTAAACCTGAATCGAGCCTAGCAGGAATTAGGAGGAGGCTTAGTGGAATGTGAGAGAAAACCCCAATGCAAAGAAATAAATCCCAGCGCTTTGTAATTAGCCGCCGGCTCTCTGTCCTCTTCCCTGCGCTTGCGGCTCGTCTCCTCTGTGAATTTTCTCGGCTCTCGTTTCCTCCCGATCTTTCGCTTCCTCGCGTACGCCGTTTTTGCCGTCTGCCCGCTACGCTCCTTTCCGGTCTATTGCCTTGCCTGATTTTCACAAGATTATTCCACCTGTTCGGTGGCCTTGATGAGTATCTGCACGCTAAAAGCTGTCAAGCCCCTTTTTAAAAAGCCTCAGTTGTTTTTTTGGTGGAGTGAATTTGTCCCAAATAGCT
Source organism: Channa argus (assembly GCF_033026475.1). NCBI lineage: Eukaryota > Metazoa > Chordata > Actinopteri > Anabantiformes > Channidae > Channa > Channa argus. Next base: position 13,305,933 of record NC_090217.1, on the reverse strand, counting down.
TCTCTGCACTCACGAAACTGCAAGAGGCAGAAATAATGAGGTAGCCTGCTGACTGACATTTCCAGACCTCAGCCTGTGTCTGTGTGCATGCACGTATACTTGTGTAGCCGTCTTGGATTTTGCGCTTGCAGTTTTACCCAATAATCTTTTACCACTATGTTATATTGCTTATAACATCTGTGCTCTTGAACAGGAGAATATATGTTTTAAACCTTCTTTATCCAATTTTTAAGCACTGATTAGAAACAGACTTTTTTTTAAAATTTTAAACAAATAAGCAAAAGCAGAGTGAAACTTTAATGTGATATTCACTGCTTACATTTCCCCAAACAGAGATAACCGCTTCTTTGCAATCAATTGATGTGCTAAATGAACAGCTTTAATGGGAAAAGACAGTAATACTTTACAACTGGGTTCGCTTTCGTAGACGAGACTGTTAAGAAATCCTCAGAAGTTCCCCGTTTTTAAATTAAAGTTATCATTTCTGAACCTGATTATTGCTTTGTATGAGTCTCTCTCTTTGCATTTCTTTCATCTTGGCTAAAAACTGCCAAAAAAAAAAATGCTTCAATTTAGCATAGCAGTTTGCTTCTCTCCAGTAAGTGGAACCAATAGGTGAAATTCCATTAATAAAATAGACATTTTGTTAAATCACGCTCATTTACTTCTTGCGAAAATTAACAGTAGATAAATTGTTAATTTTGATAACATAATTAACAGATCAAATCTTGTTTGTTTAATCCAATTCGTGAAGACACTCTAGGAAGCACCGGGCTAGAAATCCTCCTGCACGAAACCTTCCCCTAAAACCACAATTTGCTGGAAAGTAGAGACTACACTAAATATTGTTAGATTATCAATATCAAAAGGCTTTTATGTAGAGTGTGGGCTCCGCACACTGAACTAAGTTCACATAAAATGTGCATTTAAAAAATAAAAACTGTTTTACTGTAGACCTGGTTCACATTGTGCAGAATATGTAGCACAGTGCACAGGTCAGCAGCGGCTTAACATTTTACAGACACCGGTCTTTGAACGCGGTTGCAAAAGTGTGACTGTGTTGCTTTTCGTGCTCTGTGCATCTGAAAGGTGCGATGTGGACCCCGGCTACAAAGTCGAAAAATGCAAAGCTACGGGTTGAGATGGACGCGAAACATTAAAGTTCTTTACAAAATGACATTTGATCAGATTCCTTTTAGCTTAAGGGTGACATTACATAGTTAAAGTTTGTTCTCTCCAGCAGTTAATTTGCCGCCTCCAGCTAAAGCTACTTTCCCTGCGTGCTGTTTCCGCTTGGCTGTGTGGTGTACCATTTCTCTAGGCTTGTTTTTCATTTGTGTCTATGTTCTATATGTGTGTGTACTGGACACCAGGTATTGCTGATATCATTTATTTGCAGATGTGCTCTGACATTTCCTCACAGCTGAACTCTAATAGCAATCCCAGATACAAGCGGCATGTGCATCCACCACGCGCACACACACACACACACACACACACACACACACACACACACACACACACACACAGAAAAAAGGAAAGCCCAAAGGCGCTGTCAGCCAGAGGAGGAAATGTCAGTGTGAACAGAAGTCTGTGGGAAAGAGATCATTTAACACCGGTGTCCACAGAGACACCGGTACATCAGCTGTGGATGGTGAGCCCCTGACATAAACACCTGGAACCGCTGCTGAACACACGTTTATTATTTATTCGAAGCCTCTTCGGAAGAATATTTGTACCACATTTGATGCCTATCCATGCAATTCTGGTATTTCTAATGATAACCACATTAAATACAAAAATTCATTTAACATAATTAGGAAAATAAAACTAGGCCAATGCACCATAGAATTCAAAAGTGACTCACAATGACCTCAGGTGTTTGTATTTATCATAATTTGATAATTGCAAGGTCCACTCAAGTGTGGAAAAATGCATATTTCTGTATGAAGAAATGTGCAGCGGGGAGTGATGGACTGTACACAGCAGATACACACAGACCATAACCATCTTCATATACAGCCACAGATCCTATACTTACTGGCTTACTCTTGGCAGTTCTTGCGCCGCTCGCTCATCGTTCGAGGTCAGCCACACAGACTGACTATTTTACATACTGTTTTACTTTGCCGAGACTGAGCCTGACGCAAGCGACGTAAACGAGTGAAACAAATGGCAGTTTGCTCACGCCGCCGTTATCGGCGGCCGAGCGAACAAGTGGTAAACGGTGCAAAATGAACGTGCGTAGCGGTAGGAAGGTCCAGCGCCGTATTGACGGGTTACGATGACGGTTGCGACTATGATGTGGCCGACGCTAACGAAGGCTACTGTGTTGAAGTTGATAATAAATGACGTGGTGACACACTTCAACTTGAGTAGAACGGTCCCTTGAGGCTGCAAACCGAAATAGACGCGTACGGGCGCGTGCGCGGAAGCTGACGCACGCTCCGGAATGAGCGTGAGGAATGTGTACGGCTGGTGGAGGCCGAGCCCCTCGACGTACTCCTGCTTCTTGGATGTTGATGATTCTTGTCTATTTAGCCTTATTGACCTCTACATCCAAACTAATCCGCCTTAAATTATGCATAACCTTTTACTTGGCAGAGCTCCCCATAAATCTGTTTATTCCCTGTTTGCGCCCTTACAAAGCTTGCTAAACAAATTCCAATTAAGCAAAACAGCTATACGGCATGAATGATAATTCAACTCAGTAAAGTCCCCAAAGCAGATAAGAGCACAATCATTGCCGTTATGTGTAAGACATTTTATAAAAAGACTGTTCTGTTTCCCCTCAAATCCGGTTAGCGCTTATTATTACTTCCAGGTCATTTGGTCTCTTTTTCTGTGAATACATAGCTGTGTTTGCTCATCCATGTGCATGTATGAATGTTCTATGTGCATGTGCTTGTTTCAAAAGAATGTTTTGCAAAAGGTATAGTCAAGAGAGAAGGTAATCAAACTGTTTGCAATTTCATGGGTTTCCACATAAATTGCTCATGAAACGGGATCTGATCTTCACCAAAGTCACAAATGTCAATAGACATTTCTCAGCTGATAAAATGCGCTCTGTCTTGATTACGCCACCCCCCCCCCCCACCCACCCACTCACCCACTAATCATACAAAGCGATTACTGTGACTTTGAAGCATATGCAGTAAGTCAAAACTATTTTTTAAAAAGCTGCATACTTTGTGTTTTTCCCGGTACTCAATTTGGTGTCACTTTATACCTCCTCCCTGCTGAACTTCAGAGGAACGCGTGTAACGTTTTAGGCCGATAGATAAAAAACTAACCAAAATAACTTAAGTGTCTGAATGCAAAAGGGACAAACTAAGCTCTCAGTCTTTGGTTTCTATTAGTACTAATTTAATGCAGCTCTGATGCAGTTGTCGGACACTAAACAATAAAAGCCGTGCAAGGTTACATCTATACGTTAAATCTCATTAATGTCTGGTCCATTGATACGTCAGTTGAACGCAGCGCGGGCGTGGTGGACTGTATGAAAATAAAAATAAAAAAACAAATACAGAGAATAATGTAGATATTCCCAATGGCTACTGAGGAAAAAGTGTAAATGTATAATGGGTTTGTGCTATTGAAATCTTAGGGACCATTTAAAAATTATTGGGGTTTGGAGCAGGGTCTAATATCGTGAGAGCCTTTGAAAATATTCCTTTCTCGACATTATCAGTAATTTGCCCATTCCCTCTGTTTCGCTTGAAGGAAAAAAGAACCAAAAAGCCTTGCTGTGATATCTCACATTGTAGCACTGAATGACTACAATAACTTTTGCCATTAATATTCCAAAGACACAATACAATCAAGGATTGAACATGGTTGTAATCAGATTTTCAATGGAGTAAAAACAATCACGATACACACCAACGCACATGTGAGAGAGCTGGCAGGAAAAATGAGTCACTGGGTTTTTAAAAATACAGAAATTACAAATATAATGTTTCCATTTGCTCAAAATGGATTAATTATGTAAGTAATTAACAAAACAAGCAAGAATGTTCTGTGCCAATTTACAAATGTATAAGATAGTAACATTCCAGCACCTCTCCATCACCATCGTTGTGACTGCTACAATACAAACAGAAAGCCACGCTGCCGCCCCCTTCCGCATTTCTTCCTTGGATGGCACAACCTAGTAACGTTCGGTACCCAAATACTACAGCGGTCTACAGTAAACGTTCGTTCAGCGATGCCCCGCGTCCTCGTCTTCTACGTTGGTTAGTGCCATTAGCTAACCGATTTCACTATTGACTAATCAATCACCTGCATCGTTTTCTTTGGACGGTCCCTTAAGAATTAAAACTTCTGAATACGTACGCTGCCGGATCAGATTGTTTCTCGGTGTGCAGAAAATGATGCTTGGTTAAACCTGTTCACTCAGTCCAATTGCTCTCCTTAAGAGATTAGTCTAAGAAATGAATACAACATTTTATTTATTATAGATAGACCCATACAAAATTTGAAAGCTTTGTATTCTCCCCTGAAGCTTGTGTCATTTTCGGTCAGGCTTCGGGCTGGGCGGTAAGAGCGGGGACCGTCTGTGGAGCGTCTCTGAAAAGTTCTGTGCCTTCAGGTGTAGCGTATAATAATTTAATTATTAGACCAAGAAAACAAAATGAAATGGTAATAGAATGTGATGTTTTCAGCCAAAGACTTCACATAATAAGCTGGGATTTAGGAAAATCGCAGGGGCAGTGAATCTAAATGTTATCAGGAGAATGTGAGAACAGCAGCTCATCTTGGAAATGCTAATACAGTCAGTAATAAAGAAAGTTTGGGTGCAAATATTCTTTTTCCAGTTTTTTCATCTTCTGAACTTTTGCATTCAATTTAAGTAGTTTCTTCACAATAAGGCATTTCTCAGGCATTTCTTTTGCTGAATTATTATAGGAATTTATGCCGTTTCAATGTATGTCACGGTACTTAAAGATTGCAGCTATGGTCCCGTTTGTATTTTCAAAAGGACAACAAATTACCTTTCCTTTTCCCTGACTCATTTTTTCCTCAACATTTCTCAGCACTCTAGCTGTTATTATTGTTATTCGATTTACTTAATGCTGCCTCTGAGTGTGCTTCTACAAGATGCCTTTTTTCCCGATGATTCATTTCCTTTTTAAAGGCACTTTTCATCCTGGAATAACAAAGACTAATCAGGCTTCATTATTCTATACGCCTTTAAAATTGCACCTTCTCTTTTAAAAGGAGGTTGTCGCTCAGTATAGACGTATGTTATTCGTTCCCTTTAAAAAGTGGTAACAAAAACTGCAGAGCATACAAAAAACAATTAAAAGATGTTAGAAGAGACTTGTTGGAGTGTCACTTAATTTCCACAGAATTAAATTGCCTCTCAACATGTCAGTTTGAACATATGTAACATCCTCTTAATTGTTTACAGTGACTTTGACTTGTATGAATATTTACAAAACTCAGGTCATGTTGAATATAGACAATTATACACTCTCTCTCTCTCTCTATATATATATATATATATATATATATAGAGACACAAACACACATCTATATCTAGATAGATATAGGCTAGAACTGTGTCAGTGGTGATGTTTAAGGTTACTTATCATTTTTAGGTGGGTGGGACTAAACAGAGAGTGAAAATGGGGGAAAAGGGAGGAGCAGAAAATATAAAAAAAGAGGAAAACATGAAAGATTCTCATTTAGGATATTTTCTACCTTTTCTACCCAATGGCAGAAAAGCGCTGTGAAAGATTGGACCGTTACATTTGACACTGTACAATTGCTGACTTTTGTAGCTTAGAAATAAAGTTTATTTGTGTTTGTGGTTGTTTGAATAGTCTGTTTCAGATGCTGACACGCACGCACATACACACAGCTGCGATCTAAGTGCTCGGGACTTGCCGCCGCTATACGAGTTGCCGTGAACAGCCTGTGGACGTGCGTCTCCACCACACTGCTGGGACACTGCTGGACAAAGGGTTTGCAAAACTGTTGCTAACAGTTTTGCAATTCAAGACCCCGAGTACCGACGAAACCCACGACGGGTACAAACGACCTCCCGCGTACGCGCCGACAATATGACGGGTTTACAAAATCCTGGGTATTTAAACTTCTTTCCTTAACAAAGTGTACATTTGAAAGGGTTTTGTAATATGTTTTATTGTAGTACGTTTTTTTCTTGTGCCACAGTCACAGGGTAATAAGGTCAACAATGGTAACCCTAAGCTTAGCAGCATAGCTGTGCCTTAAACCAGCCGGGCCTCTAAACGAGTCATCTCTTTCCGTTTGCCTGTGGTAGACAAATTCCAAACTTGATCATTTTGTCACCCATTTACTTTCTCAGCTCATGACACTCTGCATTTAGCGTCTTAAAGCTTACTACACCAAACTGGACCGTTTAAAAAAAAATAAAAAGCGGGTGGGCTACACATAAAATAAAGGAAAAGCCTCCTGAAATAGTTTCAAGCGTTAAAATATGCATTTCGCTCGCGACGTTCATTTCGTGGAACGTACCGACGCAAATAGAGAGCGCCGACTGTGGCGGGTCCGGTTTGCGCCGGGTGTCCTTCGCTCGGCCGCACGTGAGCGTTTCGAAGCATAAATGCCCCGAATGTCTCTGTCCTGGTACTCTGAATTTCTCAGATCTCTCTCCATTAAGTGAGAGTGATAACAGGGCCCCAGCTGTGCTTTGTGCCACCGCCGCTGCTCCGAAAGACGGAGAGGGTCGAACTGATCCCTTCTCTTTTCGCTCCCCCGCCCCCTCCCCCCCGGCGGTCTTGACCCAGTTAAGACGGTTCTGTGACTGATAACGGATGCAGAGACCGTCAGACAAGCTTTATTGAGACAATAAATGAGCCGGGACTCTAGTTGCACCGCGAGGAACATTAGTTATGTATTTAGAGTACTGCTTGGCTGAGCTCTGGATCCAACCTCCACCCCCCCTTACTCCTGTCCATTTGCAACCCCCAAGCCTCCGCCGCTCTTCTCTTCTGTTCCCTCTCCGCTGATGTCTGATGTCATTTCCTCCCGGCCTGGCGTGGCAGCTGCATCGGGAAGCAATCTAGTTCTCGCTCCTACACAATTCCTCTGCCCCCTCAACCTCACGTCTTGCCAGAAAAGTGCTGAGCTACAGATCAAAATCTGGCCAATCTGCCTCCACTCTTGATTCTATCTTTTTTCTTTTCTTTTTTCCTATATCAAACTGCCAAGCTTAGATTAATGCCCAAACTTTCCCGCTTCAATTTCTGATGCATTGTTACCTCGTACGGCCCCTGTCATTGTCTCTGTGCTGCCGGTCGGTTAGACGGAGATGAAGTGACAGCTGGGAATGTTGGTTGTCTGGTCTCCATGGAAAAAAGGTTAAATGGGAGTCCATTTCTACTCTGCTGCTACTTGCATACCGTTTCATGGTACTTGAATTAAATTTTGTTTTGACATTCTCTGTTACTTTATACAAAACTCTTTTTTACTTTTAACTTTTAACAGACAGGACAGTTACGGTAACTTTGATTGCTTACAATATTTAAGCTTGTCTTCAAACATTTACTGAAAAAAAACACATACTCTCCAGATGCGTAAGCACAAATGCTGAGATCTAAAGTTATTGAATATAATTTAACAAAACCAGCAAAGATTACAGAACAGTAGAACATATATAATAAATAAAAACTTCCATTGTAGGACTGTTTCTGTTTTCTGGTAGACTTATTAACAAATATTTTAAATATTAACACTGAAATAATATATCAAATATATAAAGTCATAGAAAATATGTACACACTAGTCATTAGGACAATTTCTCTGAAGAATTTGTATTCTTACATTTTAGACTTTGTTTCCTTTGTAATACTTTTAAAATACTTTGTCCATGAGCATGTGCTCAGGAGGAAGGGGGAATCAAACCGCTGACGCCGCAGTTCCCGGACGACTGCTTCACCGATGGACAAACGCCCACGTCCGTGTAAACTTTTATCCGCTTCTTTTAATGCACATTTTCACTTTGCGGATAAATAAAATTTGTATAAACGCCAGAAATTAGAGCTCAAACGTGGCTCGAGTTGCTGTGTGAATAAAAGACGAACCCAATAGAAACGCACTGAAAATATCCAATCTATGTGGAGCAATGACATCACTGTGACCTCATTTCAATACGGGAAACAGAAATGCCAACAGACTTTCTACATCTTAGCGTTTTTAAAATACCTCTTTCCATTTCGCACCGTTTTTCTGCAAACTATGCGCAAGAGCTGCCTCTTAACTTTCACTTAGTGCATTTGAGCAAAGCCCTTTAAACGGCGCAGAGCAGCCCTGCATGTTAATACCCTGCTGAGATTCCTGTCTACAAATGACACGGTGCTGTATCTATGTGCATGTTGGAGGAACATAGACAATTTCACACATTCTTGTGTATCATGGCCAATAAAGTAAGCTCCTTTGCAAAAGCCCATTGATGGTAATGAACACTTTTATGAAGACGCGGAAGAATAGACTGATGATTACCAGCTTTGTGCATTATTTCACATCCACAGACATCATGCAAAACACCAGTAACTATCATAATTAGATGTACTAATGCACAATAATGCTGTCTTATAATTACATTTCACAATGAAATTAGGTAAAAAACAATCTCCCTCCTGTGTGTGTGTGTTTGGGGGGGGGGTATTGTCTTTAGTAAGTGGCGCTGAGGGTTGTGGGGTTTTTCACTTGACATTTGCAAGGATCATTGAGGATCAATAGCAAAGGTCAGGGAAACAACCTCCAGCTTATAGTGACGCTCAGTACAGGAAGTCTGCCTGTGGCCGTTTAATCGCCTGATGCCGTCGCAGTACGTTCTTCATTTGTGTTGATCGAGAACTGTGCGTTTGGTTCCGACAGACAGGTGTTGAGGACCTTTTACTCGTATTCACTGAAAATGCCATTGCATTTAAAAAGTGGAAGCTATTTGGTACGTGAGAGTTTCTCTCCTTTTACGTCCCTCCTTTTATGTGGAGCTCAAGTAGGGTTCCAATCAGAAGCGCCATTGTTTGTCATTTTTCGTGTAGCGGAGCAACGGGGTTGCACGTACAGTACTGCGGTGGGCGTTCTGTGGCTGAGAGAGCTGTCGGTTAGCGGCGAGCAGCGACGGTGAACCTCGGAGACCCGGCCATAATGAGGTCCGTCGTGCACGCCGAGGGGGCGTTGTGCACTCCGGACGGTAAACAACAAATCGATAGCTCATTTGTCATTTGGTTTGGAAGGAAACAAGTTTTTTGGGGGGAGAGATCCACTTTTCCGATCCAAATGAACCGATCGATCTCGGCTCTCTCCCGGGGCCTCCCCGCCGGCGAGAGGGGTTTGGGAAGGAGCGGAAAAAGCGTTCTGCATCCCTTCTCTCACTCGTTTAGCTCCGTGTCTACTCTCCTTCTTTAGCTCATCTCTTTTCCACTCTTGCTAATACTTGCTCTGCCTCTAAAGCATCTTTCTGTCTTGTTTCTCCTCTCAAAGTCTGTCTCTTTCTCCTGTGTTTCTACATCACCTCCCACGTTGCTTTGCTGTGGTGCATTTGGAATCCAGAGAGGAGGAGGGAAGAAAGAGCGGGGAGGAGAATAGGTTCTACTGTTCCGCACTGATGGTATTTTGTGTTTAAGTGGGGGGCAGAATGTTCCTGCCAGAGTGCTGCTGATGCTGAACGGGACTGGCAGGTGGATTATACCTTGTGCCGCTTTGTCCCTGGGCAAATTTAAAGGCAGCCCAACAACCAGGCACCGTGGGAGAATGTAGGTACAAGGAAGGCTCGGCCTGTCGTACTCTTCACTTTTTCTTTCCATTTCCTCTTTTCCAAATGCAGTGCAACTTGTACCACAAGTTCTGCAATGCATATCTTTTATCAGTCTCTTTTTTTTTTTTTTTTTTTTTAAACTTACATCCACCCACACGTACACAGACAGTGAAACAGCCTTTCTACTTGTGCTTAGCTTGTAAAACTAAATGGGTCGGGATGACGAGAACTCTCTGGTGCGCGCCGAGGATCCGCTCGCCCATCTGAGCGAGAGCTTGTGTGGGCCGAGATCAAGTAGCGATATACGAACGCGATAGTGACGACGAACGCGATGAGCTGAAACGCTTTGTGCTCTTCAGACGCGACGAGTGATACGCGTGGAGTGTTAAACATTGGCAAGAGTCAAAGATACACAGAAAAATAAGCCATTATACTGAGGAGGAACAATTCCTGTAATTTAAGTGCCGTGTTTCATACTTTCACCTGGGGATATATGAAGCTTTAAAAAACAAGCAGTTCTGTGTCAAAAATGAATCTGTTTATATTTAGTATTTTCATGAAACCAAACCATTAAATCTTTTTGTATGACTTTCTTATGGCATTATTTTTAGAAATAGCCATTCAGTGAATGTATTTACTTTCTGTAATTACTCTTTAATATACTAGTTTCATGGTTAGTGGGTCCACAGCTTATTCTACATTAATACATTGCGGATTTGTATTGCTGCACTATGAAGAGTATTTCAGAGTCTTCCGCTGCACAATTAAATCACTGATGTCGCTGTTACTATGGCAACCTTTGGGTTAATACTAAAGTGCTAAAATGTACTACTGCTAAAATGCTGACACTATAGCTTTTTTAAAGGCTGATATCGTAAATACTGTCAGAGTTTAAATGTTTTAGCTGCACAAAAATCTTAACTGAAGCAAAACATTTATCGTTATAGTTAGCATATTTAACACATTTTATTTTTGCTGGCATTTAAGGTTGATATATTTTCCTATATTTCACAAAAACACGTTCACATACAGTATGTACTGTTACCAGTATTATTTTTGGGATAATGTAACTGGACTAAAACCCAATTTAAAATGCACCAATGCCAGGTAGAGAGGGTTTGAAAAATTTATTTTGAGACTGTAAATGAATCATAAAGAGGGAAAGATAATGGGCCACTCAGAGTGAATCACCTAAACAAGAGGCTTTTAAGTGGCACAGCAAAGAGTGGTTGTAGAAAATGAGAAACTGTACAACTAATGGAAACGCACACCTCATACCCCAGATGCGTAAATCCGCTCAGGACAGGATTGAGGTGCTGGCAATTTAGGGTACAGCGTCCTTAAGTCCTTGTAGATGTATCTAGATTAACCTTTATGGTAATTAAACGGGATAATGTTATGCTTTTGTGTGTGTGTTGTGCATGCTATGCAGTGGTTTTATATATTTTAACCTTTTTATTGCATTTTATTTTATGTCTTTGTAAAGTGCTTTAAACAGCCCCGTTCATGAAACCCGCTATACTATTAAACAACATTTTGCGTGTGCGTACATTTTCTTAAAATAATACAGTCTTTCATTATTCATTTTTAGTATTTTGTTTTTGTCATTACATGCACTTAAAGAGTTTACTTTAAGTGCATGTAAATTATCAGATGAATGAATTAAAAAAAGCACATGTAAATAACTTCTCAATAGCACTATTAGTACTTCATTTTTATACCAAACCTTTTGGTAAACAAACAGATGTCCAGTATGCTAAATGTATTAAAAAAGAAAAACTCGATGGACGTGCGACAATTTATCACTTAAGCTGTCTAATTAAGAAAAAGGTTTGAGGTTATTAAGTTCACAAGCCCAATTAGAAAAACTGAACTGGAAGGGTTTTAAAACAGCAGCTGCACTTTCCATGCCGCTAGTCTCGCTGTGCACAGAGTACACATACTGTAACTATGTCTTTCCAGAGAGTCAGTTCCCAACGGGTGCCAGAAGTTTTTAAAAAAAAAAAAAAGACAGCTTCAAATGCTTGATTAAATACATGACAACTCAACACCAAAGGAGAATTTATCATTTCCGAATGTGTACCCGAACAGCCGTGTGTACTGGATATACGGTAAACAAAACAGTTTCCGTCCTCCATTTTCTCCATCTTGCCCTTGCTTCCCGTCTCTTACGCTCTCTCTCCCGCACGCACGTACAGTAAAACCATTTCTCTTGCGCTGTCTGTCTTTATTCGAGAGTATCAGTTTGGCCTCTGGTGGCCTGCTCCCTGTGGGCTCTGTAACTTTCCATATTGACTTTGTCCTGTCTCGGGAGATGAATTTCTCTCCCGCAGGAATCCCGCACAGTGTAAATTCCTGTTGGATTGAATACCGTACAGTAGTTGTTACGGTATGTATGGCAGTCTTAACAGTATTTGGATCTTCTAACAATAACTGATAAACAAATCATTTTTTTCTTTAAAACAAGCAAATATAATTGCATGACTTTAAGAAATCCACAAACCGGAGCCAATGCAGAAAAAAAAACACAGTTCTTTGCCTGAAGTAGCCTTTTTAAGTCACCAACCGTCCCTTGGGCTCAACGCTCAGCACTAAATATAATAAGCCACACAAGGATTTGTGATGTTTATCCTACAGGGTTATTCTCCTGAAAGAGCGAGTCCACCTAAGACTTGATGAGGACTTGCACAGCGAGTAGCCAGCAAGAAGGGATGTCAAAAGTAACAAGTCTCGCAAAAAGTGGTATTTCTCTCACTCTGTCACCAGTGTAGTTCTGTCATTATTGCAAATTCATGAATTGCATAATTTTATAAATTAAATAATACTAGTGGCAGTCGTCCGCGGATCACGGGGCCAGTGGTTCGATCCCCGCTCCCGGCTATGTGTCGAAGCGTCTCTGGGCGAGAAGCTGAACCCCTAACAGCCCGTTCACATCCCAATTCCAGGACAATGATCCGCTGTGGCGACCCTGAACTCGCGGGATAAGCCGAAAGGACAAAAAATTAAAATTAAAATTAAAACCTTTTAAAGAAAACAACTGGTTTTGTTTCACCTCAGACTTCAGACTCGCCATCACTTCCTAATTGGACACCATTTAGTCTGTCATGACTGCTTAGTAAGAAGTATGCGGGCCATTGACACACTTATTGCTTCAAACCTACAACACCAATGCCAAAAAACTTGAGACAGTGTTAAATGTAAATAGAAACAGAATGCAATGATTTGCAAATCTCATCAAGCCATATTTTATACACAATAGAAGATAAACAAAAATGTTATGGCTCTGGAGCTTGAGTGTCATTCACATCTCTGCCATTTGGACATTGAAGACCAACTGTGATGTTGCATCTTTTTTTAAGAACCTGTTACATTCCTCGTGCTGCAGTGTCTATGGACTTTGAAAAAAAACAAAAAAAAAAGAAAACCTTCGCATATTTGCTCAACTCCTACTGTAACGGCAACAAAACACGTTTGGTCCTGTTCGCACTGTGACAAGGAATTTATTTTCTGCAATCGTTTGTTCTGTTAACCTTTATTTTTAGAGGATGACCTTAATAAATCATTACCAAATACCTTTGTATGGTATAATTGCTAAGAGAATTGCCAAGAAAATTGGCAGCCTCTCTGTACACTGCTTTTGTATTTAGTGGCACCAGACAAAAATTCAAGGGGAACTGTCCGCTTCATGGCAATTATGGCTTTCAATCCTGGCCTTGAGGACAGAGAACTGCTGATTTTCTAGCCTCTGATAGATATTTGTATTCACCTGAAACGCCAGGTGCAAAACCAGCAGGATCCTGTGTCCTGGGGCCTGCACTTTTGGTTGGCTGTTCCTCTGAAGATTGTTTGATTCCAAATAACAAATAGAACTTGGTTCTCTTCTAGCACCTAATTTTAATTTCCAGTAAACATGTAATAAATGTATGCGGTCCACTGAAGTACGAGTCAGCGTACAGCTTAAGGCTAGGTTTCTTCAAAGTGATCTGTTGTACGTCACAATTGGGCAAAAATCCATTTTAGTACACATCCCATTCCAAAAGACCTGGCCTTTAAAGTGCTTTATCCACGGTAAGCGCTCATACAAAGTGTTGCTCCCCTCGGGACCGAACCTCTGGCCCTAGTTTACACTCCGAGAGATTTGCGGAGAGCAAGGTTTGCTCGCCTGCGGGTGTGCGCGCAACTCACAATCGCCCGATGTGAGGCTTTACCTCTTCCTCTTCCGTCTATCAATCAGGACGTGCCCTCTGCACCCTCAAATCAGTCTAGCCCGGTCCCATTACACCAGAGTTTATCCATTTTTCAGAGTGGAAAACAGTAGCAGTTGTGGTGTTTTTATGTGTTTGGAGAAGAAATCCTTCACAACATTGCCTCACAATCGCACCCTGGATGTGGAAAATTTCTTCAAGCTACCGGAATTTAATTGTATGTGGCCAACAGCACTGTAATACTAGTTGCGTCCGTTCTAATCTGCTTTTCATTTGTGGACTGTGCTCTTTAACTTTTCCATGTGACATGGGAGTGATATATCAGTAATAATTTTTTCCCCCTAAAATGAGTAAATCATTATCTAAATTATTATTTAGAAATATTAAAATCTTTGCCTTTTCTGTTGGTTGAGAACTAAACATTCTTACTCTGTTACAAGTATTATGAATTACTGAAGACCCAGATCTTTAGTCCACCACTGCAGCGTGACTGTTTTGATGGGATTTAGTATTAAAAAATAATGCATAATTAGGAAGATATAAAACATAAATGCTAAATTGGATACCTTTTCTAGCACAAATTATCCCGGTGATTTGAATCCACAACCCTGTAGCAATCTAAAATTGCCATGACACACAAATATGGCCTTACACGTATCAATTCTGCCTTCCTATGAATGATTCATAATGAATGAATTCACAAAACATCGCATCTGACTTCCCCGCTTCCCTCCTCTACACAATAGCCTCCACCTCTACTAGTCCGTAGACGACGTGGTCAAATTGTCCTTGGATAGCCCACAGCTGTTTGCTCTCCAGTTTGCATGTGTTTAGCCTCATGTTTGCATGTTCCAAGTGGTGTTCTAACAAGACAGACTCAACAGAATTAATCAAGCACACACAGATGGATAGGGGGGAATGATGTGGATTACTAGCCCCAAAAGGGGACCATCACCCTCATCAGTAATGTACTTGTCAACACCAAAGTAGTGTTGTAAATTTATTCCACAAGGCTTGGTTGGCAAAAAGTTGGCTTAATTTTGATGACGAGGATTTAGAGGCCGTAGTTTGAGCAACGGAGAGCATTTGTTTTGCTGGTGCCCGTTTGCTTTACAGTGCAGTTTACTGAAATCAATAACAAATCTATAATGTATATCGTTACGTTTTTAACTTAACTTAAATATAGCTTAATTGCACCAAACAGTGGGTTTGGTCTAAGCCAGGCGGACACTGTACGGGTTTAGCTCGATTTTAATTCGGTTGCGCCCGACTGATTTTAAAATAAGGCTGAGATCAGTTGATCGATGTGCAGTGTGAGCAGGAACCCAGCGTCTGAACAATGAAAAAATCCTGCTCCGGGACACATTTTGGTCCTCTGTCTTGCAGTATTAGTCTTGCTGTCAATAGAATAGCCCTAATGTTATAATTAGGAGGGAGCTGGTGTAACCGTCACTGGAGTATATTTTACATGTTACAAATAAATCTGTATTGGAGATAGGTCTGTTAAAAAGCTTTAATTAAATACTATAACAGAAGTGTTTCTTGAGCTTCTCCGGCAGAGATCTGGCCTCGTCCACCTTCGTGGTAAGTGAATGAGTGGATGAAGAAATTTAAGATGACAAGTTTAACAAGCAAGGAGACCAAACTAGTGTAGAAGCAAAACAGTGGAGTCGCATCGATCGTTTGCATACATTTTGGTTTTAAAAAGCTTGTGCGGCGGGAACTGTGGGAACACCTTACTTTTAGTCGGCGTGTGTGGGCACAGCTAACACGAAAGCTGAAACACCTGAGCTACGACCGGGTTTTCTTATCGTTTATAGGGTCTTTTTTTTGTTTGTTTTGTTTTTTTATTAAGTTCCAAAACAAAAGGAACTTAATAAAAAAGAAATATATAAAATTGCAATAAAAAAGTCAGTTAACTAAGTTAAGGTTCCAGTATGTTTTAAAGTAATTTTATTACGGTTATGTTCAGTAAACTAAATTACAATTTGCAATGACTATTAGGGTTAGACTGCTTGACATTTTCAAGAGCACCTACTGTAACTACAATAGTACAAATAGTGCTGTGCGTGTAGTTTGTTACTATTGAACAGAAAGACGTCACAATGTTCGGTATCGCCATCAAACATTTCACATCACCCGCTGTCATCTTACACAAGATGCTGCATTTCTCCACAGTGACATTCTGACACCTACATATAGTAAATACCCGTTCCCCCCCTCCCCAGCTCTCAGAGCGGGTTATTAACGCAGGAGGACACTTTGTAGCCGACTTAATCAGATGAAGTGAGTCAGAGAATGAAAGGCAATGAAAAACAGAGAGAAAGGATGGGAGAGTGTCTGTGTGATGACGAAAAAGCGACAAAGCAAGAGAGAACACGCCACAGTGGTCCACTTATGATTTATTCCCCCCCTCTAGGTGAAGGAGACACAATTTGTATTCATTTGCCTTATTTTTATCCTAGATTCATCTTGCCTTCACACGCCTGTCGCCACCGTGCTAATATTATTTTGGCCGTGTGATGTCCCATAACTGGCTCTTATAAAAATTGGCCCCTCGTGACAGCGGAGTATGATGCGATGGGAGCAGAGGGAGGGTTCTAATTTACTTCATTCATCTGGTTTTATTCTATTTTTTGTTTTTTTCTAACAGGGGGATTAAAAGGTTCCCCTGCAGAGGATGGTGTGAAGGGTGGGGATAATGATGTCTGTCCTCCTACTGAGGGACACACTAACATCCACACATGTGCATATATGCACACACACACACATTTTTATGTGTGGGCACTTAACGGAAGACCTGCCTTTTTTTTTTTATTACTGGCAAGGTGAGCCAGTGGTGCTCCAACCCAAGGACGAAGACAACTGTGACCACAATCCTCCTCGCGGGGCTTTACAGAACAATTAGATGAGAGTGGAGGGTGACTGCAGTTGTGTTTCAGGACAGTACACACACATGCATACACTGTAAACACACACAGCAGAGATGGGAACGGACAGGAAAGGGCAAGACTTTTTTTTTGCATTAAAAGCATTATTAAAGTAAATGTTTGACATTCTGGAAAAATGTTTTGATTTATGCTCGTTTAACTTTGCATAAAAAGCGGCCGTGAAACCTTTGTATAAAGGTAAAAAATGCTGCATACCGGCATAAAAAAAAGGTTTAAAAGCAGCATTTCCCAGTTTTAATCTGACTAATCTTTACTGTGGAGGAGGGGCAGCCCATTTAGCCAGAAAGAAGCATAAATGAGCTGTAATGAGCAAAATTTGTAATTTCATTTGGTACAATTACATTTCATTAAAAAGAAAACAAGAAGATTACCTGTGCACAGCTTAATACTTAATATATATGGATTCACTCTATTGATTGACGGGCTGTACAAAACTGCACGAAAGATTTTGGAATTATAAATACTTAAATGCATAATTTGTCATGATAACAGTTTTAGAAATAATTGGACACCATAGAGAAAACTTAGTATAGTTACATTGCAGTTTGTTTAAGTTATGTAGGTGGGACAAGATGAGGAGGAAGAATGGGGACCTGTACCTGGAGAAATTAAATTGCAATAGCAAGCAACAGAATTTGGAAAATCTAATAATGGCAAATGCATGAAAGTTTTTCCAGTGGCTCTGATCAACATTGGATCACTTGAGTACAGACCTACTTATAAACTAACGGCAGCACTGAGAAACTGTGGTTACACTTTTTAAAATCATGACAGGAAGTCAAAACGCAGCTTTTAAGTCAAACAGAAAGGGAGGGGAAATCTCATTAGGGGGTGTGTCCCCCAAACAGTCAACGTGGCGTGAAGTCAACTTTGCATTCCACAGGGACGGGAATAGACTGAACAAGAAAGAGTTAAAATGCTTTTTTACAATGTTTTGGACGTTCAGTGTCTTGTCCTGGGACGCTTCGGCATAAGGCCAAAGGAGTCAGGCTGTGAACCATCAACTGTGATTGATGGCCAACCACTGATCCAGTGATCTGCTGCCCCTAACAGTTGAATTACACAACTCTCATAAAAAGGCACAAAATAGAAGCTCTGCAGTCCCGTGGGTTCACTACTTCACTAAACTTTGTCTTCAGATCAACTGCTCAGGTTGCTTCCCCCCCCCCATGACACAAAGCATTCAGAACCACTCCCTCTTCTTTTCTCATCCCGTCTTCCTCACCGAGTCCACGCATTCGGCTTCCATCCGGTCGAGTGCACCCAGCTGCACGGCAATTACAGGTGAGGTTTGGAGCGGTACGCGACGAGACGCATACATTATTAAATGAATCCGTGTTCAGATGAAATTGCTAAGCCAGCCAATAAAGGTAAATTACCAAACACAAACCGCGACAGAAAGAAAAAGAGGGGGCATGCCTGAAATTGCATTGCATTAATGAACAACATTATTTCTGAAAATGGAGAGGAAACACAGAGTTGCACCTATCAGCACAAGACAGAGCGAGGGGAAGAGAGAGAGATGGAACACAACATTGACTACCTAATTATGCATTTTATCATTTCAGTCACAATAGAGTGCCTCCCTTCTTTAGTTGCCCTGTGTACTCGTGCAGCTGTTCCACCGCTGCTTTAATGAGGAAGATAAAGAATAATCACAACCGTGTTATATTTACATCCAACCACCACCAGTTTACTTACTGCAGCACCAAACACACGCACGCTTTTTCCATCGCGTGAAGGCCACATAGTCACGGTTCCATCTTTTTTGTTAGCAAATACATAAAAATGTGTGTAAAATCACAGCGGTTGTTTCGGTCATTATTAAAGTGCGTGTGAAATCACTTTTTACTGTGTAAATCGTGTTTTGACACTATAACAAGGGCAAGTGCAGTTTATCTCCTCTTTACCTCTTCTATTGACTTTCACCTCTCGTGTCTCGCGGTCAAAGCTAACGCAGATCCTAAACTTCTGGGGCAGCTGTTACATGTTGCGCTCTACATCCGTTCTTTCGTCTGTACGTCCAACCCCCCCTAAAAAACTGAGGGTGCGACCGTCTGATTCCCTGGGGCTCTTAAAAATAGAAAGAAAAGTACAGTAACAGTAATCACAAGGAGGAGATGAAAGGAAGATAAGTGGATGCTGGTGAGTGGAGGAGATGTACACTGCAGGGCTCTGACACCCATCATATGGAATCAGCACCTTGTGAGTAATGGAGGTTAAACAGGGAAAGCTCTCTCTCTCAGTGCCAGATGGGCTCGAATGTGTTGGATCTGAGCTCTAAGTGAGTGAGCGAGCGAGCGAGCGAGCGAGCGAACACTTGCGGCCCTTCTTGGCAGTCGACAGCAGAAATCAAATGGCCCGAGGACTCGGGAGATGATTGGCCCACCTCATCTTGAGCTTCCATCAAGAACTGGCAATAAAAGGCACTTTACAATCAAGGAAGCAAACATGTTTCGACATTTAGACAAATACAGTATATAGAAATTACTGAAGAGGAAGCTGTATTTTAATGTTCTGCTGAAGGGGAAACATTTACATCTGTGCATGGCAGTAAGAGTTTGTAGCATTTCAGGAGGCCTTGATGATGTCTGAAATGCTTGAATGTATTTTTTTCTGAGGTGATTTCAAGGACAGGATCGAAAAACCAGGTATATGCCAAGTGTCGGAACGCAAAAGTGTGTTCTGTACCATCGTAACGGTGCACGAAGCATACTAATACTAATAGACTGCATACTAACTGAAAACAGTTTTGCATTGTTTCTTTTTAAAGATTAATTTATGTCATTTCCTGTATATGTTTTGGACTGTCATTTAACACCATCACATAGCAAAAAGAGTTGAATCCTCTTTCAACGCAAACTGCCAGACTGACAAATGAGGCTTTTTGAGCAAGTCTCACGCTTTAAAATCAATCATAGATTTTTATTGTCATTTCATAACTAATTCAAGTACTGGGAAGAACATGTTTGGCATGTAGCAGGGCAAAGAGAGGGAGGACTGGATCTCTTGCTAGCAGTAGCTCAAAGTACATATTATAGCTTTAGGATGGTTGCCAGGGATCCCTGCACAAGCTGCCACGAAGAATGTTGTATTTCATTAAATATCCTCTAGTATATTTAAAAAGTGTTTATTCCATATTATCAGACTTTCATTTAAGATTAGCAGGGTCTCTTGAAGCATCTCTGTACTATCAGAATGGTATTATGCCAAAACCAGTGCTGCCAGCAAAAATAATAGGAAAAGTTATCTATTATCTGGGGGCCCGATGGCTAGAGTATCGGGCCGAGATGCAAAAAGCCGCATGATTGAATCCCACCCAGCCATCGAGGGTCACCTTGAACCACGACAGTCCTTTTCTGGTCATGGAACCTTTAAAAGTCGCCTCTTAAGAATTACGTTGTACTAATGGTTTTTGTTGATACCTTTACGCTGCCATAATCGCGCCAAGCATCGTTGGCCCCCTCAAAAGCCCCAGCTCCATCACCACCTTTTGGGTCTTCAAATAGCATATTTCAGCTCCTCCATTTTACATCTTATAGCACTGATCTTGTGAAGGGACTGTGTCAGAATGTTAAGGTTAAAACACCTGGAATAGAAGGCAGGACATTTAAATAGAAGTGTGTTTGATTTACTCTACTAATATATTGTATGTTGTTGCTGCTAGTGATTCATAGATTTTATAGGCAAGAAAATAATGCAAACTATAAAAACTAATTCATATTGGTCGTACGTTCATGAGTCAGTAGCAAGTAGCAACACTGACAGCCAGAGTCAGAGTCCCCCCTAAGGAAACCACAACACTGTTAATGGGAATGTATGCAGAAAAACATCATTGTACACGATGCTCTGCAAAAACAACTAAGCAGCTGGTCACAAAGAAAAGAAAAAGATCTTATTGTTAGACCGCCGAATCATTATGCAACCACATTTCAGCAGTACTTAAGACTGACTTGACGCCTCCCGCTGTAAATTGTGGCCTGGGCCCTGGGGGGTCCGTAGAAGCAGTAATTATTAATTAATTGTTCGTAGCCTGTAGCTTAGAGAACAGACGTAGTCCCTCGGACGCGCGTTCACGGCAGGGAGAACTTTTCTCTTACAATTAGACCGGTGAGGTGGAGACGGTGAGAGCACGGACCATCGACCACGACAGCGGCGGTGAGCGGGAAGGACGGGCGGGCATTTAGGAACGTGTGCAGCTGTGACCCGAGTCGAAAGGCCGCATCAGCTCCCTCTGTGCCCTCAGCCGCTGACGGGATTTCGCCACCGACCGGGATTGTGTCGGCCGTGTAAAACAAAGTTAAAAAACAAAGAGGTGCTGCCTGTATTTACGTATTGTCGTCTGCTAATTTATTTAATTCGGGTACGTTGCGATGTGTGTACGTGCAAACGCGGTTTGCAACGTCTCCGTTTATGTGTGCGCCTTTTTTCTCATGTGCCTTTCTGTACTGTGCCCACGCTCTCGGAGGATGTAAAAGACAAGGCGGGAGTGACAGTTGAGCTGAGACAAATTAGCTCTTGAAGATTTATAAGGCTGTGATATTGGGATGACTCTGATGGGCTTACTGAGTGATTGGTGTGCTGGCCTCGCTAAGAATCCCACTCTATGAAGAGCTCCGTAATACTTCAAAACAAGAGCCTGATGGCTCATTTGAAAGCCAGGGGCAGCATGTGAAGTCAATCTACCGAGCCAACGTCCCTCTTCATGAACACTTGGTGCAAAGTTGATCTTGAGCTGAATGATTTGGCATTCAATCAGTGCAGAATTTAGTAAGAATTATACATAAATGATTTTTTTCCCCTCCAGGACTAAAACACCGGTGACTCACAGTGGCTCAGACAATGAAAAAATAATGAAAAGAAAAGACTCAATTTGACTCAAAGCTTCAGGTTGCAAGTAGCATTTTAAATATGACTGCTTTTCATCCCATCAATATATGCTTGTTAAGCATTTCTAAAGAGAATTAAAGTGGCCCCTTTCTTATTTGGCCTGGATAGATTATAATAAAACACGCAAAGCGGGATTGCTCAACAATAGAGCATCGATAACCTCTGACGTTATCAACAACTCCAAACCTTGGAACACCTGGGGCCACTTCATCACCTGACGTGCAGATTTATAAACGAGTGCAATGGGTTCTGGGCGGAAGGGATGTGTGGATAATGCAGCCTAATTAAGGGGGAGCCTAATGGCTTGTCTGAATGCATTATGGCAATTGTATGAACTTTATCACCTACAATATTACATATTTACAGTCAGTCTGTGCATATGCAATTACTGCTGCACAACATCCAGCGGTACGCCTATTTATCTCTGGCTGCATATACATCCATCATTTAGAGAAAAAAAAGGATTCTCGCAAAAAGGATCGGGAGCGTCAAACCAAAGGTGAAAGGTAAAACATTCTTTATTGAATGTAGAATAATCAGCCTCCATAGTAACCGCAATACACACAACTGGTCTAATTCATCTGTGCTGTTGACTCTCTTACCCTGTGGAAAAGCAAACTTGTTCCTAGAAGGTTCACAAGTTGAACCAATGCTGAGCCAGCACTAGCAGCAGCATAGAACTAGCACCTAGTTAGTGTTGGTGGAGCAGCTGCACATTTTCGCACGCAGAAGCTGCTCGGGCCTTGCTCAAAGTGCCCACAGTGGTGTCGGTGAGGGACGGACGAGCGCCGCCGTTTCGTCGATCCCGACCGGATTCGGGGGTCTAACCTGGCAACCTTTCAGTCACGAGTCCCAAGCTCGCTTCTCTAACCAACGCTGCCCCAAACTCACCCATATCCATTTTAAAGTCTGGGCTGATTACTGAAGATTGCGCACGCTTAACTTAATCTGTGCTTGCTGAAATGTGAAACGGAAATTTCTAAATAAATATGTGCTTGGCACCTCGTATTAGGGTATTTGATTAAAAATAAAGTACGTTTCTCTAGTGTTGCACATTTTGTGAGCCGTTCTTAATGAGAAATATTAGAAAACAGCTCATTTTTTTCAAAGAACCATGAAAATGGATTTTGCTTATTGAGGAATCCAGCAGGGAGGAGGCTATAAAGAAACATAATGCAAGGTTAATGGATGGAAAACTTACTGTATCTCTGCCACAGAATGAAAGCCAGAGAGCAACACTTTGCATTATTTTTATGCTAATGTGCACCGCTCGTCAGCTTTTTCATCCTACGGGGAAAACGCGAGCATCCGCTGTATTATATTTCTACTCGTCATTCTGCAAAACACAAACCAGCTTTGTATTTCTGTGTGTGTAAATCCAAAAAGAAGCTGTTTTGATACCAGTAGCTCCAGAGGGACAACCTTTGCATTTATATTTCTAAAATTTCCAAGTGCCCCCTCCCCCCAAAAAAGAGAAACAGAAGGAAAAACAGCATTACAAAAAATAAGAAAAGGAAAAAACAAGCAGACACTCCGCTTCTGGGACTTCTGGGTTCTTATAGCCTGTAAAAGTAACAGCTCGACAGTTGGAGCAAGCTATGGCATCAATGTCTGGGGAGTGTATGGAGAGAATAACTGACATCAGCACTGGAAAAGCCAATTTTCTAACTCTCACCCACATTCGTATAGTTCGCTGTTTATTATTACTATTATGTTTTTCTTCAAATAGTAATAGCGTATCCTCCTACATATTAAACCTGCCTTATTTGTTAAATAAATGCTCGCCTCTGTGTGAAGCGCTTAGAAAGTAGCTAAACATTCTAAAAGTTTTAGGGTTTTAATTGATACTGCATACTTAGAAATTCCTAAAGCACTCAAATTAACCTACAGTAGCAGGAATTATTATAAAATTTGATCTTTAAATATCACTGCCTGGAAGCTCAACTGGACCTCTCTTTGTTGTACTGTGGTACTTTATTATCTGACCTAATTCACAGAAGGAATGTAAAATAGATTTTTCCTTCCAGACATTTTTATTTTAAACCTAAACCATCAGGTTCGGTGTCACAGTGTCCGGTCAATCAAAACTGAACTGTAAAAGTAAGTAACATTTTACTTCAGTATAACCCAAAATCAGTCAGTCTAAAATGATTCTGTTTTGTTATTTTGCTTACTATTTTATATAAGCTCTAGCCTTTTCTGTTTTGTCTTTTGCTCCTATCTCTAAATAACTGCAGTTATTTGAATACAAGTTATTTGCTGAAAAGTATTTCCCAAAATCACAGGCAACAGGATGCTGATGGATGATTCACAGATTCAGAGAAACACCACAAATAGTGGCTCAATTTACAACAGATGGATGGCGAAATGAAAAATCCACTAGCTGGGCAAAATTGCACTTTTTACAGAATTATTTTTGAAATGAGGCAAAACAAACAATGGTTTAAGCTGGCAAAACTGTCAAACACATCATACTAAAATGATTGGGAAACAGAAGACTGTTTTAACACAAGTAAAGCAATGATAGTCCAACGGAAAATTCTATTATTAGATTTCTGGAGTGAAAAAAAAAACAACCTTACTGGTCAACAGCACCACTGTGAGTAAGAAAAGAAGGGATGCAAAAGAGGCACTCGGGGCGGGTAGCGCATCCTGGGTGTGATTGGTACATTAAATGTGCCATTTGTGTCCCGCTTCAGTTTAGAGGCAATATCCTCCAAACCGGCACACCCAAGGAGAAGCAATCCACCTCAGGCTGCCTGCCCTCTCTCCCCTCTCTCCCTTTGACAAGGAAGCAGCCTGTGGTCATCAGTCTTCCGTCCGCACGTGCGTATTTGGAACGGAAAAGGCCAACGGAAAATAGATAGGAGAGACATTACAGATTCACCACTGGACCGTCTTTTCTGGCCTCGGTCCCTCTGGACTGAGCTGCGGTAGCGGTTAGCTTGCTAACTGGCTGCTGGTGCTGACTTGACACGTTTCCCCAACAGACCGCGGCCCCCTCCGTCCCTCACCGGATCAAATCAAACCAGTGGTCTGATGCAGTATGATTGGAGTCCTGGTACAGTGTAATAGCCCAGAGACTGAGCCTGACGCATGCTGTTGTCTCTATCGCTGCCCGATTCACTGTAACAATTCCCCGTATGCAAGACACCCAGAGATAAGAGTAATGTTTGAAGGTTGCAGTGCAAGAAATGTGTCAGCAGTGGTGGCACAAATACTCCGAATTAGCTATAGCGCAATATAAATTCTCTCCATTACATGTCTTGCATTCAAAGGTGAGCAGTCAGAATATACAGTACTTCAGATAGCACAACTCTATGAAGATAAAGCATGGAAATCTCAAGCTTTACTGTACAGTCCTACATTATATTGATTCTTTAGTTCAGCGAGCCAGTGTTTGCCAATGCACTAAAGAAAATTGTGATTTTGATTAGATTCCATTCAGTGGCCTGCACTCATTGTTTCACACCATTTTACATCTCTAGCCTGTCACAGATGCAACTTAAGTATAATTACATCATTCTGTAAACTCCTCTGTTTACTAAATTGCTACTTCGGAGGTTTATGCTTGGATTTATTTTTAGGGACGCTGGTGCATAAGAACTTGAAAACGTGTGACTGATGAGGCTGAATTTTTAACATATGTAGGCAGGATCTGATGTACGTGGTCGGCCATAACATTAATACAACCTGGTGATTTTAACAAAGAAAACATGTTTTAATACTATGAACTAATAAAATGCAGACGAGCTGACTAAAAAGGACAATGCTTGCTTTTAAATACTGTGTATTGAAGTAGATGTACAAGGCAGCATGGGCTAAATATGCTGTAAATGTATCACTTTGCAGACACCACAAGTCGAACCTCTGCACGCTGATCATCTGTCGGCCTCATCGGCATGCCAGCAAAGGAAGACCGAACAAACACCTGAGGCAGGGTCTCCCCGCTGAGAGCTCTCTGCCCCGTCACAACCACGCTGACCGTCAACATGCTCCTCTACGCCTTTGGAGTCGCTCCCTTCTGTCGTCCCGTCTCTCTCCTTCAGCCAGCGTGTGGGTAACTCTCGGCTTCTCTCTAATAGTCTCCCTCAGTCTCTCACCCTCCTAATAAGGATCAATATCAGCCCTCTTAAAAGTCATCAAGCACAGAGGTAAAAAGGCTCAAGAGCATGAAATTGCAGATGGGAGAGGGTGTACTTATGCAGCAAAAGGCTGGGGCCTATGGGCCTCAAATGGGTAGAGCCAAAGTAGGCGCGCAGTGCAGAGACACTGAGTGAGTGTGTGCATGAGAGAAAAATGAAAAAGTAGAAACAGAAAAGGGGAGAAGAGAGGGTCACAGAGAGCATTTCATACTGCAGAGATGTACACTTGAAGGTTTTTTTCCCCCCTTAAGCCGGTCTCCTCGTGGGCTCGGCTATGAAAAGATTATCACGTCGACGACTTATCTCGCATTTTCACCTCCTCAAAGCAGTAAACACACATGCGGGCAAGTGGAAGATGGGAAATGCACAACAACAAGGAGGAGTGACTCTTCGGGATCAATGGCACTACGGCGCTCGCTCTGTTTTCATTACCGCATACTGTCCAGACGCCGGGTGAGACCCACCGATGGAGCCGTGGATTATCCCGCATGCATGGGATGACCGATTGTGAACAGAGTCCGAAGCGTGAAGGACACAGATCGTGTCAGGCATATTACAACGGAGCGCAGACCTCAAGGACTCGAGTAGATTAAAACTGATTGAAATCCCATTTGTGGCGTTTGAGGTCTTTTATGTCAGCTTTCCCCGTCTCGCTCTTTCTCTCCCTCTCATTCTCTTTCGATGTTCCCAAAGTGAGCTGAGCCTGACTCTGAATAAACAAATAAGATTGCATTTGTGGAGACAAGCATCTCAGATTTGCATGGCAATAATATCAAGCTCTGGGAGTTTGTAATATGAACAGCAATAAAGTTTGTGCGTGTGTTTGGTTGCAATGAGAGAGTGTAGCAAAAAAAAGTGAATTACAATCTGACATAGAAAAATAAATATGCCTCTGTGTACATGCATGTACATTATACCAATATGCTGTCAACACAAAATTGTAATATAAAATCTTATAGGTACTGTTGGGGAGTACAATGAAGTACATGTTCTTCTGTGCAAAATCTGTATGTACACATGAAAAAATTGTTAATTATCATTTTTAAAAATTCTTTTCTCACATCTTTGTACATGAAGCCAGTTGTTAGGGGTTCAGTTAGGGCTGCATGGTGTGATTTCCTACTTTGTGAAAATCAGGTTCTTATTGTAAATTAAAAGGTATAACTATTTTAACTACCTTGAGCCACAACAATTCTGTTAACTGTCACGTGAAAAAATGCAGTGCATGTGATTAACTTTCTCTGGCTCTTTAGCTTTAGTTGTATGGACAGACATTCCAGCTCATCGGTTTACAGGGACGTTTACATGCTGACGGCATTTAACCAGAATATTACTGCTGACATGCTCAAACTGCTTCCAGTCTCTGTAAACCTTTTAATCAGCCAGAAATACAGAAGGAGAGTTTCTTTGTCCAGTTTTAAGTACGTTTACTTCATAGAAGAGGAAATTGACAAAGATGGACTCAGGGGAACAATATTTGTGTTTCTGCTCTTCCCTCTAATTATGGATTAATCTCCGTAGCACAAATTCCTTCTCTGAATCTACGGCAAGGGTGTATGTAGCTGCTCCCTCTTAGTCCCAACCAGCCCCACACCAATGTCCAGTTCCTTAAGCTGTAAAACAAGGTGAAAAATACCATGTGCCCGCAAGCTGATACTCCAAGCAACAGAAAGAAACTGGGCTAAGTCGGCGAGTTTGCTCACTTCAGTGGGATCTATCCGATTAAATACTGTTTAAAACTATAAAAAAGAAAGTCTGGAAATCAAATGTGTGAATTCTACTTCAGTCAAACTGTTCCTGCTGGGAGCTGCTAGCAAGCTACTGTCAGCAGATATCCCACTGACGTCTCGTCAACATGAACCGCAAAATAGCGAACCAGGCTTCCTGTTTCTACCCCTCACTCTCAAAGTGATCATTAAAGTGGAAGTTGAATCATCTCATACTGACAGTTAAATTCAAGCAAACAGACATATTGCTCACTTCACTCAACAAATTTTGAGTCTTCAGCATATATTGGGAAATAAAATATAAATGGATTTTAAAGACAAGCACCAATATGTGGCCCCAGCTTAAGCAAACACTACTCTCCACTCTCTCCCCCCCCTTACTTGATAGGAAAGGGAAAAAAAGTCACAATTAACATCATAGACTGTGTGAAAGGTTGGACAGTCCTTCCAGAAATTTGCAATTGTACTAAACTTAGTAAACCAATCCCCCATGAACTCTGCAGGACTTTGCAATTATCACATTGATAAACAGATAGATACTAAAAAAAGTCCATGACATCCTTGAGAGGCTGATTGGAGTAGGATTGGCTGTAGTTTTGCACGAAATATTGTTAAATCAAATAACTATTAAATATCATTCAACATAGGTAATAGTGTAATCCCAAATTAGGACCTAAAACCTTTGCCATCAAATTGCTCTGTATAAATGTATAAAGTGTTTACCCGAGAACAACCTTGTATTTCCTTTCCTTAATAAGTTCATGACAGCACCGGTACCTTATTCCACGGTGCCATTGTGTGCCCCGTGCCATATTACAAATATAAATATGATTTTCAGAGTTTTTCTCCTTTTTTTAAAGCCAGTAGTTGGTCGTGCTGCAAATCTCTACACCTGCCATCCACCTGTGCATGTTCCTAAAAGGCCAGCTGATAAGCCTAAGCTCCCTACAGAAAAACAGCAGTATCTAGCCTACAGAAAATGCCACAGTGCTCCGTGGAGCCCACATTGTGACAAATATATCCTGATAATATCTGGATACTGTGGAGTTATGCAGCATCCATATAACTTATTCGCCAGCAAAAGAGGCATGAGACTGGACAGGAAAGTGACTCCACAGTGCAGTTGTGCATGTCTACAAGATCAGATTCTTCTTTTCTGCACTGAGATGAAGAACACAAATATCAGTGTGAGGACTGTGGTTAAAGAAAAAATAAATAAATATGGTGAAAGGTCAAATCTCTAATGTCATGTACCGTACAGCCCTGGCTGCCACACTAACTGGCAAAAGCCAAAGTCCAGTTACACATGGTGCAAAGCCTTCCTCTGAGATGATCGGTAAAAATCTGTCAAACAGTGCACCGACAGCATGCAGCTCCTACAACTAGTGATACCAGTGTGAAGGCACAGTGGTACCACAGGCAAAAACAAGACATCTACGGATGCAGTTCAGTGCAGGTCCGGCGAAGCAAACGGCCACATTCTGCCTTTTTCATCTGCATGAATAAAAATGCAAGTACAAAAACAAATCTGTTAAAGTGATCTGTTGAATAAGTTATTTATTTAAATAATTTCAACTTGTCTAAAGAATAAACTTATTCACATTTACAGTAACAACAGAGTCCGGGGCTGATTTGTATTAATTTATTTTGTTAATATTTTTTCCTAGAATCAAAAAGATATTTCATTGTAAATGGAAAATTACTTCTTTCTGGGGAAATACGGTTGAGAAATTACGATAATTTGCTTTGTGAGTAAGCAATCAATTGTTTGGTCTATGAAGTGTTGAATGACAAATTTGCATCATTTTTCCCCACTTTGCAAACTTCCATTGCTTGTGTTGGCCGATACTTCCAAACAAGTACCGGCATTTAGAAAGATTGAAGTTGTAAGAGTTTTGGCTTTATCTCCTCTCTCTCTCTCTCTCTCTAATTGTCTAAATAATTTTCTGTTAATACACCTACTGATTAATCAATTACTTTCTTCAATTCCAAAAAAACAGAACAAAATAATACTGAAGCACTTCACTGAGACAGACAGTCCACAAATAGTGTCACTATTCCATTTAAACCTAAGCTCATCTGTTGGAGGAGGCTTTAGAAACCCTCCCCTGCAGCCACCTTCATGAAATGAAGTAAATTGGTTTGGTGCAGGCTTCACAAACATCTCTTTACGTTTATTCACCTTAAGCCCCTACTTAAAAGTTTTTGGGTTTTCCACTTAATTCTTACATGCACATTCAGGCTTGCCTCTGGAAAAAATGCATCGTGTGTCATTTTCACTGATGTGGCCCTTTACAGAATGGGAGCTGTAAGCCACTATTACTTTTTACTTTTTACTTAATTTTTCTTACCGTCCACACAGGCAGGTCTGGCTCTTGTAGTTCCAGCAATCTGACCCTTCCTACAAGCACAGCGGGCCGTCTGCCTGGCAATGGTCCGGCGTGGTTGGCTGCTGTCCCTGTCCAGCGTCACAATCTCGCATGTCCCCGCTGCCAGCTGGCCTGGAAATAACAGCGCACCACATGATGTGAGGTCAGAGCGATGAAATCATAAGCAGGGCAAAATAAACTACTCCACATTTACATTTAGTCATTTGGCAGATGATTTTATTCCCAGTGACTTACAAGCAAGGTAGAAAGGGGGAGGACATTGAAAGCAAAGTGCTATGAGAAAACAGGTTTAAGGTTTTAAGGGACCAGCACACACCATTCCTGGCAGAGTGCAATGAGAGAGAGGAACTGTAGAGCTGAGTATTGAGACCTTTCTGTACATGTGGCTCGACTGGGCCCCATTGTAACACTAATTAATTATTCAGGCCAATATTAATAATGACATATGGGAACTAAGAAACTGATAATCATAAGCAAACAATGTAGGTACACGTTGTTTAATTTCATAATTTGAGGAGCTGATTGATGAAGCTGGACAACTTGTACGTACTGTATCCACATAGCAGTGCATCTGCAATAATAGAGTCTTACGTCTACGTATCAGTCTAGGTTTCCTCATTTTTTAAGTGCAGTCTGTGTTAAATGACACTTTAAGATTTAACATTTGAAACCAAGACAATAATTAAAAACTGCCTTTGTATATAAAAAAAATAAGGTTTAGCTGTAATACAAGAGCTCAGAAGCCAGACAGACACTGCTGTGTCCAGCTGACACGTGACGGAATGTGTAAGGACTTTAAAAGACAATGGTAAAGAAAGTCGTTTTAAATTCCAGCTACCTAAAGACGACACGCTAGCTGTTTCCTATTAAAGGCCACATTCTATCAGCACACCTCCTTGAATGTAATGTACCCATTAGCCATGAATGAAACGCATGAATACTGATGAACATTCTAATTACTGCCAAGCTCCCCCATCTAACGCGCACACACACACACACACACACACACACACACACACACCCACAGCATGTATTCAATCAGGTGACCTTTGGCCTTGTAGCTGGGCCCTTGCTGCTCACAAATTAACCTTTGTCTGTGTGTGAAGGCCCTCGGGTGCCATCCTGGAGAGTATTATCAGGATCTAATTGTGATTGGCAAGAGGATGGAAGTTGTGATTAAATCTGGACTTGAGTCCCAGACACTTGGGTGGCTGACTTAATGAACTGAGCTGCGAGAGGTCAAACCCAAGGTAATGGGGATCTATCAGAATTCATCTACACATTGGTACCTGTGGTGGCCTTGGCCACAGAAAGGGAAGATGCCTGGGTGCAGTCACTAAACAGCTTTTGGACCTTTTATTTATTAAAACACATACAAAATTATTTGATATTTGCCTACCAAAGCATAAGAGAAAAAAAGGATTTTACTCATAAAAAAAAAAAAAAAGAGAGTTGGGAGTCTATCCTCACTGGTCACTTTATTAGGTACTGTTCAACTGCTCATTAGCACACATTCCTGATCAGCCAATGGCTGCAACTCAATGCATCTAGGAATGTAGACATGGTCAAGATGATCTACTGAAGTTCAATCCCAACTACAGAATGGGGAAGAAAGGTGATTTAAGTGACTTGGTCTGAGTATTTCAGAACAATCTTGTTTTACTTTGATTTCATGCACAACCATCTCTAGGGTTCACAGCTAATGGTCTATAAGAAAAGATAAACTCAGCATTTCTCTGGGCAAGTGTTCCTTATTGATGCCGGAGGTCAGAGGAGAGTGCTAGACTGCTTGGAGCTGATAGAACGGCCACAGTAACGCAGTTATTCACTCGTTATAACTAAGGTTTGCTGAGGAGCATCTCCGAATGCATAACACAATAAACCTTGAAGCAGATGGTCTCCAGCAACCGAAGATCACACTGCGTGCCACTCCTGTCATCTAAGAACAATTAATGAGCCTACGATTTGCAAGGGCTCGCCAAAGATGGACAACAGAAGATAGGAAATAATTCTATGCGTCACAAAACTCAAATCATCACAAAGTGATGATTTGTCATCACAAAGTGATGGTTTGCAAGATTTGCACTGCATGATGCCATCATGCCAATATGGACGAAATTTTCACATGCTAAAGAAATCTAATTCCTCATGTCTTTGCACTTAGGTTAGTTTAAAACACCGACCACTTCCACCAGCTTCTTCTGTTCTCTTTGTCTTCTGTCCTTTCTTTGCATCACTTGGTCTTTTCTCCTTTATGCCTTCTCACTACTTAAACTCCCCACCTTTCCTCTTGAGTCTTACTGTGTGATACTGAATAATATCTTTTTACATGCGTGTGAGAGAGAAAGTGTGTTTGTGTGTTCACTTCCTACATCCTAGCCCACACATTCTGCTTTCTTCCCGTTTCACCTTGTGCCAGTTCCTACTTCTTTGCAATTCTTTCACTGCAAAAAAGGTGAAAACCGAGTTTGGATGTGTTATGTAACGACAGATCGCTGTGGCACTGAGGTACCATGTGTGAAGTCAACAAGCTCAGTGACTGTGGCTGATGTGACATTGTGATTCTTTGTTCTTTTTTCTTTTTTTCTTTTGAGAGGATGAAGCTCATTAATTGCCTACATGTCAAACTGTTTTTGCAGCTTTTACTGTCACAGTTGAAGCTGTTGGAAAACTGAACTAATTTAATTTTTATTTTGCTGCCTTGCAAGGTAAATCATCTTTTTATAGCTGCACTGAATCTTATTTGAAATCCAGTATAAATGACATTAGTTCACCCTATTTCAAGATCACTGTATTTACTGGCATTTTTAATTTAGGTTAATGTTAGGAATACGATTTCAGAAAATTAAAGTAAACTTTGTTCTACACCTTTCAGCAGGTTATTAAATGGTGTTTTCTTAATGTTATTTCTAATAATTACCTTAATATGTCAAAAACATTCTTTTAAAAACCATTTGCAAGATAATTGCAAATGACTGAATTAATTAATTTTACATTTCTTTATTGCAACACTCCCACAATGCTGGATTAACAGAGAAATACTGCCACATTTATAGTTAAAGTGATCTTTATGTAGAACAATTAATAGCCTACAATTTGACAGGACAACGAGACAAAAAGTCTCATCACCAGCCCTCATTAGGTACAGTGACTGTGCCAACACGCTGATGTTTAGCAGTGTAATGTCTATCGTGTTCCTACTTGTGATTAATTGTGGCTGCTAACATTTGCTAATTATTTACATGAGAAAACAATCCCATGCTTGATGTTTAGGATATTAGCATGCTAACATTAGCTAATTAGCACTAAACTAAGGCTGTCGGAAATGTCACAGTAAGGGTTTTGTAGTTAAAGTACTGGACACAGTAATGGTGATACTGTAGAAATTACTGCAATTATCACAAGCTATTATAATATATTTATTTATGTATTTAAAACAGTTTATGGTGCCTATGCATTTTTGAGGTAAACTCCAACTAGATAAAAGTTTAACAATTGTAGACTTCTAACTTTGGGGATCAGTAATGTCTGCACCAAATTTTATTGCAATATAATTAAGTTGCCAAGAGATTTTACTAAACTCCAAAAATGTCAACCTCATGGTTGAGGACAATTTATGGCTTCACAAAGTCATTATGATCCATCCTCTGGGTCCATGACTTTTTGAACCAAATTTAATCTAGTAGTTTTTGAGCTTTGCCAATTTGGACAAAAGTGATTAATACACGGACTTTACAACACCGTCATCCATCCAGCAAAACCAAAAGTGTAGCCACACTGTTGCAGCACTGAGTGTGTAATATTTGGGGTGTGAATTGCGATGAAATATTTGAGATTATAGGGACATCGTTCTATAAATATTTACAAGGTTGAGTAAAAATTTGAACAAGTTGGATTCAGCTACAACCATTTTGTGTGTTTAGGGTAAATCTAAAAATTATGTGAGAGAACTTGAGGACAAGCTGGTCTCAGTCCCCCAGTAAGACAGGAGTCGACTTTGTTGCTTCTTTACTAGAATAAATTGCTCTGAGCATCCTCGTGGCTCAGCCTCCACAGTGCAGCGCCAGGGACACCACTGCCATTGCTATTCATAACACAGTGAAATGAAAAACAGTAGAAGAGTAAACTAAACTTCCAAATCACAAGAATGAATTATGCCTCCTTTCAGACTGGAAGGACCCAAATGAGGTTAGAAGGTATTACGGCATCCACCAATCCAACAAGAAAATATGCATTTCGGCCCACAAAATGTATTTTTGCATGGTGTTTTTCCACATAAAAAAAGGTCCTAGATGTAGTCCAATCTCTTGACAGTCGTCCCATGAAGAGACTGAGTGGACTGTGAAGAGAGGATACAGTAATGCTTTTTCCTGGAATAGTAGTGTGTGTGTGCATGTGTGTGTGTGTGTGTAAGGGGGGGGATCTAAAACTAGCCGGCGTTCTCTGAAACGAACCCAAAGCTCGTACCAGTAGTGCTATGATTTATCATCATTCTTATCAGCGTCTGTTGTTGAGCAGTTGTCAGTTTGGCCGGCCAAATGGCTGATTAAAATGTATGTGTGGCCACCCTAGAGTGAAATGAAAGCTTTGACGGTGGCAGAAGATGGATTCATGTGGTACAGCATATGGCTTAATACAACGTAATGTTATTGACATGCTCCTGTGCTTTATTATTTCTCCTCCTGCTCCTCAGCACATTGCAATTGCTCTGTCATACGTGGCCATGTGACAAACGTGCTGCACAGCTACAATCCTAGGAAATATGTAATTTTGCCCTTTTTCCTTGTCTCTTTCGACCTGATGTCAGAGAGCATGTTGTTTTGTTTCAAGAAAATCTTTTTCTATTGCAATTTTAAAATGCTCGTTTTTGCTGCTCAGCAGATCCAAATACAACTAAGAGCTGCTTCTTAGTCTTAGAGCTGAACTGAATGATGAGATATTTATAAAACGTGTGGTTTCAGCTTGGTAGAAAGGACTAGGTATAGTCCCTTTTTTTTGTCCTTTGAAACTCTGCAGTGTGCAGGAGTCATGCTGGGATATCATGCAGTGCTGCACAAGAAACAGCCATTTCCAAAGAATTTCTGAGTGTCCTTCTAGGTCCAACACAAAAATGCAATGTGCCGTAAAATGTAGCGACGATACTGAAGTGCAGTCTGAATTTTAAGTTAGCCCTCGCTTTTAAAGTAATACTCATGGCAGCATAAGGTACAAAAAATACAATATTTGCTGATGATAAATCAGCCCTATAACAACATTTTTTAGCGTGTTTAACTTTGAGACAGAAATTATGTACCTGCTTTCAGTTACACTGTGTAGTCTGGCCATAACATTATATAATAACTAGAAGGTAACATACTATACAGTGTTAAAATATGGATGACAGGGATTTAGGGATCCTTTGTACTGATGGAGGCAAATTAGTAGCAAAACAGTACCGAGTGTATTATTAGCCAGTAGGAGCCATGTGTCTTCCACTCAACCAGACCACGGTGGTTTGAGCCACCCAAGTAACTGACATCGGCATCCTTAGAGCACTGGGATCTCGCTAGCAGGGCTAAAAATATGCTGTGTAAGGTGAGGAACCTGAAATGCTGAAATATAACATATTGATTTGTGTATTAAGCGAATATTGTTGTCCTCAGGGTCTCCGAGGAGCAGAATGCACTTGGATCTTAAGGAATGCCAACACATGCACGCGCTCATCTTCTAAACATCAAAATGAAGCATGTAATGGCTAAAACAGAGCTAACAAAAAATATTTTTCACATATTCTCCACTTAACCCAGAAACACAACATGGCAGCTTGATGTACTGTAGTTGGGAATCGACATCACATCTGTTCTGCTGGAGAGAACAGAGTGTGCATGAACATGTTTGACACCGCCAGACTATGAATGCTATATCACTCCAGCATGCTACAGCTGTTCAAAATGAGAGAGGAGAGTCCGGAGCCAAGACTGCAAGTCTGAAATCCCGTTTTGGATCCAACCGCTGCATTAGTAGAACCTTGATGTCATCCCTCTACCCTGAAGCCAGGCAGGGTACTTTTTAAATGAATCCTTTTAACAAGCCTAATCAGAGGCAGCAAGAGCCAACTCTACAGCATGTGGTACAACAAGGAGGAGCGTGGAGCACATTAAATTCCGCTTTAGGTAAAAGAGGAGTCGAAAGATGTAGGGACTAAACAAACTCCCCAAAACAACCTGCCTTTGAATGGAACCAGAGCAGTAAGCCGGCCATGTACCTGGACTTCAATGTATTTTGGAGTCTGTACCTTGACAGTCATTGAAAACATTCTGAAGAGGACACCACTATGTCCTCGGTTTGGTGTGGAAGACATGAAAAATGATGGTCCAGCTAAGAGACCTGTGGTAGGATGTTTAGAAATCATTTGAAGAAAGAAATGTTATGATTTTGATTTATCACAATGCTTTAGTGATTAGTTCGGCGTGGAGGGAGGGGTACATGTTTCCTGCTCCTACTGTTTCCTTCGCTAATTGGAAAGGTTAGTTTACATTCTTTGGGAATACACATTCGTTAGAAGCTGGAGCCAGCTCCCAGTTGTGGCTCAGCTAAGTTATAGACTAAAACAAATAAAGTCATAATCACCTCAACTTACTCATAACACAAATGAAAAAAAATTGTTAATTAGTGAGACCTGAAGGAGGCGGAGAGTGGATTTTCCTTCATGTCCCCCTGCCCTACTGATTACCTGGGTCAGGTGTGTTCAGGTAGGGAAAGACAAACCAAATTGGTATTTTCAAGCTTCTGATTGGCTAAACATACCTGATCCAAGTAATCAGTGGTTGGAAAACAAGAAGGAAAGTGGGTCTTAATGATCAAAGTATGTCCAAAATCATCCCCTAGTCACTATAAATGTTCACCATTTTAGAGTAGTGTCTGAATGTTAAGAGTGTAAATCTGTTCACTATACAATCCCACATTAATTACGTGACATTACGGTACAGGACATGGACACAGGCCACGTTTGGGAACCCCTGCATTAAAACAGAGCTCTTTCCTCCTGTTTCCAGTTCAGCAAACTGGCTGCT
Source organism: Channa argus (assembly GCF_033026475.1). NCBI lineage: Eukaryota > Metazoa > Chordata > Actinopteri > Anabantiformes > Channidae > Channa > Channa argus. The sequence goes on along the minus strand of NC_090217.1, from coordinate 13,268,822 downwards.
AGCTCATGCTAGTGTGCAGCCATTAGAGTGGTATTAATCTGCTTATTTGACTGTCAGCAAGATAGAAAATAAGCATATTTTCCCAAAATGTCAAGCTGCAGTAAAGCAAACTGACCTCATATTTCCAGGAGATCGCAAAATGTCTTGAACTTTACTCTTTAACCAGTTCTGTTTCCCAACTTTACGCAATTTAAATACACATACTAGAAAAAAAAAAGTCAAATAAAAATCTATTTATTGTTCCACTGTCACCATTAAACAGTAGATGACTGTTAGAGAGAAGTGAACTGCCATCACACTGCCTCTGCTTACAGTAGACATTCATTGTCCCCTCTAACACTGATAGAGTGAGCAAAAACCCATCATAAAGCTAGCCTTGAAATCATTAATACCCTGCCCATGCCGCCATGAGTCAGAGAAAGTTATGGAGACAATTCTGATCGGGAGCGCTCTCTCATCACGACGACAGAGAGAAAGACAGCGAGAGAACTGTGGTCTGGCTCATCTATTTTGGGTGAAGTAAGTTTGTATGAGCGCTGCTCTTTGTGGAGCCACTTTGGAAAGTGATTTGATTTTCTTTTGACATCCCTTTTTCCTAAAATGCTTGGGCAAGCAAAAGGCACACAGAGGCACTAACATACAAAAACATGCACACATGGAGTACACAAATACCAAATACTGTACATACAGTACAATAAAGCTCGGCCTATATTAACTTGTTGTCATGCCAACTTTTCAAAAACTCTTTTCAGTACAGTGCACAAAAACAATTCTCTGACCTGAAATGTTTTCAGAATTGGCATTTGGAAAAACAGACAAGTTTTAAAGATAAAATAATATTTGGGAACACGAGTGATGCTGAGTTTTCTGATGTGTTGTGGACAAGAGAAGCCAGATATTTTTAATACTAAAAATTAATAATTTACAGTATTAAATATTTCAAGTAAATTGTCATAGCTTGCTGATTGAGAGATCCCAAATAGTTTACAAAAAACAACAATGGATAATAAGCTAATTATATTTACTGAAATGGCCAGTTAGGTGGAGAAAACAAGACATTTGACAGTTTCTTCATGAAAAAAAAGGAATGAAGAAATTACAGTCCTCAAAACAACACAAAAATATTGTTAGTTGAAATCCAGTTTTGGACCCTAAGTTGTACAGAATTTATCTGATAGCAGCCCTAGATGAGCGGGTTGGGATGTTAATATTTATGTGCAATTGTATTTGCGATACAGGCTTTTGACACACATAAACACAATGCAGTTTTTCTATAGCAAAGATTAAAATAAAATCCACTCCCTGCGTAGCTTAATAAGGTTTCCATAATGAGGCTAGGCCCCTTTTTTCTTACTGTGACCTTGTGTGCATGTGAAGAATGGTTTTCCCAAGAGATTCCCGCTTTTCTCCAGCGTTAGTGTTTTAGAATAATGAACTCAGCTTAATAACAGGGTGTTCACTTGAAACAATGAATGATCTTCAATTAAAACAGCAGGGGAAAAGGGAAAACAAATGACCCCGGTAACCTTTAGTAACACAGAAAGCTTATGTGCATATAGACACACACAGACACACACACAGACACACACACACACACACGTGATACATCATTACTGAAATTAAGCACATTTTCCTCCCCCAGAGAATACGTCACAGCGGGACAATGATGATAAGGTGAAGTCCCTTAAATGCTGCTACAGTTGTGCAGAATACAGACCCCTGGGTGGACATGTGAAAGTCCTGTCATTCCTCTCCTTGTGCACCTTTGGGGGACTGAAGCTACAGTTTGTCAGATAGTGTTATGCTACTGATCATGGTTAGGCTCCAGTGTGTGAATTTATCTATAATAAAGCCTCTGAAAGTGTGTGTGTCACAATTCTGAGCACACTTGTGTGTAATGCAGGAATTTGCTTTTGGATGTGCAGCTTCACTAACTTTTAAAACTTGCTTTTTTGTGGATTTGCACTTTTAATTTAAAAAACATTTCCTCTTTCCTGCTCTGTCTCTTCTATTTATTATTCCAATCCACACACTTACACAAGCATTCAGCAGGGAGCAGGACAAAAAAATAACTAATTTTTTACAAAGTCTTTATCGTCATTTGAAAAAGACACACTCATTGTTGAGATGATATTTTGGAAGTGACGCTTTTGAATGTGGGTTGAAGAAGAATTCGGAACCACACTGATTGCCCCTGCAGGGAATCCAGCTAAGAGGGTAATGGATTTATGTTTCTGCAGCTGGATGGCACAGATTTTTGCAGGTCTGATGGAGGCACTGCTGGAGCAGAGGAGCAACTCTTCAGAAATGTAACTGATGCTTGGGGCTACAGGGGCTACACGTGTGCAGATACACGGGGAACAGAAGACGTGCGACTGGTCTCGATCAGCTTGTAGCTGAAAAGCTAATGCATGTTTTGTGATCATATGTGTGAGTGACTAAAGGAATGTCAACATGATAACAATGGGAACTACATGAATTTACCATGTGTGGGTCTGTGTGTGATCATAGACTCAGATAATCTCCAAACCTTAAGACAACACTGCTGTACCCAAATTGTCACCACAGCACTAATATAACTGGGTACACTTCTCGCCCATAACAGCCAAGTGACAAGATCTTGTAGCACTGACAAACTGCAAATGTAAACCGCTAAACAAGCAACGAGAACCAGGGCGACTGCAGATCAACTGACAAAAAAGCAATTAGAAAACTGCCCAAACATTACAACTATATGAAGAATGAATATTACACCAGTTTACTTTTAAAAAATATCAAAACGTACTGTCAAACATACTGTTGTTCCATGTAATAGATATTACATACTGCAGCTGTATGATTTTTGAATCAATATTTTCCACCTGAGACTTTTAATAGTGTAACGGTATAACTTACCAAAAAAAGTGAACTTTAACCCTGAACTATGTTGAGACGCATACAGAAGAAACATCTAAAGATCCACTAACACCACACGTCCTTTGGAAGAATTAAACCCAACTTACTCCATGTTCTATCTCTGCAGTCTGTATTTGAATGTTTCAAACTTTCACTTCAGGTTTTGAAACACTCAAATCAAAGTGCTGCATAAAGCCCATCCCTGTCCAGCACTACACTGACCGAGTCTGTAACTTCTGTAGCTACTGTATCTTTTCATCAGTCTCAGTTGGACAACATCAGAGTCTTCTTCAGGATCAGACTCTGGTTCATAGAAAACGACCCTCACCTAAAGTATTATTTAAGAACACCTACTCTGATTAGCGAGGACAGAGGGGGAGTGTGGACATCTTTAAATGAATAAAATGTCAGATACGTTTTAAGTAGAGTAGTTATTTTAAAAAAAGACAATACCAGCCCTTAAGGTCATATGACACACGAACACAACATATTTCACAATGATCTGAACTTTGAAAAAAATAATAGTAAGTAAATGATGGTTCTAGATATTTGGTGCATTTCACTGTGTTAATGAAACTCAAAGAGCACTAGAAACATGTTTGTCTGCTGTGCCATCTAATCTGTTTTGCAATTGATTTGGTAAAAATCATAGAAACACAAGTGTATAGGCTTTGCACTTGATTACGGGAGTGGCAGGGTGCATGGCTCCTTTCACTGCAGCTTGATCAGCATGCAGGCTGAGGTGCAGGGGAGAGCGGTGATTGAATACAGAGGCTGCAGGCCCCGGCACTGCCTTTAATCTCCCCTCCCCATTTAACTTGGCCTCTATGCTGCTGCTCTGCCGAGGCTCAGCTGGGGTATAAAGAAACACACACACACACACACACCTTGCCGTCCGCCAGCTTCTCGCAGTGCTATCTGTCCTCTGATCTATCTGTCTTTCTGTTGGTGTGTGTCCCCATCTCTCTGTCTGACTGACAGTTTCTCCTCCTGTGTTCGTGCTGCCCTCAAACCTCTGTTTTCTGGGTTTAAAGCAGAACAGATGCAGAGGAATATAAACCTAAATAACTAAATGAAGTACACAAAACAGTTTCCTTTCCAATGATTGAGTTGTCCTTGCCAACTTTAGCATTTAATTTATTCCTATCAGAATATTGAAGACTGTATGTAATAAGATCAGTGGGGGGGTCTTTGGGTTGGGTTGTAGTTAGTCATCTTTTGAAATAAAGTGCTCATTTTTAGAATTTTGCAATTATCTTACTGCTGTATCCACAGCCTTGAAATTTCTGTACCTTTAAAAAGAACTGCAGTCATCCTGAAGCACATTTTGCTGACATTTAGCATGAAGAGAGAAATAGAAATTAAGAGTTTTATTAATCTAAATATTGCTGTTGTAAGAGTATTGTCCTCTTTCATCGTGCTAATCGCAAAAAGGAATTAAAATGTACATAAAATTTGTGCTTTTATAAGTCTGCTTTGTGTGTGTCTGTGTGTACGTGTGTCCCTTCAGCAGCTTCCCTCTATTTCATTTTAGCTGATTAGACGCAACCACTTATTTATGCTGTTCTGTATGTAGCCTATTATCCATTGAACCCATTTCATTGTGGTGAGTTTATGAGAAAAGCTAAAACCTGTTGGACCCATACTTTGTTCAGATGTCTACTTTGCCAATGGTTGTTTTTGTGACTGTGTAAATGGTGACCTAACCCAGCAGATTGAGAGGATAACGGCAAGCATTTAATTATTTAAAGGCAGAAAGTCAGTATATGAAGAGGCAACACAGTACTTCTTGCCCAAAAAAAGAAACCAGCTTCAGCAGGCTGCAAAGAACTCTTTCATTTACTAATCCATGACTGCATTCTTGTAGAATAAAGGAGTACAGGTCTAAAGTATAGTGCGATCACACGAAGGAGAAGAAAAAACAAAAAAGCACGTCTGTAATTATAGGGAACACCAGAATTTTCTAGGTTCAAGTGACTGACCTCCAAATAAAACAGAACTACTCCTTGCTTTGGCTTATGCTGCCAGGACCCACAATGTGCTGGTCTAAAGCGATCGTGGGGATGAACAGAGTACACTGATAGGTGCAGCAACCTGGCAGACACGCCAGGATGGAAGTTAATAATATTGCAAACTAAAAGAGAAAAAAAGAGACTGTAAGCACAACGTGGGAGACAGGAGTTGAAAACAGAGATGTGGCCATTAGAATCTCCACCTTCACTGATGGGTGGTTCTTGGAAGAGTTCACCTGAAAAGCAGCCAACAGCAGGCCTGCATTGATAAGTGGGAAAATTCAAGGTGACGTTGCATAAACATTTTAGAAGGGTCTTCTCTTTCTAAACGCTGTGTAGACAACCTGAAGCCAATGAATCTCACCAAGCTTATTATAGCTAACAAACTAAAACTGAACAGATATTCAAAGCTAAATTTAGAAACTAAAATTTTAAGTCATATGTTTAAGCCATTCGCTGCTGCACTTCACTTGGTGTGTGTCCTTACACACCATGCATGTCCACAATGGAATTACACATTTAAAAGTAGAAATCAAAATTAAAATTAAAATATTTGAAATACAAACAATTTTTAAACTAAAATAAAATCAATTTTTTTTCTACTGAACCTAAACTAAACTAACAAACCCACATGAAGCAATAGAAAGTAAAACTAAAATATAGTCAACACATGATGTCTTTTTGAAGCCTTAAACATGTCAACAAGCCAAAAATAAAATGCATTAAACAGGGCTGCCACTTATCTGCCATATTACTTATAGCATGTAGCATTAGAACTATGGAGCACGTCATTGAACATTAGTGTATAGTAAAGTACTTTCCTATATTGTGTTAATGGTTGTTATTACACTAATGTACCTAATTTAACTCCAAAATGTTGAAAACATTCCAAAACTGAAGTTTTTCCGAAGTCAGCTGCAATTTTTTTCATTTGATACAAGTTTTGGTACAGCTTATGAAAAGAGTGGATGGAGTAAGATTCAGAGCTTGATACTGCCCTTGTCTACTAAAAACTGCAAGTGCTATGTGAGAACAGAGAGCATCACAAGTCTAGAAACAGAATGTTCAGGAGGTGCTGTTTATTCAGGGGTCAATAACCAGGTCTCTTCATGCAGGAATATACTTAAATACTACTGAAAGTTTCCATTTATGCAATGTTAGGATGCAAATTTCACCTCATTTGGGACTTTGTTTGCAATTTATATTTTCTGTGTGGATGTTGCATTGTCTGGTTTTAAGCGTACAAGAACCAGAGGGATGATGATGACAGCTGGAGAGAAAAGGAAAATGAGAGAGTGAAATGTTGAGGAAAACAATGAGGGAGAACTCGAGCCAAAAGGCAAACATGAGACAGAACAAGTAGAAATAACTGAGAAGTCCATGTTGATCCAAGTTATTCAGTCAGATTTACCAGGCTGAACTTGTCTTCTCTACCTCCCCCCTTTTCCAAAAGAGCTGAATAGAGATGAAAAGGCCTTTTCCTAATCATTGCAATAATACTGCCTGCAGCTGACTGACTGACAATGAGACAACTATGCAGAGCATGAAGCCCACAGCTCATCTCATGTTGGACCATTGTTAATGGTGGCTTTCATTCATGTTTACCCACACACACACACACACACACACACACACACACACACACACACACACAACGCTCCTTCTGAGCTGCATGTCACTGACTGCTACAGATTTCGAATGGTTTAAAACTAAAATAGCCACTCAGGAATGCCACTCGATTGAAAAATGTAAGGAGGAAGGAATTGGTTTGCTTGCTTTTTTCTGCATTTCGGTTCTTAAAACATAAATAATTTTGTGTCCGTATGATGTCTGGTGAGGGGATTCAGATATGGTGGATGTTAGATTGGCAGACAAAGGGACAAGCTTATTTTATCATCGTCGCATTGTCTCTTTATTGTGGAAGAGGATGTGCATTTTTGCTGGTGCATAATTTGACGGTGTGGGCTGGTGGTGAGGGTGAGTTTTTACCCAAAGGTCATCTTTCATTCCGTTAGCAGATTTACTGATGACAGAACTGCGCACTTGTTGTGCTTTTGAGAATGCAAACAATACCACTTTTAGGGGTGGCACAGACCCCCACCAACCCCCCCCCGCCAGTCAGGCACTTGATTTCAGATTATCAATCATTATCATAAAGATAATTTAAAATAATTCATATTTAAATGGTAAATTTAAGTTGTATGCAAATTTTGTGACTAAAATTTTGAAGCAGATGCAAACAGATTTTCTCTCCAAATGATATGGTTACCCCACCCCATCATGTTTATATTTTATCATTTCAGAGTACATAAATTCCATATTTTGCATTTCTTATAGACAACACTGATTTATACAGTAAATAAATCAATATGTTTCAGTTTGCCTTTTATTATTCCCAACATTTTTTCAAGTATATTATTGCCTACATATTCAAAACAAATCATTAATGCACGTAATTGTCCAGGTCTCTCACTGAAGATGCCTGGAATTCATCTTTGTATGTGCACTGGAGGTTTCACATTTCCTTAAGGTAGAAAAACGCTGCATCATCAAACAACGACCAAACGAATTTTGACCTCAGCACATGCTTAGGTCAAATCCACTGAGCTGCTGAGTAGTTTTGCCTCTAGCTTCTAACTTGCAGATCACAATCACCCGAACAGAAACTTAGAAACAACGCCACATCCTGTGCTGCAGTCGTACACAGAGACTGCAGGGAGATAGTGAGGATGAAGCTGCTACCTGAGGTGTTTCACAGGCAGAACACCTTTGTGGACTTACATCCCCGTTGGTAATGACTTAATGAAGAACTTATAGTAGTTGCAGTGTTTCTGTTAAGATGTGCTACACTAATGTAATTATACACAATGAATCATAAACATGGTTAATGACTGTGTAGTACATGATATTCTTTATGTTGGAGGCTGCTGTAAAGCGAAAGTGCAGGAAATAGGCGGCATACTAAACATCAGGGAAGAGACCATTAATAGAGGAATTCCCTCAAGGCCTTTTTTTGCACAGCCTATATAATTGGGTTACTAAGCAGTTGCCCAATCTTATAAGCCCAGCCATTTTGTTCAGCTGAGCTTGAATAATCAAGTTTACTAAAAGGCCCTCATTTATCAATATCCAGAATGTAACTGTCTCTAGTGTTGAAACAAAAAGGGAAAAGCTGATATAAAAGGTTAGACATTTAATAAAAGCAGGTGACTAGTGGCTTATTATTAGAGTTTTCATGTCTGCAGGAGTAGAACAAAGCACCATGTACTCATCATTGCTCCTAGTGTTAAAGATACAGCGTTAAATGTCATAGTGATTCTCATATTTAAATGCCTGTGTGCTATGACTGAATGCAAATGTACTGTAGCACACACTTGTAACTAATAAAAAAAATATATAACAGGATTGCGACAACTTCTTCCTGGGTATGACAGCCTGGCACCCCTCACCTCCCATTCTCTGTGTATGCCATCAATCCGCTATCACGTTATTCATGCTGAGAGCTTCTGAAGGGAATAAATGAAAGAAAACCTAACCCCGTCTCAGATTTTTGGATATGACGACATCTCAGTGCATGGCTCTTTTGTCTGATTTCCACTGTGTATAAAAGAATGACGGAAGGGTCTCAACCAGGGTCAAAATTCACATTACGTTTGATTGCACTATTTCTGACTTGCAAAAATATGGAAATAAAAAGTGCTCGCAATTGGAATGCAGCAAGAAGAGTTTTCATACAGTCAGCTCCAAGTGTACTGGAACAGCAAGACTAATTATTTAGTTTTAAAGTATTGGAAGTCAGTTAAAGCCAGAAATCCTTATTTGCAATAACTGCATCAAGCCTCTGACTCACTGAAATCACTGGTTGGTTTCTTCTTTCCTTATATACACACTTCTGTAGTTTTTTAATGCAAATTCCTTGAGTAGTTGTTGTTGTTGATTTGGAGGGGGGGGGGGGTCTTCTCTTTAGCAGGTGAAATGCAGGTTTGATGGAATTGGGTTGAGGTCTAATAATTGACTTGGCCGGTCAAAAACCTCTATTTCCTTGTGATGAAGTCCTGTGTCTGGTTGGCAGTGCGTTTTGGATCATTGTGTTGCTGCATGATGAAGCTCCTCATTTCGATTTGATACATTTCTCTGTAAAGTCGCAGACGAATTGTTTCTGTACACCTCCGAATTAATTGTGTTGCTACCATGAGTTATATCCACTACAGAGATCAGTGAGTCTATTCCAGAACACCAACCCTCTCTGCTAGAAATTACACTCCTTTACAATTAAACTGCAAATGCAAATACATTTTTTATGAGGTATATAATTAAAGCTCCATCAACATGAGGATATGTTGACATGTAACATTAATGGGGAGATGCAAATATGTTAATACTGTATGTATGAGTAAAATGTTAGCAGACATCATGTTTTTGTCCAGCAAACAAACATCCAATCCAGTTTGTCTGACTGCAGCCTTATTAAACTCTGTTATGGTTGTGCTTATTTGGTCAGAGCAGCGTGTTATGGTAAGAGAAAAATTCAGGGCTGGACTAATTGACAGAAATGTAACATTCACTTCCCACATGTTAATGCCTTTAAAAAGTCCAAAAGTGGTTGTTTCCTGAACCTAACAGAGACACAGGACAGTCTTGCACTTTGCCTGCCCACCAGCCTCCTCACAATTCCCTTCTGTTTTATTAATTCATTGAAAAATATTTAGAAAGATTTATGAACCTATTAAAAAAAATGTTACTGCGTTTGCTGTTTAGTTGCACAGTCATGTAGTTATTAAAGAGTATTACTATACATCCAACATCCTCTACATCCAACCTACTTAAAAGATGAGAATATATGATTTTGATCATAAAGAGATGAATCGATCCAACCTTTCTGATTTTTCCTGCTGATGAGGATGAGGCATCTTGTGGCACCTTCACCTCTGCCCTTTCAGTCACGTTCTAATAATTTTACTCACTTAAAATGTGGGTCCTCTAACACAAATTATACTGTTTTGTATTTTTAACATATCAAAGTGTAAATACCATCGAACAAAAGCTGAAATTCTGAGAATGTATTTAATTTCATCCTTTAGAGCAAAAAAAAATAATCTAACCTTGCTATTCCAATACTTTTGAAGAGGGCTGTTGGTGGAGAAAGTGGATTTGAATAATTGTACAGCACTGGTAGTGTTGCATAGTTACATGGCAATTTGTCATTTGCTGCTGTAACTGATGTCTGTGTGCCATCTCTTGAAAATAAACCCATCAAAAGTAGTTAATCCACTCATTTTTAACCTTCAAATATCAGCCCATGGACAATTTAAGTAAAAAAAAAAAAAAAAAAAAACGTTGGTAAAGTCGTCTGCACGAGTGGAGAGAAACTTCGTTGGCCATAATTCTCCTTGAGACACGCAAATACATCAGCTCCTGGAAAACTCCCCACCCATTGCCACAAACAGCAGTGAAAACAAGCACATAAAAAAGCAAACTGTGTCTTATATTTCACTATTCTGGCGGAGGAAGCTGTTTGGCCAGACATTTGCTCATGAATATTTAGGCAGTGGTGTTATGAATATGCATTAGGATGCCGGAGCAGTGCTATCAGCACACGGATTTATGAGCTAGTGTAGAAGTTAATGATAAAGGAGGAGATAACCTGGCCACGGCTGGGATGAACAGAATGCACATAGGAAAACAGAAGGGAACACATACATGTGCAATGGCATAAACACAACCTTGATTTTTGTTCTGCTCCAAAATACAGTTAACTAAAAATATTCTAAAAGCAGACTGAAGAAGACGCAACTGTCAGTGGGAATTAATGTGAAATTTCTGTCATTTTCAGGGTGTGATTGTGGTTTGTTTCTCCTCTGCCCTGGAGGTACACTGAGAAGGAGCGTGTCACAATCTTATTTTTTTATCTGTGCAATGCAGTACCTTTCTGTGTGTGTGGAATGCCTTAAAGTGTGTCAACAATGATAACACACACCTTTGCTGCCCACCCTGTGGTTGCAGAGATATCGCAATCTTGTGCCTCAGGTGCAGGAATGCCAGGAAGAAGAAGAAGAAACGCATATAGAAAAATACTAAATTGTTCTGGATTATTCCTGGCAGGAAAGAGGTGCAGATTGGCGTGTGTGCTGTGCTGGAACCTCCAGGATACAATTCCACTTTACAGGGAATGTTTTGTTGTACACAGTCATAATTTTCCTGCTAGTGAAACTGCTGCGTTTGTTGGCAAATGTAGTGAGCATAAACTAAATACTGATTTTATAAGATTTAGCCCAATGATTCTTTGGCAATATCAGAGGCAGTGTGGCAGTAGCAGTCATCCTAATATTAAGTCCCACTATGCTAAATGAGAGGGCCACGCATTTGGAGATAATCCATAAAATATATGACACGGATAATTAAACTCCTTCCATTGTGGAAAAAAAAAAAAATAAAACATTTCTCATGGATGTCAATCACTGTGAAATCATTTTACGTTTTGTAATTTGACTTTAAAAAGTCAAAACTTTCACCCCAAATCTTAAAAAAAAATGTTGATCAAACTTTGCAGCAATGCAACATAACTAGGAACTGGGGCTGTAGCACTAAAGTGCAAATTTTTTTTTTTTTTTTCATTATCACAGACTTGGGAGTGTTTTGCCTCAGTCTCTGGCTTTGACCAAGTCCTGTTGCATCTCTCTCTGTGCTCTTGTTTGCAGCCTGTTGTTCCACTATTGTTCATCATCTTCCCTGCTGTAAAAAGTCAGTTTGACAAGACCTCAGGTACCAATCCTAAATTCCTAAAAATGCGTCAAAGGCACCAGAAACTCGTCAGTGAGGAGAATACGTAAAGGAGCATCCCATCCCATCATGGTTGTCCCATAAGTACATATTGTTTAAAAAGTTTTAACTTTTGTTAAATTTGTTCTATTAAAAAAATAAGTTTTTAATGATTAGGGAATTTGTGCATTCCTAATTTCTTTGCATTTTACACAATGTCTCAGCTTTTCTGGAAGTGGAGTCTGTAAGGTACCTTCGGTGCTTCAGTCGTAGCAAATGCTCTGGTCACCGAATTAATGGCTTCCACGTCTGGACTTGGTATTGTGGCTGCTCAGAGTCTGACTTAGGCATGGAAACAGTGAGGGAGTAATATTTTATTCAGTAATTACTGATGATTACTAATGAAAATGGTTACACTAGTGTCTATGTAGCATAGACTATAGGAATCCATTAAAAGTACGTAGTGCTGCCGAAATCATCACAGCGAACAATTCGTCCCACATGTTAACATGAAGTCACTGTATAAACCTGCTTACTGCAGAAAAATATGTCCTTTTATTTAACAAAACACAGAGTGTGTAGTCAAATACATGGGAAGAGGACAATAACTCCCAGTGCAGCAGAGAACTATGTGCCCTGTACACGCAGCGTTCCACAGTAATGGATGAGCAGGAGTTGATGGCTCGGCACAGTTGCTGCTTTTCAAAGCTAACAAATTCTTTGTGCCCATCACAAAGGCAGTGCCTGGCAATTGACTCCTGCAATAAAAAAAAAAGCGGCTGGCATTGAGAAATAGGAGCAAGAGAGATACAGGAAGTAAAAGAAATAATGCATTGTATATCACAGCAAGTGGGAACACAATGTCGGTGCTTTGGGAGTTAAAGAGTGCACTGCCTCCTCCATTGTAGCATATCCACAGCCATTTTTACAGAGTTCATCACAACCTGACTTCTCATCCTGCACCCTGCTTTTGGCAACACAGTGTTTCTACAGAGGAAACAGCAGTGCTTACTGGGGCAACAGCATTTTGCATAATAAAAGAGAAGGAAATAGGGAAGCAGGAGAAAAAGTAGAGATGTGAACATGTCAAGTATGTGGAGGAAGTTTTCGGTTTTATGTGCATTCAAATGTGTCTACGGCAACAGTGTGTATGTGCATGTTCACGTGTGTGGATTCATAATAAAGCCAGGGGCTAGAGCTGGAGCACAGACCATCATTGTGCTTTAATAGAGACTGTGTGCTCACTGCGGTGCAGCATAAAAGATAAATTATTCATTGGCTTCAACACCAGAGCTATCATCAGGCTTCCGCTATTATTACCGGCCGAGCGTCAGCCATCACTTTCAGGAAGGGAAAAAAGCTTAAACATCATAGAAAAAGGTCACAGAAAAAAATGAAGAGGTGACACCTCGTTACGCTGCCTTGATCACTTTAGAGAATGAAAGGTTGTGGACACTGAGTGTTGACAGTTATGTGCTACTTCTTTACAGCTCCAAAAACTCTCTATACTCCTTTTGTTTAATCTCTATCCCATCATCATTTCATAGACTCAGCGGGATCTTCTCTGTGCCCCTCTGTCCTTGCATTCATCTTTCCCTCTGCCACCTTCTGTATGTCCCTCTGTGGCCCCCCACTGTTGCGCTTTCTTGCTCCCACAACCCCTATTTCTGTCTCGATCGCCAGTAGAGGAGGTGCCAGGCCAATGTAATTGGTATTCAGGCTCTATCAGAGCCAATGCAGAGCCCCGTTAGCGGAATAAGAGAGGAAACATTCTTATCTGGATTTCCACTGTAACCAGAGGGTGGGTGCGGGACTCTGCTACGCTTGCTCTTATTATTTTGTATTTTTCTTTCCTTTTTTTGTTTTCCCTCTTGTTTTCTCTCATCATCCTCCCCCTGCTGTCTGTGCTAATTATTGACTGGCTGTGTTGCAGGCTTATAAGCACACACACACAATAGGTTTGCACACACTGACTGGAGTGTATCAAGATGCACAACTGCGTATAGGAAAGCGCACATGTATACACAACAAAGCCTGAAAAAACACCTGCCTACCTGCACGCGCACACACTTTATTAGGCATTACACAACCTTATACAGCCCCCTGCCAAGACTGTCACTGGCAAAGCGTCCCCACATCTGCATCCACAACAATTATCACACACACACACTGCTTTCTCCCACAGTCCTCTCTTTTGTCTCCTCAGTTCCACAAGGCTTCACTACAAAACACATGTACTTGCACAGAACCATTATAGATCTCTTTTCAGGACGCTGAGTAAATGAGACTGCCTCTCGACTCAAGTTGCCCCATCCCCACACACTCCAAAACACGTCAGATGCTCGAATGAGAATTAATTAAAGAAACCATTAACCTTTAAAAACAGAGCCATTGAAAGGCAAAGATCAGGAACATGAAATATAGATTATTTTTAGATATGAGAAAATAACAGTCAGATTATCTTCTTAGGTTTTCATGGTACTTAGAGCTTTCGTATTTAAAAACAAAGCAGAAAGTGATGCAAATGCAGGGACCAGGATCAACGTGTTAATGTATTTCACCTTGGACCAGAGAGGAACAACAAGTTTCTGCTCACAACACAACACTTAAAAATAAAATTACAACAGTAAGATATAATATGAGCTCTCATACACAGAATAGATCATTGCAATCATAATACATTTATTCTAAAATGTTGGCTGAAATGATCGTGTACAAAATTAAAATGAAATTTCCCTTACATCCTCGTTACATCATCTAACAATAGCCTTTCTACACAACCGTTATACACCAATCAGCCACAACAGTATCACCGGTGTTAATGTCAGAGGAAAAGGGTCAATATGGGGGAGGGGGTTTACAACTTGTACTGCAACTGTAGCCCAGAAGGCTTCATTTCTGGGAACTCTCATGTCAGCCATCTTCACCTTTATGTGTATTACCATTAAATGAGAGATCCGGTAGGAGTTATGTCTTTTAGAGCTCATTCATGGTTATCATGAGGGTGACTTATAGATTATACTGCTACTACTACAGCTGTTAAACTCTGGACCAACATCTATTTATAATCTGCCTTTTAACATTTACAACTGCTGTCCCAGTGGATTGTAAAAAATTTATTAACCCTTTATAATTGCATGCAACATTTATGTGATTACAAACATTTATTTAAACAAGGCACAAGACTGCAAGACAGTGTTTATATAAACTGCAAAGTTAAAAATGGTCTTGTTAAGGGCTCATAACTGATCCATAACACATTAAATGTTAATGATTGATTCATCGTCTTATTTGAAAGAGATACTGATATTGCGGTAATGCTTCCACTGCGTAGCACAGGGAATGTTTTCTTTTCACTGTGACATGATGCAGCCTAAGTTTGAAATTGTAAAAACTCTTACTCATAAATTGTGTGATCCACAGTTTGACTCTCGGTCGACACTGAGCACATTCACATCCCAAACCTCTGCCATGTCACTCGCTGAATGACGCTAAGCAATACGCATCTTCAGAAGCCATTAAATTCCAGCTCAACCAGTATATTAGGCCCTTTTTCATATTAATGACGACACACTAATAATCATGGTCATCTTCAGAGTGAAACACAGGATAATCGTGTGTTTGTGTGGCTAAACCAAAAGTTAGAGGGATTTAAACTGTACTTAAAGAATTTGGATGATATCCTGTTTTTGTGTGTGTCTTTCTCAGTGCTGGTGCAGGTTACTAGCACAACCAATCCCAGTCTGCCGTTACCTAGGTTGCCATGGCAACCCTCCCCCAAAAATAATTTATTTCAGGAAGCAACCCATCGGCAGCAACCTGTGACACTCTCTCGTTACCTTGCTCCCCTCCTCCGTCATCAATGTACTCTTACTCCAATTTCTTTTCTTTTATGCAATTTTTACTCCTGCGTGTGTGTATGCATATAGTCCCCATTGCTTCTTTCCCTCATCGTCCTCCATCTCAACATTTTATCCGTCTGTTGCTTTCTGCCTCATTTGCTTTCACAGTCTGTCCATATTCAGCCACTGGGTTAGTTTATTTGTAGCTAAAAGCACAGGAAATGTTGCATCGGGCATCTTCGCTACTCTTATCTGCACTCGTGGTTTGTGAATGAGTACATACAAGAATTTAGGAGAAGATTCTTCTCACACACATACGTGTGTGTGCACGTGTATGTACTTATGTGCAAGTAGAATTGTGTTCATGCATGTGTGTCTAGGCACGTGTAACCGTTTGAGCCAATTATTTCATTACTAGATGACGGATTTCTTTTTCCACTATTACTGCTCCCCAAGCCACAGGCACCAGCACGTACCGCAGCAATCACACTTGCACACACACCACACAAACACGCACATAAAGTTGCACACAGCAACCAGTTCAAGTCCATCAATTAAGGAGGCAATTTGCTCAAGTGGTTCCACCTGGGCCAAAAGGCAGGTGGGTGGCTTTGCTCTGTTTACCTATCAGACACTATTAGGGCTGAGATGTCACTGGTTTTACTTCTGCGGCGCCTCCATGACGTCAGCTCTGTTTTTGCCTGCTTTATGTCAGAAAGCCTGGGTACTGTGCTTGTACATGACTTCATTTCGCTGTGGATTCGTGTGGACGAATGCTGCTTTGATAGCATTGATTTGAAGACCTCTTGGTGCTGTGAGGAGATTTTGGCCAGTCCGCACAACTTCCAAGGCTTTGATGGTTAAAACATGGTGTTAGGGTTAAGATTAGGTTAGAGTGGTTAGAGTAAGGGCCAAGGGAATGCATTGTGTCAGTGACTGTCCTCACAAGTATAGGGAGACAATTTTTGATGTGTTTGATACATCAGTTGCCATAAAAGCTGATGCTAACATTATATGGATGTTAGCATCCATGTATTTGTTTGTGTGTGCGCGCGTTTATGTCTGTCTCTGTGTGTATGCACGTTATGTGTCAGATTATCAGGCTGCTGACATGCAGGACATGTAGCAGACACATTCTGTTCACGCACGCCACTATCTTTGACAAGATTTCAACGGTGTCTGTATCTGTATGTACGTGTGTGTGTGTTTTCTTGTGGACTGTGCACGTGTGTGGCCTCTGCAGCAATATTTCATCCTCTCCAGAGTCCCATAAGAACCTGCCGCACTCTGTTGTGTGCGTGTGGGCAAGTGACCCTTTTTGACTGCGTATGCATATATATACACGGCTGCCTCTGTGTCTGTGCATGCACATTTACATTTGCTCGCAGCGTTTATTCACTATCTTTAAAAAAAACTGGTGTTTGAAATGTATGTTGAAAGTTCTCAGTCACTCTCTTTTTCTCTCTCTCTCTCACACACACACTCTCACAGTCTGTTTGATAAATTAGACTTGGAGCTACAGGAATTCACTCTGCAATGTACTAAAGCAAACATGAGAGCGCACACAGTCTGTCATGCTCCAATGTATATTTGCAGGACTCTGGGTGTGTGAATGCATATGTCTGCAATTCACTGCACCCCTGCATGTTAACTTGACTGAACTTTGCGGCTCTGACGTTTGTCTGCAGAAAGTGCGGGGCTGTGGCTTTACATGCCGTCCTCCTTGTGCAGATGTGCTCCAAGGCGCACGGGAAAACACGTGCGGGAGGTAAATTACACCAACAGGACCTACATGTCAATGTTTGCTCTCCCTGCTGTTTGATTTAAGCAAGGGCATTCTGTTTCCTGCATCCCACAAGTCCTCTTTCCTTTCAACTCATTGGATGTGGTATTATCCTTGGGCTTATGTGGAGGTGCACAAGGTATAATTTATTGTCTGTTCAGCAAGGCAAATGTGCAAGCCTGGCGGATTTCATTTGCTGAATACATATCATTATTAAAATGTGATTTTTTTCCACCTTTTTTGAGTTTCTTTTGTGGTGAAATGCTATCGAGGGTGCATTTGATTCATGCCTTTACTGTGAATTTCTTGGTGATAATAACCTCTGAAATATAGAATATTGGGTACACTCTGTGTGAGGAGAAGAGGATGGTCAGTGTGGTAGAGTCAGACACATCAATGCATACCAAACAAAAAAATGTACATTGCGTTTCGGCAGACCCCGGCTGCTTTAGCACCCATAGCAATGAACACTCAGCATGACTTGTAAATTATTGTGTACACAGTGCAAATCCTGAATGTATTACTTTTAAGAGAAGAACGTGGCTTTAAAAAAATTCCTGCCAGCAACGCGCTAAAGAAACAACACATCACGGAAGAAAGCCTTCTGTATTCATGAGTTTGGTTTTAACAGTCCCTGCAGGTACAATAATGAAGTTCCTCTCCCCCATGTGGAATGGACCGTAATGATTATGATGAGGGAATCGGTCGCTGTTTTTTTTTTCCTCCCTCTCTTTCTCTCTCCTCCGCCTGCTGTTGTATCGACAGAGCTGTAAACATAAGCATAAAACTATATGTAGCAACGATGTAACTGTAAAAAAAGGGGGCTATTAACAGCTGCAGAGGCCTGGGGAGATTTTGCTCAAAGTCAAGCTCTTCTACAGTTCAAACCAAAGCCAAAACTCCAAAAAATATGCACTTAGTTATTTCCAGCAGAGGATTATTCAAAATACATGCCTGTTTTGTCTGTCATCAAACTTTATTTGTTTGCATTGATTTTGTGTACTAAGACTTCAGTTGTGTCTTTTAAATTTCATAGATCACAGATTCTGCATTGAAAATACTTCTTAGGACAAAGAGGGTCCCAGCAAACAAACAAGATACAACATGCAATCATCTGAGTAATGTTATTCAAGCAATTTGACACTCTAAGCTTTGCCAACTCAGTTATGTCAATGATAAGCACCATAAATGGAACAAACATGTTGAGTTATCTCGCTTTGTTGCATCACTAACATGTCAGCACCTTTCCTTCCGCACACTTTAATGCCATTAGAAGATAAATGAGTGGCACCGCTCATTATGACCCATAATGCTGCGGCTCGTCCTTTACAGTCAGCTAAACCCATTTTCTCTTACTGCGTTAGATCGGGGATAGAAATTGCAACCCCACAAGCAATCTATTCCAGGGTGCAACAAGCTAAGAGGATGTGACGTGCCAATGTTTTTTAGTGATTTTCATTATGTGTCATTCTAAATCATTTTCAATTGGGCCATAAAAGCTACCGCCATATGCAGTACAAAGGCAGGAACGAATGAAAAAGGATCTTGTTTAGCTGCAAGACATCACGAAAAAAGACAATAATGATCTTTATGAAATTGCTTTAGACACAATCTGACAGCCGAGACAAAGCAAGTGGCTGGCCTTGTTCAAATCGATAGAGCTTCCATTAGTTTTCTAAAGAGTAACATGCAATTTGTTTCGGTGGAGCAGCATAGCAATGGTGATATTCTGCCCCTTTGACACGAAAAGATAATGCACTATAGCCAAGCTAATGTCAGATTAAACCTACATTTCTGTGAAATGGTAATGAAAAAAACACTTCGAACGCACCAAATCCATAAAGCATGACCGAGCCTGTTATCACAGACACCACATTCGTGTCACAATGTCCTCCGGGGCCAAGCTTTTGTAAAGACAGAGAAGCGTCCTTTCTCAATCCATTCAAATGACTGTGATCTCATGCACAAAGGAGATCAAATTTCTTAAGTAGCTATTGATCAGCTGGATGAACACAGACATGGCTACTGATCGAACGTAGGGATCACCTTGCATATACCTTTGACACAGCCAGAAAGCACAAATTAAAACCACAGAGGGGTGAGCACACTTTTCACCCATCATTTCCTAAAGAATTTGTGGATATATCACATTCAGAAACCCTAGTGGGTGTCAGTGAATCAATAGTGTGGAGGGAGGTAGCTTATGAATATCAGAGTCCAGCTCAGTTCTCTATAATCAGCACCCTTTGAGATTGTGCATCCTGATATGTAAGGTTCATTTAGACGTGCGAAGGGACGGATGATCTTTTTGAGAGATGGTCGTGATGGACGTCTTGCAAGAGGAATCTGCCCTTCCTTGAAGGAAAATGCTGATCTGAGAGGATCTTTCCCCCACCAGCTGACAAGCTGATAGACAAATGGCCCTGCTAGTCTCTAACCTCTCAAACTACCGACCCTCCTTCTTGTCCTACTACTCCGTGTCTGTACATCTTCTGCCAAACACTCCACCTCTCATTCAATCTGTACATGCACTCCCATGACTAATTTCTACAGCAGATCGCAGTGACCAGAACACATTCCCTTACTACTGCACGATGTTTTAATTAAAGAGGCAGCTGGTTATTAAAATTGCTCAATCCTTTATGCAGTTACTCACACCTTTAAATCCAGGCAGAGTACAATCTAGCAATCTGTGCTAGCTTGCAGATCTGTGCCACAATTTAATGCATGTGTTACACATTTTATCACCAGCATCTGTACTGCGCTAATGCGCCCGAGGATGGAAGACATAAGCATCGTGCATGTCCTTGCTGATTCAAGGTTTTACAAAGTAGCTCAATTCTGGGTCTTAAAGCTCGGACTGCTAGGGCCTCTGGGAGGTTCACATGGCACTTCATGGGTGGAAGGGCGGTGTTTGTGTGTGAGAATGTGTAGTATGTGAAAAGTGTGTTAGGTTGCTGCCTGACATCACTATTTGCAAAGGCCAGTAAGTCTTTCTAGTTTAAAAAAAAAAAGAAAGATCATCCTCACAGTCAGCGTTTCATAAGTCTAACTCCCAATACTTCAATTTTTAGTGTCCCACAGCATTGCACAAACACAATAAATAGGATTTTAGAAAAACTCTGTGCAATAGTGCACGCATTTTTACTGCCCCACAATCAATAGGAACTGTGAAAACGAGTGGCATGACTAAATATTAAAGATTGCGCGCACACACACACAGATTAAAAGTGTCCCTGGACATAGGACACAAGGGGGTTGTTTGGAGTAGGCTTAGATTACCTTGAAAAACCAGCACAGGTTCCTGCTGCAACTGTGATTGATTCACTGAAGTGCACTAATTAACCAACCTTTTAAGTAATGAATCAATTATGCAATTGATTAATGTGCATTACCCTTATGGATCAGAGTTGATACTGACCATTAAAGATAAATTGAGCTCAATTTAAATCGGTTTACAGCAGATTACATCTGGAGGAATGCTCCGCTTACCTGTGTGCACTGTTGCTGGGAGGGATTTGACATCGCTGAGGATTTGCCAAGTAAAACACGGTGATTTTGAAATCGCTTCTGTATGCTAAAGGAGTATTACTGCGGCATTAAATACACGCATATTATCTTTATGTCACTTGAGCCTCAAGCTGTGCTACAGGACTGAGTTTCCTAAAATCCCTCCTTTCTGCAGATGAATAATAGATGCTTAAAAAAGGAGAAATACTTAATGACTACACCTCGGCTGCTGCATTTTTAAGTCATATTCAATTCAAGGCTCATATTGCAGTTGTCTTTGGCAGTAATTAAACAATCTACATCTTGTAGATAGAGGTCATGGGAGGCAAACAACCATGCCTTTTAAGGATTATCTCTGAAGTACACTCAGCTTCCTGCTTCTTTTGCACCAACGGAATTAATACTCTAATGGAAAAATGAAACACCATTTTCACAGATGGCACAAATATTCAGGAAGATGAATAACTAGCCTCAAATCTCTACAGCAAGAAATGAAGAGTTATGCAGAATAAAGAGTAAGACATGACAAAAAGAGTAGCAGTCCAATATCTTACATAACTGTGCAGAGTTGAACAAGTTTGCATGAAGCCAGCCATCCTACAAATTTGCAGTCGAGGAACCTGATGATTTTACTGGTCATTCCTGATGGTTCTGCTAGTCACTGGCAGGCAATAGGGTCACATGCTGATAGCTACAGTTGAGGGCAGGCCATATTCAAGACATTATGGTGTCCAATGGCCTTTATCTTCCGGCTTTCAGTTAAGGGATGTGTAAAGGTGATGTGATTTGGCAATATTCCACCAGGAAGTCTGGAGGTAAACAGGCACCGGATGACCTCTCCGGTGGATGTTAGAAATGTCTCCATCCACAAACAAGCCGTTTTGTTCAGGTAACACAAATTACGTCTATAGAATTAGCATTTGAAGGGTGACAAACTTATCTGACTTTTTGACATAGGGTATTATCAGCTGTTGTCATTCTATAATTTTGGTGCATTAGATGAGCTTCTACAGATCTGATAACCAAGGGACATCTAGGGAGCCTAGTAAATGTGACAGGAGCAGGTATGACTGTTGGTGACTTATCTTTAAATTAGAGATAAGGTCAGGGCTTGTTGGGTGGGTGTCAAGACAAATCTGTCACTACACCTAAGCGAGACATTTTTGTGCCTAAACCTTATAGGTTGTAGCTCTGCAATGGTCAACTACATGACCTCATGATAAACACCTACTGAGCCTACTAGTAGAATGTAGTAGGTCAGCTACAAACTCATAGTTATGGGCTGATAAAGGCCACATGAATGATGTGATAAGTCCACGTTCAGGTTGGAGTGCAGACACAAGGAGCTTATAGTAATACGCCCATGTCTTTAAAACGCGGCTTCACTTTCTACACGTCACGTGTGTGCATGATAGCAAGCGTTAACTACCGCTTGGTCAGAATCCGCCCCGTTCTGCTCCAAGCAGAGCTGCCCAATCGAATCTACAATACTTTTTGTGTAGTTGTTAAAGAGGATCCCCAGGACTGGGTGTCAGTCTGCAGTGGTAAATGAAAACTGATTTTGGCTGCCTGATGTCAAGGGCAGAATGTGGGTCCACATATCTCTGTCACTTTAGCCCATTGTGGCTCACCCTGTGGTTTTACCCGAGGATCAGCAGCTGTAGTCGTCAGCTCCACTGGTTGTAGAGGATGGCGAGTAACCACCTTAGCAGACGGGAGGTTTTATGAATGAATAAAAAGGAAATATGTGACGGTACTGCAAGTCAACTTATCATTGCCACAGAGACATTTCAGGTAATATTCCTGTCTTTGATGTATAAAACAGGAATGGTGTCTTCTAGCAATCTGTGTAAAGTTAAAAAGGAGCCTAGTAGAGGGATTTACCAGGGATTGTCTCTGTAACACCATATGTCTAAATGTGCTGCTTACTTGAAATCTGCTTTAAATCAAATTGTATCCTTTGTCTTCTCAGGCCTGTTTCCTTAGATTTCCACACAGGGGTTTATTCTAAATAACAGATGGCAAAAGATTCAGATGACATTTATATTTTAAAAAATATCCGCTGCTTATAGCCCACACAGTTCTGTCTGAGGATTACTACTCATGTCCATCATAAAGCTACAGATCAATCACTCGAGATCGTTCAATTCATCTCTTCCATGGCTGTAGGCCTTAAGATGTCATCATGCTTTACATTACTTAAAAAATCTTTCTAAAATAATGTCCCTAACTGAGAGGGAAATGTTCTAGTGTTGAACAATAAATCTTGCCTCATGCTGAATTTCACTTAAGTCCAGATCTCTGTCCAGTATTAAGAGAGAACGTAGCCGATCTTCATAACTTTAATTGTAACCTACAGCGTGCCTACATTTTCCTTTGAATTCATTTTTCAATAATGGTGAGTAACATATGGTTATGACCCTTTTTGAACTTACACATTACTTTAGATGATTTGCCCTGGATTCACCACTGGATTCCCGCACCAGGACCTATTCCATGAACCTGCCAAGCTCTCTTTGCCGCATGACAAATGTCTCAGCCAATGAAGAGCAAAACGAGATTTGCTCCATTGCCTGAATTATTGAAGTGGACATGGTGAGAAATTTATGGTGCAAAATTCATCCACATTCCCTGCGCATAATGGTTCAATACATTTTCCTTCCGTATTTGTGTAATCGCAGATAAAAACTGAGCATAAAACACAATAGTTCCCTCTATCTTTATCTTAAAAGGTTTAATAATTTGCCCCGACTTTGTCTTAAATCTGTGTACTACAAATCAAATCAATTTGAGAGTGGTAGCAGGTTCTAGTCGTGCATTTTGAATTTCATAGATCATAAACTCTGCATTCAAAATTCTTCACAGCTTCACAAGACAGATATATAAAATTTAATCATGTGAATAATGTCATTCAAGCAACCTGTTGGATCACAATTCGACACTGTAATGCTTGCCAGCTACTCTTTGTCAGTAATGCCAATGATAATCACCATAAGTGCATCAAATGAGTTGCTTTGTTTGCACGACTAACATCCATGTGAGCACCTTTCCCTCCACACTTCTAATGGCATTAACAGATAAATGAGTGGCAACACTTTTATTTTTATTATTGTAACTCATCCTTTACAGTCAGCTAAACCCATTATTATGACCCAGACTGTTTCTTTGATTGCGTTAGATCAAGGAGAGAAACACGAAAACTATATAAAACAGTGAAAAAAAACGAGGGGGTTGTGAAGTACCCATGTTTTTCAGCAATTTTCATTACGTGCTGTTCTGTTCTAAATCGAATGAAGTTAACTATAAGAGCTTTTGGCATATGCAGTACAGTTGTTTCATATCGTTGAGTAACACTATCTAATTTTTGGAATGAAAGTCATAATTTTACCTATATTGCCCTGGATTTACCACTGGATTCCTGCAGCAGGAATTATTTCACGAACTCTGTTGGCATGTGGCGACAACTCACCCAACGAAGAGCAAAACGTGATTTGCTCCATTGCCTAAATTAATGAAGTGGACAGTGTTAGACTGTAATCTGGCAAAATGTATCCACAATCCCTGTGCATAATGTTTTAATACATTCCCATTCCCAGTCCACCCTGGCCACATCCTCATTTCTCCGTGCACAATATCCCATGTAACATTATGCAATGAGGTGAACAGCTCCCTTAAAATACACTCCGACATGTTCAGCTGTCTAAAGCGGGAGCAGAGGGGGTGAGATTTGGGTTTTTCATGAGCGCTGCCAGAATAGCTAGCTAGCACCCCTAATTTTAAACAATAATAACGCAGGATATGTGCAAACCTCTGCCTATGTTCACGTAACATACCACCTGGATCCACCAAAGTGAAAAGGCAATCAATCTGTGACATTACAGAGCAAAAACTAAAAATATTTTCTTTATTTTTCCCCAACTCACATTGAAGCAAGCTGTGTTGCGTAACCCTGATGTTCTTATTAAGGAATATGTGAGGGAAGATTAAAAGGGGTCTGTTCTTTTCTTGGCCCCTTGTGCATGCCTTTCATTATCCTCGCCCCCAAAAGACAGTCACTAATGCAGCCTTTTGAATTCATTTTATCAGTACTTTTTATTAGCCCTTAAAGTTGCCTTTCACCTTGGCCACTTCGGTAGCCTAAAGAGAGCATATTCTCAAGCCTTTGTGTTTTTTCTTTTCTCTGGCCATTCCAGCGTAGACCTTATAAACCATAATGAAGTTAAATTGCATTTTCATGCAACTAAGCAACCGGCCGCTTACAGTAAAAGCTATCTGGTGTCAAGTTCGAAAGCAAAGAAAATGCAGACTTAGGGGAAAAAACACCTCGGTGTAAAGGCACAACATGATACAGACAAACAACTCAGTGGTGAAGGTCAAAAATATTGCCTTGCCAGTCAACAAGCTCGACAATGCTGATGGCCTGAATCTAATGAGAGTCCTTCTCATTACCTCTCATTATCACAGCCCTCAGCAGCACTTTTTGCATACTGTTAGGTGGTCACACAATCCTCGTTGTGACCTCTGTGGAAAGGGGCTAGCATGCCACAGTACATTAAAACTCCAATGGAAGTTTTGGGACATGTGCCAGTACAAAATCCTGAGCACCCCTTGTCTCCCATTTTGGCTGACTGACAAGTTTTTTTTCTCCCTCTCTCTTTCTCTCTCTCTCGCCTGGACATTTTCCTACCCCACAGTATTCATGGTCACTATAGTGAGAAGAGAGTGTTTGCCACTACTTGACCTGAATATTTCCCTTGCGCCGGAGGAAGGAAGGAACGGCAGGAGGAGGGAAGGAATGGCCATCCCAAGCCATGCGCCTCTGCAAAAAAAAAAAAATAGCAAACCCATGACTTCCTAAGTGCCAAACAGACTTTGCTCGCCCCGGGGTATACATGTATAAAGGGACTATTAAGTGCTGTTTCTTGTGCCAGGTTCACGCAGTACAGTAATTCTCTGGGTTACAACATTTGACTTTCATAAGGAGTTTGAGCAGTAAGTGTACTCAACCTCTGCGTGAAGATCTCTCCACAGACAGGTAGGATTTGTATTCATTATGCTTCACTGTAGGTGGAATTAATAATTTGGTACAAGGACCTATCTGTATCACTAAAACATCAGTTATGTTGTGATAGATATGGTCTCTGATGTTTGCCAGGTTCATTAAACCACACTCATGCATTCCGCTGACTGTCAACAAATGAAACTCCGTTAACCGCCCCTCACCCGCCAAAAGCTTCAGCACATGCCACAATGCAGCCATGTCTGCAGGCTGTGCCATCCATACTGCATGGCAAAGATTTCACGGATATTTTGGACAGTGTGTTGTAGCACTGAGGTTCACTGGGAGGCGTGTGAATGAAGACCAGGACTGAAATGCATCTAGGCTTTAACACAGAAGTGGCAAAAAACCCATGAAAAGGTAAAAGGGGACGACGTTAGAGCCGCCTGACCTCAATGTTACCCTAAAGCTAGACTCTAGTGCCATCTATTGAAAACGTTCTCAACAAATCAGTATTCTATACAAACAGAGACCTGATGATTGAAATACTATTTTTTCTCCATAGCTTGATTTGAACTGATTTCTTGGATGACACAAAACTGATTAATCGATTATCCTCGGCGGAGGATGTGTTGATGAGAGAACATGCAGGTGGCAAATATCAAACCTGAGCTATGCAATCTGTGCCCATGCGAACGAAGGTAGTGCAGGCTTGTTTAGACTGGATTTTTATCTTAGTGCGACCAAGTGAAAAAAGTCGATTGCGCTGACGCGACGCATACACACGCAAACGCGCTGCGATTATTGCAGCGGAAAACTTCATATGAACTACAGGGAATGTGGGGCCACATAAAAAAAAAGAACTGTACATCGGTGAGGTTGCGAGAGATTACCTTCTTTGAGCAGACGGGAGTGAATGAGGAGAATGAGAAAGCAGCAGATCACCGCTCCGGTCAGTGCCCACGCAACTCTGAGCAGCTGCATCCTGGCGTAGGGAGGCTGGTGGCGGACAGAGGCAGCCGTGGAGCGGGAGAGAAACACTCCACCTCAGCTCACAGACACCCACCGGATCTTGATCTGTTGGCCATCTAGTTCGGAATTCACCCCAAGCATGGAAATCCTCACTTGATAGTCCAGTTTAGATGATGTTTTTCGAGGGTTGAGATCCGTAAAACAACCAAAAAGAAAAAAAAGCGCACTCGCTTCGCCGCCGGTGCGTCAGAGTGGCTCCAAGCAAAGGGCGATTAACCCCCAATCACCGCATGTAGGGCTAACATCTTCCCTCACACAACACTTCTTTTCCTCGCCCCTTTTATTTTCAACAGTCTCTCGGCGGCTTCACCAGATCCCCGCTCACCTCAGGGTCCACAGAGCGGGCTGCGCCCCTCGGTGTGTCTCCGTCTTGGAGAGCGCACGGTGTTCCAGCGAGACTCAGCCTGCAGATGATGATCACCGATCTCCCCTGCCTGTTACGCACATCTCTCCCGCTGCTGAAGAGGCAGAGGCAAACACTGCCAAGCAAGTCGCCTTGCAGCTCTCGTTTTTCCCTCCCTCTGACTGACTCTCTCTCTCTCTCTCTCTACACCAGTCCTTCACTACATTGCTCCGTCGTTCCGTCACTTTCTCTCCATCTTCCTCCCTCCCTCTTCTCTCTCTCCTTCCCTCTTGATCCACTCCAACGCAGCTCTTGCCATTTACGCACGAGAACAGCCAGCTTTATAAACTATGCATCCCCTGGAAAATCCCTGTTCTTCTTTATCTACATGCCACCAATAGTCAGAATCAGATCTGCTGTAGCTATTTTTCTTTTAAAAAAAAAAAAAAAAAAAAAAACACAACAGCTCTTTCTATCAATTTCAGTGTATCAGATCAGAACATCGAAACACTGGGAAGCACAAATGTTGGCACATCTCTCCATCTGTGTGTGTGTGTTCCTCATACAGATAGACTTTTGTCCCATCTGCTTAGCTCCAGGTTACGTCACAAATACCCCAAATAATCTCTTCCTGGCTAGAAAGCATGAGATAGTGCTGCTATAATAGGATGTTTCCACTGATCAATAAAAGCGAGCCAAAACGTGGGTGGCAGGTGCCCAGCATCTCAAACCAGAATAAGTCAAACTTAGAAAGCAGAGTGTTTCATATTAAATTAAACTTCATTGTGGTTAAAGGGAAAATTAAAAGGAGATGATTTTGGGTAGATTTCCTGCACCTCATCCAAGTTCCAGCAGAGGTAAAAAAAAAAAAAAAAGAAAAAAAAGAGGTAATGAGGAAATTCCGCTCCTTCGTATTAGCCAAGCCTTCCAGTTATTGAAACTAGCAATATGCTTTCGGGTAGCCTGGCCTGAGGCACATTTTCTATGAATATTCAACAGCCCCTGAAACCTATTACACCTGTAGCCAAAAATTTCATCATATTACAAACCTAAAGAATTGATGCTGTTGCAAATTCCTAAAAAGCTTCTTCTGCTCTGTTCAGTGTGATGCTGGAAAGGAAACCAGGATCCTGGGAGTGAAAGCAATCCCACTGGAGGAGGATCAATAGTGAAAAGCTATAGCACAGCTTGTATAATCCCCACCCAGCCCACCAGCTACAGCACAATAATTGTTCATTTTATGTATATTTCTATACTATACCTCTGACATGATGTCAGGCACAGCCTGAGGCCAAACTCAAAATATTTTTTATTTATTTTTTGCCCAGATCCGTCAGTCATTTGGACACGCATAGTCAGTTTGCACACAATAACCCATACGGCCGCTCAAATGATCACAGCTTCTGAAAGCACAGCATTGCCTCCTTAGGGGTACTTGTGATTTTTTTTTCCCCCGAGCGTCTGTGTATTTATAATTGAATCAGACTGACATGGTTGGTCGGCTGACGGTGCCACTCAAACCAGAAAACTGTCACTGCGGTGTCAATAGGCTTGGCCCCTGCAGCTACTAGCACTAATTAGCTGATAACAGTCTCTGTTGGCTGGCATTCATGCCAGACTGTGCATGCACGCTTTAAATGTTCATGCATCTGTTTGTATGGGTGTGTGTGTGTCTTTTTTCCCCCAGACACCTTCCTGCCTCCTCTCTAACACTGTGATCCATCTACTGCATAGAAAGCAATTAACAGAGTCTTGACCTCTACAAGAATTTGGGGAGGGAAGACTGTATGTGTCCACTGATGCTATACTATTGTATAGTCACTGGAAGAACTGCAAAGTACAAACCCCAGAGAACATGTTTTAAGCTCTCGAAATATATCTTTGCACTGATGGCACTATACCTTCACACATAAAAGCCTGGATGGTTGCTTTCATCATTGTCACAGAGAACCTCACATCAGTTTTTTTTTGTGTGTGTGAAAACAAGCTAAAACACGGATTCCTCTGACCACAGAAAAACATTTTACATTGTCTTCTGAGTCCATCTGACTTGGCTGCACTTCTTTACAGACCTGATATATGGCTTCCTCCCTTCTCCTAGAGTTTCAGGTTACATTTCTAAATGCAGCTGTGAACTGTTTTTGACAACCGCTTTAAAAAGTACTGCTGAGCCCACTCAGCAATATTCATTATATTCATCCCTGTAGCATGTGGGTTTCAAATGCAATGCCACCCAAGGGTTTGAAGGTCACATACATTCTGCAGTGTTTTCTGTCCTGAGTCTTTACATGCTGACAATTTTCCCAATATTATGTACGGTAGATGGTAGAACATTTTTAATTTGGCATTAAGACATATTGATTTTGAACTGACTGATCTCTCAGAAAGTTTGGCACAAAGTAGTGAGCCACAGACTGAGCCTTTGCTAACTACTTCATTCATAGCCAATCAGGATACATTTGGAATCCAGCATTGCACTACTTGAATATTTGATAAACTTTTCAGCCTTATTTTGCCTCTGTGACTTTTTTTGAGTGTGTTGCAGGCATTTTTTGGAAATGGGCTTTGTACATATAATTCTGTGCTCGTGCATACAGTAAAGGGTAATTAAGGAACTATTGGACACATTGAGATGGAATGATCCAAGTTTCATATACCAGTGAAACCAATTATGACTATTCGCAAGGTTGCCATATTTTGCACCTGGTCTTCACATCTTAACTGCTGCACCTGTAAAATAGCCCCAAACAGTTTGGAAGTCATTTTTAAACCCCAATTTAAGGTGGCAAGAGCAATTTGTGTAGCTGTAAGGAACAATTTAGAACATGAAAAGATTTCAGCTTCGCCATTTTACACCTACCACTAATTAGGCTTTTCTGTTAAGTTATTTATAATGTAGAGATGTGTGGAGATAAATTGGCTCCACTTTTAAGTCAGCTGTGAATATCTGAACCTCGCGAGCTTCACTCATACATAACCTCTGGAAGCAGTGCACTCACGAGTACAGTAACAGAAAATTGTGGGAATGTTGCAGGAATTCTGCAGGTCAAGAATCAGCTTAAGCATTTAGTAAAAACCAAATAAAAACAAAATATCAGAAAGGATTTACAGTAGCAAGTGAAGTATGTATATAATTTATTTAGTCATTTAAATTTGCCTATACAGTAAATCAGTAACCCTTGTGTTTGTTCCTTTTATAGGTACTCCACGAATTTAGCAACTACACTGATTTGGAGCATTTGAAATACACCCACACACGTCTCCACAACCCTTCTTCCTAAAAATTACTTCATACTTCTATAAGAACTGTTTCCCTAGTTCTGGTGTGGTGGCAGCATAATCATTGCCTTGGTTATTTCCAGGCAAAGTTATGAATGAATGAAGTATTACACTTATCTTGATTTAATGTCACTGAAGTGGCCACAAAGTGGTTGAGAGTACAAAGCGAATGACTGTTGCGCTTTAGTTAAGGTTAATGTATCTGCGTCAAAGCATAAGGATAAAATATGTAATATTGCTAAAGACACTAAAACTTGCTATTGTACTGCTAATCTGGATTTTCTGCTTAGAAAGCAAACTGTTTTTGAACATTTTACTAATATTTTCAGTAACTGCATTTCATCGATGTGCCAAATATGTAAATACATTTTTTCTTTTTACATAATTAAAACTTCTCTCCAGCCATCATTACATTTTTTGAAGCAGGATTAATGTGTAATTGCTAGGAGACAAAACACTGAGTTCTACCTCACATTTCCCACAATGCAACTCAATAGGTTGTTAATTTAAGCCCCTCTGCCTTTTAAATGCCACTTTGTGACATCTATAGTGCCATTATTTCTTTTTAACAAATTTCAGATGACATTTAAACAACTCTCAGTTTAAGTACAAGTCGTGGTAAGTAAACTGAAGAAAATGTGCAAGTGTCGCTTTAAATGTTTGTTTATACATCATCTTGCTAACACCTGATTTAAAGAAAAGTATTACTACATTGCTAATACACCAAATAGGAAAATATTTCTTATTTTGGGTGAAGAAGATTCAAGTTTCCAGGTAGCAACCAAACACTTTACATTTGTGGACTGCTATCTGTACAAAAACAGTAACAGGACAGTTTGAAATATACATAAATGTGTGTATGTCAGTACTTTATAACCCACCTACGTGTTTAAACTTGAGGTTTATCACAGAGAGCACAGGGACTCATTTTTGTATTGCCACCCTGGGGACCAACTACTCTGTCTAGACACTATTATAAATCCCTGTTTGGTGTTTACTTGTATTTTTTCTAACCCCTTTTTATATTACAAGGGGATGGCAAAATTGTTTTGAGATAAGTTTTGGACCGCTGTGCTTTTTTTTTGTAAATTATTAAACCATTTCCTGCCCCTCTATCCTCATACCACCCACCTACACTGCTGTCATGTCTCCTCTCTCACTTTCTCCTCCTCTATACAGCCACCCCCTCACCACTATGCTTTTCCTTGCCAGGAGCCAGGAGAGGCGTTACTTGCTTTGTCCTCTGTGCAGGTCACTGGCTAGGTGCCAGACAGAGCCGGTGCCAATAAAAGCATGAGTAATGGGCTAAAACTTCTACATTCGCTGTGTTTCCCATTATTTCCCATGGCCAATAAATCTAAAGAAGGGCTTAATCAGAGGGAAAAGCTGGAACATACGGCCAGTGTCCAGTAGGGTGTCCAACACAAAGATTCAAACAGTTTAATCAGAGATAAAAGTTGAGGTGGCAGCCACCAATATGGTTTCTTTTGTGACCCACTTTGTCTTCTGACAGATGGAACAATTATTGTTTGGACAGATGAACACACTGCCGCTGTCATTAGACAATGGCTGCCTCTGGCCTCTGAGTTGAGGTCAATTCTAAATACAGTCTTTTAAGAACCTAAACGACAGGAATCTGAATCCACATTTCCAAGTCCAGTGAAGAAAATAAATAATACCGGAGTAGAATTTGATTATTCAGTATTTTAGGTAACAATCCAAATGGATCTGGAAGGATGAAAAGAATAGTCCCAATTTCTCATTCACATCATCTTTCCCAGTAACAAAGAAGCGTTTCTCTTTTTTGTCCTTTAACTTCCTGTCTACACTGGAAGTGTAGACACAGTACACACGACATTTACTGCCTTACGGTTGAAAGCAACAACCAGTCAAGTTGTAATTTACTTGTATGTCTGTTCAGACTCCTATTGTAATCCGTTAATTTATGAGGCCAAGTGAACATTTATGCCACAAGTAATGAAATTCCTTCAAGGTCCTGAGATTTTACATTGGTAACAACTGGACGAATGTCAAATTGACAGAGTCAGTGATTTTGACCTTTGACTACTGACCACTAAGATCAAATCAGTTCATATTTCAATCTAAGTGGACAATTGTGGCAAGTTCAAATAAATCTCCAAAGCGTTACTGAAATATTATTCTTACAAGTATAGAAAACCTACAGGCAGCTACAGCAGCTACTTGTGAAGAAACATAAAAAGAAGTAGATCAAACTAAGGTTTTAAAGATTTAAAGATGACTCTCTAAAAAGATGAATAATATGTCTTCATTTTATGTTTATTTTATTTATATTAAAGAAAACAGGCTTTAGATAAGACCTAGAAGCTGCAGTGTACCTTTGTAAAGTTTTAACACACAATATATCTGCTTTTGTTGGGCATGAATTTTAAATGTCAGAATTCCATAAATCCAATTACTGTTTAACACACTTAAATATGCAAATATTTAAGTCGAACAGCTCCACTAAACAGCTATGGAGAAAAAGTATGTTTTGTTTTCACCTCTATATTTCACCAAATACAGTAGCTTTCACCGGATTTGGCTCTAAATTTATAAAATGTTCCGCATATTTTTCTTCAAGAGTGACATGTCTGTGGCTTAGAAAATGTGAAAACAAATTCCAACAAGTCAAATTCTGGTCTTAACTACATTTTGCCTAACAATGTTATGGCATTTTGCCTTTGCGGTGCAGAATACCTGGTGACAGGGACCAGAAGTTAAGAGACGAAAGCAGATGTGGAAATAAACAAAACAAGAAAGGAAAGCTCAGTCCTGTGACCGAGATGAATTGGCCTCACCGAAAACAACGTTTTGTTACTCTCCTTGGCACTATCTGCACACAGCCACCATTATTGGTGATGCCACGGTTCAATCATGGTCACGAGAGGGCTTTTGTTGTGACACTGGCTGCTCAGAATCAAGCACAACTTCCCCATAGATGTAAAAACCACTGGATTGAGATAATTTATCCCAGTGAACACAATGCACGGATTTAGCTTTCTACATTATTCCCTTTTATTGTGGCATTCTCGTGTTCAAATTGAGTGTTTTCATATGGCTTTGTGTTTGTTTTCATGTACTGTCAATCACCTGACACCCACAGGAAAGAAACAAAGTATCTGCCAACAAATAAGCCATCAAAAACACATCAGCTTAGACATCTGTCACAATCATCTCTTTGTGAATTACAAACATTTGTTATTTCGGACATCAGTTAATTTAGCTTGATATAAAGTGGAGTCTGATTTCTCACATTATATTATACAATGCAAAACGACTAAAGATAGAAATATACTGTAAGAGCTATAAAGGACATACCAGTGTCATTTATAGCCCATTCATTTCGACAAAGGGCTTATTATTAGCCCTAAAAGAAATGACAAATTACTTTTATTGCTTTTAATTTTGTTCTATTCTATTCTGGGGAACATGAGGTCTGACTGTATCTAGTCTAAAAAAAGGTTCATGCATAAGTTCATAGAGCATGTGCATGGTGGAGTTTTCTGTCAAAGTTTTCACCATTCCCATCTAAAATGAGTAACCTGCCAGAGACACAGGGTGCACCACACATTTCTGGTCTTTACATGTGTTGCCTGTTCAAGACTTTTCTCTCATTGATACCTTTTACAAAGACACTATGTCAAGAAGGATGCTAAGAATTTTTCACTGAGTTTGATTGTTGTTACATCCTTCCTATGAAACTCCACAACAGTATTATTAAAATTTCCCCAGTGACTGGAATTAGTGTACAACCCACGGGGAAGCTGCTATTTTTAATTCAAACATCCTAAATGTTTACACATCCTGCTTGTTTTAATGTGAAGCAGTGCCACTCACGCTGATTTAAGCAACAAAGTTATTATATGATTCATTATTGACTATGCAAACACACATTTAATTAGGCCCTATTATAGGAAACAGAATATATTGAGCTGACAAACACTAGTGATAGGCTCATCCTCTTGAGGCCCCCACTAAGCTTCTTACATTTCCTGTAGTCAGAGCAAAACAAACAAGCACCCACATGCAGCTTCATCTCCATTTGCCAGATCTTTATTCATCCATCAACCCTCTGCACTGGAGCCTCACCTGGCCTGATTATATTAGTTACCAGTGCTGCAATTCCACTAAGAATCACAGGTTATTAACTTTACTTGCTTAATTATTCATTTATTTCTCAGTAACATGCAATATAGAAAAAAAAAAAAAAGCTTTGTTGACATTCCCCAATGGTGACATCAACCTAACAGTGACTAAGCGGATTGATATGCCAATAAAAATGTTAAAGATTAGCATTATATAGACATCTTTCTTTAAAAACAACAAGTGAGCAGACAAGAATAATTGGGGGGGGGGGGGGGGGGGGGGGGGGATATTTCAGACTTTAAAGATTCCAGATTTTGATTGACATATGACATCAAGGAAGAGTGCACAGTTTGATCACCGAGACGTAATGCATTCCAATTACTGAAATTAAATTATACCAATATGAGTAAGCTGGAGTACATTAAAGAAAAATTAAGTTACTCTTTTCCCTGAACTGCCTTAACACTTTCTGACCAATGATGAGATGACCTACACTTTGTAGGGTCCCTGTATGCTCCTCACCTGCAAGCCGCAGCAGACCTTAAGCTTTTGACAGAAGCAGATGCTTGGCTGTGTTTTGCACAAATGGAATTGGTCCATTAACACTGCATTTACAACCACAAACCCCGAGTTTAAGGTACATCTGTGACACAGCATTTGGCTTAAAGTGCCCTAAACATCAAGGTCATATACAAATATCATATGATAAGTTGATACTGTAATTACTGTGACAGGCCTGTCTCCGGGTTTTTACACTTTTTATGTGCCACCACATACAATATGTTCTCCAGTTTTTATCTCCACCATGTTCTCCACAGAGACGTCTTGTTTACACTGCTGTGTGTTGTCTGTCACTAGCATAAGTGCAAGGCAACAGACTTCCAGAAGGACCAATGACCAAACATTGTGTGTAGTTAGTGCTCATGGGAGTTGTAGTGTTCAGTATAGTCTCAGGTCGAGTGTCACATTTCAGATGGCTTTCAAAACAACAATTAAAAATAAAATATACATATTCAACCACATATGGAGGGTCTTAATGTCAGGTCTGGGCCTCTGTGTTTAGCAGAAAACATTT
This sequence comes from Channa argus, assembly GCF_033026475.1. Taxonomy (NCBI): domain Eukaryota; kingdom Metazoa; phylum Chordata; class Actinopteri; order Anabantiformes; family Channidae; genus Channa; species Channa argus. Next base: position 13,233,186 of record NC_090217.1, on the reverse strand, counting down.
ACTGATAAACAGCCTCGGGTTTGGTCTGGACTAAAGTCATGTCAGATCAGTGTCGTCAACATATTATCCCTGAGACTGACTGGTTTCAATAAAAGCAATTTAGGGAGAAGCTGACTTCATCATTTAAATATTGATCCATATTTGTAATGAGAGTGTCATATTCAATCTGTTCAGAAGTAATTAAAAATCAATATTCTATCAAGATCAAATTAAACAGTCTCAATTTGATTCTGAGTTGAGTGAAAGAATGTTAATTGACTCAAGCTCAATTTTCATACACATTTTCTATGTTTGGAACATCCTTGTTGGTGTTAAATGTGGTCACAATCTCTTAATGGCAAATTTAGTAGCAATCTTTTGAGAGAGAAATGGGAGGAATTGAAGGAAGAACTACACAGAAAAATGTGGAATAAAGAGTGTTTGGCTTTCTGTACAGTTTGAGCTCTCGGCATACAGATTAGCTCATTTGAGAGCAAACAGGTGAACACAGCGGGAGGTTGTGCGTACAAGGCAGGTTGGAAAATATATTATGTAAATGAGGAATGAAATGAGGCTGAAAGAAAAGGAGGAAAAGAAAAGAGACACAGATCCAGGTGATAACATGTCCCTTTGTCACAATAAAAGCAATAAAAATGGGTCAAGACATAAGACAGTCATGAATCATTTAAATCAGTGCAGACATTACTGTGTGGTGTCTGGAGCTGCAAAGAATCCACTATCTGCTTGTTAACTCTGAGGTGGTTAGCTTAGCTTAGCACAAAGACTGGAAACAGGAGAACAGCTTGCCTGGCTCCGTCTAAAAGTAGCAAAGCATCCGTACCAACACCTCTCAAACACACCAATTAACACATTGTGTCTTGTTATTTTAATCAGTTCAAAAGACACTATAAACAAGAAGTAGGGGTTTGTACAGGTGCTGGGCTATTTCTTGGCTCGATGTGCTGACTTCCCGCAGTCTCTACTGGCTGCCTTACAAGTGCGTGTGCTATATTAGCTCTTTAAATACTGAGTTTCAGAGGTACATTTAGTTTTTTACCTTTGGACAGAGCCAGGCAAGGCGTTTCCCTCTTATTCAAGTATTTAGCTCCGTCTGAATTAAGAGTCTGCATCCTTTAAAGGAGGTGGATTATGCGGTCTTCACGGAGGGGACGTACCTACAGACTGCAAAGGCTGAGCGAAAAAAGACTTTGTGGTGTACGGTCGAATTCTTATTTATGTCACTATTTGTTCCTGGTTGCCTCTCGTTGATTTCCAAAATATCAAACTATGCCTTTAAGTCCTAATTTTCAAAAGTCTACAGGCAATTTGCTTTCAATACCTCGATTGTGATTTTATTAAATTCAAATTTATTCTCATGCAAACTTTGTAATGGGCAAAACGCAACAACTTCATGCTTTATAGCCTTTGCAGTACATGGATATTAATAATGTTGAAATAAAACCTATTCTGCCTTGTAACAGATGAAATCAGAGCTTTAAATCAAATATCTTGAACCTGTTATGTTTTTTTTTCGGCCTTGTTGGTCATATACTGTACACATTTCATGTATTGCGGTGCATCTTTTAAGCCCATTCTAAATAAATGATGCACAGGGGGCTCTGTCTATACCTGCACCAGTATGAAAAGCAATCTTACAGAAATTGAAAAGCAGCAATAGCTTTAAAGCACTGGAGGCTGCAGCCTCTCTGGCCAAAACAAAATTCAATTGTGTAAATAAAGCAGATGATGATAATATTGGGTAGCAACATTGTCTGGCATAAGGTAGAAAAGAGCTGTCTCCTCTCTAGAGTGTTGTAACCTTGATTCACCCTGGCATGCCTGCATTCATCTGGGAGAGAAAAAAAAAGGGAAGGCAATTGAAAAGAAATGTGATTATTAGATGAGGACATGCAGAAAGAGAGGGGAAAAACAAGGCAGAATGGAACTAGAGTATCATAGAGGGAGGAGAAAAAAATGAGACTTGGGGTGTGAAGAAAAACTCATTTTTGTCTTTCGGGGCAAGAGGAAGACAGTGAGCAAAGCGTACAGAGTGACATGAAGAGCAAGATGATTCACAATTTTGCAGCAACGCCTCAGCAGAGAGTCAGACACAGAGTCACCACAGCCTGTTGATGGACACATTATTGGATCTATATACTGCCTCTTTGCCCAGTTTTTCACTGTAGACACATGGCCTTCAAATAGTCTGAGGGATTGCTCAGAGAGAAAGGCACACAGGGTGACATCCACAGGAAACATCGAGAAGAAAACAAATAAGCTCGTGTATTTTTATGCTTAACAGGTTTTTTTTTTTCATCCGAAATGTTTAGCTGGAGCACAGATGTCGAGTAACGTATAACGCTTTTAAGCCTGTAGTTCGTTGTTCTAGTGCCAATCAATACTCTGGTTTCCTGTCACTCAGAGAAATCCAAGCCAATTGAAATGCATCAGGCAAGAATGGTCTTGTCCTTTCATTGGTCAAATGAATCTGGGGTAGGAAGACTAAAGTAAACACAGGAAGTAGATCCTCTTCTGTACTGTTGGACATTGTCATTGTCATTTGTAGCAAAATTTTGGAAAATAAGCCAAGCAAAATGATGAATGCACTTCGAAACAACCATTTTAAAATACATCACAGCCTAAAAGAAAAGAACCCATCACTCCCAGAGCACAGCCCAGTGGCTGCCCATCACTCCCCCAGGATAATAGAATTCACTGTAACATGTATGTGCAATATTTATAAGTGTTCAATGACAAAAAATGCAGTTCTTTATCTATTTAGGCATATTGCTTGTTGCATCTCAGGTCAAGAAATATGGTTCACACAATATCTTCCTGCTAATATTTAAAAATAGATTAGAGAAATCACAAGTCCTGCCAAAACCTTATCAAATGCATTGAAAAATAAGTGGCAAATAAACAAATGCATTATACATGATCTTCAGTTGCTTTATTGAGGTCAAACTTACAAATGCACTAGCATGGTCCTTATGACCAGTAGACTGATATTTTGGCTATTAATTAACAAGGAATCAAGCTGACAGCAAACACACCAAGAACAAGAAAGACAACAAGAAAGGAAGAGTTAATAAGACAAGAGCTAAACTGACAAGTAGTGACAGAAAAACATGCACAAAGAGAAGGACTGAAAGCATTAACAGAGAAAGTGAGAGAATATAAGAATGAACAGACAGACTACCATCCTCTGGCCTCTACAGGGCTCAAACTCCCTCTGACAGTGTTAGAAAGACAGGGGATCAACCCTGATTCCAAACAGGCTTTGTCTCTTTACACCGTGAAAATATGGTCTGGAATCCCATTATCCCTGGCTAGAGATGCGAGGGCTTCATCTTCATCTCTTATCCCACAGCACAGAGAGTATGCCTCCAAATGCACTGTATAGCGAAGCTTCAGCCTTAAAAAAAAAAAAATTGCTCTCACCCATTCTCATAGACTCAAGAGGCTCTTTAGTTGAAGGGCAAACAGAACTAGAGCAGAGAATAGATGACACTCATTTCGAGCAGCAGCCGTGATCACAATCTTTTCCAACTTTGGCATAGCAATGAAAACCTTAAAGTTGATTCTGTATTGGAGCAGGATCACATTCATGCATGTTCATTCGCACACTTTGCTTTTAAGTGTCACTTTGACACACACACACACACAAAGATCACTTGGAGAATTGAGTCTGTGACAAGCTAGATTTGATTTTATCCCCTGCCCGGCTCCTCAGCTCTCCTTAGGGCCGTCACACAAACCATCTCCCAGCAGCAAAAGCAGATATGAAATTAGATTTGCTGGGTGTTGGCAAGTGCCACATGTTTGCTCGCTTGGCCTTCCACTCCCTCCAACCTGTATCTCTCTGTACTCTCTGTGTGTGTGTGTGTGTGTGTGTGTGTGTGTGTGTGTGTGTGTGTGTGCGTGTGTTTTAGAGAAAGAGAGACAAAGAGGAGAGAATTGACACACTTGAGAATTTATAGATCACTGTTCCTGCCCAGATGTACAGGCACTGCAGCACATAAGATTGCATCCTGCATGAGTCGAGAGGCAAGCTCTAATATATTCATCATCACATCTCCACACACACACACACACCACCTCTGCAATGATGATCTCCCCTTGTAGCCACCAAGGGCATGAACAGCTGCGCTTCCTTTCAGTGCAGGGACTGATCAATGAGGGGGTTAAGGTGGACTCTAAAGTAAGTCAATTGTTTCCTTTGACACACATGCACACACAAAGTTCCTTGCTGTGTGCAGGTTTTACATGAACTGCGGGAGCGATGACAGCAACACACTGTTAGTGTGACTAGAATCTGCAGGCCGAAAAAGAGGTTTGTTAATTGAATGTATGAAAGAGGTAAACACATTGAAAGAGCGAAGGAAGAGTGAAAGAGAGAGAGATGTTTTGATAAATTGAAAGTGAGAGGTGTGAAATGATTAAGAAGAGAGAGAAAGAGAGGGAGGGGGGGGAAAGAAACAGAGTTCATGTCATAAAAGCTTCTTCGAGAGGAGACTGACTGATCAGTCATGTGTTTGAATCTAAAGTAGGCCCAAAATGCTGGGAGGGCAACGGTGATGTTTCACAGCAGCACTCAGAATTTACATATTTTTCCACTGACAATTTTCCTTTTTTTTCTCCTTTTCACACATTTTCTTTATTTATTGATTGATATGAGAACACTAAGCATTAAAAAAAGGCAAGATAATAATAAGCTGAGTTTTCTTCTCTACAAGGGCATTTGCATTCCAACCACCTCCCCCTTCTCTCCTACTGTACTCTACAAATTACCCATCCCTGTATCGCAGCAAATCCTGCAAACATGCTCACACACACACAAACACAGAGATGCTCAGATAAAGCCCAATATTCACGCATGCGCACACAGTTTAAAATTCCCAACACGTTTATATTTCAAATACATTTCTGGGCAGTGCTGGGGAGAAGGAGGTGGAAAAGGAGGAGGAGGCTCCATCTGTGCAGGGAAGTTGGGTGCTTGGCAGCCTCCTCAAGCTGCTCAGCCATCCACCCGTCCCGCCATCATCCTTACCAAACCCCCATCTTTGCTCCTCTTGCATTCTCCCCCTTTTCCTCCTAAAACTGCAACCACTTCCATCCTGCCTGCTTTCATGTGAGGAGCGGAAGTGTAGCTGGCATCCACTGCTGTTGCTTGATACAGTGGCCACATGATGCCTGACTGCCCGCTTGGCTGCCACATATACACAAACACGCACGGGTGCACGCACACAGACACACTGACATGTATGCACACACATGGGCAGCTTGCACTGGCTTCATGTGCTACCACCTATTGAGCGGAAAGCTCTTTTGTGAAGAGGAAATCGTTGGCTGCTTTAAGGGTCTTATGTCCAACAGGAAAAAGTATGTTCATGAAAAATGGTTTAGGACCTATGACATCAATTTGAACATACAGTACTTTTGCTTAGTAAATTTGCTTTAACATCTTGTAGCAAATACAATGCTGTATAATTAAGCATATTTTCTGTGCTTATTCTTGTGCATGCTGAACGTCGGTTTCTGTGCTCTTTAAAAAGCATCCTTCTTACTTCTCAACAGGAAAGTGATCATCTAAATAAGTTGCTCAAATTAAATCTCTGTAGTGCAACACACTGTATAGAAAACAAAACTTTGTGCTTTTATAATGAAATCTTGAGCATGCTGTGTTGTCTGTTATTTTTATGTAATATAAAAATGTATGTATGTTTGATCATGATAAAACTGGCCTTATCAGATTATGTACTGTATAGAAGACAAGGTTATTAAACACTTTTCATATTTGTAGGAGTCCATCACATGTGTACATTAGTCTGCCACGTTTATACCTTTAACTTCAGTGTGATACTGAGGAAACACTTTCACAGTTTCCTTGGACGGCACCGAAGAGCAGTAAGCGACTAACTGTGTTATTTATAATTCATGCCACCAGCTTGCCTTAAAGCCCGTCAAGTTATTCCCCTTGGGGACTGACAAGGGTCCATAATCAAAGTAACTAACCTGTGATTTACTGAGCCCTGGGGTAAACATCTGCTACCTGTCATCTGGACTGCTTACAAGACACGACTATTTACATGCATTTAACAGTGGAGTGGGGGGGGAGATTTAAAAAGAAAAAAGTGCAAGGATTTGTGAGTCCTCAGCAGTTCTTGCTTCTACCCTGCCAACCCCATCACTACACCCTTCTGTGTCTCTGAGGAATGGAGGAGAAGTAAGCTAAAGCAGAGAGAGAGAGAAATGATGTGGGTTTCACTGCCTGGTCCCGATTCATCTTTGGGTTTATTACCCCCCACTCCCACTCCAGCCCCTTTTTCCTGTTCGCTGCTTCATGCCTCTCATTCACCTGACAAGGCAAGAGAAAGATAGAGAATAGACAGGTTGTTGAGCACCAGGAGTGAAGCACGAAAATAGAGGGAAAAAAGGTATAGGAGGACAGGAAGACAAAGTGTCAATACAATGTATGATAGACAATGGCACTAATCGAACATAACCTTTACTAAAGGGTTTTTGATTATTATTAGGAAGAGGGTGTCAGAAAAGGAGGAAGGTTTATATAATATATTATGCAAAGTTATTTTTGTAAATACAGTACTGGAAACAATATAAACAAGCTTGTTTTTATTGTTCAATAGAGAATGTGAAGGTACGTCACGCTGCAACACGTTCCCATCCCACTGCTTCAGATAATGACACTCCCCCAGGCCTCAAATTGATGTTTATTATATCCTTTTATGTTTGTCTCATGTGGAGGCTACAGGTAGCTTTTGGCCTCAGGAAGGCCACTATTTGACGCTGTGGGAACAATGGTGTCTGCATGTCAGAGCCTTTATCGTCAAATCCTCTGTTCTGGAAACCTCAGTAAATTACCAAATTTGCAGGGTAAGGTTACGTTAATTGATACATTATAAACCCTAAGGGACTGTATGAAATTAAAATTATATTTAGAGAGGACCCCCCCCCCCCCCACACACACACACACACACACACACTTCTCTCTCTCTCTCAGATACATCACACCTCTACCATCTAAACCGTATGTTCCTTTCATACTCCCCCTGTGTGTCCTCATTCACAGAACTAAGAGTGGCTAATAAAATAAAGGAGTGCTGCAGTGAGCTAATCGATAATAGGCAACTACTGCAATATTACCATCACTACTGCCAAACTCCTGGCTGCTGGGACACACTACAGTCAACAGGAGGGGAGCAGTTTTGATGAAGTCAGTGTTAAAGTCTGGTGCAGAGCTGACAGCGTTCTCCCCCCTGCCACTCTTTTTCTCTCTCTTTTAATCTCCTGCACTCTTCAATTGTATTTCCCACCAAACCATCTTTGTTTATGTCTCCATCTTTACTTCTCCCCTATGTTTTCAGCCACTTGCTTTGTAATCAATCTTAGTGTCTACCACTGATGTATTTAACAAACACCTATCACTTTGTGGGCAGATGACTAATGTCACACATTTAGAACAAGTGTGTAACCGAAAAACCTAACCAAAGCCCCAGCAGCATGATGCAATCCACACTGCCATTGGCAAAGTGACTCCCACATTTAGATAGATTAAACCTAATCAATTAGTACACATAATCTTCAATATACAAATTAAATTAATCCCAATAAAATGAGCTCAAATGATTAGCTTTCTCCCCTCTAGGCAAAATCCAATAATTATAATTGTCAATTAGCAAATTCTGAGGCTGAGAAATATTGGAATCATGTAGGAAAACACTTGACTGAGAGGACCATTCATTTCAACAATGTATTTGAGACATTCTAGCGGGTTTGTGTGTGGTGCTTGAATATGAGCTTAGACCGTATGTGGATGTACGTGGGTGGGCCTCTGAAAGCAACCCTTTCTAGTATAATTGTGTTCATATGAAATGGTTTATCAAATGCATTTCAAGTGTAATTTCTGCCTTGATTATGTTCACTGGCTTTATTGTTTTTAACATCCAGGATGTGTAAACAGCACTGCTGTAAGGAGGAGGCGAAGGGGGATAGATGTACACAGCCCTGACTTTTCACACCAGAGACTGGAGTTCACCTAAGCTCTACCGCTAAAACATGATTAAGTAAAGTGGTCACTTTGATTAATTACTGAAAAGTGTGACACATGAATGAAAAAGCTTAACCAACACTACGGCCTCACTGCGACTTTAAACCGGCAGTAACCCTGCAACACTTGGCACCTGTTTAAGTTGAGATTGAAAACTTTTACTGTAGCATTAAGCTGCATGTCCAGCAGATAAGGAGCAACATAAGCGTTGTTTTTCTGGCCACCTGTTAAAAGTACCTGTGATACACAGCCCATTTTTGGTCTATACAAACTCCAGAGGGGGACATATGGATCTTTACCTGCTAAATTCACTGTTCTCATCTAATGGTGGTACAAGTTTGGAAGCACACAGACAGTTTTAAATAGCTGGGAGCAGCTGCCTGCTGCAGCTGGAAACAGGGCTGGTGACAAAAATAAGAAAACAGGAAATTTGTAAGTTGGAAAAACAAAACAAAGTGCTTAAAGACAACATAGTACTGTGTAGAGTATTTCCCTTATTCGTTTCAGCAAAGCTGTTCAGCCAATTTATGATGATGATTAAACCCTTCTGCATCACACAGTCACGTGACCTTTTAGTAGTATGACTATAGTTATAGCTGCTTTAATGTGCAGCCATTTCTATAATATTACAAATATTACAAGTAATAAAGAAGATGTGATAGAAGTGATTTTAAAATTGCTTTAGAGAATAACTAAGATAAATCAGTTTTTTATGTTCTTGTTAGTATTCCCCCCTCTTTCTGTCAGTCAGCCTCATCCTTCTTTTCTTGGCCCATCCCTGAATGCATGCTGGGAGCTGCGACCTGCTCCATTATCAACACAGAGCCAGATGCACTCTGGGAGCTTCCTGCTTGCCCTTTATCAGCACAGGCTACAGAAATGTACGCTTGGGTTCATGTTCTGCAGCTTGTGTGTGTACTTGCTGCACATGGAGGTAGATCATATATTTCTGGGTGCTTGATTGAGTGAGAGCCGATTATGTGTTTGTGAATGCAGATATGAGAATGTGTGATTTTTTTTCATTTGGCATGAGTACGTGTGAGCAAAGGGATCAGATCCCAAGCCTCTCCCATGGGACTCAGCGGGCCTGTCACTTCAAAGGGCCATGGGGGCCCGCTATGCCAGCCTGCCCGCCAAGGGGGAAATCCTGTTTATGTGGCGGGGAATCGTTTGGCAGGACCAGTGGCTAACACCCCAGCCTGGCACATGCACAGACTGCCACCACCCATGCAGGTTTAAATCCTGAACCATGCTGTGATGCCACAATCCTGCCTCTTCCCAGGAAAATATGTCAGAATTAGAGAAGATAAAATATGATGAGAGACTGTTTTGATTTAAGACACGAATCTTCGGCAAAAAAAAGCGCAAACTGTAGAGAGGGTCTTTTTTTTTTTTTTTTTTTTTTTTTAACTGTTTAACAAGGAAAATATCAGAGCATCAGTTCCTGTTTGTGATACAAAAACACAATGACTGTTATGATTTTTGCACAGTGGCCTCTTGCTGCCTCATGCTGTGCTCACAAAATGAGATGCCCACTTTAACACCCTCAGTGTAGTCAACAAAAGAGAAGAAAGACGGGGAAAAAAAGGCCTAAACCTTCAAAGTGGCTGACTGGGCAGACAGAAAGGGAAACGGCTTTGCCTTTAAAACGTTTTGAAACACTTTTATCTCATCAAGCTCGGCTGATCACAAAGAAAATTGATCTGTACTAGGGAAGAGGTTCTTCACTGCACTTTGTACTCCTCAGTGATTTGCCTGACAGGTTCCTGCTGAGGGACTTAAGTTTGAGGAGGATTTTGATGAGGCTGAGAAGTGGTGTTGATGTGACGTTAATTTGCCACAGTTTCTTTTTTTTCCCTTTTCTTTTTTGTATAACAACTGGAAGGCGAACATTTTTAGCTTCAGGATCCACTTTAGTCAAATAACACTTCGATACAATAAAACTTTCTCTGCTGCTACTTTTATTAGAGTTTTAGTGCAGAATAAATAAAAACACCATTTGTGTGTTGCCAGTGTAAGCGAGTGTTTTTATTTGAGCCACTGACAAACAAAGGCTATGGCACCTTAACTAAAAATAACATTCTTGGAATTACAGTAATATTTAAAAAGTAGCATACAAAGATTCAGTGAAACCCCTGTGGTGTATATTAATAGTATGACCCAGTAATGTCATGTACAGTAAGAGCCTGGAGTTGGAAGCTTAGTGGAAAGAACAGCAGTGCATTGTGGGGACAGAAAACTGGCTGAAAGCCTGTAATTAAATAAAATAAACATTTCCCCTCCCCCATTCCAGTCAGAGGTTACACACTAGAGCAGACAAACTGAGCCAGGCAGTCTGATATTTAACCAATGAAAAGAGAGACAGTGAACCCACCAAGTTAAAATACTTTTGAATATCAGACGACTTCTGGATTATTACAATTTAACTGCCAGGGGGGTCAATTGGGAATTATTCTAAATCCTGTCTCCGATTTTCTACCTGTCCCCTCACTGTCATAAATATGCAAAGCGCACAAGGGCACTCTCAAGGCAAAAACCATAAAATGAAGCTTTTTGTATTTCCTCGTTCTCTTCTACCTCGTCTTTTTTCAGTCCTCTGTTACCCCTCCCCATCCTGTGGCTGAGCTCCTGTATTATCTCAGGTACCCTGACATCAGCCATCCTGGCCTTTCTTTATGGCCGGCTTTTGTTAAACTGGGTCACATTGAGGCCACCGAGAGTTTAGGCACAAGTCTGATCGGCAACACACAAGAACTCTGCGTCTCTGCCCGGACACGCCAAAATACTTAGAGATGTGGTACAATAGGAGGGTGAATGTAAGGCCATATAACAAATAAATGTGGACCTGAAGCGCATGGTTTAGAGTTTAGAAATAGTGGCAGGTCAGATTTGTGTGGAGCGATGAAGAGACATTAAAATTTCACAAATTTACACATTGAACAATCACACTGTAAATGTCACCCTTCATGTTTTTCCACATGCTTTTCTGACATTTTAGGTTTGACTGGCACTTTTTTAATTACATCCTGTCATCACACCCACTCGATTTTGAGCCGCATCCGGATGGGAACATGGCTAATACTTTACCAATTCTGGATGATACCTGTATTTATAGCAGCAGAAAGATTTTTTTTTTTGCATATCAAATGAGATCTTTGCCACATTCGATTCACCACAGGATTGACTGTGGGGAAGATTCAGTTGTTCACAGCTCCCAGGTGTTTCAGATACTGAAGCAACAGTAGAATCTGGGATATGGAGATTCTTCTTCAAACATTGCCAAAAAAAAAAAAAAAAAACAAGACTATAAAACCAAAAATAAAAGATTGGTGGCATAGAAAGGAAGATCTCAGTACAAAAGGATATGAAGCCGTTACATGTGATAATCCTGATATTGCGATGTATATTTATTGTACATTGTAAAAATACCTTCTATTAGTGGAATAATCAATAAAGTGCTTTTTAAAAGCAAAGGTCAGCCTTTGTTGCAATGTCCTGAGGTAAACTACCTACGTTTCCAGCCCCATCCTCCTCTGCTCGGCGCTTTTACTTTGATCCGCCGTCTTTTGTTACCTACCCTTTCCTTTAATTCTTTCTCCAAATTTCACACATGCCTCTATAATCATCTCCAATCCTCTACTTTCCTCTTATCTCATTCTCACTTTCCATCTCTACCCCATTTTTTTTTCCCTCCACCGATTTAGATGAAGGGATAAATAGAGAAAGAGTAGACAGGGTAAGTAGGCCTGAGGTTCTTAAGTAAGAAACACACAGCAGTAATTGGCCTTGGTACACATTTCCTCTTGATTTAAATCACATCAAATCTGCTGCCTGTGACAGTAAATGATGTTTTGGACAGCAATTGTGATGCAGGTTGTAACTGCATGACTAGGCAAAATTGTCCAAGAGTTGTTTGGGGCCAGTAGCCTTACTATAAAATAAAGCACTTTATAGCTCTGCTGCTGCTGATGTTAAGCAGCAAGAGAAACTGACACTGACAGAGGGCAAAGAAAATGGAAATAAGAAACTTGGAAGTAGAATAAAGGTGACACAATTTGTAAAAAGTAACTGAGAAACAATACAATAAGATAAAGTTTCCTTCATCTAAAGAAATCAAATCCATCTCCACCAGGCAAATATTCTCCCAGTTATTTCAAGAAATACCAAGCCCCCAGGGCAACACCTTCTTTTTCACAAATTCTGGCTGTTTATTCACATACCAACAAACCATCTAAAATGCTATAACAGAATTTCTTTTTGTTTCAGCCCTTTTTTTCTAGCCCAACTCCCACTGAGTAAAGGCAAAACCTATTGGCAGCCTGTTGCTATGAATGCAGTGACTTACAGTGCCCAGGGCTCTGAAGATGCCCCTATATATTCCACCTACACTCTCCAAAGGGAACCAATGGTGTGTTTTTTTTTTTTCAATGCACTCAAATGCTTTGCATGCGACTGTATGTTCATGTGTACAATTGTGTGCGCTTCTTAAAAGGGGGCAAAGAGTGTATGTAGGAGCTTGCAGGTGTGCGTGGCTAAAGAACGATGTAATGGGTCTCTGCAGCATGTATAAGCTTCACAAGTAGGTCTATCTGCCTACCTCAGTGTATGGCTGTAATCCCAGTTGCTGTCAGTGAAGGTAAGCTGATACACACGTGTGCGTGCGCAGTTAAAGATCAGCTAAGCTGATCACACAAGGTCCTAAACACAAGGTCTCCTGCTAGCTCAAAGGGGTCTTCACAGCTGGGGTGTCTACTTTAGATAAGCCTAATTTTTATGATGCAACCAAAAAACACTTTTACACTAGCTCTTATTTTAGTTAATATCACATATACCAGAGTTTTCTGAAGCACTTATCAGTTATAGTTAGGTGTATTCTTCATAACCCAACAATTAAACAAACCTTTACAGCTGTGATTTATGGACTATCAAGTTCCAGCATACAAGTTACAGAAAATAAACATTAGCAACTACCTTGACTTGCCCGAAAATAAACCACTAGTGCAATGCAACTTAAATCTGATGTGCAAGTGTACTGACTCTTAGTGATCAGAAGGAAGACACCACGTTAAGTTATTTAAGGAGCTGGTATTCTGGTAAACTCTTTTTATAAATATATATGTTTTAAATTATTAAATATTCTCTCCAATTCTGCTATTAACCACAACTTTAATTTTTCACGAGTCCCTAATCTGATTAGCTGGAGGTGTGGCGTCTACGTTTGCAATCAACTAATGGCGACACACCCTAGTGAATACTGCATATTCTCCTTTGCTCGTTTCCTAAGGCTGACTAGGCTTCTAGCCCAGCCTATGGCCCAGCAGTCTGGAAGCAAACTGGATCCCTGGCTTAATGTTGATGTGTTTAACTTTCCTTAAACAAAAAAAGTATTCTTTTTAAACATAACTAGTGGCAGCTAGCTTATACCTTTAGTACAGATAGTTTATATTGCTGCAGAGTGAAACAACTGGATATTTGCAACTGTGCTGGTTTTGCAAATTCATCAAGTTGTAGTTACACCAATATTCAACTTGTTCATTACTTGGCTGCAGTGCAAACTCCATCAACAAAAATTATATACATGTGTCTTTCACATCTTTACATCTGGGTTTAGCCTTGCATATTTCACAGTTGGGTGTCACAATGAGTAGAGCTTTAAAAACCCATCGCCGTCCAAGTGGGATAAAATTTAAAATTCTAAATAACCTGAAAGCACAGCAGAAATAGAGTTTATTAATTTGATAGTACAACAGAGCCCCCACCATCATCTTAATCCGCACAAAGCTCATTTATTTGCTTTCACTTATACTAATTCTACATATGTGCTTTGATATGTAAAGTCGAAGTGTGCAGACAACTAGAATAAATGAATAAAACACTGGTAATCGATTTGCCTAATTTCTTTGCTAATTGTAACATGGCATTCAGCAACACATTTTACACAATATATGGACTTTCACGCTAGTAAACATTCACGTTATGTAAATCACATAGGGGCAAGGAGAAGAAAACTCTTGTTTCCAGCCCATTTCTGCCACACGCAGCATTTGTAAAGTACAGTACATACAATGGTACTTTGACTGCATCACCCTGGAGCCACTATTGCAGTTTTGGCAGCAGTGGTGGTCCCTTTCCACTTTTCCTCTTTACATCATCTAGGTCTATTCAAGGAAGAAGCTTTGGAGAGCTCAGGGGAGAGACGGAAAAGTGAGCATTCAATTCTGCCTGAATTATCCCATGGTTTGTGGGCTTACCCTGATAAAAGACCTGAGAAGAAATCTATGGCTTATTTAAAGGCTCCTGCATCATGCTCAAATTGTCTCCCCCCCAAACAGGACCTAAATTTTGCATGCCCGTGAGGGAACAGCTTCTGCGTTTTACAGAAGAGCACGGTACATTGTTAAGTGTGACACCGCTTGTTGGGCTGTCTTGTTGAATAGTGAGGCCTGTATTGTATGTTTGTACAAGAGCTGGGACGGGTGGTCTTTAGAAGTGGAGTAGGGCTTGGTGGAGTGCATGCCCTCATTCAAAGGTCAGAGCTTTGCTGTGAGAGCACTCATTACTCCAATTTAGTCAATAAAGTGTCAGTATGAGCGCAAACTGTTAACACTCTCAAACAACAGATTTCTGGAGTTTTGCCAAACTTCAAGCAAAATGTTCTCTTGTGGTCAGGAAGAGATTGCAGATGCTGTTGGAATGAGCCTCAAAGGAAGCCAACTGCCCCCCTTTTTGTGAAAATCCGACAAGCTGGAAGACATTTCTGGCATAATATGGGCACAGCAGCTTCTAGAGATGACACAGCAAAGCAGAATAGGAAGGAGGAGGAGGAGGAAGAGGAGGAGGAGTGGGTGGAGGAGGAATAAAACACTGGAGATCATCTCTTTACTATTAAAAGATGCAAAAAGGAAAACAGCTTCTTTCCTCATAGTTTACATTAAGTCGCCTGTGCATGAGAAAACCAGTGATGTATAACACTGGACCTTGCATTTAATTAACCAGGTCCCCTCAGCCTCTTTTTTTTTTTTACATCTGGGAGCCAGCATAATCATTTCTTACATGCCTTGATATCATCTGCTTAATGTGCTATTTTGCCATACAGTTAAACCTGGACGATAAATCTGGCTGTGCTCTCCATTAATAGATGCAGGGCCTCACTGAATAATGTGTGCATTAGATTTGCAGCACTACAGAAGTGAGCCACCATGGAGAGAGCAATACTGCACGTTAATCTCTTTCTGTGGTCCCCAAAGGATGAGAACTTAGTGCTCCGTCCCATTGCTATAGGTGGAGGGTGGAGGAAGCATGTGTGTGCAAATGGGGCAGAGAATAAGATTAAAAGATGGAGGGAAAGTGTATTCAAAGTTGCATCCACTTGTAAGCTTCTGATAATTCACTGAAGTCACACAATGCATCCACATGCCTCAACAAAACTGCTTTCATACACAAACACACACACCGGCCACACGCTCTGAGCACTGTGCCCCAAGTTAAAATGCCGCATTTCAAAAGGCGTCAACACATTTACTTCTACACACTTAAGATTGGCCCTCGAGAACCCGACATTTCTGACAGCACATTCTGTCTTACATGCTCCTATTCGATGATTTCCAGTGGGAGACGAGTGGTTTGAGGTGACCTCATAATAGAGACTGACAATACAACAAAAGAATGGGGTTATGAAATCGAGAAATTCTATTTCCACCCTCCTGGCTATTTATCCCCCTGAAAGAGTAGGAAGAGGATTCATTATTTGGTTCCCTCTCTCCACTATCCTATGAATTTACATACTTTGTGTATAGGGACGTGATAGAGGTAAGTGTGTATCTTTGTGGTTTAGCTGTACGTGGAAAGACAAAAACAAAGCTGTAGCTTGAGTTAAAAGCGGGGTTGGGTTTAGTGTAAGTCACAGCATATTAATGTAGTTTAAAATAATGTCCTTAAAAAAATAGGCAAACTGATGAGTTATGTGCTTCAGTGTGAGGGGACTGAGAATCTGTGTGTTTAAAAAAAAAAACTAAATGAGAAAAAGAAAGCGCCTAAGAGAGCAAGTGGGTGTCAGTAAATGCGTGCGATTGTGTGAATGATTAAGTGTATGAATGAATACATTTGTGTTTGTGTATACCATGTGGGTGTTTAAGAGAAAGACTTATGGCCCACGAGCCCTCGCTCTACATAATAAGCGAGCAGTTAATACTTTACGTTTCCCATGTCCGCGGTGAGAGTGCGTTGATGTTCAGCTCTCTGACCACACACTCAAAACTGGGGCCACTAAAGTGCAAGCTTAAAAGCGAGGGTTAACCCAGAGGCCAAGAGGGCAATGCAAGTCAGGTCATCAACACATGGAGAGAGAGCAAAAGAGAAATAAAGCTATATTTGCATTTTACAAAATAAATTCAGTGGACTTGTATTATTAACATTAAGTAAATATAAAGTCTAACCATGATAGTGGATGTCTGTGTTCTGATACATGCTGGTTGGTATTAATTTCATTTTGCTTCCTAAGACTATACTTGTACAACTATGATCATTCGTAGCTCAACCCTGTGAAAATACCGCCAAAGGTGAACTGAACATATTTTTTCTCTTGTTCATTATGAAAGTCATTATTAGCATTTGGCCAATAGTAAGAAGAAACATTTCTAGACACATACAGTATGTAGACACGTTGAGCATTTACAAAGCAGCTTTACATTAAAGCAGCTATAAAAGGAACATTAAAGACCCACTAAAAGAAATAGCAGTAAGAGAAAGAGGCTCTGCAGCAATTTAGTGAATTTCCTCAATGTTGGGAGGGTGGCAATAGACAAACTCTAAATTGATGCCACAGAGGCTGACATATGCGGATTTTTTATCTGTAGTTTGGGTCATGCTCTAGCAAATTCTATATTTCCCATCATTCAACTTGAACTGCATTGACTTCCCTGCCAAATAAATACACACATCTTTCACACTCCACATTTGGCTGATAAATTTACTTCAGAGCCACAGAGGACACAACGATGTTTAGTTTTCCTGGACAAAAGGACCAAAAAACTGTCTCCTTGTCTATTTAGCCTTAGCTGTTGTGTCCATTATCATTTTACTGGCGGAGAGTCAGATCACTCAGTTTACTGCTGAAGAGTCAACTCCTAACTGATCACGATCCCTCGTTCTCACTGGAAGATGTAATGCAGGTGGGTGGCGCTAATGGTTCGTAAAGCTGGATTTGCTGTATGCCTCCTGAATTTAAGATACACATTCCACAATTATGTCCTTGTAATCTCCACAAGAGCCTGCGCAGGCTAAGTTTTTGACACATTAAGACCCAACACCTCCTTCTCTGCCTCTTTTCAACACACACCAATAATAAGAAAACCACCATGCTTATAAAAGTCAAGTAGAACTCACATGTGCTGCACAACAAATCAGACTGTTGAGCTTCACTTGCTTTCTTTTTCTACAGCAACCTCTTGCATTCTGCTGTAGAATGGTCCACAGGGCCCACTATTGTGTCAAATAGTGAAAGCATGAAGAGCAGGACTCACATGAGTATGAACACAGTAATTATTGAGAATGTGTCCACTCATCTACTTCTTTGGCCTCAATAAGCTTACAGAACCATGAAAAGTTGATACCATCACACCCCTACTCCCCACGACAGGAAAACTGAACTTAATATTTAAAATTGGTGGAACGTCCTTTATCTTGCCCACCTAAACCATAAATAACATTACTGAGCAGTTGAGCTGTAGTTTAAAAAAAAATAAAAAATCCTTAATCTGTGTATGTTCCAATTAAAAATTTATTATTAGAACTGCTGAGAAAACTGATTCATAATTATTACATACCCTTCTGATGCAAAACTGGTGAAATATTCAGTATTTACTCTTATCTGATGTTTCAAAGCAATATTGTGATGCCCCTGTCGCTGTCTGCACATAAAATAGCAACAGCTGATGGCTGGTGATGACACAGTGTGTCAACAGGAAATGGAAAACGAGTCATCCCACCCACCTCGTCCCCGCCTCGTGTTTCTCACTGGGGTTTCACTTACACTCCAAATCTTGTGTCACTCCAAAAAACAGGGGGATTAGAAGGAGGTGGTTGAGAGGTGGAAGAGCGTGAATGTTACAGTTTACACACACACACACACACACACGGAAGCAATAGTTGTATGCTTGTACATCTCCCTTCTCTCTTGCAGACTCTGAATGCAAAGATGTTCTTCAACATCGTCCAAGGATTTGTTAATTAGCTTGGCAACATCTGTCCTATCAATGCACGATGGGATTATAATACAAAAACAACACCCATTGTTTCATCACCACCTTTCAACAACAGCACCAATAACAACACTTCAACCCTCCCTCCAAGCCATCTATATAGGTCATGGGTATAACAAGGCTCTTTTATGGGATTCTTCTTTAATTGATGCTAGCATGATGTTGAATAATGCATGCCCTTCTTCAGAAGAGTATTGTACAGTGATCATTTCTGCACCTAGGTGGGCGTGAAAGGGGGTAGCATCTACTGTACTTTGATGTAAAACACCCACAGCCCACTTTTAATGTCCTCCCAGGCCCAAAGGGAATTGATGAAATGGTAACTTCTGCTCTTACAGAATGATTATAGCTGTGATTAAGTTGTACGAAACAGACCCTACAGGAGATGAAGAGGAGGGCGAAATGGTGAGGAGTTCTCTTTATTCATTTCTCTGCTGGAAGCTTTGGGCACACAAAGCTTGATGTGGTCTCCCCAGACATTGACAAATGAAGTAATTACATTTATGTGAGTGTGTAGGATTGATTCATCAACCAACACTCGCCACCAAGAACTTCTGATTTAATTGGGGAGCTGGTGACACATGCATCTTCCTGTGATAACAAATATTTAGGTTTTTTCTTTGGAGAAAAGGAAAATCAACCCCAATATTATATACAGATTTTAATGTGAGCCTGAGATGTCAATGCAGAATTATAAACTGCATAATTATTCCCAATTTAGGATTAGGGTTAACCCACATGCAGCTAATGAAAGCAGTATTTCAGTCTTTAAAGAATCAATAAACCCCTCAAAACACATTTATCAATATCCTTGGGCGTTACGATTTCTTCTAATGTAATATTTTTACCTTTATTTATAATTTAGTAATAGTGGTTAACATTGGGATAGTAGGTTGAAAATAACTGGGTAATATAGGGGTAATATCTAGGTAACACTACAGTAATTATGGGAGGAATGGGGGGGTGATATTTGTGTTACTGATGTAACAATTATGTTGGTAATAAAACAATGATGTAATATCATGGTAATTACTGTACTTAAGCATTAATGAAGCAATACCTTGGCATTAGCAAAGAATATGTCTAAGTAATAGGAGGCCATAAAACACATAATGTGAAGACTAAACACCCAGAGTTACAGAGTTATACATCTGGCTTTTATGTAGTGACCATGAGTAACAGCTGTAAATTGCATAACTGCTTATTTTAATTTAAGATAATGGTAATATCTGTAATTGTAAAGATGGACAACATGACAAAAAACCCACAGTTGCTGTATATACAACCAACCAACACCACA
Organism: Channa argus; assembly: GCF_033026475.1. NCBI lineage: Eukaryota > Metazoa > Chordata > Actinopteri > Anabantiformes > Channidae > Channa > Channa argus. The sequence goes on along the minus strand of NC_090217.1, from coordinate 13,213,580 downwards.
CAAACACAGACTCTTGTGTCTCTGTGCCGACTATGTTGCAAGACCCTTCCGAGACTTGCCAGAGACTATTTCTGTGAACCCTCCCAAAGTTTCTGACAATGATATGAATAGTCCATGAATGGACCAAACTTAGGTGCACACGCATACGCAGCTCCTCTCATATCCCATCTGTGACCCAGCACTCTGGCCTGTGAAGTCAGAACAGAGTGGACTTGGGGTGAAGGGGCCCTTAAGGAACAGGAGCCAAAACCGTGCAGAGAAAAACAGGCATGAAAACCCAAGTGCAGCAGTATAAAATAAAAACCCTAAATCCTGCATTACAGTGCCACTTTAAACAAAGCACTAAAATTTCACTTTAAAAGGTTTCACTACAAATATAGGACCAGCATTAAATATGTCAGTGAAGATCATAAAAGTGTACATCTTAATATGCCGTTGCTGATAAATAGTAATTTAATAGTATACAATTTTATTTTAGTTACCAGGGTTTCATAGCAGTATGTTATATTTTAAATCCATGTAAATGACATTTGGTTTATTGTGCTAAATAAATAGAAGAGTTGTTACCCTAGACTCTATGTCCAGGTTCAAAAACTTAAAAAAAAAAACTGACTATTAAATAAAAAGTAGTCCAACCCTGGGTAAATAATAGCTTAAACTATGGTTAGCTAGTAGTAAGACAGAGGTATAAATAATGTTAGTTAATGATTTGGGTCAACTGACATTTTTGCTCACAAAAAATGATATTAAACAAGATACTTTTGAGTGTTTGAGCACCAGTGATTAACTGCATATGTTTTTCTCACACAGTCTGCTTTGTCAGAGATAGTGATTGAATAATGTTGATTTGCTCTTATTCAACAAATAATGAAGGATAATATACTGGTTTCATGCCTGAGGTGGGATCATGTCTTTTATATTTTTCAAAGTTATATACTGTATGATTTATATCAGATCAAATCATCATTGTGAAAAGTGTGTCAATTTTATCAAATGGCACCAGCTCTCACAATCAGCCACTTACATCATTTAAATCTATTCCAAGATCATATCATGCATTGAAAGAAGCAGAAATGGTTGGGAAAGGCGTGAAATCAAAAGAAACCATGTTCAGCTTTTTATCTGAAAACAGTACTCCCAACATTTTGAAAACGCAGCTCTACACATGAAAAATGACTTAACTGGCAAGAATATGTTATATGCCACAAAGGGTAATACCGGACAGTGTAAATCATAACAGTGCATTTGCATGAATTTCACCGATTGTGTCACATGCACATCACATATATTGTTGCCTATAGGGTCCTCTGAGAAGTCATAATGAAATCTTCAACCCTGAAGAGGCAGGCATAACTCATATGTTCTGCCGTCACTGTGACAATGGAAGGGTTTATCGCAGCCAAAGGCTCAGGGAGGAGAGAGTGTGAGCAGAGGCGCTGGGGAGATTGGGGAGAAAGGAAATACTGTACAAAGAGAGCAAGGGCGCATGAGAGAAATAAAAAAAAAAATATATTTCCACTTCAGCTTTCCAGGCATGCATAACTGAGGCATGTTTCTGCATACAGAGAAGTAGTATCAGCTGGAACTACACTGCTGCAGCTTGCTGAGCACTTTCAGGCAACATGTCCTACTGTGTGTCCCTTGCAGCAGTGCTAACCTTCAGTCCCACCCCACTGCTTCTTACTCACTCTTACACGGGCTTTCCTTTCTGCATCTCCACCTCTTTTCTGCGTGATGCTGTTCTCTCCCTTAGACTGTGTCAGAAGGATAAAGAGAAGCAGACTAAACAGGAATCAGAAGCCCAGGGGTGATTATTTTCAAACGGCTTAAACATGCACAAATCGACAGACAAATCCTACAACAATCAAAGCAAAGCTATTATAATTATTATTTACTTTCAAATATGACTATTTGCCACCTGTTCGTACTGAAAAGTCAGTATTGTTGAATGCAGCCTTGGACCATTTCATATTCAAGTTTTTGAGTTTTTGAATATGTTTTTAGATCAGCTTCAAAGGATACAAAGTATTTTTGCGTATTATCCCTTTACATCACATATTTATGATAATTTCGTTGGCTTGGCTTTAGTTTTACATAGCGTATCTGTCAATAACTTTCCGGCAAGTAAACAAAAATGCAGACACGAGAAGAGTCTATGGCCAAGTAAGCAGCTCTAAAGTTTTACTTAGAGTGAAATACTAATGACAGCGCTGATGTTTATCAGTTAAATGTCACCATATTTGCTCTCTTTGTGTGTCTTATTTAACTAAAACCACCATCAGAGTCATGGTGGTGCTATAGTAAAGGTCACATGATCACCAAAGTCATTAGGCTAACGGAAAAAATGTATTGGTAAATTCAAAGCTGTTGAGACATTTCTTTCTGGACCAAAGTACTGTATAAATTAAGTGACCTAGACATTCCGATCCATGTCACATGATCTACCACTATTTATTCTATATATGTCGCATTATGACTGAAGCTAAATGGTAAAAATGTATTTGGAACAGTTACAATTTTTCAATCAATCTACAGACCAGATAACATAAATACACACAACAAAAGAGCAAAAGACAAGCTCTGCAGTCTGTAATGAACAGTCTAGCAGGGTGTCTGATACATGAATGAAATGTTAAAGCCTGTGTGTGTGTCCAGGATCCGATGAGTCCAGTTAGGTCAAAATAAGGGTAGGGCTGCTACCCAGACAGTGTAAAGCCATTTATGGTTGTAATGCTTCCATCTCAGTTGCTGTCAGTTTAGATTTATGAAAAAAATAACAGCAGAATGTAGAAAGCAGTATCCAGGCACTGATGGTGTCTACATACAGAGATATTTTTGTCTTCAGTGGCTTGGTGTGTAGCAAATAGTGATACATAAAATTTAAATTTCCATGAACTGAGGACTTTATCTCTGACTACGTACATTAAGTCTGATGTATTCAGTCACATCCAACACAGTTTAAATTTTGAAAAGTAAGCATACTCCATCAATCATCTCAGGATAAAATCATGCAGCAAGGCCATTAAATTTGACAAAAGCTGAAAACTGTAACATGTCAGCTCTGCTTACTTTATTTGAATGCCTCATCGCATTCCCAGCAGCAGCAGCCTCCTAGGTTTTCTATTATGTCAATTCACTTTTTGCTGCTTATCTGTTTTAAGTCGTCTAAACATCACAACTTTAGAAAAGAAACTTGCACAGCCAACTCCAATGTGTTTTTAAAACTTTAAAACACGCTGCTACAATGGTAATTATAGATTTTCTACTGTTGCATCTCCATTTGTTGGATTAGATAGATTGATTGTTATAGCAGGATATATCCGTGCCAACCATGAGTAGGTTACCTTTTAGGTGCACTATTACAGTTGTAGCACCTAAACACAACTGTGTGGTTGAGAGAAAGGGAGAGAGCCTAAATAGATATTTAAAAAGAAACAGATTAAAGCTAATGACTGCATATTGCTAGGGATGATTTCAAAATAATTAACTCAAAGTACATCATTTAAAAAGGTAAAAAAGTTGACTGAGCAGTTTACAAAATTAACTAAAGATAAACGATTTAAAAAGTAGCTAAGCTGTTGAATTAGGCAGACAAACTGCAGAAATAGCTTAATGTAACTGTTAAAGAAAGAACAAGATGAAAGTAAAAGACAAAAGTAAGGCAGAAATAAACAGAATGGCTGGCTAGCTATGGTAATAATAAAGTTGAAAAGTTGAGAAGGGAGAGTGAGGACATTTGAATGAATAGGAGGCAAATGTGCACATTTTGATGTTATTCAGCTGCATTGTATCATTTCTTTGTGTATTCACTGATCCATTTTGATTTATCCAATGCAGCACCTGGAACTCTATCCAATATGTGCCTCTAGAAACATTGAGGTTACTACCTTGTTTGTAGGCACAGTGGTTGTTTTTCTATTAGAAGAGGAAACTATCCTCATCCTCTGGGCTATGCAGGCTCTTAAATCAAATCTTTACAGTATATCCCTTTGCTCTCTACAACAGCAGCTGCAAATCAGTTCATCATTTCTGCATCCCAAAATGGTTGTTGGAGCAGCAACAAGCAACAGTACAAGATAAACGAGGGCAGGCGCATTGTAATTTCCATATCAATCACGGATAGTGTCGGCAGCTTAACTCGGGGAGAAGGACAAAGAGAGTGAAAGGAAAGAGAAGGAAAGGCAGAGAGAGAAACTAAGAAAATAAATGCTTTTGTTATTATGAGCATACTCCAGCTATTATTTAATGAAGTGCATTTCAAATTGAGGAGCCACGTAATGCACCTTGTGGCAGAGGGCCAAGAGAAGACGGACAGACCAGGTGACCGTCTCTTTGTCTGTGCGTCTATAAGAATTCTCATTTGGTTTGAAAATTGCAACCGTCTCTGAAATGCAGGTTCAGACAGAGTGCAGCTGTCATTTAGGCCATAAATGTCCAGCAGATGTATCTTCCAGATACGTTACCACTGAATGGTGGCTGTCAGCGTGTGTGTCACTGGGCCTTAATGTGGTGGTGTTGCAGCTGACGAGCTGACAGTAAGGGAGGGATCAGGGAGGAGTGGAAAAAGCGAGGAATGGATCAACTGAAGGAATGAGGGGAGGCCCTCAAGGCCCCATAACAAGTTCTTGAGAGTTGGGCCGGTGAAACTTTGTATCAGCGTTATCTCGTTAAGTGCGGAAGTCATTGAAGGACACCAGACAATTGATTGAAAGGAGTTGACTTCAGCACAATTTCCTCCTTGTGGCGACATGCATCAACAAGGCCACGGGTCTCTATATTCTGTAGCTTAACTACCTCTCAGACCTCCCACTGTGACAAATGGCTTCTGTCTCTTCTAATGTAATATTTGTTTCTAGTTCTGAGAGCCTCTCGGCTACTCCAAGGCAAGTCTGTCTGCCGACTGCTTCATTGTGTTAGCTGACTTTATTCCCCAACCGGCTGTCAATTGGTGGACCATCTGAGTGTTCTCGTCTGTCTGTCTTTTGTCTCATTGCCTGTGCAGTCTATTTCTTTCTCCCAAACTCTTTCTACTGCTCCCTCGTCAACCCACTTGCTCTGTCTGTCTCGCATTCACCATTTCTCCACCTCCCTTGTGTGGGCTCTCTCTCGTCCCCCTCCTACTCTCTCATTCTCATTGCCTCTTTGCCATACTACTTCCTCCCTCCTTTCTGTCTCCACTTTACCGCCATGTCTTTGCTCCAGATGCTAGCTGTCTCAGCTCTGTGGGCCGCATCTCAGTGATGGGCCCCTCCAGGAATTCAAAGCACCATTCTGGCATTTTCTTCCAAGCAACTGCTTTTTGCAGTAATAAAGGGGGAGTAGCTTTAGCATCTCTCACTGAATGGGCTTACTGGCCCTAGGCAAAACAAGCACAAGTGCACATCCATGGATCCTCTTGAGGCAGGAGCACACCGCAGGCCTGTGTCCGGAATCCAACCCAATTAAGCTGTCTGAAACTCTTTACAGGATTGGTTTCAAAAATGTTCCATTAATCACTTTTTTGTCAAAGGCTCTGAATCCTAAATTGTGTTTTAATAACCTACAGTACGTTGCCACTGTAGAGCTGCACAAGCAGTTGACAATGCATTTGCATACCTCAATGGCAGCCAAGCAGTGCACAAGCAATCCATTACTTTGACTGTGACCTGTTGAGCCACCACAGCCATATACCGCTTATAATGATACTTAGAATGAGGATATGTAAATATTATACACACAGTTTTGATGGTAATTAAAGTCACAGCGACACCAGATTAATTCATGATGGGACACAGAGCATTTAACATGCAATTAGCCATAGAGATGGCTACGACGATGCTTTGCCTAACTGCAAACGCCAAACACTTCGCAATTTGTTTTCACATTAACTAAATGTCACAGTATATTAGCATGCTATTATGGCATAAATGTTTTTATTACACAGCAAGGTCTGGAAACAGAGGTGCAGGTAAAAATGACTTAAATCCCAATAACAGGGGGAGAAACATGAGCAGGAGGAAGGAATGAAAGAAATGGAATTAGTCAGAAAAGCAGCTTTAATGCAACGTTTAGTGCATCTCAGCGTAAACAAGTGCGCCAACTGTTGGAACTGCTAACTGTGCTGAAGCCGTGGAGCAGCTGCAGGGGAACAGACTGGGTGCTGTTCCACTACACATGAAGTTGTGATAGCAAAACGGCAAAACACAGGCGTGATGCGGACTTGTAGGATTTACTGTAGCTAGGGCCAAAAGAGAAGAAAAAAGTGCCTACTACTCTTGAAAGGATACTTGCAACTGAAAGGTTCATGTTTGGGACAGTGGGCCGGTACATGTGTGCAAATACTGCATGTGTGCACACTTTGCCACAACGAATGGGGTCACAACCTTCTTTATTAAGCAGTTATTCTTCATGTGTTTACTTAAAATCAATAGTTTTAACAAGAAGCACAAACAGAGTGGTAATATTGAAAGGGGAAATACTGAGGCTGTAATTGATTGCATTTAAACCTGCATTTATAAGTGTGTGTATTAGGCTTGTCAACTAAAAGGCCAACGTTCATTGATTCTGTGTGAGGCTACAGTGAAAAATGCACCTGTAATTTCTATATATGTCTGCCTGGCTTTTATATTTTGATGCAAATCAAGAGTGTTCTTTTCGGTTTGTTTAGAGAATGGAGGTTAGCTTCCTGTGTTGAATATAACTAAGGTATGTTGTTGAGCAAGAGGCCACAGTCATCCCAGCAGCTCTGTGGAGCTGAGTGAGCAGTTAGCATATTTGCTATTTAAAGAATAACTTTGGTCTTTAACAGTGGGTCTCTGACTGTGACTGGGAGCATTGTTGTCGACTTAGCCGGGATTCACAAAACGAGTTTCCTGACTACCTTTCCAGCTATGCTGCCAACCTGGACAGTGCTGATGCAAAACTAGCAACTGAAAACAGAAGGAATTAGAGCTGAATGTAGCAGTGATATGAACAATGATGCTTTCACTTTACTGTTCTCTTTTGAATGGTGATGTGTTAAACTACTAAATGTGCTCCAGTGTGCCTAAAGATAGGAGGACATAGGAGGGAAAGTAAAAAAACTAAATAGGGCAGGGGTTCTCAATCCTGGGCTCTGTTCAAAACAACCCCCTACTCACTCCTCCCCTGCTCCCTACATAATGTACACTAAGTAGTTCAATCAATAGTGAACAGTCACTTGACATTGCGGACTCCTAATAATAGTCAACAGCTGTTTGGGACGCACAATTGTCATTTTCTCATCCCTAAAATGGGAAGCATTGCATTGTGGGATTGTTAACAGAATGAGTAAATGCTATGTACTCTACTTTTAGTGTTGCATTGTGGGACACTGAATAGGCCCTTCTGGTTCTGCAACTACCCATTGTTGATTACCTGGATCAGCTGTGTTCGTCAATTGGAAGCTGGAATATTCCAATTTACTTTGACTTCCTCCACTCATCTTAGATGGTATTTTCCAGCTTCTTATTGACTGAATGCACCTGATCCAGGTAATCAACATTTTGCATGGCAGGGATAGTTGGAAAACCAGCAGGGAAGGGGTCCTTCAGTGTGAGGATCGAGAACCCCCTACACAGGCAATGGTTACAAACATAACCGTGATACAGAGTTGGGCTGATGGTATACACACACAGCAAGAATATCTACACCACATCTCATAGTAGTCTATTCACAAACTGCAAAAAATTGAAAGTGTCAACCTGTTGGTGGCACCAACGGAAAAGTCAGAGGAACACGAAAGTGGAATATATTCCTCAGGCATGATTCATTTCCATATACAATTCCATAAAAATTCCAGTTGGCGAGACATAACTTCTGAACCAGAGTAACGTACCAACAGATGCTGCTGACTTATAACAAGTTAAATTTAAGGTGAAACAGCAAACTCTGTATGCAGCATGACAGATGTTCATTGTAAAAAAGGAAAAACACTTCAGGAAATGTTGAGATACTTGTCAACTTCAGCACTATGTCACTGTAAAAAAAAGCATTCCTGGTTTGCTGTAATTGCCTTTCCACAATCCAATATGTGCAAACATCAACACATTTTAGAACTTGTTGGATGATGGATGCTCATTGCCTTACAGAGAGTGCCAAGAGCACCAACCATGCCTGAAGATTACAATCAACAAGAACTCCCTTAATTCTAAAATGTTCTTTTCACTCACTGCCAGACAACACAATGCAGCAGCAAGCTGACACACGAGTGCAGGCAGCATAGCAAAACACACCGCCTGTGGCCATGCTGCCATCTCCTATTTAATGTTAATGGGTCTCTGCTCAGACTCAAAAAAAGATCCCATTGCAGCTTAATATTTCAACAGCAACAGCAAAAGCAGCCCTCTACACCCTTTCAAATGACACTCATCATGATCTTAAAATTTTGCAAAGCTGCCCACTAAAAAGCAGTTCGAACTGCGTAGGGTCTTTGACCCCATTTCCTGGGGTCTTGGCTTTCTCAGTGGAAAACTCAACAAGTTGACTCTCTTTATGAATTTGCATCCCCAGGCCGTCAGCAGCCCTTTCTGCAGTTTCCTGACGGTGGCTCCTCTCTCCGTCTCCCTCCCTCAAGAGTAATGTGCTCCAGGCTATGCTGAAAATAGGATAAGATATTCAAATATGTGTGTTCACCTACAAGTTCTTGAGTGTTTCGAGGTCAGTCGAGTCTCGTTTTCTCGGCTGGTAAATCAGCCTTGTGATGTCAGTCAACCCTGACAAAGATTGTGCGTGTAAAAGTGTGCATGTGAACAGACATGAGTCCAGCCATATCGCCGTCTATGTGCGATTATGAGTTTTGAATTCATACGGTAATGCAATGAAACACCTTGGAGAGTCACACCAAGGGGTTTGGGCACCAGATCCCAGATGTTTATTTCTTGTTTCAAAACTATGTTTATTAAGTAAGTCATTACATTTTTAGGAAGTCACTTGTTAAAAGTAATATATTACATAACTGTTCAATAAAAGTAGTACATCAAGTTACAATATTACTTTTTGTGGCAGTGATGTATTAATTTTATTTTGGTCTTGCAACACATCCCTATAAACCATAATTTGGTCAAATATAAAGGAAGCAAAAGAGTCCTCTCTAGGACATTACAGCTTTATTTTATGAATGGTCAATGTCGTCCTTCTCAGTGCGCTCACGCAGACAACTAAACGTTCATGTGTCCTACTACAAAACTCAGCTAAACCAGCTTCATTTAAATACAAGTTACCAGCTGCTGAGCTCAAACCTGCTACCTTATGATTCACCCTCATACTCAGCCACTTCTGCCCTAGCTCCTTCAACATTTTTATTGAAATTTTACTAACTTATACTTTCCTCTGGCATGAATGAGACATTAGTATTCCCGTTTTATTGTTGTCTATCAGCAGTTCGACACAGTAACATACGAGGCATAAAAGTGTATATGTTATTCGTAACAGCTATTTTTCCCTATCCAAGATACAAGAAAGGGGAGCATTTATTGAAAAAGTGTGCCCATGTTAGAAGGCAGGCCTCTAATGAAACTGCTCCCCTTTTATTACCAAAATGGTGGATACAGTCTCCTACAATGGCACCAAAATGGTGGCTTTTGTGTTTTTCACCCTAAACCATCAAAACTACTGGATCGTAACTATAGCAGTTTGGTTGGGGTTACTCAAAGACATTAGGGTTAGGTTTGTGCGCTAAATAAATATGCTTTGGGTCAGAGAAAAGTTGTGGCTTCCCTTAGAAAAAAATAAAAAATATAAAAAAAATCACTGCTTCCTTATGATGTGCGTTGTAACTCGTTACTATGACAGCAATTGTTTCAACTAGAACCAAATCTGAGCATTTGTGGGAAAGTCCTTAATGGGCTTTATTGGCCCATATATACCCCACCCCAACCTCCTACTTAATAAACCTTTTGTTTTGTGGGCTAAACAATTACCTTTAATGTTTTATATCCACTAATAGCTTCTAAACATCACCAAGTGATAAATACTGCTGGTGCAAATGACCCATATTGTCTGTTTTTTAACAAGGGGACTGTTTTTATTGACAGACCAGCACACTGGAACAGGCTAATAACAAATAGGAAGTCGAGTGGGGTCCCATTAAAATGCAGTATATTTATGTTTTGGTCTTGATAACAACTGCTTACTGGCCATTAGTTGAGCTGATAACATCAGAACCAGGTGGTCACACCACCTTCACCATCATCTCTCCATGGATTCCCACAAGCTGTGATGCTCAGTAACAGTCAACAATCCATTGATTCAGCCACCGAAGAACAGTGAGTCATGAACAGACAGACATAAGGAAACACAGGAGACCATGCTGAGAGACAGAGGGATCTGAAGGGAATGGCTTTAGCAGCACTGGAAAGCTGTGGTTCCTGACAGCAAAGGAATCTATGTTCAAGTGTGTGTGTGTGTGTGTGTGTGTGTGTGTGTGTGTGTGTGTGTGTGTGTGTGTGTGTGTGTGTGTGTGTGTGTGTGTGTGTGTGTGTGTGTGTCCGACCTTTCTGCATTCACTCAACAACTGCACCCTCGCAGAGTGATCCTCATGTTTGTGCAAGTAGGTCACGAATGTTTGCATCTTTTTGAATGACCCCGAGTGCCTGCTTTGATGTAGTTGCAGCTCACATGTGTGCATCACGGTGAGCATCACCAATGTACTGTATACTGTGTATTTGCCCTTGGGTGCGTATATCTGCCCATACATGTATATTTGTGTGCGTGCCCACAGGATTACACTGAAGACTGCACTGAATCAGCAATCCCTAGATTTTTGACACTGAAGGATGCTGCAAGAAGTGACTGGTACACAATTTCTTTTTTGTTTCTTTTTCTCTATCACTCGCTCAACCTTCTCCTCTGTGTTTCATTCACTTACTGTTTGCTACTCTCTGTCCCCTTTTTCTCTTTGCACTTCAGGCCAGACCACAGTCGTGCTATCCAAAGCTCAGATTAGCATACTGATTAGCTAGCTTTGTGGGCTGTGTTCTCGCCTTCCTCCGAGCTCACATGCACAGCCACAGCCTCATGAATACATATTAGCACCGTCAGCAAACAAATGCATGACTGAGAGTTTCCAGAGGAGGGAGCTAGTGCACAGAATACAATGATTGTATTGTCTTTTCTTTTGTAATGTAATCAGAGAGTACTAAAGCATTCTTGTGTGATTAGAGCTTCCAACACCAGTTTACAGTAAGAGCAGTTAAATTGTTGAGCTGTTGCCATGTGTCTTGCAAGTGTCTTGTGTTCTCTCTCTGCCCTGTGTTTGTCTCCTTAGTTGGGATTTTGTTCATTGTTTTTCTTTTATTTGCCTCTTGCTCCCTGTCCACCATGCCTTGTTTTTCCACACGCAGCAGGGCTTCCATTTCCTTTTTTGTTGCCCTTTATCATTAATCCAGTTCTCTTTTGCTGCCTCCTTTGCTCCTTTTATTTTCTTTCCTCACCTCTCCCTTTTCTTCTCAAGGCATCAGTGGGGATATCTAGCCACCTGCTGCCTTCAGTGCCTCTTCTTAAATCCCGTCTTCTTCAGTCTATTGCTCTGAAAATGGCTTGATTGAGGATGGCAGATCGTGTGAAGCCGGGTGTTGATTCTAGGTGACAGGCACCATATGAGTCATCGCCATAATCACAGAGCTTCCCTCAATTGTTAACCAACCACCCTCTCTCCTCCCCCTTTCCTATATTGGGCTGCAAAACACAGCAGCTCTGGAAAGAAATGCCCTTAGTACAAGCAGTAACTTAGTGTAAAGCACATATTGTGCATGTTCATATCTACAGAATATTGCAGTGCTACATTGCTTTTGTCCTCAATACTTCAGGAGCTGGTGCCATTCATTCAATCAGGTATAATACTCCAATTCACTAAAACTGACGGAGCTTGTCTGATATGCACAAAAGCTTTTACCATTTCAAAATGTAGGGATTTCTTCATTTATAAAAGTTAACTGCTACATCTGAATTCCAAAAATAATTGACAATTCCAGCTTCAAAAACAACAGGATTGGCTGCTTAATTATGTATGTCCCATTATACTGTATGGACCTGAATTTCTTTGGATTTTTCATTTCAGTTGCTCAAAAGGTTACCTTGAGCTCTGCAGACACTTCTGTGATTTACAGGCATGTCTTTCTAAAGTTTATATAAATATAGATAGAGATAGATAGATTCAACATATTTTTATTGGCCTTAGGAAAACTAGTGGTCTAATACCATGATCTGACCAAGTCGACAAGAGAAGGCAAGGAAAATGCTGAGAAAGCAGAGACCTGAGTTAGAATAACATACAGTAACATGCAGCGGTCAGCTCAGTTTAGGCCCTCATCAGAAAATGGACCCCAAAAATAAAGTACATGAAGGAAATTGCAAAGAAAGAAGAAAACATATGCAAACAAAACAAGTGGAAAATGGAGATGACCACAATAGACACTGCTATTTTTGTTATAAAAGAATGAGGAGATCCGGATTGGACAGCTGAACAGGACGTTGAAGGACATGAGAAAAGCAGGGGACAAGGATGAGATAAATATAAAAAAATATATTAACAAGGGACAAAACAGCACAGATGAGGAAGGTCAAACGAAATGGAAGTGGATAAGTGGAAAACTGAAAGAGAAACAGACAGCAGTGGAATCTTTTGAGCTGCGAGTTCAAACGATCGGACATTTATCAGCCAGAATGACCACCAGCTAAGACAAAAGAAAGAGCTAACAGGGAAGAGGCAGAAAGCCCTGGGGCTAATTAACAGAAAGGAAAAACTGCACATGCAAAAGTTATGTTAGACCCAACAAGAAAAGGGAGTGATTTCAGCCATAGTGTCTGACAAATAGCATTCAACCTGCAGCTACTGCACAGTTCTGAGCACTGTGCACTGCAGGAGTCATAAAAGACAAAATACAAGAAATCAAAGGATCCCTATTTCTCAGAGGAGGAGGTAGGGGTGGCTCAAAGACCGCTGACTGAAAACAAGCATCTAGGCACCATTGATTGGACACATACAGAAGATATCAATCGACATAGCCAAAGGCACCATAAAAGAGAAAAGACCCCCCCCCCCCCCCCCCCCCACCCTCTCCATTGATTAAGCTGAGGCCTGTGTGATTACAAAGCAAACTCAATCTTCTGCCCACTGTAGACTGAGAAAAAGAAAGAGCTCAGGCCAGTTACGACGCATAGGGAAAAAAAAAACAAAAAAAAAACTATGATCATGTAATGGATCTGTTCATTGCTCTCCAACACTAGCATAGCTAATGTCCTCAAAGACAAGATGATTATATTAATCATTAGCTCGACGGCGAATGAAATAGCTCAGTTTTCTTATTTATTTATTTTTTATAATGGGCTTATCGTGGCTATTGCACACAGCCTCCGTTTTTCACACTTAGCAGACTGGAGCACTGTGTGCCAGCTGGATTTCTCCTCATAAGTGACTCAGATGCAGTTTGAGACTGAGAAGGGAAGTGAGGGAGAGAAGGTGTGAGGGTGCCAGGGAACAAGGAATGAAAAGAAAGACACACTAGGCCAGCCTTAGAGAGAGAGAGAGATTTTGTGTGTGTGTGTGTGTGTGTGTGTGTGTGTGTGTGTGTGTGTGTGTGTGTGTGTGTGGGTGTGTGTGTGTGTGTGTGTGTGTGTGTGTGTGTGTGTGTGTGTGTGTGTGTGTGCGCATTTATTTGCCTAACAAGGTTATCCTCAGGCAATAGCTGTATTTCAGCCAGAAGTACTGTTTGTCCAACTAAACAAGGCTTATTCAGAAATAGAAAGTCTTTTATACTGTATGTCTCAGAATTTTTTTATTTTTACATGTTCCATGTCCTGCAACCAGTGTTTGGTGAACATGACAGATGCATGACTGTGACCTCAGTAAGTCAGTCTGACAGTAACACAGCCCTAAGGACACAGATGTGTGTATGGGAAGGGGGGTGGGGTTAATGGACTCATGAGAGACTTAATTAGGTCTCTGGCACACTTACGTTCATCCTGCTGTCCAGAGCAAGTGTGTGTTTTTTGAAGCAGACAATAAGGCACATTTCCCCTTTATCTCATCCCTCTCTCTGCACAAGTGCCTGCTGACGTCTGTCTGTGTTTTTGCATAAGTGAGAGCAGGAAGGAAACAATTATTGGAGTGTGTGGGTTGCAGCGCGTGTGCGTGTGTGTGTGTGTGCGTGTGTGCGTGTGTGTGTGTGTGTGTGTGTGTGTGTGTGTGTGTGTTTCAACACCCGTTAAGAAAAAAAAATGAAAAAGAAAATGAGAGGTCGACAACAAGTGGGATCAATACGCTAAGAGCAACTGCCAATACCATAGGCATAATTTGGCTGTCAAAGCGTCTCCACATGACAGGCTCACCCACTGCGCACCAGCGCCCGTGTTCAACGCTACTGAATGTCGATACGTGTGGTCAAAAGATGAGCGGCGGCACTTACCGCAGCAGAGGACCAGCAGCGCTGTCAGAAACACCACAGCCCAGAAAGTTGACGACATCCTCGGCCAGTGACTGGCATCTTTGCGCCTTGCTACCCTTGACACCGAAGCCATTGAACAAACCGAGCACTTCCTCTTTGAAGAGACAAATGGAAAAACGTAAATCTCACAACCCAGCTCGGTCTCTCACAACGATCTCCGCATTTAATCCTATGAAAGACATGTCAAGATGGAGCAACTGATGGAAAAGCACTGATTTGCTTCTTGGCTATAGTCGGGTTGCCGGTGCGCAAAAGAAAAGGTCACATCTTCATTTGCAAACCCAGCTGGGAAATAACGCTCTGTTTGTATATTCGTGCGGAGACTCAAGTTAGTGACGGTCCCTTTAGTTGTCCCAAAGTCTCCTAACCCCAATTTACGTCCTATAGGTCAGTAGAAAGAGGCGCGGGGCGCTGGTGCCAGGAGATTGCGCTGAGTTAATGCTCAAAGTGTTCAATCATCTGTACCGCAGCGTCCTCAAACCTCTTTTCACCTGTGGTAGGTTTGTCGATTCTCCGTAGCCCCAGCAGCCACGACGGCATAGTCCAAACACCGGCTGGAAAAACGACCGAGCTCCTGTAAAATCCGCCTGAATGGTTCAAGGAGGGTTGGTCGTAAAAGGGGGGGAAAAAAGAAAGAAAAAAAAGAAAAAAGTCCTTTTAGCTCACGGTGTGGATAAGAAGTAGATGAAGATCAGAGCATGCCTGCAGAGAGAATCAGAGGATGCTGAATTGATGTGTAGCGACAGAGAGACTGTGGGAGAAAGGAGCGAGAGAAAAAGTGCGCACTGTGCGACTCCGGGTGATTTTGTCTAAAGTGAAACATTCAGATAATCCAAATTACGTCAGCAATAAACCACTTGAGGTCGCGGTTTACAGATGTAAACGTTGCTGTTACGTTGACATTAATGTTACATCATAAAATACGGTTTTAATTGAGGTTATAGATTATCCACATTTGTTTTTAACCAATAAACACTGAGGGACGTTCCTTCAGAAAGACATTACACACACACGACGATGCAGAGCTTTGTGGGGACTTTACATTGACATGCATTATTTCCATGAAGACTTATTCTAACTGCCATTAATCTTATTCTACCATAAACCAAGTTAGCAGTCTAAAATTCAGCAATGGACATGGTGGGGACCAGCAAGTACATTGCTGAGGAAGAAGGCAAGTCCTTGATAATGGAACCCACAGTTTGACAGATACACACACAAAATCAGTTATAGTAAAATAATTTTTCCCCCCCGAATTAACTGCATCAAAATGTGCTTTATTGAAATATCTGTCGCTGAGAAAAGGAAAAGTTTGATTCAGTTCAGGCACAATTTGGAAACCTTTAACGGGTTTTATCTTATCCTTTAATAAAATGTGTTTTTATTTATTAATTAAGTAAGATTAACTGCAAACCCAAGACGTTTACTTTTAATGCCATATTTATTACACCGTGCGACTGCTAATTGAACTTCGGCAGAGACAGCACCACTGTGTGTCCAGCCCCAGTGGAGGGTGTCCTGCAGTGATCAGTCAGCACAAGTGACGGCCCTGCGGCCAGCACACACAATCTCCCAGACAGCACAATGGCGAGTAGGTGCCATGGACAGCGGCACATCCTGACACTCATCCACCGCGGCCAACAAAGTGGAGCTCCAGTTCCACGGACAGCGCCAGTGGGTAAACTTCAGCACCAGGGACAGAGCGGCTGAGCGCTCTGCTGTCTGCCTGCTCCTGTCACTGTTGGATCTGTCTGTGCTGGCAGTGTAGCTCTGGAGGCCTCTGTGCTCTCACCTCAGAAACGAACTGCCATGCATACTAAAACTACACCCTGTGCGCGTCAACTAGCCTATGGTCCTTAGGGGACAACTAACCATGAATTACTCAATATTTAAGCCAGAAAATGTGCTCCACCATTTCATTACAGATGGTCTGTCAGCTGGGCTATCATTTCCAACAAGTTCCTTTGTAGAGATTCCAAGTTGTCCCTGCTTAGCCTCGCTGTAGTAATGTGCACTAGACTGGGGTCCTTGTAAAACCAGACAGTAAACTAGACAGGGATTAATAAAGTAGTTAATTGCTGTATTTGTCCCTATTAGTCCTTGTGAACAGTACTTAATTACACAGTGCAAAAACATGCTGGGCACTCAGAAAAAAAAATACAAGTAAAATGTACTAATCCACCTCCGCCCCTAGCCCTAGCACATCTCCCTAGTTCTCATTTGATGCCTTCTCTCCCTTTCCTTGTTGCAGGACTGATCTTAAAAGCAGTTGACTCAGTGCAGACAGTTGCAGGCCTGGTTGGAAAGCACTGGCATGTTGCCTCTCGTGTGCTGTTACGTCAGTGACTGTGGCACAAACCAGACAGCAAGACCGAAGCCTGCTTGGCAAACACACAAATATGCAACAACACGGATCAACCAACACACACGCGCATTATCTCAGACACACATTCTTTTAATGCAAATCAGGCCCATAAAAACAGTTTCCATCTCATTCTGTTTCTCGCTCGCACAAAGCCTTTCGCTCCAGCCTGGATACAATGCATGAGCTGTGGCCTACATATGTTATCCCTGTCTTTCACTTTTACAGAAAACTCCAAAGAGAGCACACAAGGCATGAAAACACTGACTAGGATATTGCTATTTTGGAGCATGTTACACCCCCTCTTGTTCAAAGGCTTCATTGTTTTCCTCTTTTCTTTTAACATAACACAACATTGTGGCAGTGGCTCTGTTGACTATGTGCGTTCACTGGTGTTTAGCACTTGGGTCTGGCCTCTGTTGGAGTTCTAATGATTTGACAAATACCTGTGGAGTTTAAATGGCATTTTAAAATACAGATGAGGATTCAAATGAAAGATCCACAAGCTGCTGCCAAGTGTGACAGCTCTGAAAAAAAAAAAAAGTCAGATAAACACAATTTCTTTGGAAGAAATATGATCTCCCATCTTAGAGGAAGCAGTGAATGATACCTGTAACTAATGCAGCACAAATAGATAATCAAGCAGTGAAGGGAGCTCTGTTGTTTGCTTGATGCTTTTGAAGAGATATGTTGTCCACAGGCAACTATCAAGCTTTACATAATGTGTAATCGCACCAAATTCAATTAACAGATGGTATTTCACAAAGCATAGAAGAACATTTTGAAAGAGCCTCAATATTTCTGAAATTCCAAGTGATTACTATCAGATAATGAATGTTCTTTAAACTTACTAATGACATAACCACACGGGAATTAGAAAATAAAAACCTGCTCCTCAACTATACTGTGCATCCACTTAGCCAGTTTGCAAAATATA
This sequence comes from Channa argus, assembly GCF_033026475.1. Lineage (NCBI taxonomy): Eukaryota > Metazoa > Chordata > Actinopteri > Anabantiformes > Channidae > Channa > Channa argus. The sequence continues at coordinate 13,195,840 of NC_090217.1, read as the reverse complement.
TAAATAGTGCAATTATTAAAGTCAAAAAAGAACATTTAGTCCTGGAACAGGCAACGCATTGTACCAAAGTTTAAAGGCTAAAGCTATGTCTGGGTCTAAGTTGTAAAGTCTAATAAGCTGAGAAAGGGGACTGACTTTTTGTTCTAAGACCTTCTGTCATTTTGTTCTATAAAGTGCATACAGCCAGTGAACACCAGTAAGTCCCACTGAAAGTGCCTGGAAGTGATTAATATTAAATAAATAACAGTAACTTCCTAGAATCTCAGCTGAGTGTCTGGCAACTGGTCCCGGCCAAGAAATTGCTTGGCAATTTATCTTTGTGTTGCCATCTTGACTGGTCACAGTGGAAACAGCAGGACTTAGTCATAGAGAAACAAACTGCAAACTGTGGAAAGTCCTGCTTCCAAGAGGTTTTGTAAGAACAAAGAACAACATGTACTCATGCACTATTGCAAAAAAATGTAATCAACCTGCAAGTCAATCTAAATTTGTTGAAAACATCTTAACTAAAGCCTTTGTAAACAGTTGAGAAAGTTAAGTGATGCATATTTCAGTGATTTTAAAGCTTCTAATTAAAGCATTTGATTAAATCTTAAATGTTTCAATGAGAAACATGGCTATTAGGTTTCAATTTATGTATTAAGAGGATTCTGGTTTTTTTTTTTTTTTTTTAATGGCCTGGTGTTGCAAAGCAAGCACAATATCAAACTGTCAGGTTGACTGTTCTGTAGCAGCAAAACATCTGCACAACTGGATGGAGCCAGTTCCATGCTGGACTGATTGTGTTCTTGTTCTAGCCCTTCTGTAGCTAATGTTATAATGTTTGATTAAAATCCCACACAAGAGGGCCAATGGGAAGTTTGCATTTAACCCAATATGGATGTCTTTGGCGGAAACTGGAGCAAACCCACACAGAAACATGCAAAGTAAACTAAGAAAAGGCCAGAGGTGTTCAGACATTTTTGGTGTCTGTCAGAGTTCTTGTCCTCCATGCAGTCATCCAACCACCCACCTCAACCAAATGCTCCAGTGGAGCTGCCAATCAACTGAATAACTTCCTGTTAAGCAACTTATAGTTACATTCTCCTAGTAGCATTTACTCTTTTCATGCAGATACATAAAAAAAAGTCAGAAATTTGTGTCAACTCTGTAGTCTCATGGAAATTTAGAAATGCTTTTCTAATAGTAAGACATGGGTCACACAGAACATTGAAACAAGTATTAATAAGAAGCTGTTATTTTAAGTGGGCATGGTTAAAACTGCTCAGAAGGATCTGAAAGGGCATTTGAGAGAGAGAAAGGGAAGTTTAAACTAAAAAAAGAGTGGACTTTGACTTAAAAAACAATAAAAGTCCCAAGGAGAGATCTCTTATTTGGGATTTTAATCCAGATGATGTTCATAAATTTGTTGTTCTTTTGCTATGGTTGATTATCAGGACTTTTCTAAGCCAGGTTCTTTTTTTCATTGGCATGGACGAACTGTGAAATCACCTGTCCTCCCCTTACTCATCAGGTTTGACACCAGTTTAGACATTTAAATGCCAACCAGGCAGACAGCATTCATCATCATAAACCTTTATGTGCTCGTCAGTGATGTGAGGGCTCACATCTTTTCTAGATCTCTCTATATCTAGAATGGCCGAGACCTACACGGACATTACTGTTGTAGTGTTGAATACTGTTAAAAGCAGAACTCTTCTACAACTTCCTACCCACTTAAACCTTTCCTCTCATAGCACTGTGCTTTAATGTTTTATCCTTGACTTGTATCATTTTTTATGTATTTTTAATTTATTTATTTTTTGCTTTGTACCTCGCTTGTAAGTCGCCTTGGAGAAAAGCAACTGCCAAATGACTAAATGTAAATGCAAATGTAGAACATCTTGTATAGTGCCTGTCTCTAATAGAAATCATGTTTGAGAGCTTATTGATTTAAGACCTATTGCATTACACTCTCATATTATAAAATGTTGTGAGGGGATGTTATTAGAGCCCCTCAAGACGCAAGTAAACTCATTTCAAGATCCCTTGCAATTTGTTTATAAGGAGGAAAAGAACTGCAGATGATGCACTGCTGTACGTTACTTCCCATATACAGTATAGTCAACTACTGTACAGATAACTCTATATAACTTTACATGTACAGACTGTAACCTAATCAACTGGAATCAAAATTAATTATTTTTCCTTTCATAGTGTCAAAGTAGCGTGGATTTTGGACCTGAAATCAAGGCCTTAGTATATCAGATAGTTTTAATGAATAGTGGAGCCCAAAAGGGAACAATTTTGTCAGCCTTTTTATTTCCATTGTATACAGTCTATAGCAGATAGGAGTCATGTCATCTCCGAACTTTTCTAACTTCGTACTGATTCTAACTTGGTGGGATTCATGTCACGAATGTGTTGAGACCTGAAACTTAATATTGGTGAGATGAAGAAGATAGTTAGACTTTTAGGATAAAAAGATTAGTGAATAGAAACTGTATTGTTTTGTAGGTATTTGGGAATTTATACAGTACAAACATAAAATTAAGTTGTCAGTAAATGTAACTTAGGAAACTCAAGTTCGTCCTTTGACATTATTAAGACATTTCACAGTCTTAGAGTTTTGTAGCCAGCCCTTTGTTGGATGCTGTCATATGTTGGAATAACAGAGTGTGAGCCACAGGAATAGGAGCAACAAGTTCATTGAGAAGGCCGGTTCATTATAGAATCCAGAGAATAGGATCAGAATGAGAGTACGGACCATACTTCAGTTTGAGGATCACCCTGTTTGAGAAGTGAGAGGTTTCGGATGCTCCACTGAACGATTCAGAGGCTCTTTTTTGTCAACTGCTGGGAAATATCTGAAAGAGGATTTATCCAGACTGTACAGTTAAGTTACAAAAACATGTGGGTTACAGTTCTGCTATGTATTGTGTCCTGGGTTCATAATATTTCATTATATTAAGGTTTGATTAGTTCTTACATAACTTTACAATTTTATGGCTCTTGCCCCGATTATGGTTACTTTAAATTCAATGTCATACTGTCTTATTTATTTAATAATACTGAACACTCCATATTCTAATGCTTCACCTAATATTTCATGCATGCACTATTGATTTGGATACTGTTGCAGCTCTGTAACTGATTATTGGCAGTAGTCAACACCATGTAATATTGATTAAGATTTTACAAGTCAGTGAGACCTTAATGAGGCAGAGGGGAGGAGTGGGAAGAACTTTACACGTTTTTTTAATTGTTATTTTGTGAAACCAATACAGGAAACTCACTGATTGACTAACAAACTAAAGCTTAATGATGCAACCTTGCTAACAAAAAAATAAATAAAACACACTTTACATTCTACCACATCTAAGGAGTCAACTGTCATTGTAATTACAGTGAGCGTAACAAGCTCTGTCCCAACAACTGCACTTACTGTAGAATCAGGTTACATGATTTCTGAGATGCTGGTACAAAGAACTTCTCTCTGCTGGGGCACCATTTTGTTAAGTGGATGAAAATTTTTGACATTTAAACTAATGGCATCTTCCAAATTTCGAAGCCACAATTTGGAAGAAAGACACGACTGTTAAGTATTGAATTTACAATAATGGATTGGGCCTAACATGTACAATAACATATCACCTAGCATGAGCTTAGCAACAGCCATTGTGTCAGTAATAGAAAACCTAGTGGGGTACGTCTCCTGCTCTCCGTGCACATTGAGCTTCTCAGTGTGGGCGCATCTGAGGCCTGACCTTTCTCTGTGCTTCTTCCCTTTGATCCATCCAGACACAAGCAACTTCCTCTTTATTGCGCCAAGGAGGAGGGCTTTGAAGTGAGCTTGCCACTCAGTGATTTAAGCGAACAAAGTCTTCTTATTGGCACCACAGCAGGCTCTGTCTTACTGTCACAGATTAAGAGAAAGAGAGAAAACCAAGAAGCCTTTCTCAGCTCTCTGAATATCTGTTAGGCAGCGGTTCGCCACAGAGGGAGATCTCCGACTTAATCCTGGAGCTGAACAGCTTCCTACACTCAGCTACTTAATTGCTGTGGTGATAATGAGTCAACACAATAGTAACATTTTTCATTTGAGCCTTTGGCAACAGCAATATCCCCTCATTTTGACAACATCAATGTGACATACAAAGAAAAAGCTTAAGAATACAGTAACATGACTGGCTAGTTTGGCAACCCATTTGTTTTAGTGGAAAAGGTGAAATAAATAAGTAACTTAAAAATATATCCAGCACAACGATTTATTAACAATGGATTTGTCCTGTAGTTACGCGATTTAAATAGCCTAAATTAAATACTTTTGTTGGCTTATGTTCTTTTGAATCCATATAGACTAAGTTATAATATTGGATTTTATTCACATGTAACATGCAGCCTGCAGTCATATTTTCATAGGTTTGCTGACACAGCTATAGGTTTTCACCGCACAAAACTGACAAAATCTGTGGCTCTAAAAACACATGTGGTGCTCAAAAGCTTAAAATGCCTATGGTTTCTCAGAATAAAACCCTATACCAATTGAAAACGTACACTGATCATAAACTGCATCTCCCACAATACACGTCGATCACGGGACCCATGAACTATTGGCATCCCACCACCAGATCAGTGTTTCGCCTTCAGCATTTAACATGCTATTTCTCAACAAGTGGAAGTGAGAAATGCCAGCAATTAATCCCAAAATATCCAATAAGTGTAAAGTTGATGCAGAAGGAAGACGACTGTTTCTCATCAGTATCAATCAGCGTGTGTCTTTTGTGTCATGAGGCAGTGTCCGTGGTGAATACAAGTAGAATACGTGGCGGCATTTTGAGACCAAACACAGCCCCAAGAAAGATGACATATCCTACTTTATGTGTGTAGCAAAATTCCTATTTCTCTTGATGTTATTTTCAAAGGAAAAATATTTTAAATTTAGTTTTTCCAAATTTGTTTTGAGGAAAACTTTGCAGTCTTTTCAAATTCATATTTTTTGGTTAAACAATTGTCAGTTTTAAATTCTAGTCATGTTTGGTCCATCTTAAACTGGTTTGATTTTCGGCCCCTCCTCAAACATTTGTCATCTCGAGTTGCCCATAAGAGGAACAAACCATACAATATAACCATCATCAGCAGCTGATGTTTATTGGGGCCTGGTGGCTCAATGAGTGGAGCATCGGTTTGGGATGCATCCCAGATAAAGTGCCCAGATAAAGTGGGTGGGTTGGTGCCGGAAGGGCACCGGTGTTAAAAAAAAAAACAAAATCATGCCAAATAAACCCTGAAGGGACAAACTGAAATGACTTTATCAGCATGTGATGTAAACCATCTTAGTTTAGCATACTAACATTTGCTAATGACAGCTAAACAAAAAGTACATTTGAGTTTAATTATATTATCAGTAATTTGCAGATATACTTTAACATGAATTAAAATGTTTAAAATATTGGAATTTTGACATGATAAAGGTAGAAAATAGATCAATACTTTTTTTTTTTTTTTAATTACAACTGTGCAAAACAGATGTCAACCAAGTTTTCATTGGATTGTAATATTACATTTTAAAAAGAATGTTACTTTTGGCTGCAGTTATTAATATGATTATTATTTATTTACTTAAGACCGCAGTGAAGGAGTTCAGTACCCTCTCTCCCCCCACCACCACCTATAAAACAGAATTATTAATAAAAGTCTCACAAGCCAATATTCTTCCTATATAGGAGAAAATATATATATATTTTTTATTACCTAATCTATCTTGGTGTTGAAGTACAAGGTGAAAAAAAATATTAAATCATCAGTGAGCTCTCCCATTACAATACAGTTTTTCAGATCAGCCTCTTCTACTTAGGCAATATATATATATAAAAATAAGCCGGTGTCATATATTTGTGCAATTTATCAGTGTTGTTATGATGCATTCAGGCTGTTCATGAGGCCAGTGCCATATTTTCACTTTTCTATCCTGCTTCAGCCTGTGTAAAAGTCTAAAAATGTATGTTCATGTGTGATGCCTCTTCTCTCACATGTGGAAAATATCCCAGCTCCAACATTACAGATAATGCAGCTGACAGTGATGATTACAGATGTGAGATGAACGTCTTGACCCTTCATAGCAGCCTGTCTGTGAGCTCCTCTTGTAGCAAATTAACATTTCAGCAGAGCCATTTGACTAATTTAAAGAGGGCTAAGGGATAATATTCTTTCCAACAGCAGGGGTGAATACTGATGCCACGCACTGTAAACAACATGGTGGGAACATAGTGACCCACCTGTTCCCCACACAAATCTCTTTGCTGTCATTTACAAATGAATACCAGGTGCATTTGCTTGTGTTTCCTTCCTGACTTGGCACCTTGCCCAAAGCCAAAAGAAAATCAAATAGAGAAGAGAAATGCATAACATCACATTCGCAAATGAAAAGAGGCTAAGTTACTTATCAATTGAAATATATAATAGTTTTTTTCTCCTTTTATGGTTTTCCTTTGTTAAAGACCTCAGTGTATGGAAACCTGAAGTGTAAATATAGACTGGTAGTGTCTTGCATGCTGCATTTTCTTGTCTCCTTTGCAACATAAAAATAACACAACTGAAGTATATTTTCAGCTTTAATAAATGCAAAACAAGGTGAAAGGTAAACTGAAAACCCTATAGGAGGGAGGATGAGAAAACAAAGGATCAAAAGGTGCACAGCCGTGCAAAAGTAGGACATAAAACATGCAAATAAGCTGTATTTTGTTTATACTGTAGACATAGTTAATAAAGTTTTAAGACCGTTGGCTACATTCCATTTTAAACTAATTCTTATTATGCATTTAAAACTGAAACCTTAACATCAACTAAGAACTAAAATCACAGTACATCACTGACAAATCCTTACTTTACAAATGTCACTGTTGAAAGGTATGGTGAAGTATGATGATTCTAACTAGACATTTTATGAGGACATCAATATCACACAATGTGTCCCATGACATCTGACACTTTATATTTAACAGATAGACGTCTAGTATGGACTTTATGCATTATTCAAAAGACAAACTAAATTAGCTATTTTGTTACAGGTATGTTTACTGATTTTGTAGCAGAAGCCAGCTACAAACAGTTCGGTGGCTCCTACACATTAGCTGAATTAATTGTATTATTGTTAATATTTATTGGGTGTGAGGGTAAATTAGAGGGTATTAACGTTGGTAAGATGATCAGTCAGAAATTCACATTATCTCCTCCTCAGAACTAACGTGAATGTTTTTTTTCCCCCTTGGCTGCTAACATAAACGTACCATTTCTCACTGCAAGAAACTAAGTAAGTACTTCTTTAAAATTGCACGATGTTCCTTAGAGCTGTTACGTTAGGTATCAAACTGAGGGTTGACAGATGTTATGGAGATTTCACTTTTCTTGGAAACACTGGAAATGTCCTGGAATGTACCTGGAGGACACGTTGAATCAGTTTGACCTATTTGTTAACATATACTCCAGGATGGTTTTGCTTATTGTGGTTAATGTCACAGGAAAGTGTTGTTTTTAAATGATTTCTGATGCAACCTTTGTAGCAAAACTTGCTAACTCCAGGGGTGGCTCCTTAACTTATGCGCCAGGACGGGGTAATACATAAAGCAGACGCACAGCAACTTTCATTCATTTGAAGTAGTGTTACACACTAGAGGTCAGTTTGATTGCTCTGTTTTGGTTTTACACCAATTTGGGAGAATTTTTTCTGTATTTTGAACTTTGCCATTTGCTGTTTAGTCTTGAGGTAAAGACAGTTTACTTCTTACATAAATAGTTTAGTGATGATTCCATGTCTGAGCAAATATATTAATTGCAAATAGGATACTAATAAATGCTGCTTGTAGCTTCACATTCTAGCCTAAATAAATGTTATTTATCTTCAGTTCAAAAACATCACAGCTTAGATGCAACATGTATTTGCCATCTGCGACAAAGATTTGCAGATGTTGAACAAACATGCATCCAATGCTCAATATGTATTTGCTCTTGGCCAGTTGTCTCTCACCTGCCTCTGACCCAAACTTGATTTGAGATCATTGCCAGTGACTGACTGATTGCTTATTTTATATAAAATCAGGTTGTGTTTTGGATGAAAAAGAACTGTATATGTTTGAATTTGCATCTATTTGCATACTGGTTAGGAGTGATAATGGAATTGTGTGCTCTCAGATGACAACATTACATTTTTGTGGCGAGTATTGCTCAATTCATGGCAAATGAAAGAGGCCTGATTATCCCATTATGCTACCTATGTCACAGTGGCGTGATGGTTCGCATTTCCTCTCAATGCCATGTTGTACGAGGGGGGAAAAAAACTTTTTAATAGAATTCAAACAATCAAAATTATCTGCGGGCAATTCTCTTTCTTGTGAACAAGGTCCCATTAATTGCATTTACAGACTCTGAAATGAAGTATGGCGAATGCTTTAAGTCTGTGACTTCCAAACTAATTTGCATGGTAATGAATGTATTTCTCTGGGAATCTGAAATGATCCCATATGAGCTTTTTCGAAGCAATGCTACGAGACACTTGGAGAAGGGGTCTGGTAAAAGGAGGTGAGCATGAAGCAGTGCTCTAATGAAGGCCATTGTGTGCAAATTTCTCCTTGGTTTAAATCTGCCAGACTCTGTCTAAAGCTTGGAAAAGGACTGTTTATAGAAGTGCAGTCCTCACAGAAGCTTAACTGATGGCTATTGTTCTGCTGTAATAAGACTGTGTCTCATTCTTTTGAAAATATGATTGATTTCTAAATAGGTTAAGACGCTGGATCATAAACAAATAAAAGGCTAAAGATTTACATGTGGAGTAGACGGAGTGCTTTTCTATTTCATTTTCCCATCAAGCTTTGGGCTATTTGGCAATCTGCCAGCTAATCATCCATATTCAATCAATGCCAGACAGGCAGGCTGCAGTCTAATCTCTCTGACCCTTTCCTTCAGTTCTGGCCCTGCTTTAGCCTCACCCTTCTGTCTCTTTTGCCCCTGCCTGAGTTCCATGTAAGCAAACTTTCTAACACCTCTGACCACTGTGCGCAGTCATTCCTTCGCTGCCTTTTCTGTACTGCGTTGTTTCTGTATTTCTACCCTTTCCTGCACACCATAAATTCCCCTCAGACTGTTTCCATTCTGTTGCTTCTAGCAGTCCCGTCCAGCATTTTAATATCCTTACTTCTGTCTGTGCTCTCCCCCTCTTCTTCGCACCCCATCATAGTTTCAAACCCTCGGCCCTCTCTGTTGGCCAGACTGTACACTGGCCTCTCTCAGCCAAACTGACAAACTCGTACACTCCAGTGTCCTTGGCCTGGCTGGGCCTTTTGCACATACTATATGCCTCAGTCTCTTTTTCCTTAACCGGAATAGAGAAGAAGCATGAAGGGCAGGAATCAGTATTCTGAGAAAAAAAAAAAAAAACACACAAATTGACAGACCTGAATCCTCAGGGCGGCTTTACGGATTCTCGGCACAGCGTTGAGCAAGAGGCTCGTGCAGCCATGCGAGACCAGCCACTAGAAGGCTAAATATAAAATAACCCCAAAAGAGATCTAGGGATATGGGATATGTGTCTGTGCTATCTAACAATCTCAGCCAGCCAGAATAGCAATATACAGTAAACCCAAGGGATGAAAGCACACAGGAGAAATTGGAGTTTTGCTGGGTATATCTTGTTTATGTGTACATACTGTAGGTTCAAGAAAGCCTGATGCATCATGCATTTCCTTGCGATTTCCTATTGGAGTGCAGTAGGACTTCACCTTGCAAAGTCCTAATCTGTTCTTATATGATGCTAGAATTGGTTGACAGCCATCCAAATGTAAATTCATTGCAAAACACTCAGTGAAGTCATACTGTTGAGTGCAGCATGAATTGGCCAGCTCCCAGCTGACTAAATAAAAATCTGGATTGATCCAAGGGACGAGCAATGCCACAGAGCCTGTGTATTTTCTGTGTAATGTGCAGAGGAGGAGGAGGGGAGCACAAGGGAATCGCTCCGTAATCTACTCCACCATTCACAGTACCTTTCTCACTCACTCCATAATAACCTCAAATGGGTTTCACTGGCCAGGCTCAAAGCTAGCCAGTGAGCTCTGGAGACAAAGTCCCATTCCGATGAAAAATGCCCAACTGCAAACAATGCAATAGGGACACACACACACAGTAAACATCTCTATGTCTAGCCCGGAAGTAATTAGAGAAGGTTGAGCTGGTGAGTAGCACTGTTGGCATCTCAGTCTATGGAACATTGGTGTTGTTTTCTCTCCAATTACCTACAGTTTCTCTTTCTCTCAACCACAAACACAATTTACTGCAAACAAAGACAAGATGGAAGATAGAGGGAAGAAATGAGTGACAGCCAAAAAACACACAAAAAAAGAGTGTATGAAGATTGCAGTTAAAACAAGAAGGGCACACAAAGTCAAAACATGCGCAAAAGGGATTCTCAAAGAAATTTCAGTGAATAGCAGAGTAAAGGAGCTGCACACCCCCACTGTTTATTTTCTGTCTCATAATTACCGCAATGATTAATGACTGCTATATGGTGTTTTCATAGCATGAGAGATCATCTTAAAAAGGAGCTGTGAAGTTTGTTTGGAGCTGCTGCACATTTTGTCATGCCTGGATTGTTGACATTCATGTTGTGTTCCTCAAGAATTCCCATTCCTGTCATGACTATGCGAACTTTGACTGTGGATGGGAGGATATGCGTACCTGTCATAGCTCCATGTTTCAGAGATTCAAATGTAGTTTGTAAAATTAACAAATTATAATGTGCAAATACTCTGATATTACTTTGCATCTCTGCAATGCAAGCACGCTCTGTTCACTTCCTGCAAAAGTGTTTGAATGGAGCATTGTGGTAAGTCGAGTTAATCTGTGCTGTCTTTTAGCCTCAAGTTGCACATTTAGTTTTTGCTCATTGTCAATTTGTCATTCAAGCCCACGCAAAAAGCGCTGAAAACAAGAATCGCAAATTTTATACTTATAGAAGTTGCTAAAAAGGACATAAGCTGATTACAGCCTTGTGATGAGCTTTGATGATGGTGAATGATGATGCCTTTGTGCATGTCCCACAGCATCCAAACCAATGACAATGAGTGTATGTATACTACTTGATATTACTTTAAAATGTGATGTGCTCTAACATAGTTAATGCTTACCTAACTTTACTGATGTATTTAATTGATTTACTTACTTAATGCATGATGGAATAACTTCGTTACCATGACTGCAAGTAAATGATTAGTGCATGCATTTACTTAACAATTACTTAGGTCTTAGTTAATGCCCATTACTGTATTAACTAATAATTAATGTACTTTAAGAGCTGTGGTCCCAGAGAGGGAGTGACGGCACATAGCGTAATCAGGAAAACAATACATTTTCTTTAGAATTGTTAGAAAAACAATTTTTTTTTTTGCCTCCAGCTACTGTGGGCACTGCCTAAAATAGATGTCATAATGTTTCATAAGAGGTCTAGAATTCTGCCAGCTAACACCATCAGCTCACCACAACTAGCTGCAGCAGCAGGCTTTGCCATGACTTAATCATTTTACTGTATATCAAATCATAACTTAACAAATATATTATTGACCTAGATACAAGGCTTATTTATTATGCTATCAGCAAAGTTTTGGAGAGTAAACAGTTAAACACTTTTTAGTGCACAGATATTCAATAATGCAGCTTTGCACAAAGTAAACAATAGTGAATAGTATCACACTTTCTCTGTTTCACTTCCCTAACTCTGCTCCATTTACTTGTCTCCCTGAATACACCATTGCTAATTAGTCTGTCCCTTAATCTCTGTCTTAATTTTACTATCTACAAGTTGTCACAATGGACTGTCAAGGGAGGGCAATAAATCTCTCACAGAATTTCTTCTTTTAGAAACGAGTTCATGTTTGTATCATTTCGGTATTTGTACTTAGATTTAAATTTGATCTGACTGGGATAATACAGAAAATTATAATGTGTGCACGAGAGGACATGATTGCATAAATAACACCTCCTGCATCACACGATTTGGCTGAACTGCGAAACATATTGTTACCAATTAGGCACGGTGTTCATTTTTTATTTTCAGATGCCAAAACCACCAGAGTGGGTTTAATCAAACAAAAAAAACGATTCTCATGGTTGGTGCGCATTCATTGTTTTCATTAGATGACAGCTGAAATGCATTTGATGCCAGAGAGATAAATTCATTTTACTTAAAGACATTTCATTCTGCAGACAGTTGATTCAGCAGCTCATTTTTTCTTCTAGTAAGGTACCGATCGAGATGCTCAGGGTGGCAGGCCAACTTTTAGTCAACAGAACAGTAAAAATGTGATTGATTTGTTCATTCAGCAGGTTAGTCATTCATTAAATGAACTATTTCAGTCATGGCGCAGGTAGCCTAAATTGCTGCTGGCTATACAACATTTTTACAAAGATCGATTGATTTCCACGTAGTTGAAAGAGAAACTTGTTTCCTTTTGTATTTCCTTCTTTTTTTCCTGCTAGTTGATGTAAGGCAATTGACACTGCCAAAGGCAGGATTTTGCCTCGACTAACTGTAATGCAACACTGTCACTTACTTAACCTCACTTGTTTGTTTACATACTGATGCAGAGAAGTTGAGGTGAAGACTGTCATCCACATTTCACCATCAGATGCAAGATTCAGCAGGTTAGCACAGTTAAAGTGACAAGCCTGCACATCAGTGCGTGTGTGTGTGTCCAGAGCCTTTCTCAGTCTGTAGGTGGACAGCTGATGGGCTTCTTCTTTCACCTCGCTTGGCCTTACGAGTGTGTCTGCGTGGGTTTTTATGTGTTTGTGCACCCATCGGGGAATGTGTGCGTATGCCTGACAGCATACTTGTGTACTGTTTGTGGCCGTGCATGTCTACTTGTGTGTTGGTTTATCTTTTTGCATGCCTGTCAGACTGTGGATAGCTTTTAGGTGTGAAGAGGGGCAGTCGCGAGGCTGACAGCCCATGGAGGGGCTTGTTTTTGGGGGCGAATACTGCAGAGGTCTAAAGCTTCAAGCTGGTAAAGTGGAATGAAGAGCTGGAGCTGTCAGGTGTCTCTCTTTTGCCTATCCATCCTTTTTTTTGCCCTTCACGGCTCCCTCTAATTTTTTCTCCTCATCTCTGTCTTTTTCTGCATGACACCTTTCTTGTCTCGAATCAGCAATGAGTGGAATCTCTCCAATTCTGTCTCTTCGCCCAGAGATAATTGCACATGAAGAATTTCTGGTATGCAGACCTGATAACTCGTTGCAATTCTTTAAAGTGCAGTGTAATAAAGGGCGACATGAAAATAAGGATTCTGGCTCTGCTTTTTAACCAATGTGTTAGAAAAATATCCTGAAATTAAAGCTGGCAGTCAGCAGCGACGCTGTCATTTCACATTCAAAATAATAAGAAAGTGTGTCACTGTCCAAATACTTGAAGAGCTTAGTCTGTAAAGCCTTTTCTGAGCCAGGAACCTGCAGAAAGTAGAAAAGAGGTATGTATTTTAATGCCATAACTGTCCTGGGCAGAGCTCATGGGTAGAAAACACTCCCTAATCATTAAGGCACAGTTCCCACTCTGCTCACCAATCACAGTCTCAACCTTTATATGAGTCAGCTACATTTTTCCTCAGCCTTCTATCACACTAACTGAGTAGCTTTTTAAAATTATTAGTGGTAAGAGCCCTCATTTTATCAAAGAAAATAAAATATGTAGGAAAATATGACACTGCAGCTACTGTGTCCATTTTTCGATTTTTTTTTTTGGGGACATATTTTTTGGAGACAGTGTTAAAGTTTTAACAATGCAGCAATTTAAGACATCCGTCCTCTTTGAAACGTTCTACATTTGGGATGGCCTATTATGCAGTTTGCCCACAAAGTGTGAGCAAGCAAGTTTCACAAATGAGCTCCCATTTGGAAAGAGGAAGCTGGTTAGCTTGGTTTGCTGAATGTAGCACTGATTCTCATTAGATATTCCTTTTGTCCATGGTATTTCAGCACCTGCTGAGCTATTGACAGCTCCCACAAACTCACTGCTGTTTGTCCGGCATTATAAAAAGGGGTCTAATGTCATGGGTCCAGTCGCGATGACAAATTACCAGAATGTAAAAAGCAGTCATGTCACCGCATCCCTCTGTGTGTTACTCATTTGAATGGCAATATGGCAAAACCTTTAATGTTTGTCACACAGTGACATATGGAAGACTAAAACAATGATAAAGGTTCCAAAATTTTTCCAAGCTCTGCAATCCAGTGGGTCTGTCCAAAAAAAAAAAGCATACAAACTAAGTAAGAAACTTTGTTTACTGTTACTTCTTTTAGCTTATAACAATCATCAGTAAGGTCCATAACTTGGCAGTATCCACATTCATAGTTCTATCATATCTTCATGTATCTCTCATTAGTCAAATCTTCCTCAGGTACCACTTGTGTCACATTTTCCAAATAATAATAGATAAAGGATAAGACAATGTGGCTAAGATCATCCCACCTTAAAATGAGCTTGTGCAGATTACAGCCAATGTTGCCCAGGTGAGAGGAACAAAAAGGTGAGAATACAGATAAATCAGTACAACGCATCGCTCTGCAGGAACTTTGGTGATTTTAGTAATATGAGCAAACTATGTTTCAGCAGCAACAATTACAGAAACGCACAATTCATTATTAATCACAACATAATAAAATAGCCCGTCAGTAAAGGAGTCAGTAAATATAAAACATGACAGCTTCTGACATTGTCCACAGCTGCTGTAGAAAAACTTCCTGTTCAGTTCATCACATGCCTGAAGCATGTTAATGCAGCAGTAGATATTTTGATAACGTGCCAGAGCGCAGTGCAGTTAACACTCAACCATCCACAAGGTTTACTGTAGGCAGAAATACTAAGAGGGGAGATTCTCCTCAAAATAGATATGGAAATATTGTGATAAAACCTTATGCCACTTGGCTTTGCTGTTTATTTGTGAAATAACCAACATAAGTTATTTAAGTGAGAGAGAGAAAGGCTGCTGAAAGACAAGCTGCAGAACATACTTAATCTACCTGACCCGTGTGCAACGGAAATCAAGAACATGCAGAAGGAAAAAAAAAAAGTAGTCCAGTAGAGGGGTCTGTGTTTATTTTTTATTAAGTAATTCTGTGTATCCTGCTCAAGCTCTCTGTTTTACCAGTTGTTCATGTTTTATTTTGGAGTTGCCCACTGCTGATGGAGGCTGCGCATTTGGCGATGTGAGTATCACAGGGTGTGTACTAAGCCCAGTCTTGTACGTCTTTGTCAAGGTTTGCAAACATTACCACCATCATTGGCCTGATCACTGGGAATGATGAGTTGGCCTACAGAGATGAGATAGAAGCCCTGACAATAACCTCTAACTCAAGGCGGTGCTGGACATATCTATGCAGCCATATCTATATCAAGACGTGTTGAGAGAAGTGACAGCTTCAAATTCCTCAATATCAATATCAGTAAGCCGTTTAAGTGGGCAACACACATTGAGTGAGTGGTTAAGACTGCAAACCAGCACCTTTTCTTACATGTTCAGATTTCTATCAGAAACAGAGGCATACACCTATGGATGCTGCACAGACAACAAGAGCTTGGAAATACATTTTAATCTATCAAAATTACCAGCAGGAATGTTGTACTTCAGTGCATTCCTTATGCTCTATGATGCTTATGAACCGTGTAATTTCAACTAAAACGTTTCATAGATTAAGCTTTATAACAGTGACTCCATAAGTTTAGGATCACAAGTGGATCACCAAATTGGATATTATGATCATCATCTGCATCTACATCTGTTCTTCTGTTTCCACCTACAGCAGCGAGGTGGGTGGTGCAGTTTCTTTTCTCTAACAAGTCTTAGAGGCAGAATCAATAGATTTTGTTGCATTAAGAAAGATTCAATAGCAGGTTTACGTTGAGGTTGAAGGCACTGCCCCTGAAGATTAGGTAACCAGCATTATACGAGATGACAGAGCGCAGAAAACCTCGCTTAACTCCGCAGGGAGATCGAAAAGGTATCCAAATCCAAAACACAGCTGGATGTTTGCATCAGCGCCAGGGACTTGAAGTGGTGTTCTACAGGTGCCGCTAATTGGATTGATAAAAAAGATGGTGAATAGTGATTGGTTTCTGTGTGGGTAAGTGAGAGGAGTGGTAGCTTTAGGGCTTAGTTAGATTAAATGAATCAGGAAGGAGTAGCCTTTTAGATTAAGGCTGATAGGATAATAAAAGGGAAGCAGGAAAATATTTGAATGGACAGGAGCCAGGAGGCTGAGAGGGTGATAAATGAAAGAAAAAATGAGACCATATCAGGCTCCAGGTTATAACAGGTTCTCTCACATTTACAATGTTGCATTTAAAGCGTACTTGTAGGAGCCCAGTATGATTTCAGGCCTGAGGAAGTGCAACAAAAGTAATGAGTAGCCCAGTCTCACAGGTAGTAGATATTCTTTGCAGGCCAAAACACCAGCAACTGTATGACTCAGAATGAGCTGCAAGAAGCTGACTGATTCTATTTAAGATCCATTTAAGTGCCATTACCAATACACAACAAACCTCTGTGCTGTTGTCAGTTTCTGTCAGCGGACTATTAGGTTTTGTCACATGCAGGTGTGCAGAACCCCCAGACCCCCAGGTTCGTTATCCAAGGTTGCAGGTGGGTACAGACAGGCTACATAAGAGAATCAAACAGCATTTGCTATTGTCAGAGCGTCTAACAAGTGCCCAAAATGTATTTGGTGATGTGAATAGTTGTTGAACACAGGCTGGTGGGAGGATGTGGTACAAGGTGGGTGGATGTAGGAGAACATCCTACAAGCGTGGGCTGTGCAAAAAGTGGGGATGTGTGCAGTCTTCAGAAACATGTACAGTAGTTTGAAAGCGATAAAACACAAGCTGGAAGAAACAGTACAGGAAAACCGTGGAGCAGGGAATTATTTCACGTTTGTAAATGTACAGCAATGTAATAACACGCCATTTACCATAGTAATGGTCACTTATTAGGCCTAGTAAACAATATTCTGCTTGTGCACATGTAGGCATGTTTAGGCAGCATGTCATTTCTCTGTTGATGCCAGTTCTGCTTAAGTGTTTATAAGCTTAATGGTCCACAAAGCGTCTTAGTGTCGACAAATTATCTTTTGAAGCAGGCTAGTTTCTATTATTCTGTAGAGTTTGCATTCGATCAGATTTTTGATGTAGCAGGAAACAGAACCCTTTAGAAATGCTTTTGTTGCTCCTTTGCTGCGAGACCCTTATTGCATTTACAGATTGTATTAGTCTGTCAAAGTAGCCAAAAAAAGAAATTATAATTAAATGCAGCTTTAATCTAAATTAAAAAAAAATTAATTATCCCAACACCTATTCATGTTTTTATCCTAAACTCATATTTTGCTCAGGTTTATTTGCCCATGAGGACATTTAGACCTCACACCTACAAAAGGTGCCCACATACACACACATGCTCTCCACAGTCCACTTTAACACAGTGTGGTGGACCACAGGCAAACAGCGGGGAAGTCACAGAGTAATGGGACAATCCATCACCAGCAGCTGCATGCTGCTGCATGGTCTTAGTCAAAGGAACCCACCCATGGAGACACTGAGGCAGCAGGCTGAGGGGAAGCCACCAGAAGCTACTGAGTTAGAGACCAGAGGTGATAACTAGCCAGTGGGAGAATGAGACAGAGGCTGCAAATTATTGCCTGGGTCACAAGAGTGTGAGTCCAAATTCAATCAGGCATTAAGAGTTAAATATTATAACTCAAAAATGTATTTATGAGTGTGATGGTTAGTGTTCTGAGTTATGACTGATTGCTGAAAAAAAGGCTTCAACATGAAACAGGTATTGAGAGCCCCAGTTACAAAGCACTGGAATTAAATAATTCATTCCCATAATTAAACACCACATTTAAGCCATAAATTAAAGGAAAATGCCACAATAACTCTTCTTTTAAACATCCAAATGGCTCATTTGATATAGAATGATTTTATCTGTTGTGTAAAATGTAAACGTAATCACAGTGTCAACCTTTTTCCCTAAACATCTTGTAAGATGAAGAATTGAAATCTTAATGAAGCTACTGTGTGATGACTGCGTGAGTACAACAGCTTGCACGAACCAAACAAAGTTATAACAGGAAAATGTAGTTCATGGATTTTTGAAAAATGTGAGGTCAACATTATAAGATGGTTTACTTCCACAGTGGCTCATTTCAGAGTATTTGTGTTTTCTGATTTCTATTCTACTGCAGCTGGTCCTAAAAAAAATACATTTAAAAAAAAAAAAAAAAAAAAAAGGGCTCATGCTGCAGAAATAACACAAGTATTGCTTTTTGTTCATCACATCACACAATCCAACAAACGAACCCTCTTACAACAATCAAGTCAAGCACACCCACTGCCAGGAACTAAAGGTAAGCCTGATCTCTTCAGAAACTGATATGCCTTAATCCAATTCAATCTAGAGCTCAATGAGACCTGTGCATTGGAGACATGTGGCCAAATCACCAAGGAAAATGAAGTTAGTCTAGATTTAATAGAGCTGTATCGGGCAATGAAGAAACCTATCATAGAATCAGCCCTCCATCCATCGTCCAAATGGAGACAGGTGATCAGCAAAGACATGGCCCACAGATACAATTAACAAGAATCAAAAGGGAAGATTTGAAACACACACACACACACACGGAAAGAGAGATGAAAAAACAGAGACTGAAGTGCACTTTACAAAAGGAAAAACATAAAGATCATGCACCAAACACACACACACACACACACACAGTTTAAAGGTCACAACAAACACATGTCCACACTGTACTGACAAGTACAACATATACACAGTAAATACAGTAAACACTGTCACTGCATAAATACACAAACCCCACACACACTCTGAAGCAGCCCTCACACACCCCCCCCTCACGCATTCATGCAACAAATGGGCGGATCAATTCCTAACCCGGGGATTCAATAGTAACCACATTAATCCACCACTGGGAACAGTCGGCATATCTACCAGACAGGCACTTAGTCAGCCACTCTGCTGCTTGGGATTGGTATTGGTTTACGGAGGGAGTCTGGAGGAGCTGGATGGGGATGAATGACTGACTAAGGTTTCCTAAAATGTCACTATGTTCACTCGGCCTGCCCTTTGCACAGAAGCCTTGTAGTGTGCAGCAAATCAAACTATACATGACAAAGTTCAGGCAGTTGGTTCACTATGTGTTTTGTATATGTAACTGTCCAACATGAAAAAATAACAGCATCTGTTATTTTAAATAAAGGAAAATGAGAAGTTTGACTTACAGAATGTTGATTATATAATTAAATTGGACACAGTAAACATGTTTATTCCTACCTTGGTGTGACAAAATAAAAGTTCAGTAACTACTACCAGCTTCCTGTGTGTCAGACCTGAAATAGCTTTAATTTTTTAATTGTAAAAAAGTCAGTGACAGTAATCTTTTCTGTCCAAAAGCAGTGTCAGCTCAGACAATTCCGTTTTCCAAAAGTACCAGTACTACTGGAGAAGATTTGTTACTCATACTAGAACTTCTCATTCCCTTGGTTCCTAGTTTGGACAGAAGGATTAGAAAAGGTTCTTGGTGCTCTAGAGAGGTGGTGAACCATCATCAGTGAAACCCCAAAGCAGGGTCAGTCACAGCAGTGCAGCTCGCTGATGAACAACTGTAATGTCTGTGCACACACAGGTCAGAGCATGTTAGCACTGGTTACTCACAACAGCTGTTAATTCCATCCAGAACTGTACGCCAACTTCTTTTTGTGGAAGGTTTTAAGAGGTCTGGCTTTGCACGATCAAAGTGCTTACAAACCTTCTTATACTGAGGTTCAGTTATAAAGCTGCCAATAAGTTCACAGCTTATTCAAAAGACATTTGTACCATCACCTCCCGTTTCATAACCATTAAGAACCATTCCTCTTTTGTGAAGCAGCTCATATTCCAAAGAGATTGGATTAAATAAAAGTGGGCAAAAATAATAATGTACAACAACATCAGGACTATTAAGATTTCAGGCTCTTCCTTAATGGAGGGAATTAGCACGTCACAGTTCACTAAAATTAAACTAAATGTGAAAAAGAAATCCTTTAATTGCAGTGATTTTAAAAGCACATGCATTAGCCGAAGAACTGCTATGTTACTTCACTTTTTCACAAGCGCACAATGGTTTCATCTTTTCCTTTTTCACCCACTAGTGCACTTTAATTCAATCATGCAGCTAATATTGTTCATGCCTTTTGTGGTGCCTTTATCTGCACTTTCACAGACCAGTTCATGCCACCTGGTTGTCTTCTCAGACTTACCAAATGTGCTCACCTCTCTACCCTATGAAAAGCAGCTCTCTGGAATTTACTGAAAGGAGGACAATTTCAGCAGCCATGCCAGCTTGCAAGCTGCTGGCAAACTCCTTAATGAACTAATTACAGCCAACACTCATTTCCCTGACTGAATTCAAAGAAAACCCACTTTCCTAGAGAGCCCGAATCCTCCCCCTCTCTCAGCATTCATTTAGATCAAGTATATTTTCTCTCCTTACCCCATTGGTAGTTCAGCCTCCTGTAAACAAGAAAGGGTGCAGGGAGGGTGCCCAACCTGACTCGACCTGAAATGACCTGGCACTTTGGGCTAGTTTTTAACTGCTTTGATTAGGGTTATAGGTTCAATTTAGCTTTTAAAAATTGTTACCAATAAGTGTTGTTTGGTGTAACTGCAAAAGAAAAAAAAAAAAAAAAAAAAGTTTAAATTTTGCGGTTAGAGGCTCGCTGCAGGAAACATGGTTCAAACGTGATGAACTCACTGGGTGAAAAGGGGGTCTTTTACTTTCTTCCCTTTAGTTTAATTGAATTGCATAAAAAGGGAAGCGCCTGTGATTTTATAGACAAATCCTTAGATAAATGTGCCAGAAAAAGAATTTGTGAATGGGGTTTGATCCAGTCACTTGTTTTCCTTGTTTGTAGTTCTCCTACTGCTCTCTTCTCTGCGCTTTACTCTCCCCGGCTCCCCACCCCCCACCCCCTGCTGAGTAGCCTTGGGAGATATTTGTGAGCTTTTTATGTAACTGATTTGAATTTAAGGGGCTTCAAAACACAGCTAAATGGATTTTGATCCTATAAATTTAAGAAAAGCACATGCTTTGTAAATGGTTTGAAGACACGCGCAAAGCTGCTGTTTGGAATGGATTACACTTAGAGATCATCGGCTTTACTGATATGCATGAGTGGACTTCCACTAAGTATGTGTGCTATATGATTTAGTTTGTGTATGCAAGGATTTGTGTTTGTTGGAATATCCTTATGTCCTGCCTACTTTCTGTCTGTCCTCTAGGACTCTCCTGGTTCTAATTGGTTTTGTATGAAACATTTAGCAGCCCAATCCTGCCTGGTGCACTTCCCATTCTTAAACGTTGTGAGGAAGTAAAGCAAACAAATCACGATTCATGAATCGGTTCCTTCAGCGATTCCGCTTCATCATATCAGGAGACAAAGCCACAGTCACGACAACACCACTAATATGGAATAATACAAAACTCCCTTGAAGCTAAGTAACAGCTTTGCAGGTGTTTATTGAGATTAGAAATTAGCTTTCATACTTCTGATGCCTTGCAACCACTTTGAAATTAGAATGAGTAATAAGGCTGCTGTATTTCACACTTGCAGTCTTTTTTTAATTATAAATAAGTAATCAACAAAGACTGTGCTCAGATTTTGTTCAGTGGGATCAGGTCTTTTTAGGGCTATAAAGAACAACAGATAAAATGACTTTGGGAATAGCTTTGCTTTCCTTGACCTGCAGGTTTACCGTTTTTACTTATTGCATAAAACATCTTTAAGAACTTGATGAATTGACATTAAACATGGTCGATTATTTAACGGCATCCTTATGGATTTCTTTTGTTTTCCTTGCAGGTGGTTGGTTTGAAAATTTTCAAACTTTAAAAACAAAAAACAATCTGGAGATGTGGATCTAGCTGTATCTAGTAACTAACATCTAAAGTAGCCACTATTAGCAAACTTCTCTCTCATAATGATATTGTGGGTAATGTAGACTCCAACTTTTGATCAGAATAAAGAATGCATGGAAAAAAGAAGAAATCCATTTTATAGCAATGCTTGCTTCTTTTTTAAACTCAAGTTGTACAAATATTTCAATGCTATGAACTTTTCATTGAACACCATCATCATGCCAATTATCAACAGGTCAACCTAATACAGTGATCATGGAAAAACTAATTAGCATCAGAATTAAGCATTGCACTGTAATGGTAGCATGCCAACAGCTGTAGCTACAAAGCGCCACTGTGCCTCAGAGCCAATAGTATTACTAGTATACTTCTTTGAAAAACAGCCCTATAGACAAAAGTGATATTATTCTTTAAAAATGTGTGGGGAGGTTTGTAAATCTGTATGTGTTGTCGCATTTAAGAACGTGCAAAATCATCTGTCTATTGTACATTGATTTGCAATTTGTGGGCAGCATGGTGGTTGAATGGTTAGAGCTGCCAACTCACAGCTAGGTTTGAATCCAAAGCCTTTCTGTGTGGAGTTTGCAAATTCTTCTATTGCTTGTGTGGGTTTCCTATGGTTGAATGATGGTTTGGGTATTACAACAAACCTCCCCACAATTTTCACTCATAATGAAAGGATAGTTACAGTACAGTGTATTTTATTCATATATTTATATATTCTTTTACATATGTACAGATTGCATTTGCAGATCTGAATACACAATAATATAATTAATATATATCTTAGTACACATTCACAAATCACAGGTTGAAGTGAAGCGGAAAAGCATTTAGGCATGGGCTGTTTGGATGCAGAGGCAAATCCAAACTTTATTTGTGATTACTCTGTATTCCAATACAATGCTTATCCCAGTGGTGTTGTTTGGTCTGACAATTTCATGACTGCTCTTATCTTAAATGGTCATATTTGGCTGATTCATGTATATATAAAGTAGAGGAGAGACAGATTTGAGATGAAAAACTAAAAGAATTTAGTTGATGTTGTCCCCCAGGATTCCTATCATAGCTGGCTGGTGTGATTGGTTCCAGCCCAGCGCTGCCTGGGCCCATTTAGATAATAAAATGGCCCACAGTCTTGGGACTCATACATACTGATGCAAATGCAGTATATGCACACATGCACAAACAAATAGACACATGCAGATAGGAGGAAGGACAATATCACAGACACAGAAACAAAGCCCGACAGGCACAAACTTGCCTCATCTGAACTCCAGGTGTGTATAGCAATTGATTGCAGTGGAGAAACAAAAAGCAAAAAAAAAGCACCAGTAGCTAATTCCATCGAGTTTAAAACTGTTTTACATGCTGTATACACTCTACTACAAGGTCTTTCTTAAGATCGACTTTTCAAGCTACTGGGCCACAGCCTTCACCTTTGTAATAGTTTTGTGTTAGATAGGTTTAAAAATACATATTTTTTCCTCCAGTGGGGAAGTAAGGACATTTTCTCAGTATGCGGGTGAAAAGCATCAGTGAGGTCTCATGAATCATTTTTAATCTTAGAAGCTGTATAGGATGACCTTTCTCTCTGAGGCTGTTTACCTGCCAGTTTACCTAGACCTATTGTGCAGTTTATAGGGCATGGAGCACCCACACACTGTCAGTCGAGACTAAGGTCAGACTGAGTCATTTTTTTAAACCACTGAATGTGTGACTGTGTGCACACAGAATGTACAGTACAACAGCATGAATCCCTCCCATGTACATCAAGTCAGAGAAGATGCAGGGGGTTGCTCAGGTTGTTGCAGTACTGCCTGCATAGAGCGCCACTAACTTCTGTCTGGAATTTTGCAACCTTGGTGCCATGTTCATGTAGAATGTAGACCCTAAAACTCTTGTAGGAAGGAGCTCAGGGCCCATGGTTAGGTGTCCAAAGCAGAGGACATTTCTACTGGGGATCAAATCTACAGAAGGGTGAAACAACTTTCTTGTTATTGTGACACCGGGGACTTTATTACGTCACTGATCAGCAAAATTACTATTGCTGGCCTTAATGTCATGGAGAACAAGGGTCAGCATGGTGACTCGCATCCGCCGGCAGCTACAAAGCCCCACACACACACACGATAAACTGTTTCCAGAGGTGGTAGAAGAACACAAACTCAATACCCTAGTAATTGGCAAGTATTGGCCTGAAAAATATTCCACTACAAGAACCACTTTAAATCTTTCACTGAAGCAAAAGCACAAAGCAGATTTTAGATATTAAAAGTACTCAACTAAGAAATCAATGTATTTAACCAATATTGATTATGGTAATTCTGATAAAATTTGTACAGTAAATAATAGGAGTCAAAGGTCACTGCTGTTAAATGTAGAGCTGATGAACCACTTTATGTGCTGACAGGTACTTGACTTAGAGCTCAGAACACTGCAATTTGAGAAAACACATGCAGATAAACATAACAGAAGCAAATTAAGAAAACAATTTGATAACAGGCTCAGCATTTAGAAAAAAGGCTACAAAAAGCCACAACAAAACCAAATGAAGAAACGGATGACAATTGTAATGTCTTTGGGAAAAACTGAAAATGCATCTAAAAATCTACATGTCCCAGCAGTTTTTAGTGACTCTGGAGAAATTGCAATCTACACAACAGTTGTCTTCACTGGTTCGTTGTAGCATAGCTTTATTCTAGTTTATACAGTTTTCATGCTGTGCAGCTTCTCACACAGCAGCTACACTGGACTTGCAGTGAAATTTGTGGCAGTTCCAGTATTGATACAGGTTGACACCAAAAAGCTGACCCACCAACTTTAAGGGGAACACATGCAAACATTACTTGCTCATGTGTACATGCCCTTGCAAAATGAAAACTGCATGTCAATTACATAAACAAAGAGATGACATTTAAATAATGTCCACATTTGTCTGACATTTTGCTAAAAGCCTCCAATTGTGTCCACAGGAACTCTTGATGCAAGTATGTTGTTATCAAACCACTTAAAGATGGCTCCTGGAAATGTGTGTAATGACAGGAACCCGGCATTCTTCAAAATACAGGTAAAAATAGGCTTTGTGAAAATGGCTCTGGGGTGCAAGTCTATGAATTTAAGGGGACAATTGTAGCTAAAAGTTTGCGATATGGTGTGGGTAACGGGTTATAAGCAAACCACTCAACCTGAAGTGTTTGGCTCCATATTCGACCCATTTAACACCAAAGGATCTCGTTACCATCTTGACATGCAGTTTGAAGCATATCAAGCCATCAGCAAACGTGTATAGATGTTAAGTTGTTTGTTGTGAAGTTGTTGATCTTAAACTATGGCAGAATGTTTCGAGTGGGCTCGCTCAAATGAAGTGTGCAAACAGCACTTAATCCTTTCAGGATGAACCTGGTGTTTCCATCATGCATAGGCTAACAGCACAATATGTACAGCACACATTCCATTATATCCACCTAATTGTTCCCAATGTTTGCCTCGTATTCAGGCTGACTAATATGTTTTAAGATCCATGTCTTAGCCAATCCCCTCTCACTTATGGATAGGTCCACATCCCATGCCCACACTTACAGTTGAGCCTTTGTGCATCTGATATCATAAGATGTCAGATCCTGATGTCCTGTTCACTTTCTGAAATTTATTCCAGTGGATGAACAATAAAACAAGCTTTGGATCAAACCAAGCTATGACCCAATTCATCCCACAGCAGCAGAGCTGTCTTGTCTAAGTCTATTATACCTCCCGCTGCCAGTGATTCCCATTTGACCTTCTCTAGAAATGTTTTGTTTTCCATTTGAGGGACCTGAGATCAGATCCATGAAGTTATACACAACTCCTGGCGAAATCACTGAATTTTAGAAATAATCTTTTCTCTATTTTTGCATTAATGTGACCTAAAATACAATAATCTGATTTTCAAGTCCTGAAAAAAAAAAAAAAAGTAAATTGGAGGGGAAAAAAGTACACTAGTTCATTCTCTTAAGATAAATGAAACAATGGTAAAAACATTTGTGTGTATTTAGAAAAGGAGTGATTTTAAAAATACGGGTTTGTGGAAATGGTTCAGGGTTCCAGCCAAGGACATTCTGAACATTTCATGGCAATGGCAAATTTCTGCAAATTTCTAGACCCTAGAAATGCTGCAGAAGGACCTGAAGCAGGCAAACCATGCAATGGATGAAGTTATTCTGCAAAGAGGAATGGTCTTAAATCCCACTAACCTGATGAATGGGGCTGATAAAACCAATATTTCTGGTAACTGTTTAAGTAATTGCTGCAAAAGGGGATCACACCAGTTACTTTATATATTTATGAAGAAATTGAAAAATCCTAAAAGGGTTTGCAAACTTTCAAGCACCACTTTTCAGTGTTTAACACCTGCAAATTATGCAAACATTTTTCAACTGTCAAACACAGCTACTATAAATATTGTATGAGTGATGGAGTCTTACACAAACAGATTTTCTGCCCAAATGAGTAATAATGGTTGTTTTTTCGAACATTTTAGTTTTTGTGCTTTTATTGCTGTTTTTTAGTGGTTAGGGCTTAGTTGGGATAAATTTGCTTATGTTGCCAGGTTATTGTCAAATGACATCAAACCCAGAACCAGAATTCTTCCTGAATACACAGTATATTTTGGAAAGCTTTGGGTAGGTTTCCAGGGGTTGTTGTTTACACCGACATTACAGTTTGTGCTATACTTAGCAGACAGAGAAGCTTGTTTGGTAGTTTCTGAAGGATGCAACTGTCAATTGGTCTGTTTCAAGATCCAATACATCACCCAATGAAAAGCCATTTGTCCCACCTTGCTGTCAAATACAGATTTGGTCTAAAACAAAATCAAAGCCGCTGGTAGCTGATGTGACAATTGCTGTGCCCAAAGAGGCTCAGTGTTATTGTGGTTTATGACAAATGATTTGCACGTTGAAAAATGTTGTGTTGAGTCTGGGAGCAGGGAAGTTGAAAACATGACACATTCATCTAATAGAACAGGAATTCAATTTATCGGTCTAAGGCTAATTAACAACAAAATACTAATGTTCCTTTCGCATATTGACAGTTTAGATAAACTTTTTAGCATGTAACAGATTAAAGCTTTATAAATTAGTCTACGTTTATCAGAAATATCTTAAAGCAAAGCAGCACTTTTACTCAAACCTGGCAGTTAGCGGAGCCACTTGTAAGAGCCTCAGTGGGCTCCAAAGACATGCAGTGAGATTACTAGTGACTCTAATTTGCCTGTAGGTGTGACTGAACATGAATGCTTGTATGTCTCCATGTGGCCCTGCATAGACTGGCGAGCTGTACCTCACCCCTCACCCAGTGAACGCTAATACAGGATGCAACATCTCTGCAGTCGTAAAGAGGATAGTTAGTAAAGATAATGAATGGTACCACATGAAATTAAAAACAGTTTTTCTGAAAAAATATTTGATACTCAACAAAAGGCTAAATTAGCTACAAACAAAAAGTAGTTGGGATGATGCGTAAAACAAATAAAAACAATATTCAATGATTTGCAAGTCTCATCACCCATGCTTTTTTCCACAATAGAGCATAAACATAACAAATTTTGAAAAGGGGCAACTAAAGGCTGGAAAAATAATTGCCGCAAATCAAAAACTTATTAGGTTGATTGGCAAAAGGTCAGTAACATGAATAAAATGGGTTATAAAAAGGAGCTTTTCAGCGAGACAGAGCCCCTTGAATGTGAAGATCGGTATAGGTTTACCAATCTGCAGCAAACTGCATCAAAAAAAAAAAAAAAAAAAAAATCAATTTCAGAAAAAATGCTTTTCAGCATAAAATTGAAGATGCCACCATCCACAGTATATGATATCATCTAAGGATTCTGAGAATCATGAGGAATTTCTGTGCACAAAGGACAAGGCCAGAGGTCACAACTGGATGCATGTGGTCTTCGGGCACTGCAACAAAAGCAGGCATGAATTTCTACACATTATTGCATGGACTCAAGAGCAGTTCCAGAAATCTCTTTCTGTCAACTTAGTTCACTGTGCAATTCACAAAAGTAAGTTAAAGCTGTATCATGCAGAGAAGAAGCCACATGTGAACACGATGCAGAAACACCGCTGTGGACTAAAGGGGGTGCATTAGTCCCTATGGCATCGGCAGCTTACACATCTTTTGAGATATGTAGCTGCCATCAAATTCAAAATGAGCTAATATTTTCCATAAAATGGTAAAATGTCTGTTTCAACATCTGATATGTTATTTATGTTCTACTGTGTATAAAATAGGAGTTGATGAAATTTGCAAATTATTACATTGTGTTTTGATTTACGTTTTACTCGTCCAACTTTTTTGGAATTGGGGATATACATTAAATTTAATTTTATTAATACAACAGTGACATCTGTGCTGTCAATGTACAGTACTGTGCCATTATACAGTGTTAATAATATAGGATGATAAAGGCTCATTCTTTCATTTTACTATCGTTGAACGGGAATCCTGTAACCTGAAATCATTTCCCAAGATGTTATTGGGATGACTAGATTGTGTAACAACTCAGTAGTTTATACAAACACACTATAGCTTCTTGAGCAGAAAGATGTTCATTTTTTATGTTCACAGACAATTGTCTGTGTGGTTACAAATAAAGTTTCATTATCAATTTGAATGGCTTGATGAAACATTCTCTTTCATTCCCAGCCTCACATTTTGTTAGTCACAACACACAAACACCTGCTTTAGAGGTTTTGCCAGCTCAGTATTGGGGTTGATTAGTGAGGCAGCAAAGGGAGCCTGGTGACCATACAAATATAGCAAAGGTATTTATTGGCTTGCATGTCTTTACTTTCTTTGTCTGCAAACACAGTGGGTGAATGTGGTCTGAATCAAAAGCATACTGTGTGTCTGTGTGTTTAAAGTGGATCAACACAGAGCAGGTCAAAACCGGCCCTCACATGTCTTGTTTGCTATGGTCTGAAAATGTTTGGATGGTTTGGTGTGTGTGTGTTTGCTTCTCTTTCTGGACAGCCATGAGGTAGTGCTGTGAAAGAATCATCTGTGTCAGAATAAAGTATCATGAAATAAAGACGCAAGGGGTCAGAAACAAGGACACGCAAACATACATTTGCACACTTATGGTTCACACAATGCACAAAGAAACATTCATACAGCGAAGACTCAGTAGGACCCACACAGCAATTACATACACATTCCCGCTATAATATTGGATTAAAAAGAACTGATTATTTTTCCAGCACAAAAATTGTTAAATTATTCTACAAGACAAAAAGTCAGTTTTTGCAGTTGCCCTTACTATTTAGGCCCTGAGTCATGTCGAATAATGCAACAACAATGCAAACTCACCCACAGGTGCACTGAAACACATTTCTAAGAACCATGCAGAAACTTTTGTTGTCTGGGTATTACTTCATGAATGTTACATTAAAAGTTCACACTAGTATTTTATTTGGCAGCATGTTGAACTTTGTTTCTTCCCCAAAATAAAGATGTAACACATGCGACAAAGGACAACATTACATCAGCCTAAAAACCATCTTGACTCCATAGGTCACTGGATTTTACTGCTGAACAGACCACAACACGTATTAAACTCCATGTTACACGTTCGTAGCGATATGTAGAGAGGTGTTCACGTGTGTGCTTGTACTAACAGGGGATATGATGTTTGCGTCCACTAGAGGAAGCTTCCTGTTTAGCAACTAATACTTTACACTAGATGTAGAATTAATTTAGAAATTCAAGTCAACAGTGTAAACAAAACACTACAGTTAATCAATCATGAAGGTGGCACAATATTAAATGCCTTAACTTTATATAAGCAATTAAATATCAAATCATTTTCTGTTTTGACCCTGCCTGCCCAAATTAATTGCAATCAACGATTCAGCTTGCTCGAAAAACAGATTCAGGAGCTGTGCATGAGACTGTCCACCTTGTAAAACAGCAATATGCCCTTTCAACGGACACCTGTTGGTCATACGAGGTAATGGGGACAAGCAACCTTCATGGGCATATAGTCTGTGGGACATGTTTGCACATCAGCTGCTCTGTGATTCTATAGTTTCCCATATCTCCATCTCTGCAGGGGTGTGTCCGTTTGGATATATCTTTGGAGCAGCATAATGGCAGGTTATGATAGCATCAGAGTATTTGTTTCTACACATAACAACATATCCTTATGTCAAAGTGACAAAGTAGCAGCCATGGTAACATCTTAGTCATTTAAAAAACAAAAAAAAACAAACAAAAAAAACTGTAGGTCCTCTTTAGGCAGAGGTCAGTGTAGGTTGACAAAACAATGGACTTTACCACAGGAGACTCCTGTTCATTTCCTGTTTGTAACTAAAACTGTTACCATTGTAACCATGATTATGAAGATTCTCCGAGTTCATGTGTCAACCTAAATCTTTTCCTGAACATAATTAAGGTGTTTTTTGTCATAAGGGACATCATTTCTATAGAACACAATTTGTGTTTTTTTTTTTAAAAAAGGCCATCTCAATAAACTCAGCCAGCAGTTAAAGTCCTCTCTCTTTCTTAATAAAATGTACAACAAATACACAGACAAACCCCAAGAGGAAATGCAGTGAAAACACTGACTGTAGCTGCTTTTATATACATTTTTTCTTACTTGTATGGAGAAGACAAGATCGGGCTGTCATCTGCTGGAGCTGCTTCTTTACATGCTCACAGGTGGTGCAGGTTTGACCGAAAGTGCCACAGTCTGATACGTAGTAAGTAGGAGGGCCTCTAGACAAGGAATAGCAGAACATACTGTAACACACTCATTAAGCCTGCGGACACAAGAGAGAGGTCAGGGAGAAGTGGCAGAGAAAAACATTAAATTAAAACTATTCAAATGAGCTTTACAAGAGACAAAAAAATAAACATACCACCAATAAAAAAAAAAAAAAGGGTCAATGTATCCAGGAGGCTTTTCCCACTGCAAGGCCAGCTGAGATCTGATAATACAAAGAAACAAAGAAGTGAAGCTTTTCAAACATGAGTGTAAAAATTATGCATTTAACACAGCAAAGCAGAACAACAACGCAAATATCTGACAGCTGGCAAATTAAACTACAGGCTTTAGTGTAACTTTGGATAACGTAAATGAATTATGAGGAAAACATTTCTACCATTTTGGTATTAACACAAAAGTGTCCAAGTAGAAAACCGTAAATGTACCCTAAAGATTATCACACCATACTCTAAACCACTAATGTTTTTTGGTGTTTTTCCCCCCGGACAGAATTGCAGCTCACTGGGTATTTTCTCCTCTGTAGAACATTCTCTGTAAACCCTAGAGATGGTTGTGACTAAAAGTAGATCAGCAGCTTCTGAAATACTCAGACCAGCTTGTCTGGCACCAACAACCATTTTGATTTCAAAGTCTCTTAAATCACCCTTTGAACTTCAGCAGATCGTCTTGACCATGTCCACGTCTAAATGTACTGAGTTGCGTTAACTAGCGGTTGAACAGGTTTATCTAATAAAGTGGCCAGTGTCTGTCTATATACATTTTGAATATATATAATTAAAGGGAAAATGGCAAAAACAGCCCATGATGTTACCCTCTCTTCCTGACTTCTTGCACTTTGCATAATGTGCAGATATGCAAAACATTCATTAACAGAGTTTGGAGCTAACATGCAGCAGAATAGGTCAAAGATGTTACATAAATAAATTGTAAATGAGGGTTTATGATCTTTACCGGCCTTTACGCTGTTTGTTGTGCTAAATAAAGGGTTTGAATGTGCCTTAAGGTGGTGCTCATTAAGACTTACACTAAGTTTATGATTCAGTATCACTAATACCACGTATGCACTGACACTGCTAAATTAGCTTACTAAGATAACACTGTGCTCTAAATGCCAGAACATCGTGTCACGTTGTTGTTTTCCCATTGTGTGTGTTGGTGCATGCGCTATATGTCATTGATTTTTACGTGTTCCATCAAGCCTAATGAAGACACTGGAAATGGAAATGAGCAATCACTCAGACAGAAGCACATGATTAAAAGTTACATTTATGGTGTTAGTGTTATTAAACTGATTTGCCTGTTTTTTTGGTGTTGTTTTCGCCGCAGTATCTGTTCCCTTTGCCTTTTAGTTTGTAAGACTTCAAGAGGAAACAATTAATTTGGACAGCAATGTTTTTGGTGAATCAGTAATGACTTCGTTTAAATGCATTTATTACTGTGTTTGGATTCAAGGGAAAAGAATATCCCATTAATGTTTTCATTTATATGCAGTCATCCATATTAGAGTAATTATCTGATTATGTCAAATATAATCTCCGAAACAGACTAAGGCACATCAGTCATCTCCCTGCTATCATAAACTGTCACACTGGTTCCATGACATTTCTCCAGCTGCCATTTAGCTTTTTCATGTGAAACAAGCTTGAATATGGACCTAAACATTAAATACAAGTTAAACTGACTTCATACTTTTAACATTCTTCCTCGTGTTGAGCAGTTTATTACGGTGATTTTTTTGTTAAGCTGCTTAAATGCAATCATAGGCCTATTTGCAGCAAAACCGTTTTCTAATCACTTACGTAAATAAAACGCAAAGCAGCCCGTCTAATGGTAAAAAGAATGTATTGTCCTCCGTCCGTAAGTTGTTGTAGATCAGAAGTGGTAAGAACCAAACACCTTAACTAAATGGCATGGTGCTATTCATTTACATACAGGGTCACACCAGAGTAGGCTAATTATTTGCAACATGGGAGACCAATGATCAGAATCAGCAAACTAAAGTCTAACAAGTGCACAGCAAATCCACAGAGACTAGAGAATATTGCTTAAAATAAAGAAACTCATCTCAATCGAATGCTTTGCAACAAACAGATCGATTTAAAATAAGCACAGTTACAAATTCTCTAGTGCTAGTTCACTGCTCTTTTCAATCTACTATATGAAAAATAATTTAATGAAATGCAGCACTTACTTATGACACTTACTTATGACAGGTTAAACATATTCGAGAGGAAACTTCTGATTTTTTTTAACCAGGTAAAAATAAACTCAAATTCTCATGTTTCATTACAAATGAAGAAGCTTCACCTTTACTTTTTGCAAAATTAGTGATATTTACATATTAATAAATCAACATATCAATTATTTACTTTGGGTACTCAAACCCCCCACCCAGGTAGGGATTACCACAAGTCACTGTTATGCACACGAACACACTAAAATAGACCTGAAGAACAAAACTTTAGTGACTGTTGTGTACTGTAGTAACCCCATAGCTATAAACCTATAGGTATCTACTACAGATAGCAGCAGGCTCAGTAGGTTATCATACAATAGTATGTGGTGTTATCTGGTTTTTGCAAAGTTCTCTTCCATGTTGTGACTTGTTTTCAGGTCTATGTCCATAAAAAGTTCCATAGAAATAAATATAGCTCAAATTCTACCTAAAACCATGAACCTTTAGCAGAACAAAGCAGCAGAATAGAATAAATTCATGCAAAAAATATTTTTACTCATGAAGCTTAATGTAAAATTTATACAATATTTACTTTCAAGTGTCCATTTGTTATTTAGATATTAGAAAATACTGATGGGCTCCTTATTTTCATGCCACTGCAAAATCCTCCACGGCTTCCTCGTTTTAAAGCGCCACTGTATCCACATGCATAATGATTAGTTTCAACCATGCATAAAACTACATTGAGGGAGGTTGGGACAGTGGTCACGCTTGTCAGTGATAGACAAAGGATGGGTCCCATTAAAGAGATGAGCTTTAACACACAGAGATTCTCACTCGGCCGTGTAGTCACACAAACGCAATCAAAAAAGTGGACACACCTAAGCTACACTGCAAAGAGTTACCAGTCCCAAAAATGTTAAGGTTTTATCCCTTCTTTTTCATGAACAGGCCATATTTGACCTGACTGTCCACACACACACACACAAAATGCAACTGTTTCTTAATAATGATGTTTATATAGAACATCATAACTGGCACAGAGGTTGGGCTCTTAATGGCCCAGCTGGTTGTCATTTTTATGACTTTCCCTAGTCCCTCTCAGCATCAACCTTTCCCCCTTGATAGTTTTACAGTTTTATTATTGGCCATTGTTCACAAAAGCCTGAGGAAACGGTGTATTTCTTTTTCTGCCAAACATGAGTGAGAGCCTTTATCTTCCACACTTTCCTTGTTCCGGCAGTCAAAATTACTTGGCTCTTTGAGGAGTGAAAGGTCAGAATAACCTTGGACAAAATCCTTTAAAAGGACTCTTTGTGTGGAGATCAGCCTTTTCTCTCACCTTGCACCTCAAAGCAGAAGGAGTTGAGGCCTATCGCCAATTGTTGATTTTAATGGAGCTCACTGAGCCCACGTGTTGGCACCAAAGTCTTGTACTAAACGTATTGCTACAGGTTAAGTGAAGATGTAAATTTTTCTCTCTTCTAGCTGAAAGTGTGAGCAGCTACAAGTGGAGACAACGGCATTCATCCAGTTAGTGTAAATGTATGATAAGAGATCATCATTTTAAATATACTAGCTGGATGAAGGAAAGCGTTATCATGGCAGAACTTGGAATGTCTTAGCAAACCATATAGGATTAATTAATGTGACTACAAATAGTTTAACAATTTTGGAAACGTTAATTGTTCAATTTCTTGCTGAATTAGCTTTGGAATAAAAACAATCAGGAAACCAATTCAGTTTTGTGCTGTCTGAAGTGTAAGTTGACCCACAAAAAAAACCAAAACACCACAAGGTTAAATTTTGTTATATTTCTGTTTGTGTATTAATATAAAAAGTCACTAATTTCAAGTATTCAAGTATTTTTTAGCTAGCGGACTTCTGAGTGTAACTTCATAGTTCATGCATGTTCCAAAATGTTTCACATACTGTAAATGCTGGTTAAATTTCATTTATATGAGCGAGCTTGAGCAGATTTCATGCACGCATGGCTGATTCACTGGAATACTGTACTGGCTAATGCAACTGATTTAACAGCTGATGTACCCAAGTCATCTTAATACAGTAATTAAGATGCACATGGACAGCTTTTTTTCCCCAATTCATGTCATTGGCTTTTATTCAATATTTTTATTAGGAATGTTCTACACAACTCAAGGCTTTGTTTTATAAAAAAATATATTTTATTAATAAGTAAACTACATTATAATTTATAAATATATAGAGTATAAGGGTGTATTATAAATATTTTGTGATGATGAAACAGACTTACTTTCATTTAAAAATATGTGCATACATTCAGTAAATCAAAAAAACTTGAACCCTTACACAATGGATATTTTGAGTTTAATAACTGGAAATGCACTGGTGTAACTAATAAAATAGTTTTATTCCATATTCCTGTGCCAGTGAGCCAACATGCGCAATGCCAGCAGCCTGAAACTGGAGCAGCTAACTGGAACAGAGCAAACATTGAATGAAATAAACAGAAGTTAACTTAAATAAGGATCACGAAAGTCACACTCTAAATTTGTATAATCATATGTAATGAGGTAATTTACTGATCCTATTTCTTCTATAAGCAACCTGTACTGCTACTTGGTGCAAACCAACCATATCTTATCCTGTGCATCTACATCGGAGGAATTCAGGTATAGTAATAAGCGTAGATCATCTGCATTTTGGAAGCACCCATACTCCAATATAAGGCCAAAGCATTTTTTTTTACTTTTTTTTGTAAAGACAGGAAAATAGAAGAGAGGCATAAAAAAATGCACATAAAGTATGAGTGAAACACAGATTGTAGACAGATGGATCAATTAAAACAGGAGTGTATCTTCAATGACAGTCTACCAAAATGCGTTGTGCGTAGGTAAAGTGTTATGCAAAGTGTTGGGGTTCATACAGCTTCCAGTAAACCAAGACTCCAACTCTTTGCCAACTCCTCCCGGTTCAATTATTATTATTTTTTTTACTCAAACCTACTCTAAACTTTACAGTGTCTCAGTAATTTAGTGTGTTGAAACTGAAAATGCTGTAGGTTACAATGCCTACGTCACAGACAAAGTATGTCTTACATGTACGTGTTGTCCTATAGTTTGTTGCTGTTAATCGGGTTGACAGCGCAAACACTGCACGGCTGGTATCAATGATCACAATGCGGCCAAAGTAATATTTTACAAGCATATTCGCAGAAGCATACATGAGATTACTGTAACAGATATTCCGTTGCGCAAACTAATACATTTCTAACAGTTCTTCTGCTTGTTCTTCTAAAATATCCTCCCAGTGCTTTGTAATTACTCTGCAAACACACCTTTGACAAATGACACATGACCTATTAGGTGATTAATGTAAATGACAGCTCAAGTCAAGTGGCTTTTATTGTCATTTCTACTATACACAGTGGGACATGGTACACAGTAGAAACGAGATACCGTTCCTCCAAAAACCAAGGTCCTACAAAACAACACAAGCTACGTAAAGTGCATCGAGTGCAACCTAGTGCAAACAGTGCAGACAAAAAACAGTACAGAGACAGTGTAGACAGACAACAAATAACACAGGACAAGACACAGAACCTAAGACAGTGGAACCTAAGACACTGTGAGAGCTAAACAACGACCAATTGAGAAGTTTCTATCATACGAAGGAGAATGATTTAATGATGAGTAATCTAAAACAATAAACACGAGATGCCACAGGTGCCAGGTAATCCCCATAGCAAGTGGGAGTTAGGGTGCATTGTGCTCCGTTTTCTGATCCAATAAACAACCTACTCAACATATTATCCCCAGGGGTGTGTTTTGTTCCCACATATCCCCTCCTTCAACAAGCCTAATTCTCATTTACATTAGAAAACATATCTCCTAAATTAATGAGCAGAAGGTTGCAATTAAAGACGTTATGCAGCATCTGTCCCTGAAGCTCAAAAAAATAAAAAAAATAATTGGAATTGGGGCCAGTTTGCCAAGTGTTTTTCTACCAGACTCCCTCCCATTTTAAGTCGTATGTTTGTAAATGGTGACAGGTGTTATGTTGATACTCTTTATACTGTGTTCGAACTTGATTTGAATAGCAGCTGGTGAATTGTGGAGGGAATACACTGTCTGACAAAGAAAAGCAACTGGGTAAGTTTCATAAGGGCATGTGGGGAGACTTGAGTACACCAAAAGAAACAAAATCCACATGTTTGTTTGTGTAGAGCAAGCGAGCTTGAGAACAGCTGAGTGGGAGCTAGAGCTAAGAAGAGAGATGAAATATAGATCGACACTGAAAGAGTGTCAGAGGACAGATGGTGAATGCTTATTTACAAGATCAATAAAGTGCTAAATCAAACCATCCATCACCTCTTGCATACACTTAAAGATGAGGATAAATCAGTTCTGTGTTACATTAAAGCTAAAGTAGCAGAGAAAATGACCAAGAAATTATAATTTCATGACAAATCGCTTACTTATTTGCTGACCTATTGTGCCATCTGTCTGCCTGATAAGCCTGTCTTTTGCAGTCAGGAGCAATTACTAGTAAAATGAATTGAAAGTTGAGGTCAAATTTAAATTTGTGTTAGGACATCTGTATATAAACTACGCTTAAGGTTTGTTTCAACTCATGTAGTTGTTGGTCAAAATTGTACTTAATTGACAAAAAATAAATAAATTTTGACCATCTTTGGGGTTTTATTTAAGAACCTCTCTATATTTAGCTAAAGTCTGCAGTGTATAATATTTCCCTCAGTTCTGTCTTTGTGACTGCTGGGCTATGCATCATTGTAGGGCTGGTGTCAGCAGGTGTTGTGCAGGGCCTGGAGTCTGCCAGACATACATGGTGCATGGAAATCTGACAATCCAGGCCATGATGTGCCTCTCACTTAAAGTGTCTTCTGTTTCGGTTTTGTCTTTTCAGTTTTTTAAGTTGAAGAGATAAATAATGTCCTGTATCCACGTTCTATCCCTTATGTGTAGACAAAGTGTTTCCAAGCATATTCAGTCTAACAATGCCAATAATGCTCCCAGACGTGTTCAGATGAGAGTTATTGTCTTATGAAAAATATAAAAGTGTGTTGCTGTGTCGTAGCTTTACATTTTATAATTAATCATTAATATTAGTTTGGGCTCAGTTGGTAGAGTGACCTTACAGACTAGGTTTGCGCGCAATTCTCCCTGACCACATGTCAAAGTGTCTCTGGGCAAGACACTGATCCCCAACCACCCATCCCCATCAGTGCAGTGCCAAGTATCGGTCTCAAGACCAGTAGAAATTGAAAAAAAATGTGCCAAATCAATGATCTGTTGTGGAGACCCTGAACTTGTGGGATAAGCCGAAAGGGAAAAACATTTTTAATTAATAATATTAGTTTGACCCTAATGCTTAAAATTAAGGGATTAATGTAAGGTATGTTGGTTAAATCTTGACTAATTTAATAAACATTATCATTCAACATCCTTTACATAAAACTCTGGGAGAGACAGAATCTGTTTGTCCTAAACCACAACGGCTCAACTATTCTTTTATAATTTTTACCCATTTGTCCCTTGTCAGAATCACAGTGGGGACTGGAGCCAGATCTAACATGCATTGAACAGAAGGCAGGGAAACACCCTGGACAGCAGTGCTTGAATTGGGCCAATAGTCACCAATACAGAATTATTGTACTTGACCATCTGTGTAACGGTTGACCAAACCATGGCTAAACACTCATATTGGACCAGACACAGCAAGTTTGTTCAAATAAATATATAACACTTAATACAGTGTTCTCAGACTGTGCTGCATGTCCTAAACACTGATACTGTCTGAACCACGAAGCAGTAGCACAAAATTTAGAACCGCAGCCATCGTTGAGGAACCAGTGATCCGGTTTTGCCGTAGCCATTGAGAGAGCCTCCCTGTATACACCTGGTGAGCTGGAAATAATCAAAAACAAACAGCCTTAATACGCTGGCTTAAGTCTAACTTGTATAACTATTATCTTTCAATATACTTCCATTAGGGTTCACAGCGCACTGTGAAAGCTTTGTTTTTTGAAAGTATACTTCACATTTTATCATGAATTACGTGTATTTTCACGCTTACTCCACATGATGACGCCCAGTCATCCAGTGTTTTTTTCCCCCCCCCGTTCTCTCTATTGTGCTGATTGACTCATTTTAGCTTAGACAGCCTCCCTGCCTCAGCTGCTCTTTGTAAATCTGCATGCATTTCCTTATGAAGTTAATTTGAGGTTTTACTCTCCCAATTGATGGCTTTCTTTCGGCTGCTTTCATTGTTAACAAATATTCTGTCTTGCAGGCATGACAGTAATGTGCAAGAATTGTGTTGCCTGCCTTACACATGCCTTGCATGGGTAATTGGTATGACAATGCAGAATGAGGTCTTACACAAAGTGGGGAATGAAAAGAGGTTCTTGCAGTACAGTGGTAAAGTAAGAAAGAGGAGGAAATTTTCCTTTTAGAAAAACATTTAGCATGGTTGATAATTAGGTTTTAGGGCACATCAGACAAAGCTTTTTTTTCTGTGCTCACTCTTTTCATCCAAAATGGAGACTGGGGTTGATGGATGGGACAAGAGATGCTGCTGTTCAATGTCTAAACAATCAATTTTGTTAAGTTTGTGTTGGTTTTTTAACCCGTGACTGTGCCACAATGTTAACGTGTTTATTACTGTTACGGCAACTGCGAGGGTGGGGCCGGGCTACAATGATTATGTACCTGTATTGTATTATAAAGAAGGTCATGCTCACATTCCACTCTCAGGTAGTTATCCGTCATATTATTGTTAGCATGTTTACATACATCACCTGCCACTGATCCTTCAAGCCACATCATTAACCTAAAATATTAGTCTGTTACTTTTCTTTCCATTTAATGTCTGGGAGCATTTATTGTGGTAAAAGTCCTTAAGGGGATTGTGATTTGAATTTTCAAAGTAGGGGCAAAGAAACCAAATTAGCCCACTGATTTATTAAAGAGCGATAGCCGTTGCATTTTCTACCATTGTAAGCCCATGTCATTAGTCCATCACATCTGAAATCTCTTTGGCAAACCATTCTGATTTTTGCACAAACGTGACAAACAAAACAACCCCTGCATGTTTTTTTTAATCAGGTAATGCAAAATGTATTAATAATCATCATATTTGACCTGTCAGCAATATTCAGCACTACAGGCTACATCATCATACTACATCAGCAGTAGCTGGACTTTCAGAAAGTACTTTTTTCTGACTCTTTTAAGCTTTAGAACTAAAGCCCCAGAACTATATTTAGACTGCAACTCATGTTCCTAAAAAATCTGTAGCCTGTGATTAAAGTTGTAACTAGTTGTATACTGATGACTCAAACTTCCTCTGATACGCTGTTCAATTCAATTTAGTTTTATTTATAAAAGCGCCAAATCCCAAC
Organism: Channa argus; assembly: GCF_033026475.1. Taxonomy (NCBI): domain Eukaryota; kingdom Metazoa; phylum Chordata; class Actinopteri; order Anabantiformes; family Channidae; genus Channa; species Channa argus. The sequence goes on along the minus strand of NC_090217.1, from coordinate 13,155,508 downwards.
AAAAATAATTTCAAGGTACTTTACACAGTAAGGTCAAGATCTTACAGAATTATAAACAGGACCCAACAAATTCACCTTGAGCAAGCACTAGGCAACAGTGGAGACGGAAAGTTTCTTTAACAGAAAAAAAAAAGATAAAAAAAAACACCCAGCAGAACCAACGATGTTTTGATGTCGGTTGGAAAACTTAAAGCCAAAATATAACAAGACAAAAAAAGCCATCTCAGGTGCAAATCAAGGGCCTAACCCCCATGTTTTGTTGGAAAGGCAATCAAATGACCACAAATTTAAAAAAAAAAAAAAGAAGTAAAACAGCCAAAAAGAAAGAAAATGGGCTAGGAGCTGTTTACTGGGACACATTTTCTCCAAACTCTGTCCATGCTGCAAAATTCTATTAGAAATACTATTCATTTCATTCTTTTGATCGGATTTATTAATCTGGTCGCTTGTTTGTTCTTCTCATTCTGAATGTTCTTTATCGTTTCTGAGATGTCTGAAGATCATGTTTGTGACTGCGTTTACATGAACCTCAGTAACCAGGTCTCTCAGGTAATTGGCGCACTAGTTTTCATGCACTTACAAACTTTCTTACATGCAGCAGATGGGTAATCCAATTTCTCCTCCAACTCTAAATTATTTTAAAAATATAGCTTAAAGATTTTGACTGCATGACAGTCATGATGCTGCTCCCTGAGGGTTTTTTTTTTTGGCTGTGTCAAAACCTGGCAGGACCATTCAGTAATCCATCCATGCTGACAGTGCATGAGAGAAAGAAAAGCAGAAGAAAAAAAAAGTGTCACTCCTTTTGACAGTGCAAACTGTCAGAATTGGAAAAAACTGTTATTTGGACTTCTGCAAGGCACTTTGTGTTCATTGCTCCTTGTTACTGTATGTATGTAAGACACACACACATTTTTTTTATTTATATAAAAAAAATATATATCTATATCTATCTATCTCTCTCTCTCTCTCTATCTCTATCTATCTATATCTATCTCTTTTCATTCACTCCTCTGCAGCCTTTTGTCCTGTACGTGTTCTTTCAAAAAGCCAAACAACCCAGTTCAGCATTCTCAAGGCAGGAGCTACTTGTGGAAATCATTCTTCTTTAATTCCCTACCTCAATTACAGAAACCAGGTTCTGTCTTTAAATCACAGCTGTAATGTAAACAGCCTTTCACCTTTACTATGGTAAAAGATAGGATACAATAAATATATGTGGTGAGAACTTCTCTGAGTGAAGTCACTTTGGTTGGGTCGGAGTTTCATTGCCCTTGCTACAATATAGGAACCTAAAATATGATTAATTTCTTCTCATGCTTCCTTTAGCAATGCAGAAAAAAAAAAAGACGTCGTCATAAACCGAGGTAATGAAATGGTCCGGCTTATCATTCAGCATCAATCAAACACCATGACATCTGTAATGAACATAGCCCATTTGCTGAGTCACGAAGTAAAAACGTTCCTGGAGCTTATTAAAAAAAAGTCAATTCAAATCAGTGCTGCTCCATTTATTTACCTGTTTTAATAAATGGTATACACCAGAAAGCTGTTGCAATGACTGGTATGAAATTGAACTCTACTGTAAAAATTCATTTAACACTCAACATTGAAAATGTGCTGTGGCCATTACATTCATTAACCTGCATTAATAATATATTGTGAGAATAAATAATATATATCTGCCCATTCTTCTACAGTGTAGCACAAATTTAACCTAATTGAGATTTTCTTGTGCTGTTGTACCATTTATAAACCATCAAATGACTCATTAGAGTTTAATTACTTCACTGTTTTGACATACATTCATCTCTGATATAATAATTACAGATTGCTACAATGAAGTGCTCTGAGGTTACATGTACACTAGAACGTAGTTTTAAAGCCTTTGAGCTCTTTTCCATGACCTACTGCAGCTCTGTGATTAAACATTTGCAAACATAATGTCCATTCAGCAGCACACACACAAAGACATGCACCTTTTCCATAGATTAAAGCTATGGAATGCTCCATATTGTGGACAGTGGACAATTGGTGAAATACTGATTTAATCAAACTGGGTTAGATTTTTTTTTTCTTTTACAGATTTTGTGTGTTTGGCAGTATTTAAATGATTCGGTGTTGTTTTAAATAAACATTCCTGAACTCGTTATGGTGATGTTAAGGCATTCATAGAACTTGGTTAAAGTGGTCTGTACAAAACATACAGCCAAGTGCTTTAAAAAGAGGAAAAGAAATGGAATCAGTGGGCAACACAACATTCCTTTAATCTCTCACATGCCCTAGCTTCACAGCTACAGCATACTACATGTTTGTAGATATGTGATAGTTTTCTTTTTGTTAAAAGGCAAGTTTTTGTGCTTTTGTTAAGGACTTAAATATAAATATGAAAACATATTCACTGTGTACAATATTTATATATTTATTTCATTCATGAAAAGCTTTGTTTTTAAGATTAGATAAGTTTGTTCTAAAAACCAACATTCATACAGTATATAGATTAAAAGTTCTTGGTCATTGGAATTGGCCTTAAAAACATGGCAGCTTCTCACCTATCAGCTGAATAACCACCAGTGTCGAGTACAAAATTCCCTCTTTGTTTCACTGCATCCCAGTAGTTTGTGCCGGTTGATAAATATAGTTTAAAGCGGTTGGGATTATGCACATAGTTCATATCAGCATTTAACACAAATGGTCTGAAAACATTTCATGATGGTAAGAAGCTAAATAAGACCACTGCCCATAATCGATCCATGCGGCATATTCTATTTGCTCCTGTTCAAATGCACTTTACTGAATACGCTTGAGCAGGTGTACGGCCACCTTTTCCTTTATGGTACTGGAGCACTAGTAGCAGGAGAAACGGGTTTCCAGAGTCAACGAATCAAACACTGGACATCAGTCCTATCACATCACTGTCACACTTGTCCATAGCACAGTCACACACACCCACCCACAAAGCCCACTTTGCTCACTTCCCATCTTCTCACTGAATGTTCAGTCTAGTTGTCTCCATGGGGACCGTCTCCCACACACACACGTCCCATCCCATTTCTCTCCTGGCTGATCAAAAGCAAAGCCCTGTCAATCATACACACACCCCTCCAATCTGGACTTTGTCCTTGGTTATAGAAAGCAGTCATCCTCTCTATTCCTGATTTTTTGTTCACTCCATCATTTTCCTTTCTTTCTGTCCAGTCTGTCTCAGCCTCCCCAGCTCTCTTATATCAAGCCCAGTTAGGACAGCTGTCGGGCTGTGGATCTAAACAGCGGGCGGCCGTCGTGGCAGGAGGTGAATTAGTCTGCCCTGGCATTTTAAACCCCCAGGCACTTTTCAAACAGCCACATCTGTGTGGCCCGTGTAACTTCACCAGCTAATGCAGGCCAAGCACGGATGTGGACAATGACACAGTTTAAGTAATCTGTCATTGCGCGACAGTTAATGATAGATAGTGACATTTTCCACTTGCTCACTGGTGGTTTTTGGAGGGTGACTTTATCATTTAAAGGGAGATTAAAACCACCACTGTGTGAGACACACTTTTACAGCTCATTCAGCCAATCATTTAGAAATGAATTCATTATTTTATATATGAAAATTTAGAAGTGTGTGTGTGTTTAAATTAGATGTTTTGTCCAATTAAGAGTGCAAAGTTTTCAAATTTAAGTTAGTATCACATATGACAGAAAAAACTAAGATTTGAGAAAGTGGGGCATCTCTTTTTTGGCCCTTTTGCTTGACCAATGATAAAAAGTAAAGTCGCAGTACAAAACTAAAATTATAGCTAAAATATGTATATTGATGAGATGAGCTGTTGAAGATTGCATGTGACTTAGACGTCAATATCTCTGTTTTAACAACCCAAATCCTTTTAACGAGGCTCACCCTTCTCACCAGGGAGAGGAGCACAGTGATTTCAGTTCGACTGTTAAGTTTCATAGTATTCTAATTTGTCATTATTAAATAAGGATAATATTTGATGGACTGAGCAGAGGTGCGGTCAAGTGGATTTTAGCAGAGCATACCAGAGGGGGAAAGCTGGGAAGAGTAAAGTGGATTGATTTCAAGTTTGTTGCTACCAGTAGTTTTATTTCCAAAAATTGGGAAACATACACTTTGATCAAAAAAGTCGCCTGTTAACTTTTTTCCATTGTTTCAGTTCGGCAATTAAAAGAAAAAAAATTTATTTGCCTTTTACCTACATTAAAGAACTTTAAATACGGCAGTTTTTGTGAGGGAACCAGTACTGGCTGAGAGGGCTAATCTATGGAAACTTGCTTTTTCTACTGTGCAGTGCAGGACGGCGTTATATACATATCAGCCACAATTCGCAAGTTCAATGAGTAATTGAAATCTTCCGGTTTTCTTTTCTTGAAAAAAAATGAATATATTTTGTCAGTTTAGTTTTTTCACATTTATATAAATAATGGACAGCATTAAATAACACACACTGTCATTAAATGGTCAAATACAGGCAAAAGTTACTACGATCTTTGTACTCAGACTAGTTTGTGGCATTTCAACTGATACACTGACTAAAAATTTATTATATTTGACAGAAGAGTAGTTGGTGCTCTCTGCCAATCAGGGGGGTTTATTCTGACTGCCTTTGAATTCAGTCAAATCGATTTTTTTTTTTTTTTTTTTTTTTTGGTGGACCACAGTTTTTGCTAAATGTCATTAGGGCTATAGTTATTTGAAGATACTACAGATACATTTGAAAAGCCTTCAAACTGAATATATGGAACATATAAGTAAAGCAAGTCTAATTCAATTACTATACATTTGTTATGGGTTTAAATGAAAATTTACATAACACTATACCCCAGCACATCATAATAGAGATGCTTTGTGAGTGTTTCTGGCAAGCAGTTACTGCAGAAACACATTTTTCTTCTGTGTGCAGCTCAGCGACTGAGCAAACTGCTGTGTCTCATTTGGCTACTCAGGTAGATCCTTACAGTTTGTTCCTGGCTTGTCTTATCTACATGGAGCTGTAGTCGGACATTATTCAAAGTCAGGTCCCTGGACCACTGTCCCTGATCCCAGGCAAGTTGGTCAACATTCTGTTGGCTGGTTATGTAACAGACTGATAGATTATTTTGCAAATTAATGAATTATATACACAACCCCAATTTAAAAAAAAACAAATGTTTGGATGATGTGTAAGATGTAAACATCAGAATGCAATAAGTTATAAATAGCATCAAGCCATATTTGATTCACAATACAGTAGAACATAACATATTAGATGGTGAAAAATTTTACCATTTCATGGAAAATATACATTTTTTTATGTAATGGCAGTAGCAAATGTCAAAAGGTCGAACAGGGGCAACAAAAGGCAGAAAAAGTAATTGCTCCAAATAAAAAAACCCAAAAAACAAATAGGAGCATTTGACAACAGGTCAGTAACATGACTGTATAAAAAGAAACATTTCAGAGAGGCAGAGCCTTGAAATTAGAGATGGGCAGAGGTTCACTATTGTGGGACAAACTGTCTAAAAACTGGAACAATTTCAGAAAAATGTTCCTCAATGTAAAATTGAAAGGCTTTAAAGATCATCTAAAATATATAATATTATCCAAAGATTCAGAGAATCAAGAGGAATCTGTGAACAAGGGACTAGGCCAAAACTGGATGTGCGTGATTTTTGGGCCCTCAGGCAGCATTACATTAAAAACAGGCAGAATTCTCTACTGAACATCACTGCATGGGCTCAGGAACACTTCCAGAAATCACTGAGAGCACGGTTTGCTGTGCAATCCACAAATGTAAGTTAAAGCTGTATCAAAGAAGAAGCCATATGTCAACATGATCCAGAAATGCTGCCATGTTCTCTGGGCAAAAGCTCATTTAAAATGGTCTGAGGCCAAATGGAAAACTGTTCTGTGGTCAGATGAATTAAAATTTGAAAATTCTTTTTGGAAACCATGGATGCAGTGTCCTGCAAACTAGAGAGAGGAGAGGGACCATCCAGCTTGTTATCAACACACAGTTCAAAAGCCTGCATCTCTGATGGTATGGAGGATTAGTCCCTATGGCTTGGCCAACTTATACATCTAGAAAAGGGACCATCGATGCTGAAAAGTGCATTAAGGTTTTAGAGCAACATAGGATTCTATCGAATGTCTCTTTCAGGGAAGAGACATTTAAGAGATATTTCAGCAAGACAATGTTAAACCACATATTGCATCCATCACAACAGCATGGCTTCATAAGAGAAGACTCTGGGTGCTGAACTGGCCTGCCTCTAGTCCAGACCTTTCACCCATAGAAAATATTTGGCGCATCATAAAACTATGTGGCAACAAAAGGTCCAGGACTGTAGCGGAGCTAGAAACCTGCATCCAACAAGAATGGGACAACATTCCTCTTCTAAACTCCAGCAACTGCTCTCATTTCAGAGACATTTACAGACAGTTGCTAAAAAGGAGGGGATGCTACACAATGGTAAACCTCACCCTCTCCCAACTTTCTTGAGATGTGTTGCTGCCATCGAATTCAAAATTAGCTAATATTTTTCATGAAAAGGTAAAATAACTCAGTTTCAACATTTGTTTATGGTCTACTGTGAATAAAATATGATTTGATTACATTTTCAAATCATTGCCTTCTGTTTTTATTTAGGTTTTACACATTGTCCCAACATTTTTGGAATTGGGGTTGTAGTAGAACAAGTTAGCCGTTTATGGAAGATGTATTTTTAGAAAGAAAATATCAAACTTGCACTAAAGAAAAAAAAAATTGCTTCAGTTGCAACTGGAATAAAACAATTATATCCCTAATTCAACATATTTCGTCTACATTTCACAAGATCATGACATGTCTCATCACATTTAAGAAAGTTTTTTTGTCAAATCAATGTTCTGCAAAGCAGATTACATTTGATCCCTTAGTGACAATCTGTGGTCCATTGTGACTTTTTTTTATTATGCACCTAAACACTGAAGTGGGTTTGTGTTTGATACCAGCGAGGTTTCTGCAGTTTGGGGCTGACTTATCTGACTCTTGTAATCTAACTTTACTGAGGTTATCTAGATTGGCTTCTGAGGCTATGTGGATAGACACGTCAATGAGGATTTGCAGGCAAAAATCTATAAGAGAAAGTGAAGCAGAGTGAATAGAAAAGCAGATAATCTTCCCAAGTGTGGCAGCACTTTCATAGTAAACTAAACCATTAGCACTTGCGTTGTTATAACTTTAGGGGCTCTACACTTAAACGCATTGTTTTAAAACTAGAAGTAAAAATTTTGTTTGCTGGTCTCTTTTTTTACAATATTTTGCAGCTCTGCTGTGCATCAAAACTTAATGTGCATATGGCTCTTTGCTGTTTTGGCACAGGGGGGAAAGTGACTTTTTCTGGCTGAAATAGTTCAGCGGATAGAGCAAACCCTATGGCTTTCTGGCTAGGGACAGTGATTGAGAAAGGCCAGCTGGCTTAGTCCAGGTCTGGATGTGAACTGACAGGAGAAATATGGTCTTGGGGACTGCCAGAGGAGAAAGGGGTTCTGGGAGAGATATCTATTGGCTTAGATGGGCCAATAATATACAACAATTCATGGCTTAAAACCTAGAGAAGGGTGAAAGCACTTAGCTATAGTTGGACAGGGTCTGACCCTGTCAGAAGCCCAAACAACACCGTCAGATATTTTGATGATGCAAGGCCCCAAATCCCACATTTTTATCTAATAGTAATATTTAGTATTTTTAAAGCCACTTGATTTAATTGTAATACGTCCTTAACTATATTACATGCACCAAAAGACAAATCAAATCTAATGTTTTCCTTAGGCTTGCTGCTCGTGAGCACAGACTTCATTAATACACAATGTATGCCTCATGATCACAGGGTAAACAAGGCTAAGTAAGTGGGACGTAGCTATTAACACATGTTTTTGTATCGTAGTGTTCCTTCATTATAGAAGCTACCATATTTTAGTCAGCCTTACTTCCCTTTAAAAAAAAATAAATAAATAAATAAAAGAGGCAGCATGGCTACATTCAGTAAACTTAAATAATGGACAAAAGTATAGCAGTTCAATCTGGTATATTATTTTACACATGGATTTTAGCACAGAACGCATGTCACAGCAATACACAGTGGCTACTTTAGTGCAACAGCATGTGTACGTTGATGTTTTGCATCACTCTTTGACCTCTATTTGACTGATGAATACACAAAAGCTGCCACTTTTTTGTATTCACGTAGTTAAAAGAAAGACTCCTGGTGCCTGGTACAATTTGAAAGGAATTATCATAGCACTGAATCCATTCGGTCACACTGCAGGTGAACAGGCAGCTATTAAAACCCAATTTGCAGCAGTGTCCACACTCTCAAATGTAACTGCTATGATTGACTGCCCTCATGTTAAATTAAGGGCACCTAAGGATGATGAATTGGTTTTTTTACGATTAAAAAATAATGCTCCATGTCTGTGCTAATTTGTGATGCAAAAGTGGTTCTGACAAATGCGGTTGCCCAACATGTCATCTACTAAGTTAGTCCATTTAACAGCATTTAGACACATTTTTAATAGATGACTCCTTTTGGAGTGGTGGTTCCTTTCAGCTTTTGTGTGCATCAACATGTAGAAATATGCATCACTGGACAGAATTGAGCACACAGCATAGGGGTGTGTTTGTTTCTTTTTTTTTTAAGAAATTGATGTTATCTGTAATCAAGTATGGTGAAAATGTTCTATCAACCAGTGGAGGCCTGCAATATTGATCAGCCCCCTGAAGCAACCTGATGAGCTCCAATAAAGTGTCATCATTCTGTGAAAACTGGTAAGAGTCCTGAGTAGTTCTGCACCCTTGAGTCATCATTGACTTGACTTGATTTTACTCAGTATTTTAATTATTCATTTATGCAGACTACCTGCAGTAAATTAAGCTTGTTCACAAGCACCCAATTTTCAGGTTAATTGCAATTTATAGGAAGATGAGGACTCACACCTGCTGCAACGCTAGCTGCTTCTCAGCCTGAATCAGAGAGCAAACACAGGGAATGAAGCCCCAGGTAAAAGCTTAGAAGATTCACGTAGATTGAAGATTGAGGAACCACTCTCGAGCCTGCTTGATCAGATACTAGATGTGTAAAAATTAAAATATAGGTTTATACACATGTTGTTTTAAGTAATACTCACATACCCACTTTGAATAAATGTTTAGTCGCTCTCCTTATATCTCTTGTATCATACTGGCTGTGAAGTCATCTTGTTTGATTACAATGTACAAGACATGGATGGGTTTTCATTATTTATAGTTTTCTTAGATACTTTTACATCTTACTTATAATTAAAGGCTCTTATACATATATTGTGTTACAAGGAAAACTCCTGCACTGAAAAGGTCAAGGCTGTAAAAATAATGTGTTCATTTTTTCATTTGTAAATTCAAAACAAGCCAAAAAATACAGTCGATTTTAAGCTGACTAATCGGATTCTGTATTAGGTTAGGGTGTTGAGGAGGCAGCCGTGGTTCAGTAGAGTGGGCACCAATTAAACGTAGGGTCAATTCAGCCCAAATGTCAAAGTGTCCCTGGACAAGAAACTGAACCCCCACTGAGCATATCTGAGCCCTGGCTCCTTTTCTTGACATATTAAGTCATATTTGTAATTTGTATGGTCATTATCACATATGGACAGTGAAAAAAAAGTATAGTCAATTATTCATTGATTAGTTCATCTGCAATTGAAATATTTTTAAATACTTTTAAAACAGCAAAATTTAATGCCTGAGATTAAATTAGATAATTAACCACAGAGCATGTAATTAGAAAATTCTTTAAGTACTTGACATCCTTATAGAATTTATAGTAATATAATTCTTATATAACTCATTTTCACAAGTTATATTTCATTGTTCTGACATCTTCAAAGCTCCTCTGTCTCAATGATTTACTAATAGGAGCTGCCAGAGGTTTGTGGAAATAGTTCACATTTAGTGACCTCAATACTAACAGGCACTGGGCATTATGCAAATCAAATGATCCGTACAGTGCACTCCAAAGGCGAGACAAAATGTGATTATCAATATTTAAATGTCAGTCACACTGTGTCCACACTAAGCAGTGAATAGATTTTTAACTTGCATTCAATTTCATGTACAATGTTCAAAGTACTGTGAGATTGTATTGACACTGCAATCCATAATTCTTATATTACATTATATGGGCCTATATAAGTAGACGTAGACTAGTCCTGCACTAAAATGTATAGACTATTGTTCAAATTGAGCCACTTCCAGAATTTGTCCTTGTAAAAAAAAAAAAAAAAAAAAAAAAATCACGAATGATTTGCTGAACAACATCCAAAGACTTATTGTAATAATTCACAAAAGCATTGCCATGGATAAGGGACATTTACACATATCGGCTTGCGATTCATTCCAAGAACAAAGTGTAGCCCCATCTCATGTCTCTCTCCCAAATCTGCGCGTGAGCTCATGATTAATGTGTAATTGACTTGATGAATGGGCTTCCCATTCAGGGAATCCATCAGAATACTGCTTGATTAAGCATCCTCTGTGCTTCTGATTAAAAACCAGCAAGATCAGCTTCATTTAAACACAAGCACGGACCCATCATGTTTCAAAATCTGGTCACGCCCATTGATTATCTCCTTGCAATGTGGGATAATCAATGCGCGTAGGGTCTGGGTATTGGTGGTGACAAAGTTGTCGTTATAAGGGATACTTTGCAGGCAGCGTGGCGGAGAGTCGGCCCAGTTTTAGCAATCAGTCATGCCAAGAAGTAGAATAGGATGGATCGGGGGGGGCTGGAGGAGGAGATGGATAGTGGAGGGTTTCAGAGGTGAGAATGAGATTGAATAAGATTCAGACAGGGACAGAAAAATGGTTACAGAAAGTAAGACAGTGTAGTGGAGAAAGTTTGATAGGAAAAGCAGGGACTGAGAGGTGAGATGTGTTGACAGTATTACATACCGTATGTGTGTATGTGTCACATTTACACTTCCTTAGTGTCCTTTACTAATAGAAGAAAAATTATATTTCTATCAACAATGGCTGCAATTGATCTTTCATAGGTTACATTTTATAAAACATTGACTTTTTTGACACGAGCAATACGACAATTGACCTCATTTCTTTTTCCGTGGCAACTCTTAAACAGCCTTTACACACTGAAATATTATAAATAATTTGATTAGATAACTGACTTGATACTACAGCAGTATAATGAGAATATGATTCTATTAATCGCCAAAATTGTAACTACAGTATGTTGTTCCATGGTGGAATTCCTAAGGACGACTAAAAGTCTCCTCCTGTCACACGTTAACCTGTCCTTGAGCAAGACATTGAGCTGCAACTAGTTGCTGCTGATGAGGGCAGGCGAGCTGCAGAGCAGTTATCCTATCTGTGCGTGTGATTGGGTGAATGAGAAGAAGTGCTTTGGGTGCTACTAAGGTAAGACCAATTACTATGCAGTAGTTAGAATGACGCTCAGTAGGTTATTTACTTTGTTTATTTTATAGCTGCTTAATTGTATTTTCCGTTGTAAACCACTTTGGTTAACATTTGTCTTTTTGTAACATGCGCACTATAAATCTACCAGTAATCATAATTGTCTCCACCTGCATCTTGTATGTACCCTGTCAATAAAATGAGACTTTTGACTATTGCAGACTGTGTGCGTTTCATTCCCTCTGCGGTCAGCCAGTTTAGTTTCCAGAGCTTGAGAGAAAATAAGATGTTGGCTTATCTCTGCATAGAAGAACATTCATTAATGCTCAGATGAGTATTGGCAGGAGAAAAGCATGTCCTTCCTCACTTCTTACCTCCTCTTCAGTTAAGTCTTATTTTCTTGGCAGCCATTAGTCAAGTTTTTTGTTTTCTTACCTCATCTCAAATTGTAGGTCTTGTTTTCATCTAATTTTCAACCTCTAATCTGCTGAATTTCACACCCACTCTCTTGCTTTCTTTGACTTTTCCCTTTTTTAATCATTCAAGCTCATTGGTTTTTATGCCTCTCTTTAAACAATTTTTTCTGTGGTACTCCATGTATCCCAATTCTTTTAGCCTCACACATTTTGCCCCCCCAACCCACCCCACCCTCCATCATTTCCTCTTCATGCTGAACTTCAAACAGAATCTATTGCCCCTGGAGAGTAGGACCTGCCCCTGTAAGCTGCTCTTGATCTCGGTCCCTGCTTCTCTGTTTGACAGCTTACAAATGAGCCTGACCCTTTGCAAACTGGACACACCACAGATTTCATACGCAACCACGAGTGAAGTGTGGTTGTAACCTCTGTCATCAAACAAGACCTTTGCCGGCCTCTTTGTATTCTGTAGCATTGAGCGATTGTGCTGCACACTCATGTCTCACTTCTGACTAACTGACCTCTAACCCTGTGGTGTCACGTTTGACCCCTGACGGTGGAATAGCAGGGAACAAGTGAGCAGGGCAGTCTGTAAAACATGTACTCAATTAAAAAAAAAAAAAAAACAACTATAAACTAAAAAAAACAAAACACTGAAACATTCCTCCTACTCACTAGATTTCAAAAGTCATCTCATTATCCTCTTTACTACAACCCACGATGTAATTCTGTCCTCCAACATGCATTTCCTGACAAAGCACGGCAGCATTAGTCCCAGCATAACTACAACAATGGCCCTCTGTGCCTCCTGACATTAGGATCACACAGATCCCTGAAAAGATCCCAATGTTTCTGCCATAGATTTAAAAAAAAAAAATGCAAAGAACGAAAAAGTCCCAGTGTAATTTGATCCTATAAATATTTATTGTTTGCCATAGAAAAGATAGAAAGGGGACTACAGGTACATAAAAGGTCACAAACCCAAGTGCAAAACAAAACTAGTGAAATAAACTAAAGTTGTTCACTATTCTTTAACTAAACACACACACACACACACGGAAAGACTTTCCTTAACCCATTTTTAAGTTCGGCTAAACCCTTTAAGTGTTTCACTGTCATTAGAAATACCCAGTAGGTGCATGGGTTAAAAATTATAGCAATTTTGGTATGTTTAAATAATTATATAGGATTCAACTGCATATGATTATTCATTACCCATCTTTGTCTTTCGGTTATTTCTTTCAGATCAATATATTTACGCCATCTACGGACAAAACACATTTATGCCATGGCAGCAGATAATGACACTTCCCAAGGCATAACATTTTGAAGTTTATTATGTCCTTTGGCATCTGTTATGGATGCTACATGCAACGTTTGTCGTCACTATTAGACGCCCCATGAGCACCACTATTTGACGCTGTGGGGACGATGCTCGTGATCACAAATATAAAAATCCTGTATTATGCTATGTCCTCTAACCATCCCAAACAGCTCACTATGTGGACTTTTGACCTAAACTTCGTCATTACTTTAGGCATCAAATATTGACACGCCTGAGTTTCTATTGTAAACGACAGCCCTGACTTGATAAAGCTTCAGATTTTCATGCCTTTTGATTGAGATTGGGCTTGTGGAACGACCATTGACATTTCCATCACACATACATTTTCAAGCAAAAATATTTTTATTTCACAACACTATAGAAAGAAGGACTATAAAACGATTTAATTGGATGAAAAAGTTTATCTGTGGATTTTAAAATGAATTAAGACTTTGGTTCTCAGATCCCCAAAAATGATTTTAAAAAGTGTTTTCTCAGTTTACTTAAAAGCAGTTTATTGAAGCAATGGGAAGATGTTGGAAGGCAAACTGAATGAGGCAAAAAGGGTTAAGTGAAAAATTGAAGTTGTAAAATACAGTTGATGTAACATTCAGGATTTAAAATTCAGTAAACCAGTGCAAATATCACAGTTAGCAATGTAGCTTTTCCTAAAGGTTAGATTTAGTTTAGAATACTTTAAGTTTTTTTTTAAATTTCTGTCACAGATCAACTTTGTGAATCTAATCCATCCAAAAACAAAAACTGCCTAGGTCTTTCCTGCAACTTCCTGCTCTCAATTTAGACTAATCAGGTGTGAAGGACTCCAGGAAGACAACTGAGGACCCAAAGCAGCAGGTCAAATGTTAAAAAAAGAAAAATCATGTTAAACCTGTGAGAGCATGACACAATATATGTGGGCTGATGAAACTAAAATTGACCTTCAGCCGGTGTTATGTCTGACAGACCCCAAGCACATCATTCATCTAACACCATCCTACAGTGGTGCATGCAGGTGGAAGAATCAAGTGGAGGTGGGGGCTTTTCAGTGGTTGAGAGCAGTGTCAATTGAGGAAGGAATAAAGTAAGACAGACAGAGGCAATTCATAAAGAGTAATGGGTTTTAGATTGTGGGGACAGGATAGCGTGTACTGTACCATAAGCATACAAGAAAATAAACAGTATATGGCTTTAGAACAAGAATGTAAAGGTTCAGGAGTTTTCTAGCCAAAACTCCAGAGTCGAGTCTTGTTGAGAGTCTGTGCAATGCATTAAAATAGCTGCTCACAGATGCTCCCTAAATCTGTGAGGAATAATGAGGAAATATATGACAGAATGCAGATCTGCTTGGCAGACATGCAGTTTGTGATCCCCTTGCCATCTTATGTTTTTGGATTTCATTTCCCACATCTCATTATGAAGGTTTTAGTGCAGACTTATGAATCTCAAGCTGGGTTGGGGAATAGTACAATAGGGGTTTGTCAACCAGTGGAGAATTTCTCTACTATTTAGACTACAGTAGCTCCAGCAATATTAACAGCTGGAATTGGATTTTTTTTTTCTTCTTCTTCGTTAATCATTCAGTGTTTTAGTCCATATTGCAGAGGTCAAAGCTTTAATTTAGATTATGTCATAACAAAAAGAAAAGCAGCACATCCTTCAATTTAAGAATGGAAATTGAAGTAGTAGTGTTTTCACTAGATGAATTACTTTTTAAATAAAAAAAATCATCCAATTTGTTGCAATCTTTTGTTGTAAAGCTTCATAATTCTCCATCTATAAACTACATGCAACTTATTACTCAAATTACAGCTGTAACATTTCTGAATATTACCAAGAAGCAATGGTTTGATAATTTAAATTTAAAGATGTTTACTCACTGTACCTGCCATAAATAGACCGTTCTATTTGGTTATTTGCCATTATAGTTAGTTGTAGGGGGCCTGGTGGCTCACTGGTAGAGCACTGGGTTGGGATGCAGAAGGCTGTGAGCTTGAATCCCACCCCACCAGGTGTTGCCCTGCCCAGCCATCAAGGGCCACTTTGGTGCTGGTCCCGAGCCCGGCTAAATGGGAGGGTTGTGGCAGGTAGGGCATCGGGTGTAAAAACTCATACCAAATCAACGTGCGGAACAGATTCTGCTATGGTGACCCCTGAAGGGACAAGCTGAAAGTCATTGATCTTTGACCATTACAGTTAGTTAATCAGCAGAAACCTTTATTCATAGTGAATAAAGATGTGTAAAAATGTACTCAAGTTAAAAAAAGACAAAAAAAAAGTTGTGATGGTAAATTTTACTAGTTCCTTTTTTATCCTCTAGGACTTAAAATAATAAAAAGCATGGACACAATGTTTAAATAGAATAAAACATTATGTTACAACAGCTGAAATATGTTTATGTCTTCTTCAGAATACAGTTATCATTCTGTTAACTTAAGTATAACAGAAAAAGTAAGGTCATAAAAAGACATCGATTCCCATCATTTCTACCATTTATACAAACAGCAGCACATTCTGTTAGGTCTGAGATCAAACGCAGCATTACAGCACTTTACAGTAACATGAGTAAATGTGACTCATTACTCCCACCCCTGCTTACAATTAACAACCACACACCAGGTATAATTGGGGTTCAGTGTCTTGCCCAAGGACACTTTGACATGTGCCCAGGTATTGAACCACTGACTTTGTGGTTGATTGATAGCTGCTCTATTCCTAATTCTGCTCAGTTTAGTAAGGGCTGGTCTCATTTTACTGGCCGGCCTCAGTTGTGCATGTGTGTGTGTCAAACATTCAAGTTAATCCAACACTCCATTTCTGCTTAAAAATACATTTTCAAGACTGCAGTTTTATCTCATTATCCACTATCCATTTTGAAGCATTTCAGTTTTTACAAGCAATCTGCATCGTGCACATTTTGAGTGTCACAGCATGATTATGGGAACAGAGAAATAATGAGAGTGCAAGAACCGTTAGTTCAATTAGCAGGATTGAAGACAACAGTTACAAGCATTTCTCCCAGCAGCAGCTTTTGGACATATTCAGTAGAAAAATCTGCTGCATTCACCAACACACCAATCTATTCCATGGAGTTGATTTCAGGGTTCCATGCAGATAATGAATGGTGTTATTTACTGAAGGGAGGCCACTGTGGAGCAGAGAGAGAGGAGATGACTGGGCAGATGTGTGTGTGCGCGCACATAGCCCAGTGGCCCTAAACTAGCCCATCCTGCTTCTGCTAGGCAGACTTCTCTTTCCCACACACACACAAACTCCTCGACATAACACCTCCCAGGCACATGCAATTGCACTCACTCCTACGCAGCATCTGTCCTCTGCTGGCTGAAGAAGCCCATGAGGTGCTCTAGTGATGAGCAGTTCCAACAGTGATTTGGCTAAACTGACAGCACCAACAAAGCAAAGTGCCTGCAAGTGCATGTTGTTGCATGTGTATATTTGCAGTGTATTTGTAAGTGTATTACTATACATCAACTCCTGAAGTAGCTTAAAATGTGTCCACGCAACAGTGTATGACCTGCACATCCTGTATTTATTGTATGCTAATCATATACTGTATGTTTGAACTGTGTGTGTGTCTACAACTTGTTGTACTGTACCACATTGTCCATGTAGGCATGTTACAGTAGTCGTGTGTGTGTGTGTGTGTGTGTGTGTGTGTGTGTGTGTGTGTGTGTTCCAGCAGTATTTTGTCTCAAGGCTGACAGTAGTGAAGCAGCAGAGCCCATCAGCAAGTGTTGCCTAACATTACAACGAGAACAGAAGACAGTGTCACATAGACCAGTTAAGCTCTGTTTACTGCACTGTTCAAGATGACAGATAGCAGAATGTCAACTTGTCAGTATATGCACCATAGCAACCCTAGCACTTCACCCACATTCCCTCTTGTGATTCGGTGATTACACTCAAAATGGTTTATGGAAAAGAGATGGGGCAGCTTGGGTGTCCAGGCATGTAGTTGTAAACACAGAGCTATGTACAGTATTTATTCTAAAAGGACATATGATCTGCGTTTTGTTTCTGTGTTGAATAGATGTTTGGACGACTCTGGTTTGAGGACATACCTTTTAAAACATTCTAAAATTCTGAAAATGCACTACATGTTTTTGAAAGATGATTTTACCAATTTTGAACTTGCCTTCTGTAGTTGTTCTTAAGGAGCACATATTGCCTTAAATGGTATTAAATCTTTTGCTTTTTCTATATTAAACTATGTCTGTGCTTTTTGGGGAACTGCTCCAGTCTACATATGGAAGTTTTTCACTTCACATTGTGTGTTCATATTATGAATGCTGTAGTCTTGGTCAACCGGTTCTCCCTTCAAACTGAAAAGGTACCTCTAGATGATACCACCTGGAGGAGTGTTTCAGGTAGAAGCAAGATATTTAATGTAGGAAAAGCTTAATATTCTTTACATACTTTACTTCAAATATAAGCACAGGAAAGATACATTTTAACTGTACTGTGGAGTCCAGTGTAATAGTGCTCGTCTTTCTTTGCATTTCTATCCCAGTTAACACCTGTTTTTTTTTTTTGTTTTTTTTAATTAAACTAGTTACTCTATTCAATGTTAGTATTTAATTGAAATACACATTCTCACTGCCCCTCTCAGGTCATCCTACTGTCTGTCCCCTGGACCCCATCCCCTCCACCTTCCTGCAAGCTGTAGCACCCAAACTAAATCCAAGCATGTCTTACAACTATCACACGTCTCGTCACAAGTAAACAGGCCTAGGTTAGCCCACCGTTGAGAAGCCCATTGTCCTGCCATCTCCCTTGTGAAGAATTACAGAACCTTCCACCTTCTATCATTCCTGGTCAAGATCCTTAGAAGACAGTCTTCAATCTGATTATTTTTCTTGCATCAACATTGACGTTACCAGTCTGGTGAAATGAAAGTGGACATTCTACAAAAAAGCTTTCCTAATGGTCCATCTAATGGTCCCTAATCCATCTCATCTTGCATTTCTGTGCATCTCTGACATCTTTGTCTGAATAAGAAGATATTATTAGCTCAGTCTCTTAAAGTCAGAAGTTCTCATCTTCAATTTCCAGTGATTGTCCTTACAAAGTCTTACAGAAATCTGGGGTTTATCATTGATGACTAGATGTCTATTGGCCAATACTTAAGGGAGTAATTTGACATTTGGGGAAATAGACTAGTAGAAAAACAACTAGTAATTTTAAAAAAAAATTGCAGTATTTTCCAGGTTATTTACCAAGTAACTTCCTCATAATTTCGTTAAAGTAGCAGTGGATTTGGGGTTTTATATCAATACATTGGAAACACTGGCCCGAACCGCACTTTCCTGAAATACCTGGCTGCTAATCCTGTAACCCATGATGTTCCTCATGCTCCTCCACACCTGTGTGCTGTCATTGTACCATCTGTTCTAGATTCCTATAGTAAGCTCCCTTTCTCTCCTGATCGTGAGTTTTGAAGGTAGATTGGTTTGTCCAAACTGTAATTTGGAGACTAGAGGTTTGTACACAGCAGACAACCAAGCAATCTGGTAGACTTGGAATAATGTTATGAACAATGGGCTAAATTTCACATTAACACACCAGACATCACAGACAGACCACAGTCAGTTGCAATTGGTGGAAACAATTTAGAAAAGCCACACTCCAAACCCCTGGGCCCCACAAGGCAGTCTGCTGAATCCACTGCTGTTCATTTGTTTGCAGACAACACAAATAAAGCACTAAGTTCTTGGAAATATACATCACAAGTTACCTGACATGGACCCTAAAGACCTTCACCGTGGTGAGGCAGTCCAGCAATGGCTGTACTTCCTGCAATGGTTGAGAAAAGCCAAAGTTAACCTTCCCATCCTCACCAGAGGCTGCACAGAAAGCATGTTGACCAACTGCATCTCCATCTGTTATGGAGGCTGCAGTGTCTCAGACCAAAAGCCCCTGCACAGGCTGGTAAGAACAGCACAAAAGATCGGGACTCCTCTTGCATCCATACAGGACATGTTTCATAAACACTGCACTGAACAGAGCCACCAGTATCATCAAAGACTCCACCCACCCACAAGACAGATTGTTCCCTCTTCTGCCTTCTGGCAAAACTTCTTAAACACACCCCGCACATATACACAGACACACACATAGCTAAACAGATTTGACCATACACTACTGAACCTGTTCCTACAAACACAGAGTCATGTGCACATGGAATAAATGGTAAAAAATTTTAATACAACTGCCCTGACACAGATTTTCTGGACACATCGGATAAAGTGATGAAGTCACCATGGCAACAAACATCAAGAATGTGTTTACAGATTTGAAGTGTAATTTACAGTAAGTATCCTTGTAACTTTAACAGGATAGAGGTTCAAATAATGGATGTATGGAAATGTAGGCACAACAATGTAAACTGTTATGTAGTGCTACTTATGACAAGATAAACTAACTCATTTTGTAGTAGGTTTGCTAAATTAGGCTACATTACATGAGAGTCCTACAAACTAAACGGTCCTTTAAAGAGGCTTGTTAGATTTTTGCTTTTATAAATTGTCACAAAATGAAAGAAATTGCAGTATGTCATCATGCATTTTAACAAACCAAATGTGTTTTGGATCCAGATTATATGGTCTGATGAGACCAAAGGTGAGTTATTTGGTCATAATTTGCACAGGTACTGTATGTGTGGCAAGAACAAAACTGCTAATAAGAAAAAGAACACCATTCCAACAATCGGTCAACAGTGACAGAGGCTTGCTGATGTTTTGGGGGGGTGTATGTGGAGCTCTGCATATAGTGGAAGAAAGAGTGACTGCAGCCCAATGCCAAAAAAAAATAAAGCCAAAAAAAGCAAAGCCTCCAACCATAAATTAAAAAAACAACTAAAAATGAGCATCATGACATTAATCTGAAGCACAAAGCAAAAATCAAGAAAAAGTAAGAATAAGGTAAATGTTCTCTCGTGGCCTTCAAGTCTTTAAAGAAACCCTGTTTCTGTCCGTAGCAGTTCCTGACAGACATAACTGTTCTGACCCAGAGAAAAATAAGAACAACTAATGAATGACAAATACATTTCCGAGCAAGCACTCTGCATCTGAACAGCTCCTATGTAATAGCGGCGTGGACACATTAGGCACTTTGGCATTTTCAGACCACTCATATGTTCACCTTCACTGGCACAAACTGTCTGATTATAGCAAAACAGCCAATTTCCCTCTCTAAACATCACTCTGTCCACCTAAATCTTTTCTGACTTTTTTTTTTACCCTCGTCTTCTTCCTGTTCTGCTGTTGCTGTCTCTGCCCATTTGTGTCTGACTCATGTCCTTTGTCATGTCTTTGTCTCCTATCCTCTGTCATTTTTACCTCAGCTGTCCCTCCCTCCTGGACTTTTCAAATCTCCAGCCTTGCTCCACTTGTCTACTCCTCCCTACCTGTTCCATCTCCCAAAGTCATCCTAATTAGTGTTTAAAGCTCCCGCTCCCCCACGGCGAGGTCGTCTGTGCCCGTAAGCCACCGTTGCCTTGTCTTCGCCAACCCTAATGAAAGAGCAATATCTGCTGCCATCAATGCTTGTGTGTGAGAGAGAGAGAAAAGAGACCACTCACACATCATTAACAGCATTACCTCAATTACACAGTCTGACAATGAGAACTAGCTGAGAGAGATTGGGAGTGAGTGAAAGAAGCAAGGAAGGAGAAGGGAATTGCCAGGGGGGGAGAGAGGTCTCACTCAGCCTAAATGGAGAAACTCAGCAGCTGAATTGTAACCGTTTTATTCACCTGTCAATATAAAACATAACATAAAACAGCTACTGTACACAGAAACAATTTCTCAGCTACACAAAATCAAGTCCTCCATTTCTGTTTAAAAAAATAAAAAAAAGATTCATACATATTCAACACATCCAGATTTGATTGAATCCACGCTGACACATCACTATGACAGAGAGATAGCAGCACATGGAAGTGGGTATTTCTGCAAGGAGCCCTGATGCAACCATACCAGCCTAATATTTTTTTCCCCCTCTCATCCTCCATCGCTTTGCACGGCAGAGCTTTCCTCTGCTTCTGCAATAACAGTAACCAGATTTGACTCTTGTCATGATTTTATGCCCAGCGTTCCTCTTCCATGGCTTTGTTGTTTTATTCCTTTTTTTTTTTTTTTTTTTTTTTAAGTGAACTGATGCCCGGCTTTTATTTATCACTAAAATTCCTCTGGGAACAAGAAACAAAACAACAGAGGTCGGATAAAAAAAAGAAGCAAAAAAGGAGACATGATGGAGGTGGAGAAGATGCTGGCGGGGGGAGAAATGGCTCAAATCAATATCATGAATCTTCAGGGATTTGAAATGGTGCCCAGGGACAGTTTAGGAGCAGCACATCCACTGCCGATCGTGTGCCTCACCTAAGGGGCAAGGCCAGTCAGGGCTGGTCGAATACAGTGCTCCAGAAATCAATAGTCCTCTCTCCCTCACTCTCTCTCTCTGTGCGTGCGTGCATCTTATTTTGCCACAAGCCCAACATCCATTGAGGAAGAGGGCTAGGTGAAGTGTTGGTTGAGAAAACTGTGCAAACAAGGGAGTTGTTATGAGGCCATGGGGTAAATAAATGCTGCAATAAAGGTTCTGGGGCTGGTAAAAAGTTTAGATTGTGATGTCGGATATCTGACATGAGACATCTCCTGAAAAATAAATAAAATTTTAGCCAAACAGCTAATTTAGGGTTAATATATTCATATTTTTACACTAATGAGATCAACAACTGTTTTTGGCAAGATACTTTAAATTTGGCTATTAACAATCAAGGTATGTTAACATATCTTTGGTATTTCTATACTGCAAGTACTTTTAAACTACAACATACTAATATATCAATATTATACTAATAAACTACTGTTGACACAGGTGCATCATTCCTTTTGCAATTGTCAAACTCAACACACTTAGCGGCATACACGATATATTACACCAGTGCCATACTATTAGCCTCAAACTGTCACCTGATACTAATTACTGTATTAATACACAGATTATCATTTAAAATGTAAAATATGGCAGTGTTTATAAACTTAAAACAATTTTATACTTCTAATCTAAAGAGATGAAGCAAAAAAAACAACAGGATTTCAGCACAATTTTAAATAATGCCTAAATGTGCATTTTCTGCACGCTCCATACTTCACACTACATCTCACAGACTGAGGCAATACTGTATGCTATTATGCATATCTATTCTTTCAAAACTCTGGCAATTAGCATACAGTACAGCAGGCAACAGCTGGTGTTCCATACTTGAGTGCATTATCTGTAAGCTAGGGAACAAACACATGTACTCTGTTGTTGTTTTGCAAGTCAGAATCATTATTATTGCAAAGCTAAAAAGGAATACAAAAATCAGGCAAGACAGCTTAGGGGGCAACGAGAGAAACAATTTACATGTGCAGTTATTTCCATCAAGATTATTCTATTATTCTGCTATGTGAAATGGAAACAAGTCATTGGTTTCAGACCATCAATGATATGCCAGAGCTAATTATGCTGTTATCTGTCATCAAGCCACTGTGCATATCGCAAGGTGACAGAAGATGTGTTCATTTTTTCAGTGCATGTTTAGGTCTTCTGTTTTGGAAGCGACTATATTGTATATCTACACGATTTTATCAATTCTGCTCTGCAGTTTTCAAATTTCAAAACTCAAAAGGGAGAGGCTTTTGTCATTAAATCCTGCACAAACGGCTGAGCAAATGTGACCAAAGCAAGGCGTCCAGTTGGAGCAGTAGTAGCAGCCAAGGAGAGCACTAACAGAAAGTGGGAGTGAAACATTGGTGGGCTATGTGGAATTGCAGTGGATCGGTTGTACACTCTACCCCTCGTTTGCTTAGGTCCTCTCTTTATTTTCCATATATCCTGACAAAAGTTTTCAGCTACAGAGACACTGCCTCCTCTTATATGCGACTGTTTTATAGTAGCTTTGGTTGTTTTGAGTAGCTTTGAGTAATTTGGAATTGCTGATTGGTCTGATTTGCTATTGCTGTTGACTGACTCCCTGACTTAGTGAGTGCCAGTAAGGCAGAAATTAACAGTCAATTCAATTCAACCAATTGCCTCTTTAGTGCTTTGGGCCTAGATAATTATGTGAGCACTGTATAACATTTAATATAAAATTATATTAGCAAATGAAATGAGTGCTAATATATTATCTATGCAAGATGATGCAGTGGATTCCAACTGGTCGTTTCATTACAGTTTTCTTTTAACCAGTCGATTATGTCTTATTGAGAATCACAAGCTGTGATACAGTATACGGTACTTATAAACTAATTTCTACAGTGGTACACTGTCCCTCTGTTCACTTTATCTCTTGTCACCCATGGAGCCACTTCACATAGATTTACTATTCACACAAATAGCTATAAGGTAACCATAAAGTGCTTGATTCCTCTGTTAGTTGGTTGTAACAGTGGAAAAGAGGCACTCGCCTCGCCCGGTGAATTTCCCCTTTGGTTCATTTAGCTGAGTAGTACGAAATGGCTTTAGGCAGATTTGATGAGTCATCCATTCAAAATGATTTTTTGATGCTTCTCCGCTCTCTTCCACTCAGAAACATCCTTTGCGATATTGACCTAAAGCACTCACTTTCAGTAAATCTGAATTTAATCTAGCAATGTTAAGTAATGCAGGACGGTACATCAAGGCAAATTGATCTAATTAATAGACTAAGACATTATAACATTGTGGAACACATGACTATGAGTGAGAAAAACACAGGTACATTTATTTTTCTATAGAGGGCCATTACACTAGTTAAAACACAGTAAAGCACTCTCAGTGGTAGGGGCTCTTGTTTTATTGCAGCTGTCTGCACCTTGGGAGTACACAACATATTGTCAGTGCAGCTCATACTGTCCCTGCTAAGCCTCTGCAACTAGAGACCAAAAAAAGCTCTTTATCTTTCTTTTTGTCATAACATTTTCACAGAGAAGTGGGATAATAGAGTTTTTACATAACTTTATATCTCCATTTCTGTCTGGCTTGCTGTAAATATCCATATCTTTCTAATATTCCACCTCCATCAGTCCTGTTTAGGCCTCTGTCTGACACTTTCTGCTAGTTTTCTATTCCTCTCTGCCATGGGATTACTTTTACTTTTCCAGTACTGTCACAACAATTTTGCAAATAAAATGATGTAGTGCTGTGGTGCTTAAAAGTCAATGATAAGCCCAGTCATAGTCAAGCAAGACTAAGAGTCCACATTCACACTAGCCAAGCTTGGTTTGAGCTAAACAAAGCTACTGTAAGCTGAGCACTACAAAGTCAGTACAGCTAAAGGAACTGAAGAATTTTAGTAGTTAAAGGGTTAAAAGCGACCACCAAAGTTATTACAATTACCTCTAGTGGAAGATATTATGACAGTACTAAATTTCATGACAATTCATCCAACAAATGTTGAGATATTTTACTTAAGATAAATCAACCCCAATGAGGCACTATAGAAAAAGTTAAATGATCAATGACTGTATTTGTCTGTTCAAAACCTCATGGTAATTCATAATAATAGTTATGAAAAGAAAAAAAACTGAGCTTAATGATAAGCCTAGACGAATCATTGGGGTCACCAGAGTTGATTATAGTGGCATGTACAAATTTTTATTGTGATATATTCAAAGTGACAAACATTGAGAAGAAAGCAAAGATTTTATGCCTCCAATTAATGTTTCTCTAACATTTAACCTTAGAGAACTTACCCATGAGCCAAACTGCATCATTAACTTCTTTGTGCTTATATTTACACTACTGCTTTTAGTATTGTTAGTGTTACTGGGAATTTCATTACAAAGTGCCAAATTAACCCTCACATTAATATGAATGTTTTGACTAGATGCTCACAACAGGTATAGCATAGGATTCTAACCAGAATAAGCTACAGTGGGTCTGAGGAGATGCCTTCAACTGCTCAATATCAAAGACCTGTGGACTGTATTGTACAGATCTCCTTAAATTTTGATGCCATTGGCAACAATACATTTAAAATATATTAACTAGTAATAATGCAAGATCTTCCATTATTCAAGTCTTAGTGACATATCTACAGGATCCCTGTACAATTAGCAAATGACCATTGGCAATGACGATTTCCGTCTTGCTCAAAGGAATCCTAAGTGTTGCAGGATATTTTATTAGGTCTTGCTGTGGACAAAAACATCAGCCAGATCTTTTATCTATTGGTAGAAATAGACGGTATGTTGTGTAATTGCCAATACTGGTTGTGGTGAAAGCCCAACCGTGTTGCTACCCCTTGAGGATTGAGCCTTGTGGGTTTAACAGAGACTGTCACTCAGTTTTCACTGTCTGGAGCCATGGAACAAGGTACACACAAACAAACTCTTACATCTACATAAACCATTAACCTCAGCCTTCTATACACTGTATAATGACCTTCTACAGGTAATATGTTTTGCTAAATGTGGCAAATAACCCATAACTGTGATTATAATCACACACTGTAATAGTAGAAATAAGGTCAGTAAGATGATAAGGGTCACAGAAACAGAGACCTTATTGTCACACTTACCTCCCCTTGAGGTACACGTGAAAATAAAAGGTCTTGACCTATTCACCATTTACTGATGCTCCAATAACTAGACCTTAAGGCCATAGGATTTGAGTTTATGTTGTTAAATTAAGGGACTGAATGTGTTCTCACAGATGTATATTATCCAGAGTCACCTTAAGGTGAAAGGTTAAACACAGTGACTTCAATCAAAGAAGGTGGAGTCAAGGTAAGACTTCATGTTCCCCAGAAGATGAATCTTTAAAAAAAAATGTTTTGATCAGGATACTGACATCTTAAAACATATCAAAGCAGTCACAAGCAGTCGGCAAATTTTTCTGCAGATTTTCACATTCTGCACAGCAGATGTACTTTGTGTTCACTGCTAATTAGCCAATGGTAATTAGCATTTACAGTTATGTTAGCATGCTGATGTTAGCATTTAGCTGTAGCTGTCTCAGAACATTTGGACTAGAGTCCACTGAAAGCACTGGCTCAGTTTGATTTAATTAGCTCTCTCTCCATCTCACTGCTTTAAATTATGGCATTAAGAGCTGAAAATGATAAAGGGCACCAATAAAAGATAAGTTATCCTAAATTACATTCCAAAATACTTTTTTTTTACTAGAGTTGTGTCATAATTATTTAAGTCTTTGGCTGTGACTCAAAGTAGAGATACAGCTGTTGCACACAAGTTTCTTTCACTTGAGGCCTTTGTGCTTTGATTGAACTAAATTACTGTCTGAGAGAAACAAACAATAACGGTTGGAGAAGGGCATAAAAAGGCATCAGATAACCGTAAAATGGGATTCAATAGTGCTTAATTGTTTTGTTTTTTTTAAGAATCTTGATTAAAATACTTTCTAGCACCATTTTCTTAGTGCAGCTTTGTGTTCCTTTGTAACTCAAACTGCTTTGACAAATTATAACTGACTGAGGAAAATGCTTTGGCAGCCACATGGAGATAAACACAGTAGGTAGAAATGCCTCAGCAGGAGTTTGAAATGTTACAGCAAGAAAAAAAAAATGTCTCAACCAGCTCAGACTTAGAACATTGTAAGTAGGGAACTTGTGGGCTTTTTTTTTCTGGGAGTCAGACAACTTCGTGTCTAATGTGAATTCCTATGAAATAACTAGTTTATCGGACGTAATATGTCATGTTGGAGAAGGAGAAAAACAAGGTTGCAGTTACTTGAATACAGTAAAGAATGGCTATGACTGCAGGTACAAAGCCCAAGTACATGGAGTAATGCTGGGTGGTGGTGTGTGCGTGTGAGAGAGAGAGACGAGAGAGAGAGAGAGAGAGAGAGAGAGACAGGTTGCTGGGGCTTCTGTACTGACATTGAAATAGTCTTGGAAAGTTTGACTGCTTGCCGTAGTCTGCCTTAGTTGCCAGATGGCCATGGTTTGTGGTGTGGGACTGCTGTGGCACAGTCCATAAGGTAGGAGTCTCTCAAACCCATGTAGGAATCCCCGTGTGTGGAGTTGTTTTTTGTCTTTTGCAAATTCGCATTGTCTGTTACAGGCTCTGCTGTCTCAGTGCCTAAATTATAAAAAAGATACACGGTAAGGGCCGGATGCTGGTGGTGGGATTTAGGCGATTCCATTAAAGTAGTTAATATTATATTTGCACATCACTGCAGGGTAGCCAAATGGATACGTGAAACAAGGTCACTGCCAAGGTGAACTGACCGGTATCTTTCCCTGGTCCAGTAACCAAATACTCAGTATTAATACAAGGTTGGAGAATCCTCATAATGATTCAGTCAACAACTAGTTTAATGCAATAACAAGAATTAGATGCTGAAAGTCAGCTACAGTAACTCTGCCATAAGTGAGACATGAGCAAATTTATCAAGTGTCCAACTTTTTTTTTTTTTTTTTTTTTCTTAAGAAAAAGCTACAAACTGCAACTATTTAGAGTAATTAGCTATGATAAAGTGTTAGTAATTTCACATAGACCTTTAGGCCCTTCACCAGAATTAACCGTTTTAAGTTGTGGATCCCTTTACGTAACGTTAATTCTATTCTTTTACTGCACAGTTATTAGAAGAACTAAATACTTATAAAAGCACCACTGCAACATTGAACACTCTGTTCAGGGTAACGAGGAATGAAGCCCATCTCAACTGAAAGGTGGGGTACACCAGAGACAGGTCCCCGGTCTATGTCAGGGCCAACAAAGAGACACATGCAATCCAAGTCAACTATTCATGCCCACTTTCAAACCTAAGGCAATCCATAACCACAACATCTTGTGTTCAAGTCAACCCCATGTTTCCTGTTCACCTTCTCAGTTAACACTATCAAAAAGGCTCAGATTTCTTTACATCTGTATTAGTTGTTACTAACCTGTATGGAAAGCTGTGATAAGGAGAAGAAAACATAATATGTTACACCGGCAGAGAAATAAATACCAACTTCCTGGTTAGGCCTCACTTCACCTCAGTTTTACCTCTTTTGCTTGATTTTTTTCTCTCATTCCTTTCTTTGTTCAGCTGTGTGTTTCTATCCATTTTGTATTCCATGCTGACCCTTGCTGCCCTACAGTATTTATTTTTCATCTTCTCCTCAATGTCTGTCCACCTCCCCCTCATACTACCATCCATCTCTTCCCTTGTCACATCCTCCCGTCCTCTCGCTAACCATCCATCCCTTCCTCCCTCCCATGTGCACAGGCCGATCTGACCTGTATCTGTCTGGCATGGATGAGTCCCAGGTTTGGTTTAAATGCCCCAATTATTCTCGTGAATTATGATGTCCTGCTCTGGGCTATGTTGCTCCGTCTCTGTGGCTCTGAAAGCTGGCACAGCACAACAGAACCATTTATGGAGGCCAGTTTGAGGGCATGCTCACATGAGCAGTTCTCCCTACGCGGCAGGCCATGGAAATCTGATGGTTGGTTTGGAAAACCAATCTCCTTTGTGCCACCTGTTTTATATTGCACTCCTCTTTTGTTTTTGTAGTTATCAAAGTTAAAATTAAGGACACCAAGATCACTGATCTAACAGTGTAGCAGTATCTAACAACCTCTGCTTTCATTCAGTTCTGTGCATAAAACAAGATTCATTGCCTACCAAGAAAGTTTTTAGCATAGGAAGAAGAGAAAATGCATGTGGCACACTGCATACTGAAGGTGACTTGATACAGTACCCTGGGTGTGCTCACATGTGGTGCACTGAAACTGTTCTCCCTGTTGGAAAGTGCAGAATACAGTCGGCTCACACTTGAATGAGCCCAATATAGCCTAACCCTCCCATCTTTTTAAAGCAACTGTGTAATCCAGGCTCTATGGTTAGATTCCTAAATTTTACCAGTGTAATCCTACATTACAACTGAACCCACTAAACCTCGGGTGACATATGTTCCACACTCTGAAAGGTAGTCTAATCATCCCACTCTTTTTCTTCACCCTATAATTGATCATATCGCATGTGGCCTTGATTAAACACCCACTCGTACTTCAGAATTAATCATGCATTGCATGAACTTAGCATTAATCACAGTATAACCCCCACTCCTTCTCTATTCCTCAGTTGGACTGTAATGGGATATTCATCTCTTCAACAATTAATAACATCAGCATGGGGCTCCTGCACGCTAGCCCCATTCTCTCTGCTCCCACAGTGTTATTTTAAGCTGGTCGCGGGCGATGATTGAGGGGTCGCAACAAGAGCTTAAATGGGATTTATTAGCATAGATGTCAGAGGTGAAGAGAGGAAAGAAGGGGTGAAGAAGCAGTGGGGCAAATGTTTGATTGGAAGAAGCAGAGAGCAGGAAACCGAGAGCAAGAAAGACCTAAGACCTAAAAGGTGATACAGTCATTGGCATGTTTTCACACGTGTGCCCGCTGGAGCGCCATCAATCTTCTTTATCTCTTTTAGATTTTTTTTTTCTTTTTTTATATCTCTGATTTTCTCCCTCCAGTAACCCCCTGCCACCTACCAGGTGATTCATCTGAAACACTTATTGGCAGAGCTCCACTGGGGTTTATAGAATACCTGCCACTACGATCCATAACGGTACATAACGGCACACACACAGAAATAAGAAAGGTGGAAAATAGATCATTATGCTCTTCTCAAAAATTCACTTGACCGCAACAAAATGACTGTAGCCTATTATACGTTGCTCCTGTAGAGCAAATAAAGCAGTAAAAAGAGTCATCAATGCAACAACTGCCACCTACATTAAAACTCATTCTTAAGAGATTAAGTCATGTGTGTTTGATGAAATGATAAGAAAAGTCCTCAAACTTAAAACTATTATTTCCACACAATCTTGATAAAAGCATTTACTGACTTACTGTGAGCCAAGAAATGACAGTAATTTAAAACGTTCTATGCAGAAGCAGGTTCATTATTCTACTAGTCACATGTGTAGGAAGCTAATGTTTAGCCAGCAACCAGTTAGCATAGCTTGTCTGCTATTGGTGTGCTTTCACGAAAACAGCTTAAAAAAAAATAAAACAATGAACATATTAAATAGTTAACTTTAGAAATGCTGCCAAGCAGATTGTTTTTATTTCTAGTTTTGCTGCTCAGCTTCTGGTCTGAAGGATAACTGCTAACCTGAAGCTGCATGCTAACCTAAAAAGAAGCAGCCTATGAGTCTTCTTACTTCAAATATCACCAGCAAGACAGCGAAGGACTTTATTTTGTTAAAGTTCAACCTTTGAACAATGAAATACAACAACTCTGAAAAATGAAACGCTGTGTAAAACATTATACATCAGTTTAGTGAAATGACCCAAGCCGCTCTTGTTTAACGATGTTACCATTTAGGTTTTAGTCATTTGAAATTTACTTAAGCAAGTCTTGTTAGTGAAAGTCACAACGAGCACATTTTGTACAAAAAAAGAAATTGCAATTGAAAAGAAAAGTGTTATGTGTATTTGACTAAACACAATTGTTTAGTCAACTTCATATTTTAAAGTTAACTGGATTTTTTTGTTTGTTTCTTTCAAGTTTAATGCATTTAACTGAGGTAGGTTAACATTTTTAAAACTCAGAAAATACGATTTAACGATTCAATGTAAACTCAGTTAATGCATTTAACAAACATTTTTAAGGTTAAAGAGGAACATTGAGTCAACGTTTCCAGGCTAAAATGATCTACAGGTGTCATGGTGCTATAGTTTGAGAAGCTACTACAGAACTTAAAAGCAGTATGTTGCAAAATTAATTATCACAGTAAACTTAATTAATTTTTACCTTTCTTTAAGACATGTTCCTGCTTTTAGTCCCCTTCATGTTACTCGCGATAAAGTGCCCCTTCTCCTTGTTCTCAATTGTGAAGTTGTTCTGTGCTGAATCACACCAGGCCACAAGAATCCTTTGCAACACAGTGTCTCTGCACAGCCTCTTTCAATTTAAGCTTCCTGACTTATCAGACAAGCCACCTAATGAAGACACCTGAGACTATGAAGCCTGGGAATCCTGGGAAATGAAGGAAAATATAGTGTATCCACTACCACTTGTGGCCACAAGGGTTGCTGTTCAACAACAGTAAACCTTTTACTTTTACTGAATTAAATTACTGTTTATTGAAAACACACAATAAATCATTTAAAAATTGAACAACATCATGACAGTTTCAACATAATCTCAACATAGTTTAAAAACCAAACACACACATCATCATTGTTGGCCACTGTGAATGGTCCGGTTTAGCTTGACTATCCTGCAGCTATTCTGTCAAACAGTGTATCTGGACTCATCAGGAGACAAATTCTTGTTTAAAATGTGTTGCATAAATAGAGTGACTCAAATTCCTTTGGGCTGTGTGTGTGTGGTAAGTTTGCATTCATTTTCAAAATGACCTTTATCTAAATATAAACATCTTATGAAAATTGCCTTAATTTAAAACACATTTATCATTTGAATACCACTTCAAATACAATTAGGATTGTCTTTCAAATTAGATTTAATATCCTTTTTAAACTGTATGAATGACACAAATTCTAAGTACTTAGGTACATGTAGATGTTCTTTCGTCTATTTGTTACAATCACATTCAATAAAAGATGTGAATGCATGTAATCATTTGGGCCAAAACCGGGAGTGGCATCCCTCTGTTGCTTTTGGAAGCACCTCTGTTCCAGCTGTGGATGAATTCTCTGGCGTGGTGTGGCAACCGATGCAAAAACCAGGCGCTTTCTTGGCTGGTAAAGACAAGGTGATTGAGCATCAAAGGATGCCAGCTTCTTTGATGCTTCTTGGCATTGGTCAACTGCTCCAGATGTGCTGCACAGTCCCCTCAGTGGACATGGTTGCTTCCGGCTGCAGTGTAAAGGTGCCGATCCAGGACAACTGAGCACACAATGCTGTAAACATTTTCAGCCTGCTGAAATAAATTATTACAAACCCTACTGCGATGATACCTTCTCTCATTGATCCGTATAACACGAGGACAAGAGCAATCTTGATTCAGCATCTTGCTCTAGGATGGTTTAGCGGGGTGAATATTTGCTGAATTCTCTCGGTTTACTTGTTTCTCTTTGTTTCCGCCGTTTCACTCCCTTCAGCAACAGTTGCAGTGTTGGTTGTAAACATATGAGTCCTGATTTGGCCCTTTGTTAGAAAACACTGTACACTCTAATATAATGGGCTAAGTCCTCACCTGAACAAGGGTGAACTTGAATGGAAACAGAAAAATACACTTAAATAATTACAGACTTGGAAAAACACGGTACAAAACTGAATACACTTGAGAGTGACACTGAAGGAAGCTGAGCAGTTGTGCACAGTAAATTGAATAAATGCACAGTGTGTACCCACCAGTTGGGAACAATGAGAAAAATGTTTCTGGACATGAAATTATTGAGCATTTCTGTAAAGTTTGTGCCAGTTAACTCCACTTCCCATCAGACACTCACAGCACACACTCATCTTTATACATAGTGAAAAACTGCTCCATTGCTTGAAAGTCATTTGAGATTCATTTTCCCCAAATATTTTAACACATTTCCAGAAACTGTGGCTCAATTTGAAAAAAGGAAAACATATACTCAAAAACATGTTCTATCTTCTCAAAATGGATTCATTTCACCCACAGCTATTATGTGCTCATGTCTTACAAAACATCAAAGACACATATTGTGATGAACCGAAATCACAACCATAAAAAGTGTATGTTTGTATTCACAAGTTCATGTTACATATATAAATGTAGGACTTCACTTTTGTTAGTGAATTATTCAGAAAAAATATTCACAGACAACACATTCATAGCAAAAATAATTCTAACCAAAAATCCAAATGTTTTCTTGTACAACCTTGATTGTTACCTCCATCTGTGTATGATTCACCAAGTCTTTTGTTCATTAATGGTTGTTGTGTCTCCAGGAGAGGCACAGAAGAAAAAAATATTCAAAGATATGATAAACTCACCTTTAGCATATTCCTTCAGTGGCCTCAGTGTTTCCGCTGGCTGTTTGATTGCGTGTAACACAAAGCTCTTGCGCTTCACTGCATCAGTAGCACTCAGAACAGGAGCCTACAGTGACAACACTCTCTGGACTTCTTTTCATACA
Source organism: Channa argus (assembly GCF_033026475.1). Taxonomy (NCBI): domain Eukaryota; kingdom Metazoa; phylum Chordata; class Actinopteri; order Anabantiformes; family Channidae; genus Channa; species Channa argus. The sequence continues at coordinate 13,122,264 of NC_090217.1, read as the reverse complement.
TGTTACTGTGCCAAAAGGAGGAGAAGGACAGAAATAACTTCAGAATTGATTTCAGTGGCTTGAGCAGTCTTTCCAGGATTTAACAGGCTTTTCTGGGCGGGATTGTTGTGGCCTAAAATGCCTGATGTTGCTGCAACTTTTCTTCCAAAGAAATAGTCGCTTTTTTTTTTTATAGTTAATTAAAAAAGTTCTAACACACACACACAAACTGTTGGCCATGTAAACAGACAAGCATAGTGTCTATCACTTGGTCATTTATGTTACATTAATGTTCCCAGTAACCATCCTTATTTAATCTAACTCACCTTGATTCTTTTGACACTTGCAACAGATCAGGCTGCAGCAGCCTCTGTCACAGTGATTTGTCTCGCCTGTTGCCCCTCCATTTCAGCCATTTCTCAGGTGTGTCAGGTGTTTGTCAGTCGATGGATATCTATTGTGTTCCACAACATTGTAAACAGTGCAAAAGAATTTATCTTCACTTTTGTGCAGAACATCAGGAAAACAGCTTGCGCAGTTTTTAGCAGTAACTTTGCAGAAATCCTCACTCTCTTGTAAGTCCCTGGCATCTCCAGCATATTAATAGTGTAATTTTGTGTCTGCAAATTACATACAATGTCCCAGAAATTGAAATTCCCTCTAGTCCTGTCAAATGTGGACCTGTACAAGGGTTTTACTTCATCAAAAGGAACACCGCACAGCATTAGTAAGCTCACATCAGCATCCTCTGCTGACACGATCAGAGAGAGAGAGAGAGAGAGAGCCTGGTTCACTCTTACAGAAAAGTTGGGTAGGAAAGGAAGTTTTCACAGAATTCAGCGAGATTTGTTAAACTTGCAATTGTTACAATAAAACATTTCATTTCATTTGATGCACGGTCTACTTGGGGTACATTTAAATACAACATTTTGAAATGTTAAGTTTCTGGAAACTAATTGTTTAGAAGAATGTCATGTTTTGTGAAATGTTGTATTGTCTCACTGAATTTTGATCGTTGACATTTTAAAAAACGATTCAGTTTGGAAAAGGCACACACTTGGTTTGTGTAATGAAATGTCGCTTATATGGTAAAAATTTCGTCTTGTTTAATGCAGCTGTGTTTTGCACCTCGAGGCCCTACGTGACCCAGAAACTGCATTTTGAGCCACTTATTGCTACATGCTCTAAGAATCACTGAATAAAACTTACTTTAAAACTATATTTTTTTGACAATTTCTACTAGTTTTTCAAAACATTTTTAACACTGATTTTGCATTGTCAGTATTTATTTAGCAAATTAGCTATTTTTATTGTTTTTCATATATGGATGCTGCCCAGTACAACTGCAGATTTCTGTTGGTGGCCCACAAGTAATTCCACAGGAACTGTTGTTGGGTTAAGTCTCCATTCAAGGGCAATGCAATTTTGGTTATCAGATCACATGTGCTGTTATGAGATTACTGTAATCCTTTACTTCTCCTAACCCTCAAATTATTGGCCACATTCCCCATCAGTTTTGGCTGGGGTGCCCTTCCTGGTGTCAGCTTTGTTGTCAGCCAGCTCTCAGTAAGGAGGTCTGACAAAGTCTGCCGCAGATAACAGAGGGATTCCCTGAGCTTGTGTCTCTCAAGCCTTCCCAGTCCATTAGCCACACACACTGTCTGTGTGGGCTGACAAATGACTGAATTATATCTGAGTGTCATCCGATTGGGGGAAAATCTCTTCACTCTCTTCTTCTAGATCCTGGACACGCACTGGTTTCTCTGTTGTGTGTGATTTGCATCCTCACTCTGTGATGTTTCTTTTAATCTAAAACCTCTCTTTTTGTTGTTGCTTTGTTTAGTTTTTTTTTACATTTTTCATCCAAGCATTTCCTCATTTCTTATTTCTGACACATCACCATACAATTAATTTCACTTTTCCTTTCCATTTGGTATCTCATTACATCATTTATTCAATAAAGATGAGAATTATTCAATACTTGTTTTTAGTTTGTTGTTGGCCTTGTGATGCAACACAAAGGGTCCCGCTTTGCTTCAATATATGTGTTGATATATGTGTTGACTCTTGAGTATTAATGATAATTTGAATTTTCTGATACCTAGTGTAAATCATTTAAGCTTAAAATGTGTTTAAAGATATCTGCTGCTTCCAAAGATGCCACATTGTTTTTAGTTTGTTGTTGGCCTTGTGATGCAACACAAAGGGTCCCGCTTTGCTTCAATATATGTGTTGATATATGTGTTGACTCTTGAGTATTAATGATAATTTGAATTTTCTGATACCTAGTGTAAATCATTTAAGCTTAAAATGTGTTTAAAGATATCTGCTGCTTCCAAAGATGCCACATTGAATCATTATCACAGGCAGTTTTACACTTCATGCTTGACATAGTTAATGTCTTCAGTACATATGTTTAATTCACAGGCTCTGAAATTAATTTAATCTATGAATGATTTGGTCCAGAATACACCAAACATATAAGAAAACTGAAATCCGATTAAGAAAAGAGATGATTATTTAAACGTAAAAACTACACGGTTCTACATGTGCTGTCGGTTACAATATGTCAGCAATACTTAGTTTATTTAACAGTACAGAAAAGAATAGCTGAAACCTTAACATGGAGGATATACAACATATTCAACAGCTTGACTTTTACCACTAAGGGTCACACATGCAACACCTGTTTAAAATCTTATGTTAATTCCAATGGTAATAAGTCGCATAAGAATTATACCACCCATCCCCAGTGAATCTGCCCCCATAATTTACGATGAGAGTAATGACCCCAATGTTCATCTGAATGCTGATTTCACAGACATTTGTGGAGCTTTAGCAGGTCTGCAGTTACAAATTTTGGCCAAAACAGAGTATAATGTGCGAGTGACACTGATCGTGCTATTCAAAGAGGATCTCATTCACCTGACAAAGCTCATGTTTAAATAGCTGCTCCTGAACCCACTCAGAGCAGGAGGTTAGACTGGATACTCCCTTTAAAAGGAGCCTCGAACATCTAAACAGAGTGAATCGTGTCTTTGGTCCAAAAGACCAAAAAGTTACCTTGTGCATTTCTGCCTCACCTTTCACTCTCCTCTCTTTACCACAGACACAAAAGTGTTCACAAACCCACATATTCATGTTTAAATTCTTACTGGTGCCATTTTGTACAGTGTACCTCAAACTTTAAATTATATTTCATGAGCTGCCATAAAAATCCAATTCCCTCAGTGTCTGCGGGCTCTTTATCAAAGCTCTGTTACTAAAGACCTTTCATTCCATGGAGCCCACTAACCACCTCAGAGAAGAACATGGACACTTGCAACATTTCTTTCCAATTTTGTGTCTTTCTCACTGCTCTCCATTATTTCCTTTCTTTCCCTCAAGCGCTTTCTTTCTCTACACCTTTTTCAGGTTTTTTTTTTTCAGTATTTCTGTCCCTTTATGCTTCTATGAAGTCATCTTATTCTTTCTTTCTGTATCAGTGAGCACATCTCTCTCTTTCTCCGCACTGGTCTGTTTCTCTTCTGACCCAGAAGCAAATATGGTTCATTATATTTTTAATGTTGTTTGTAATTGCTTGGCACTCATAACATGTCAAGAGCAAATAATTTTTTCAGGCCGGTCGTCTATGTTTGGTATGCAGGGATCTCAGGCAGCCCGCTGCAAGTACTAGGTATATATATTTTTTTATCCTCAATGTCTGTAAGCATCTTATATCACTTGAACGGAGGAAGTGTTCATGTAAAATGTTTACAGCTGGAAATTTGTTCTTTGTCTGGAAAGGAATAAAGTCCCCTCTAAAAGTTATGAGTTAAATAATCGGTTTTTCAGAAGCCGCCATGCTGCTTAACATATGCCGCAGCCTCCACTGTGCTTCACAGATGAAGTGTGAGGTTTAGACCATGTGCAGGTTTTTTCTACTTCCACACTCTGGTCCTTCAATCAGTTTGGTAGATTTTGGTCTCATCAATCCATAACACATTGTTCCAGAGATTTTGTGGATGATCTCTGTACATTTTTGCAAGTTGTAACCTACTTTTTGAATATTACTGCTGTTGAAATGTTTGCATCTTATGGTGTGGCCTCTTTATTTCTTCTCATCAAGTCCTTTTCAAATGATGAATTGTGATACCTTCGCAACTGCTCGGGTTGTTTTGGGTTTTTTTTTCATAGCTCTCACAATGCTTCTGGAATCAATGGTTTCTTCCTTATTCAGAACTTTCCAAAATGAACTGGCTTTGCCCAATGATTCTGCAATGACCGTGATTGTTTTCTTCTTTTCTCAAATTCAGAATCTCTCCTATAGACATTTATTTATCCTTTTTACCAGCATACACAGTCTTCACAGGTAAAACCCAAGGCTAAATCCAGGAGCAGTCATTTAAAGCTATTGAGTGATCAATCAATTCAATGAATTTCACCGAACACACCTGCATCACAATGTTGCAATACGTTTGCTCACTAAACACATTGGTCATCTTTATTTATAGGTCTAAAGTCTAATGTTTTAAACATTAGTTTTTTAAAATGGATTTCTGCATGAAACTATAAAACTATAAAAACTAAACAAATTGTTCTCCATGTTTCTCCTATACCAACCTGGCCAGGCTGCCTCAGAAAAACACAGCTCCTCCTACCCGTCAAAACACAAAGCTGCTCAGTAAGCCCACAAGAATTCATACAGGAGCTGGGTTCTCACTGCTTTGTAATGGGGAAAAAAATATTCCTTTCTTGTCACTCCAACAAGAACTTCAAAAATACCCAGCCCCAAACAAACAAATGAGATCCAGAAAGAAGAGGAAGACAACTGAAGTAGAGGAACTCAAAGAAAGAAGGCACCAAATATATAGGAAAAAAATCCAAACAAATGTAAATAGAAACAAATTGAACTGTAAGTTAAAGTAAAATTGCAAAAGCAATAATAGGAGAAATCAAATCAAATCAGCACATATTTACTAATGCCAAACGTGCTCACTAAGGATCTACAACTCTAATTGGTCCTAGGTAGACAGAAATACATGAACACACACACACACCAAGCTTTGCTCTGTCTGAAAAACAGAAATCAGGGGAATCATGAAGAAAAAAAGAAAAAAAAGGAGGAAAGAAAAAAGCAGAAACAAGGGATGACACCTGTAAATGATTAGCAGCTAGTGTGTGGTGTGCATGAACAAAAGTGTCAGCTCAGGAGTCAATGCTGATTTCTTTTTCCTTTGTCAACCTGCAGCCAACATCTTGTCTTGTCCACAAATAGTTCACCACTTCTCTCAGTGACTGTGATTTCTATTGACAAAAGTCTTCAGACGTCAAGAAGGCAGCCAAGTCTTTGTCCAGACAAAGCCAAGTAGACTGTACAGTAGATGATCAACAAGTCATGTGAGACATCACTTTGAAACATCAGTGCTCTTGATTGAATTCATTTGACACTCACAACACTTCTTCTGGAGTGAGGTCATATATGTCATATTATAATTAGACACAAGGATCCTAAAATGTTTTTTAGTTTAACATTTTGGGAAATATGTAGAATATTCTTTTTCTGGCAGTTTGATGAGAAGACTGGCACCTCTCCAATATCCATCCGTCCATCCTTTATCTGTAACCACTTATCCTGTCCAGGGTGACGGGCAGCTGGAGCCCGTGCCAGCTGTCATAGGGCAAGAGACTGGACAGGTTTCCAGTCTATCTCAGGGCCAACACAGACAGACAACGATTCATACTCACACGTTGGCAGAGTCACCAATTAACCTAACAGTGCATCTCTTTGGACTGGGAGAACAGGAAAAACATGCAAACTCCACAAAGAAATGCCACAGTCTTTCTCTGCATACACTCCACCTCCTGTATCTCACTGTACATTTAGCAACACTTCAGTTTAGCTCCACTTAGCATAAAGAAAAGTGGAAAAGAGAATTGTTTGAATTTGGGATCAGCTAAGCCAACTTTAACTTTAGGAGACTGTCCTCTTTGTGAAATAAGGTTGGGTAGGTCATTTGTACCAACCTCTTTTTACACAGGTCTCAAATATAAGACCTTCCAGGAGGTTAAGTTGTCAGTTTAAGCAAAACCTTTAATTAACAAGTAAATGATTGATTTAACTAGTAAATCCATACATCTTTTTTTTTTTTTTGCCTTGATCTGAACATGTACAGAATAAGACACTATGGGCTTTTGGGCACAAGCGAGAAAAAGCTTGTCATTTTGTGTCTGTCTTGTTACTTTACATCTCTGCAAAACAACCACATAGACCAAGGTTCATTTGGTGCCTTTTTGTAGTCATTTTTATCTTTTATATATCTTTGTATTTGTTTCATGTCTATGTGGTCATTTTATTTTATCACTCATGTCATTTTGCAACTCGTGGTTGTTTTGTGGTTTATGCCACTTTGGGGAAGTTTTGTATTACTTTGTGATTATTCAGCACAGTTCTTTGTGCTCAATTGGCTTTGTGGTCGTTTAGCAGTTGCTATGGTGTGTTTTGTCATTATTCTGTTTGTCTGAGGTAATTTTGTTACTTTGCAGTTATCTTGAGTGTTTGTGGTTATTCTGTGTCTCTGTCTTCGTGGTCTTACAACCACTTATGTGACTTGTAATATAAAAAATCACCTCATATATCGCAGGTGCACAGCCAGTCCCTTACTCCTCAGGTCTGTACCTCTAGATCCGTTCAGTACATACATCAGTCCAGGTCATTATTAATAAAATAGATATACAGAGAAAAGTAGGCAAAAGAGTACAAACAAATTTACTCACTTTAGCATCATTTACATCCTTTTCGCTAGTTTTTTTAGTATGATTCTGAAGGTTATGGAAAGGGTACTGAATTACCTTCTCTGTTGTATTACATTGTCATTTCATTTTTCAAATTTGAACCCAAATTTGTAGATTTTACATAGAAGAGTAACAGACATGGGAATAGGAATTCTAGATAAATAGTGCCATCACTTTTACTGTACTCAATGGTCATTGAAGTATGTCGAGCACTTAGCTAGAAACTTTCTACCCATGTAATTAAGTGTGGTCACATTAGATAAAAAATATATTTAGATGTGCCTGGCCTCTTGCAAACCCTCCTTGTCTCAAGTGTATGAGCCTGGGTCATGTCCCTTCCACTGCATTACACATGCACACGTCCTCACCATAGCTCTGAAACACAAGGCACAGCGGGAGTGTGGATGCCAGTGCAGGGAATAATCAAGAAGAATCATCTATTGCAGTCCTTGTGTTCATGTGAAACAAGGCTTCCAGCCTGCCAGATAAGTTTTAGAATATGTTTACCGCTCTTTTTAACAATTTTGCTCTCTTATGGAGTTTTACATGTGTGATTCTCTATAAAAGTTTTCTTGTTCAGTCACAACACAGTAATATTCTACAGCCATTCTGTCTGTCAATCACCTGGGAGAGGTATGACAGCTTTTGACCCACTCTAGCGCTGCAGCTCATGCTGCATAACCAGCGTCCTAACAGGGAGATAATAACAGTGAAGCACAAAGCCTATCTTCTAAGTGTTAGTGTGGCTGACTGACTAAGAGACAGAGAAAGAAATGGGAGATTGGTAGGTGGGGTCACAAGGCCCCGAATATCCACTTAAGTCTCATAAAAATGAAAATTGTTCATATAGCACTCACAGAAGCCACCTCATGCATCTTTCACTGTTCTGTTTTTCAGCACTGGCAGTAACTCAGGTCTGGATCGTCAGTCACTTTTTTTTTGCCCCCCTGAATAGAATTCTAGACTTCAGAGCTGGCCGCTTGATGATCAGAGACATTGAGCGAGCCCTGCTCAGTGACCCCTGTGACCCAGGGCCTTAAATCTCCAGACGAGAAGAAAAAAAAAGAAAAAAAAACGGAGAGGAGGAGCAGTTTATGATATCGCACTTCAGTGAGCAGTGCAGAAAAGAAAAATAAGTATCAATTTTACGAGGCGCTCTAAATCAGGATGGGTTTGCAGAGACGAGTTTATTGTTCAATCTGGCTGCCTGTTCTGCAGGTGTTAGGGAGGTTAGACAAGCGAGCGACGAGCACACCCGCCTCGCCATAACAATAATCATCTAGCTAAGCCCGAAGCTCACGACCTATAAATTGATTAAGGAGAGGATGGTGACAGAAAGATTCTCTGCGAGGTTCTTCGAGACGCTGTGCAATGAATTTGCAGGCCTTCATTAGATGGACTTTCTGTCCAAGCGTGCTGAATCCAGAGGGGAGAGGATGTGAGGGGGTAATGGGAAAACTCCAAACTCATTGGCGGTGTTTATATGAGCTGTCTAGCATGAAGAGAAGGGCCACGGCCTGCTTTTTCCCCGAGATGAATAAAAAAATCATCGTCTCTGTCTGTTTCATTACAGAGAATCATTTCTCCCAAATCAGAGCAGATAAATCATTTAGAGAAGAAAAGAGGGAGGGTGTGTGTGTGTTGAGCACCTTTCGTGGATGCGTTACCAGACCTGCGTGTGTGTGTGTGTCTTTGTGTCTGTCCACCCGTGTTTGGTGTGTAGGCGTGTTACGGCACCCATGTTTGTGCGTGTGTCTGTTTGTGTGACTGTCAACTTGAGAGTCAACAGAAGGCATGAAGAAGCGGTTGGTTATTTCTGTATCGGGGGGTCTTGCCCGAGGAAGCATGATTAAGACGTCGAATCAGACTCCCTGTTCAAACATCATAGCAGAATCATGCAACTTTAACTTCTTCCGACCCGTTGACACAAACAAGTTAGACGTGACTCCATTCAACATTAATCAGCCCCTCCAGGAAACTCCAGGATGCTGCAGCTGAGGTTTTATGCGGCATAAACAGTTTACATAAAAATTCTGCAAGGCTTTGCAAATTTTTTCCAGTCTTTTACAGTATACACTGATCAACTACAAATTCAAAACTACCTACCTAATTCACTGTAGGTACCTCTCATGGAGAAAACAGCTCTGATTTTACAAGACCTCTAGTAAGTGGTACCAAAATATTAACAATAACAATATATTCTCCAAGTTCTGTAAGCTGCAACGTGGGGCATCTTATTCTGATGCCACCTTTTAAATAACACACACACACACACACACACACACACACCTGTCTGTCCTCGTCAAGTGAAAAGCAAACATGACTCATCAAACCAGGCTACCTTCTTCCATTGCTCCAGGGTCCAGTTCTGATGCTCCTGTGCTCACTGTATTTTGCAAAGATGGACAGGGGATGGCATGGGAACTCTGCAGCTAAACAGCCCCACATACACCCCACTACGTTCTGACATCTGCCTATCACAGGCAGCATTGTTATTTTCAGCAATCTGCTACCGTAGCCCCTCTGTGGAATGAGTCACTCTGTTTGTCCTTCTTTGGACCTGTTTTAGTAGACGCTGACCATTACATTCTGTGAACACCCTGCAATACCTCTTTGAAGATGCTCTGACCCAGTCATCTAGCCTTCACAAGTCGGCCCTCGTCAAAGTCGCTCACATTGTTAAACTTGACCATTTTTCGTGCTTCCAACACTTCAGACTCAAGAACTGGTCACTTGCTTGGCTCTTCTCACACTTCCTCCCTGAGTCTCTCTCCTCAATTACCTGCCAGCCACAATACGCTTGGCTCTGTCAGCTTGGCTGTAGTAATAAAACTTTGCATCATAACTGTAAAAAGTTGCTCTTGTGTTTGTTCTTTGTTAAGAGACTGGGTGACAAAAATGTGAAGTTACTGTTGTTTTAGTTTAGTTAGTTATATGCTGTGATGTTTGGTTAAACCTTGTTAAATTACTACTCTTGCCTACGTTTGGGCACAGACTTGCCTTCAAAATCTGACAACACATAGTCAAGTCTATTTTAATTCCAGTATATAGCACTTTTTTATACATAAAATGGTAATTCCAGGTATTTCACATCAGTCTGAAAGCTGTTTGATCAATTACTTCAACCCATCTATTATTCAACCCAGCTTAAAACTCCTTTCACCACACACATGCAGTAGTAGCCACTTACTGATTAGTATTCCCTCATAAACCTGATTAGCTGCACTGCCCCCTGCTGCTAATACTGACTGAAGATAACATATCTACACACATCAAGCTGCAAGTGTAGTACACCTCCAAGATTAATTACTCATATCCCACTGTATTAGGAATTTCCTTTCCCTCTTTTGTTAACAGCTCTCATTCCACTTGTATTAATGACTCCACTTCGACACACTGTTCTTCAAAGCTGTGCTAACTGGAGCCATGGATGAAATTTCAAAACAAAATTTGTGACTCTTTTTTTTTTTTTTTTTTTTAACCACTGATTCTCTAGAGGCTATCTTCCCCTCAGGCAGAAAACTGAAAAGCCCTAATTTAATCCTTTACCTACAGCCATGTTTGCTTTGATTCTCTCTCCTCCCTGCACAGAAAAGACACTGTTTTTTGTTGTTTGAAAAGCAAGAGAAACAGACATGGTTCTGTTTCTTCGGGTTCATTAAAAAAAAAAAAAAAAATCTCTTGGGATGCCACGGTGTGCGGTTACAGCTGATTCCTAGTGACACCAAGCCACAGGAGATAAAGAAGTGAGGAGGGTGGCTGAGAAGCATGATACTAGTTTTCATATGGAATACTTCAGTCTGAATTCAACCATATCTCCAAATATTACAGTGAAAAGTCATTTCTCAACATTTTCTTTGAAGTCCCACATCAGCCTAGTCCTACAATGCTGAAGTTACACCTTAAAATCAGTGTTAGATTTTCCTTAACAGTTTGTGCAGCACAATCCAACTCTTTCAGGCCCATAGTTCACAGATTCCAGAACAATCTGGTCTAAAAAAAATTAGCATTTGATATTTAATGCAGTGAAAAACTGGTCCCTGATAACATCATTAGCCTGGGAAATGGCTGACATGAAACCTCAGGCAATAACTCACTTAGAGATTTCATAACTCGGAGATTCAGATGACATGGGGCCAAATTCTGTATAATCGCTGGTGGGAGAGGTGAGTTTCTACCTAAAGGGGAGAAGGTGTGACTAATGCTATCAATAATTTTCCATTTTGATGAGTCACAGAGTCTAAAAAAAAAAAACTGTGCATGGCTGAGTGGAACTAATTGCCAAAAGTGAGCTGCCTTTGTAGGATTATGGTGGTGTTTTTCTGCCATGCCAATTTGTTCAAAAACTACAAACCCATGATGGGGCTGGCCACTTGGGGCCAATATTTAGTAAATCTGAGTATATTGAGTCTAAGCCACAAGTCTCGTGGACCCCACACCTGTGTGCTGTGCAGGTGTCCCGAAATATAACCACACATTGTAGTGAAACAAATTGCTACAACTGCGACTGGTTCACTCACTCAGTTAATCTTCTTCCGACGTCGTGCCAATAAGTTCCCTGCAGCATAACATACTGTACATCAAACTTTGCCAGGCTTTTCTTTACTCAGCCTCTCTCTAGGGGCAGGGGCAGAAATGGCAGGGGTTGTGGGGTTGGGGTCACGTTAAGGATGTCACAGCGAGTGGTTGGTCCAGTCTAGCAAAAGTAGCTGATCACCTTCTTCGGCTGTTTTTTGTATGATCTAAGATCCTGTTATAAATGTGCATAACTAACAAACACTCATCAATACTCTGTTCTTTACCCCTATTGATTTGAAAGCAAGTGATTCTCTTCAACACCCCCAACACCTTCTCACTTGTTTTAATTGAACTCACAAAAACTCCCCAGGTTAGTGTGCATCCATTCCATTCTTGTGCACTGTATTTTAATTTCTTTTTCTTAACTTCACTTTTTGACACCCTATTCTTCCTCGCTGAATTCTGTTATCTGTTATCCAATTAGGCTGCACCACTGCTTGTCATCTTTTTTTTTTTTTTTTTTACTTTTTTATTCCTTTGAGGGAAGTTTTTTTTTTCAATCTCACCTACACAATTAGAATTTTTGCTTTAATGCTTTTATCATTTTTATATGAAAAAAAAAAAACCCGCCCACACAAACAATGATAACAATGTTGCTGTCACCTAACATTTCCACACTTACACAGCACAAACACGCACCGAGAGCTATAACACAATTGGTCTTGCACATGCCCCTCTTTCCAGTCTTCATACCACATGTACCAATGAAAACAGAGGAAACTGAAGAGATCTAGATCAGCTGGGCATCTCCTCTGTGTGGGACTGTATTAACCTTTCCAAAGATGTCAGTATATAAAATTTCGTGTGTAAGGTGCAGAGGTCCTTCTGCTAAATGCCACCCGTAATGAAGGAGCTCACTGTCTGTGCCTGTGTTTTCTCTAATCTGCAGTTAATATCCCATTAGTGTTTATGTATGAAAATGTGTGTGTGTGTGTGTGTGTGTGTGTGTGTGTGTGTGTGTGTGTGTGTGTGTGTGTGTGTGTGTGTGTGTGTGTGTGTGTGAGGACAGCAGACAGACAACAGTGTGTGAATTTTATCTCTGTCCTGAAGGAATTGGGATGCATATATTAATATGGGTCAGCCAAGTGTGAGTACGAATTGTACTGCAAGTGCCTTTTGAAATGTTAATATCATCTATCACCCGCAGTAGACACCCTGAGTACTGCGTTTACAAGTTACTTAACATCTAAACCAGAATACTCCTTATCAACTGACTGTTCATCAGACCAGTGGTAAAGTACTCAAATCCTCTAGTTAACCCTACAGGAGCATGTGCATATTAATGCTTTTAAACTTCCCTTTACACGGTATTACAATATTTCTTCTTGTGTTTTGCTCATCTGGACGTGTTCTCGTAGGACAGGTTGAGTAAGACTACAATCACAGTATTATGTGCTGTGCAACCAGGTGACATCATTTGAACTGAAAAACTCCTCTGGATGTGGAGTCAGCTAGAAGCAGAAAGACATTTTAATACAGGCAAAGAGACATTTTATGCTATTCAAACAAATGTGTTGGAAAGACCAAAAATCCAGCGCATTCTCATTCCTGAGGCGTCAAAAAGCGTCACTTTGTCCAGTCCCTTCTGTGTTACATGCTGATGCTTAAGGGACCCGTTCGCGTCAGTGATCGACACTCAGAGCTTTCAGCGTAGTTTAGTGGAAACCCTGACGCTTCAATATTTGACACTTATAGCAAGGACATAGAATATGAAGTGAAAAAGTGTCTCTGAGAGGTGGACGGGGCACTGGACGTTACAAAAAGACAAAGCAGACTGGGGTTCGACTCTAGTGGGAGATGTCGTGCTCTTTAATAATGATCCCTGAGCATCTGAGTAAATGTATTTAGTCATTTCGCACCTCTGCATCAGACTGTGGACCATTTCGTCAATATATCTTTCCCAGAGAGACTTTTAAAAAGGTCAACATGCAAGATACACATTGGAAAAGAATATTTTTAATTAAAATCTTAAATAAATCACTACAAAATTCTAGAGAAGCTGAGACACATTTTGATTTTCTCTCTATCCAAGTCTTGTTGGGTCCATTTTTAGTGTCCATTAGATAAACCTTTTCTTAAGGAACCTCTGAATTGCCTTCACCACTCAACCATGGCCCTTTGGGATGATCATGCATTTTTTTTGCTTCCACCCCGGGAAGTTGGAAGGTTTAAGTGCAAACTCAAAAAGCATGTGATTCAGGGGTAAATCTGAGATGCTAATCCTACACGTGTTTTATGAACTGATACAGAACAGCAAAAAAACTAAATTCAACACAGATTACAATTTTTAACAGCCATAAAAAAATCAGTTCTTGTAAGGGAGGTGCTGCAAGTACAGGAATAGCAATACACTGCATTATCTGGACAAATGTTGTCTCATGTCAGTGACCTGTGCCCTGGGGACCCACTGAAGAACAGTAAGAATATCTGGTGAAGGTCTTTTCATTATCAACCATTCTCCCAGCTCACCGTCCTGCTCCCTGCTTGCTAAGCTGTACAGACCATCCAGAGCAGAGGAGAGGCCCCTGGGGTCCTGACCACACGCCACATAGACAGAGTTGCTTCATCCAAGGAGGATCTGACCCAGAAATACACTACTTCGTGAAAGCCAAACACATTGTTCTCTGTGACAGTATGGTGTCAAAAGATTCACAAGAAGTTCAAAAGGCCTAAGTCCTAAGCCATAAGTTTAGTGACCCTGGAGTAATGAACAATGTGCAATGAATCTTACAGAGCTTCATCAAAACTTGTGATTTTGATGTTGTCAGTGTTTATCCTTTCTTATGATTAAGTGCTACAGATGGCGTCACCTTTTGTTTTGGTTCAGCTTGTTAGGTTTTGATGCAAACGACAAAACTACACAACACACAGCGTTGTAATCATCTCTTTTTCGTCAATAACTAAACTCACGCCTTTTATAGAGGGGTCATAATTTCTGTAATTTGGTGTGAAGGACTGTGTGTGTCACACATGAACAGACTGGACAGCATCATTTTTCTATGGATGTTGGTAAGGTAGAGGTCAGCAGGTACAGGGAGGAAGATTATACTGGAATGAGATCACATACAGCTTTCTTTGGTCTCTATTGTTAAGTTTTATAAATCTCTGTTTCCAGAAAACTGTGTAAAACATATTGTAAACACAAACAGAATGCAATGCAATTTCCAAAAGGTTGTTAAAGGTCTGGACTCTTTTAGTGACAATGCAAATATGATATATAAAAATACCATGTTCTACATCCTAGTCCTGTGTGTCAGTGCGGTAATATTTGCTCATTTGCAGCAAACACAAAGAAAGTTGGTATCCAGTAACTGTGCTAAGACAGCAACAATAGTTTTTGCCCCTTAGAACATCAAGAGCAAATTTAAGATGTGAAAGTTGTCACTCAACAGATGACAAGACATAAATACAATGTGGTGAGTGACAAGACGTCTTGTGTGATTTTCCCATCTGGGCCTGCAACAAGATAAGAGTAGAAGGGAACATCATTGTACAATTAGCTAATGCACTTCACATCATCTGGTACCTCCAATAGCTTAAGAAAGACAGAGAGAAATAGCAAGACACAGTCGCAGTGAAAAGGGCAAGAGGCAACATCCTCATTCACTCTCTAGCAGATGTGGTGGTAACGAAGTACATTTACTCTGAGGGTTTTTTAAATGTAGTTAAGTTGTTTCATTTATTTGACAACTTTAGTTACTAATTACTTTGGAGATGCAGATAAAAAAACACAGTACTGACCCCAGTCTGACCAAACCTGTGAAAACCATCTGCTCAGAAACCTTAAACTAATGAGGCTCGTGTGGAAAAAACACAATCAAGTTCAAAAGTGTTTTAAAAATACTGTCCATTTTCTTATTCTTCGACCACCTCTGGTAAGCAATATGCAATTGAAGCCCTCTGTGTGTAGCTGCGTAGAGAAATGTGGCAGATGTAACAGTTCACCGTCGGGGCAGCAGGTAGTGTCAGTTCACAAACACAGAAAGCATGAAGAGGCCATATTGTATCTCTACTTGCCAGCTCGAGCTCTGCTGAGCACATGAACTCAACTCTTTTGCTCCTGGTTTCTCTTGGGGGAAACTTTCTCTGATCAGTTGGTCAAAGCTGCACAGTATAACCTCATCTGCCTTTGTTAAAAGAAAAATTATTTTTCACAATGTGGTGATACTTCACATAATATGCCATCTGCTCTTTTTATTTTCATTTTTATTGCACTCTGTTTTACCATGATGTGTTTTTCCAAAGCTTCTCTGCGGGGATTGTTTCATGGTTTCATGGTCAAGTTGTAGTGATATGATTTGGGGAAAAAAAAAAATGTAATGTCATAAAATAAAGTGAACTAATTGTCAAGCACCACAAATAACAGTATAATGACTGAAAATATTTGTTCAGTTAATTTAAAATGTATGGGAAAACTTTACAACTATTTTACGTATGCTTTACTAACCATTATTCCAGCACTACTATATTGTCAAACTATGCATGTATTATGGCACCTAGTCACTTGAATGCAAACTGCATCTGGCTCATCTGGCACAAAAGCTTTAATTTCAAGGTTTGCTTCAGTGTTGGAAACCCCCACTGCAGTAGTTGCTGGAACTGCATTATCTCCAAACTGACACTATAGACTTCAGTTTGTGATGACTTTGCAATGATCAAAATGACTCTTCTGGGCTATGGGACGCTATTACAGATTAAAGAAAAAAAATCCATGGAATCAAAATTCATAATGAGAAGATCACCATTATATCATTATAGCCAATGGAGAAAACGCTTTTTGGACATCACAGGATTTTTTCATAGCAGTAGCACAAACGACCACTGCTTTAGGAAAATTAGCTAAAGAGTTGAGGGGCGGCACCACATCCAGCTCTCACATTACACCCATGCAGAGCAGGTGCATGCACTTCTGCTACTATATGCAAAAAAATACTCCACCCCTCAATTCAGCACATACTAGCAATAACACATAAAAGCCAGTGTGCAGCACACCTAAAGCAAGAAGTCCTAGTGTAATCAAGATCTTCATAATATACATGAGGCAATATGTGGACAGATCCATATACAAATATCACACCAACAGGTCTATATTATATCTCCAATAATCTGGTTCTAAATTCTTCACAGCAGAGTCATGACATCTGACCTTGTTCTACTTGAACTTCATTATCAGCATCTTAGCACAGCAGAAACCTTCTCTTGCAAACTTCTTACATCATTTTTAAAAGACAGTTACCCCAAACTTTATTAAAATCACTGTGTTGAAGGAAAACCCATGTCAGCATCTATAAAAAATCTGATAATAAAAAACGTAAATTTGCAGAGTTTGTGTCGCTCAGACACATGTAGTTGTTTTATTGCCACTTCTTTTACAATGATTCTCTATGAGAAAAAAATCCCATCTGGAGTGTCAAAGGATCAAGCCAAAAGTTACAATATTATAAGTACTTCACTGCCCAGCACTGATTCTGGGGGCTTGCACTCAATGGAAGGAGCATCTGTCAGGATTATTGTAACTACTGTGCAACAGCCAAACATTTGAACCCACCTGATAAAAAATAAAAAAAATCAAGTGTGTATACTATTGAGAAACTGAGGGCATATAAATCTTTAGATGTCTGTAACTACATTGCCTACTGAAATCAAAGTCATGTTGCTGTGTTGCCGGGTGCCAGAATCGAAGGAGTAATGGCTCTAACTTTAAATTTAATAGCAGAGCACTTACTACTGCCAGTCACAAAATTATAAGACAGCTGTAGTTAAACACAGTGCGATGAACGGATTAGAGTAAGATGAGCACTGCAAATGTTTGTGTTAAGCTCAAATATTGTCTGTTGGAGGTATGAATATGAGAAATTGGGCAACTAAACATTGACAACTTTTTCACCCACCTGTTTCACATAAGTTTGCCAAACCCCGAACTTGCCCTTCAGTGGATACTGTAGGGATAAGAACAACCTACGAGGATCTGCCTCACCATCTGAAGTTCACTAAAATCCTGACAGGGAAAGACATGAATAGCATCCTATCGTCTCTCAGCAGCTGCCACCAAGGAGAGAGAGGCAACAAATTCCCTCAGCAGCTTCAGCGGAGCAGCACTGTGGCCAGCAGCGCAGGACCAGCTGTGAGTCCATGTAGGAGCATTTAGCAAGGTGCAGCTGAGAAAGAGGACTTGTGCTCAAACAAACTAATATTAAGGTGGGGGTAGGCACAAGAAAAGTAGTTGATTTCCCCCCGACTGCCAGGCTGCCCATTATCCCTGTCCTGTGGCAGTGAAAGGGAAAGCCAGCTGGCTGGAGACCTCAACAATAAACAAACACAACATTGTCTGGCTTGAACA
Organism: Channa argus; assembly: GCF_033026475.1. Lineage (NCBI taxonomy): Eukaryota > Metazoa > Chordata > Actinopteri > Anabantiformes > Channidae > Channa > Channa argus. The sequence goes on along the minus strand of NC_090217.1, from coordinate 13,104,593 downwards.
AACAACCTGCAGTTTTCCCAGCGCCAACCTTTCCCTCCCCAGTGATGATGAATATTCTCTGTCTTCTGCAGTCATATTTTTTTCTGTTGGCTGTGGCAGGTTTTTTTGGCTGCAGGGCCGGATATTGATAAAGCTGGAACAGGATTTTCTGCGCTGTATAATGTGGCTATCGCTCAGTGGTGTGTGAGGAATGCTCTGTGCTGCTGTGGATATAGATATCCAACCTCCGGCTTTGACACACAGGGTGACTGAGGTTTATATGTAAACAGTAAAGATGGAGCAGTGTGTGTTTGTGTTTGTGTGTGTGCATGTCAGTAATCAGTAATCTCATGCTGTCTCTGACCCCTGTGCCTCTGCCCTGTGACCAGCACATGTGTATGATGTCCACATTTACACACAACAAACACAGCACAGACACACACACACAGAACAATGACAGAGACCAGCTCACACTGTTTTATTTGAGCTGTTTACCCATTTAATCCCAGTGTGTTTGCTGCGCTCCATTTCAACCTGCAGTAATGAGCTGTGCCTGGACCCTGCTGTGTCTGTGTGCATGTGTGTGTGTCTAAATGCATCCTGCAGCGATGTATATAGTGTAAACCATGTGGAGTCACCCAGCAGAGCTCAACACTGATGCTCCTCGTGATGGTCTGTGTTTGTGTTGTACAAACCCCACGTTTTTTAGCACTTCCTCTGTGCCTCATTGAATGCCTAAAAATCACAAACACACACACACACACATACACACACACACACACACACACACAGTGTTCCACCTTTATGGTTCTAGAAGCACTGGATGACCCTCTTTGCTGAAAGAACATTGCTTTCACTGCTGGAGGTTATGCGGCAGTAAATAAATATAATTACTGCATTAGGCTACAGTTTCACCCAGAACAAGCTGAACACCATATTCTATATTAGCGCCACTTTCATTATTAAGTCTCTGAATATAAATTCTCCAGTCAACAAGTTTAAAACTGACGCCTGAAGCAAAAAAGGAACCAAAATTTAAGAGCTATGAAAGCTTAATGCACTAAGACTCATTATGCAAACATCCCTAGACATAAATTGGTATTTGGACATAAATAAACGGTCTGCACTTATAGTGAAATTCTACCTCATCGGCACCCAAAGCACAACTGCTTCTCATTCACCCATTCACACACATACTCACACACTGGTGACGGCAGAGCTGCTATGCAAAGTGCTCACCCACTGGAAACAAAATGAGGTTTAGTGTCTTGTTCAAGGACACTCTCCGACATATGGACAGGAAGAGCTGGGGATTGAACCGCCGACCTTGCAATTGTTAGATGACAACAACATTCGCTCTGAAGTGCTGAAATAAGTACTGAACTTTGGAAATATGCTCTTAGCAATAGAAACTGAAAAATGATTCGGGAATAATCAGGTGCAATGTGGAAATACATACACCACTGCAGTAGTTTAATACTGAGAGCTGGTTCAGTGAGTCAGACTTCACTCACAGCATCCAACATCTATAAAGTCCTACAGAAGTGCTTGTTTTTATTAATAAAACACTTGTACATCAGCAATAAGCTTATTATTTAAATTAATTGTATCCTCTACAATTACCATACAGAAGTTATAGTCAACACTGGTTATACAATTGTCTCCAATCATATTTAGTTAGTTGTCAGCCTGCAGCCTGGATAATATTTATAGTGATCATAACTTTTAGAGAGTGACTAGAGAGTCACCCACTAGAGCAGAGTGTCTGGCTGAATTAGAGAATTATCAAAATTATCCTTTAATCCATCATCAGGACACAATCAGTTGGGTGCAATAAGCTCTCTGCAGGGCCCTGTGTATTAACTGAAACGAAGCAGCAGAATGGCCTCAAACTATACATGCAGTGGTTTACACACGTGATCGACATGTTTGAACCATGTTTTTCAGCAGTTCATAAATTATATAAATGAATACAACCTTCGTTTCATCAGGGCCTGCATTTATTAGGTAATATTTGTTCACTATTAAGACATTGTTCTGCAGTCTGTCTAAGTCATAGAGTAAATGTGACCCTTTATAAGATCTAAAAACAGGACGGGGAGACTGCAGCTACTGGACATTGTCTGATTTAAAAGAACATGGTTGCAGTGGCGTGCTGTCGCAAACTCTGCAATCCCAACAGTGAAAAGGTCAGTGAACTGAATTTTTATGCCTGACATTCGTACTTCTGTTGAGATCATGTGGAAGAAGGAAGGCGTGGACATTAAGTTCTGTACAGTCCAGAGAAAAGACCATTTTCCCTGCTACATATGTAGGTTTATAAAATACATATAGTTACTAAATATAAATTCAGCAATTATTGCAATACAGGAACAGTTTGACTTTTTGCACTGCAGACCTCTTTCATACACTTTCGTTGATAAAGAATGTAAAGTTACATTGGACCCCGCTGACCGTTGGGAGATGGGGACGCCATCTTGTGAGGTATGCCTGCTACAGTGCGTTACCTTCACACCTTCTGTTTTGTTTGGCTAAAAAATTTGTTAGAATCTGATTCAGACGGATCACTCCTCTACTGACCTATGGCAGCAGCACTGACCTACTTGGTAATGCTTATCAGACCTATGACAGAAAGGCACAACACAGCCTCCAATTCACCAACAGGAAGGCAATGGGATCCTCACAACATGAGGACCACAAAATTTCAACATAGCGTGACATCAGCTTCACATTTTCCTTACTGAATGATCTCTTGTCTGCTCCTACAGTGTATTTAGACGGAACCTGGATCAAACTGTAGAGATGCCACGATTGCACACAAAGTCAATTGAAAGACCTGGCCAGACAAAAATCACCCACTGTGGCAGAAACAGACACAAACATTCATCAGCATGAGTTGAAATGGTTCCAAATGTGACCAAAACATCTGTGCTTATCCCTGGTCTTTCTGAACGTCCTTTTTAAATGAACAGAGGCAACAACTGGGATCAAAGAGCAGAACGAAATGGAAATTATCACAAGTCACAAGAAAGGAGAGCAAACAAAAGCAGTTTAGATCTCAGGACATGGTCTTGCACAAAGGCAAATCAGCACACATGAATACAAATACTGTTATAGGAAAAAGCCAATGATCAACCTCTGTTATTTCACTCCAGCATCTTCTGTGCTTTACATCCTGCTTCCATAATGATGAACATGTAAGTCTAATGTAGCACAGCAGTGGACTTGGACCAAATAAATATTTAATAACATATTACACTTAATGGCTGACTGGCTGTTCACTGATGAGCTACTGGAACGCACAGCATAAGGAGCTGTTAGTTTCCCCACTCACTTCTTCTGTGCTGCGATCATGCGGACTTAAACCATTACATTATGCATGAAAGGAGGTATGAGAAGCTGCAAATTGCTCGAAAAACAGACAGGTTGCTTTACTAATGGCTGGATTTATGACGCTTAATGGTGCCCCTTCTTTCACTTTGAAAGGGTAATGTGTAGAAATAAAAGAAATATTGAAAAATACAGCATACACAGTAAAAAAATAACTTTGTTTTAAAATGTTCGCATAAAGTAAATGTTCTAAAAGAGTAAAAATTGACTTTCATTCCCCATAGTCTAATCTAATTGGTCCTGAGGACACTCCAGTGATGTTTGGTTGTTTGCTTGGGGTCATTTATCTTAACCCTGTTAAGATACCCTTATCTTTACCCTGTTAGGGGGTCACCATGATTTAAACATGTGCCATATTCCTTCCATTTCTTGATGACAGATTTGACTGAACTCTGGGGGATTTTCGGTGTCTTGGAGATTTTTTTGTATCCATCCACTGATGCTATGCTTTTCAATAAAATGTTCTCTGAGTTGCTTGGAGTGTTGTAATGGTAGCCATGAATACTGAGAAACCAGTGACTGGACTTCCAAGGAACAGGTGTCTTTATACTGCAATCACTAGCGAGTCCCCCCACTCAGGTGATTCCCATTTCACTAAATGTGGGACTACTGGCACCAAATGGCTACACCTCTGCTAGATCCTTATAAAGGGGCTGAATATTTATGCAAACCCTTATTTTACCTTACTTCTTTATATTTAATTTACATCACTTTGTAGAAACTTGTTTTCACTTTCACAATAATGAAATATTTTTCTAAAATTTCTTTGTCAAATTCACCAAATTATATTGACCACGATTGATTTATAATCTAAATAAAAGGGTTTTAATTTAATGGAGTTGCATCCGTGTAGAGTCAATTTCTCCAGTAGAAAGAACTTTTAGTGCTGCTGAGCCAAGTTGAATTAAAACCAGAGAGATTTGAACTTAATCTCAGTGTCTGTACAGGGCTTAAATCAATCCTTGGGTGACTCATATTGGATTGTGTGGTTAAAATTTAAGTTAGCTGGGTATGTGTGTGTGTGTCTGGCCTGCACACACACATTATGGTGTAGATGGGGCAAAGGCAACAGGGAGGACATTGTGACCCACTCACCTCTAAAGAAACCTGAGCAGCAAAGGAGCCAGCATCAAAGTTTTACCCACAGACTGATACTGTGCTTGGTCACACAGACAGAGAGAGCCAGAGTCTCCATGGTTACTACGGCTGCTGTCATCTTCAATCCGGTGACCTTTTACACACTGCAGATCAATATTAGCGAGGTATAGTCTCCTAGGTAAACAGGGAATAGGAAGACGGCTGACAGGAGTAATTGCTGACATTTCTCAGGCAGATTTCTTAGGCAGTCAGTAAAGCTCTTGGCTTCCGAAGACTGTGGAGGCTTTGAGCACATCCTTTTTTTTTTTTTTTTCCCTCCGTCTGCACTGAAATCTTAGGCCAGACCAGTCAGCAAACTTCATGGTTGCTCATTTACGATGCTCGGCAAGTTGTACAGAGGTGTGATTAAATGACAAAACTTTATTCTGCTGTCACCTGTGGAGCATCATCTTAAGCCTTACCGTAACCCCGTTACTGTAACTGTATTTTAAAAGAAACCAAATGCACGGTGTTGGAAAGAGCAACAAATCCACCGTCAACTGAAAGGGAGATTATAAATGTAGCTAGCCTGTCCTTTATTAGGACTATAGATGAGGCTCACTCTTATTGAAACTCTTCTCACGGACAGACTTAGAGCGAGTAAAGCAAACCCTTGGCAGAAGAGTCGGGGTTGCCCTGGTGAGGCTCCGTTTGAAGTTGTGAACTACTAATTTGTTTTCCATCCTATAGGCTGCCAAGAGACTCCGTCTCACAATGCCTTTTTCAAGCTTTTCCTGAAAGTGTTTTCAGGGCAGATGCTGGGCAGAAAAGAAGGTAAAGCAGAGAGCGATGGATGGAATGAATGAAGGGAGGGAAAGAGGGGAAAGTGTTGGAGAAGTGATGGTCAACATGTGAACATGGTCTGTAAAGCAGGAGCGGGGTATCTGGAATACCTGAATGTTTTTTCTTCTTTCCTCATCTTTCTCTCAGCATCAGCTGTTGAAAACAGCTTTAGAAAGGATCTAAATTATCTAATTGTTATAATATGCCCCTCAATTCCACTTCCTGTCTTCCTGTCTTATTTAGCATCATCATCTGATTGCTTTCACCTGTTCCTTGCTTCATTTATACCCAGCTCCCCCCACAGTCCCCTGCCAGGTTCTTGTTGGTTCTCCTTGTGCTTCTGCCCAGTTCCTGACCTCTGCCTGATCATATTTCATAGACTCATTGCTTTAATCTGCCTTTTCATTTTGTTTTCCGAGTTGTTTTTTCCTAGTGTTCTTTCTTTAGTTTCCGGTGTGTAATCTACGTTACCCGCTGTGCATTTTTGTTTGGTACCCTCCTCTTCGGAGCGATTTCGATTGCTGCTTGAGTGTATTGCAGTAAAACCTTTTATTTAGTCTACTATCTCTTGCCGTCTCTTCACTTGGGTCCGTCTGTATACAAAACGTGATACTAATATCTAACCAGCAGGACTCTCTGACCCTATATTATCAATAATTACAAAATGAAATGGGACATCAAGCTATACATCAGACTTGTGATCTGGTCTTAAAGTCAATATTTGCTAAATTCACTGTTTGTTTTCCATTTTAAATTGACAGGGGATGATTCGACTTAAGTACTTTATCCAAAATCCTAAATCTAACCTTAGTTGTTTTGTCCCTAAATTCAACGATTGTGTCTGAACCTAAGATTGTAGCTTTGTGTTCGATATGCAACAAAAGGGCATGGTAGGAACTTATTAAACCTACTAGCAGCTAGAAGGTCATATACTGAACTATAACTATGGGCTGATAAGAGCTGATGACCGATAACTGAATGATATAACTTCCTATGTCAGAACACATTCTCTGCTTAAACTTGAATCTTCATTTAATAATTAGGGCGACAATATTTTAAGACTTTTACTTCAGTTCATTTTTTTCCATGTTCTATAAAATATGGAAGTAAAGTGAAATATGGAAAGTAAAGAGAAAACTGTGACTGTTAGTAAAGAGAAGTTTTGTCCGACTGTGCAGCGTATGTTGGTTTTTTGCAAAGGTAGTTATTGTGACTTAACTTTTGCAACTATTACGTGTGAATTTGATCTTTACAGATGTTTCTTCTTCCCCAAACTTTATTTGCTATTTATTGTATATTTTCTTCCTTCTTGTGCTCATTATCACTGTTTTCTTTGCGTAGGAATTGTATTAGAACCGAAAGTTATTTACCCCTAAGGATTGAGGACATGTCTCTCTTTGCTTGAAAATAATTGTGTCTCTGTGCACATGAACTAAATATTCAAGCTCTAATTAGCCCTTTCTCCTTTTATATGATTCTTTTTGTAATTGTGCTGTCTACATATTTGGATTTCATCCTGTTGTTAATGACTTTGGTGTTATTAAAATGCATGAAGGCAGCTGTATACATGCTGTTGTTGCATCCACGTGTTTTTTTTTCCCAGACAAATTACAGTAAAAAGTATTTGAATAACAAAATCTTCCACAAGGATGAAAAATCCAAACAGACAAAGCAGACACAAACACACAGGCCCCATGGCATGTTTTTGTAATGCGCATACACTGGCAGACTCTCAGTGTTTTTAGACAGAATCTGTGTCCAGTACACAACAACCCTCTGACAGCAACCAGGCTTCAGCAAACACCAGACTAATACTTGTACATGACACATTCTTTTTGTCCACCTTGACATTTCCACTTCTCTCTAAGGCTATATTACTGTCTGTCTCTTTCATAATGGACTCAGAAATTAAGTGCTTGCATGACTCCACTGCCATGGCAACTGGTATTACATCTTTGAGCTGCTCTCATTTCTTCAGATATGAGTTTTTTCCTGAGCTTTCTTTATATGCTTTTTTGTTCTTTGGCAAGTTGTCTTATAAGGTAACACACATTCATGCACACAAGCCACTAGCACAGTGTGAATCGAACCAGCCAGGAGCACACCTGCAACAGGAAGAAAGGCAAAGGACAGCATGAAAGGTGGGTTTATTAATAAAAATAAAAAGCAGAGTAGAACCTGGAACAGACTTTAATACCTAATTTCAATTTCAGTGGTAAGACGGCGACTCGACGGGAAGCCGAAAACCTGGCAGGACAAAAAAATAGAGGCCACAAGAGAAGCAGAGCGGTGCGCTACAGACAGAGGGTCAAGCTGCTGTTATGTTTAACTCCTGAGCCCCTCTCAGTCGGGGAGGAACCGCGTCCGCGACCGTTCTGAAACGTGGTCAAAGAAACACTCACACAATTAGTGCTGGATTTTTTAGAAAGGTCAAGTGACTAAAGGGCTGCTTTGATGAAAATAGCTCAAACTAAAGTAAATGTCATACTTCTTAACCAAGTATTCTGTAGCAGTATATATATATATATATATAATGATAACTGGAAACTTTGTAGGCTCTAAAATTGATTGTTAGAGTCTCAGTTACTCTTAAAGACCTTGAAAATACGTTTTCCTGGCTTTTTAAAGGTTGCAACAATGGGCTGCTCCATAGACATGTGCCAACATTTTGTGCCATAGTTGGAATAGTTCCGTGATTGTCTGGGTTTGTGTTCATGTGACGTATTTGAATTGAGCAGGGCTCAATTGGAAAAAGGTGCTGAGGCCCTGTTCAGTGCACCAGTTTAGTCACATTTGAATCAGACTGTGACGGCAGTTGAGTGGTTGTTCGGCTATGATGCAAAGCTGTTGTCATGTGTTCAAGCACTGTAACCATGTCCTTACAAGGACAGTCACACTCGCCAGTTGGACTCAGTTAGGTAAAGGGCTGTGGGGAGCCTGGTTGCCCTCTTTACAATGAACATGTGGCATGTGAAGCAGTACGTATACTGACCTAATAAACTTGTAACATTATCATGGTGGATAAACAATGTAGACGTGGGACTATTTACTCTTTACTCGGGTGGAGTTAAGTACTTAAAAGTATCTTAAAGTTACATTTTATATGTACTGTAGGTCATAAACTGCAGCTTAGTGCTGGGGTGTGGAGCTGCCTGTCATGGGACCCCTGAGTTTTATAAAGGCACTGCCTGATACCCACTGTGGGGCTCAGTCGTAACATGATTTAACACACAGACTGTGTTTCCATAGGAATCTTCATCCAGCTATTGGCACATTTAACTGTGTAATGATTAGTGACAAATCTTCCAATATGTTAAAATAACACATCGTCTGAGTGATTCAGGTGGGAAGAGGAAAACAACACAAAATAGCTTTATAAGGGGATTAACATAAAAAGTTGTTTTTGTGCCTAAAACGCAAAAGTAATGACCTGCAAATGTTCATTTTCCTAAGATGGATTCCTCCCTGTTAGCTCAGAGTGGATAATTGGCTATTAGCTCGAGCGATCTGGTCAGAGCCATAGATTTTATGCAGGCTGTGAAAGATTTTGCAGGAACTAAAGGAATTAATGTCTGTTTTAAGGTAAGACAGCTCACACTGTTGCCGTGTGTTTGAGGCTGCTAAATGAATATGTTTGGCTGAGTTTAGAGTCTCAGAGTGGAATTCGTTGACAGCTCATAGAAGAGCAGGATGTAAAATGTAATTTTCCAGAGGAAAAAAAAATCTTCATGAAGATCTTGTGTGGCTGATAATAAGGCTATTAATTATGAAACCCTGGAGGAATGCGTTTGCTTTTATGTGCAGTGTTCAGTACAGTCTGATGAAAGACAAAGGGATTTCATACATGCTACCAAATGTTACAAATGCACATAGAACATCCTCAAATCTGGACTTTAAACCCACACCACTATTTACGCAACAACAGAGACAATCCACATTTACTTAATTAATTAGACCTTTCATTGTTTTAACTAAAACCAACTACTCCGCCACTTTTTTAAATGTAGTGCAGCCATGGGTGGAGATCTGTCACCAACAACAGGCTACAACAGCTCTCCCCATGCTGCCGTGCTGTGGTAGGAACCACATTTGAACATTAGGCTGCAGAAAACACAGTCTAAGATCATTAGCTGCAGGATTCAAAGATTCAAACAACTTTATTGATCCTATAGGGAAATTGGGTTCATTTCAGAGTATTTAACACGTATTGTAAAGTCATTTTGTGGTCTTAAGGCTTAAGTGAATCTTGGAGTGGAGGGGATGGGGTACCAGCAGACTACAGCACCTCTAGCTGCTCGTACATCTGCATATATGCAAATTTAGCATATTCAATCTGAGTGAGGGATTGATCCTAAAACTACAATTTGCTGGTGCTAGCGTGAGATTCACACTGATCATCCAGGTCTCTGTTACACTCTGCGCTCTGTCGTAAATCGGATAAATCAAGCAGGAATTGTTGAAATGCTCTAATTGGTCAGTGGGGTGAGCCTCACTCAAAACCTTTTAGAAGCAAAAATCTATGCACTGCTGATAGTGCTCTTCACTACAGGGCATCAGCAGCACCTCTTAGCTTTCATTTTCAAACATATATCTATAAAAAAAAAATGTGTAAAGAATAATATGCTATATTTTAGATTTAACATCAATCAGCAAGCAAGTGTGTTATGCTGAAGTTAAATGTATGAGCAGGATTTGGTGAATGTTAATTTACCTGTGGAGATAAACTGTGTGCCGTTTCTGCAACATTACAATTTTCGCTACGAGCTGTTGCTTCTCACTGGGATATGGTTTGTGTTAGTTGCAAATTCTGACCCTGATGGCTCAAAGCTTTGGAAACGCAGCGAAGGGTGTAGCATACAAATTCACCTCTAACCCAGTCTACACCAGAAGGTTACGGTATTTTATATTGAAAATGCTGAATATTTCTACATATATAAAAAGTTCAATTTAATTCGGACAAAACACATTAAAAAGCTTCACCTCAGATGACCGACATGCTGATTATTTAAAGGACTGGGTCCCGACCTGGAGGTCAGGACTGAGGAGCTGCGAGATGCAGTATAGTATATGGAGCAAAAAATTATAGTTCTTTTTTCAGCTATTGCTCCAATATTTGCTTGAATTGTCAGTGTTATCTTGTGCATTATAAGAATCTTCTAGTTCCCTTATTAATATTAATCCCGCGTGAATACAAACAGCTATTACAGTTTCCTCAGATAAAACTACTCCTACTCTGCAAACATTCTTTCATGATCGGTCAAACGCGCTTGCCCTTCCCATATATCTGCTTGATTTCACTACACAAAGAAAAAGCTCAGGGTGTTATTTGCTATGCTCTGTGAAGTCAAGCACGCTCAGCTCATGGTTTTTGTGGCTGTGCGTGAGCACCATATAAACATGCCTCCAACACAGACTGCATTGGATCACTGGACTGAAAAATGATCCTAGAGGCGTGCGGAGTGTGTCTTGACTTCCACACACCTTCACATGTGTGGTGTAAAATCACAGGGAAGAAAGGCTGAAGATTAGGAAGTAAAATGCCCAGTTTTTTTGAGGGGATGTAAATTGAGAGAATAGAACTAAAACAAACGGCATTAAATATGTGGAAACGGATTGCCTGGACCCTTGTGTAACCCAACAGTGCCTGAACAAATCGGCCTCTGAAGTGTGGAAATCTAGAGTACAAATGAATAGTGTTAATCTGGTGGGTTGAGTGCTGCACACTTGCAGACAGAACGTACTGTGAAATCTTGTTTGTTACCCTTTTACTCTCTCTCCACCACCACCACCACCACCACCACCCCTCCCCCCTCCCCGAATCTGCGCTGTACGTTAACTTCTATTCTGGTCTGCCCTCCTCGCTCTGTCTTTCGACTCCCACACTCTCTCTCTCTCTCTATCTCACTTCACGCGTCCTCTCTCTGTCTCTTCTCCACTCGCTCTTCTCATGATCAAGTGCTTAGATTCTGAAACCAAACAGGCAGCGTCTCAGCGGGAGGCTGCTGGTGGTGCTGAAAACCTACCCAGCTTCCTCCCACAGTTGCCTCCCTGCTCCCACCTTCTTCTCCCTCCCGTCATCCACAATTTACATGGTGCACTGAAATGTTAATTCACAGAAGTCCTTCCACCCCCACCCCCCTGCAGCAGACTGACTCCTTCTAATACCCACCCATGTCTTCACCTGTACATCATCATTTGTAGTGATTTATATACATACGTGTGCTGTATTTGTTACAGCACAGGCAGACTTCTTGATTATCTCTTTCTATTCTCTGCCATGACAAATATTTCTGACAAAAACTGGTGTAGATACACGGAGGGATGATAGATGACCCAGCGTCATACAAGCTCCCGGTTCCATCAGAAGCTTTGAGCTGTTGCTGGAGTTCCTCCAGAGGAACAGCAGGTTGCACACTTACAAGAAGCGTTGAAGTCATACTTGAGGCAAAATCCTGTCAATTTCTCAGAGGAAATGGTAAACAAAATGGTTTTAAGAAATCACTGCGAATTGTTAAAAAAAAGCAATGTACTGTAGTGAGGAGTGAATTGTAGAAGAACTGCAATATATAACACATTTTTTAAATTTTTTTATGGTACAAATAATTCTGTTTCAGCAGCACAACAACTTTACCTCAAAATCTACAGATTTATTCCCATGTTCACATAAAATCAGATCGAAAATTTGCTTGTTATTAAAGATCCAACATTTCATTCTGGCATCAAACGCCTCGTTTGCAACTGCTAAGCCTTCATTGTTGCTACTTTCCCTACATCTTCTGCCCAAAATATCTTAATCTGGGCTGAGGGGGCTCATAATAGGCAGCTTTAACAACAGATTTTATTTTTTTTAATTATGCATATTAAAAAGTGACTTCCTTCAGCTGCAAACTGCCTCTGATTTTAGTCGGAATCTTTTATCCAAGACAGATTAACGGTGCGTAGTATCAACAAAGGTTTTTTTTTTTTTTTCTTAGGGAGCTTAGTTAAAGTGATGAAAGGATGACTACTTAATTCGCTCTTCTGCTCTCTCATTCATTACTCACAAAGAGCTTTTTTTTTTTTTTTGACAAAGACATTCTGACATGTCCTAGTAAGAAAAGTACAGGTTTGATTAATAACTTTTAACAATAGCTTCTTATTCAAGACTCCCAGTAAATCGTGGTAGTGTGACAGTGAGACACCGCGCACAAAACCAGGACTCTCAAAGTGAACAGTTAAACTGAATTCAGCTGGAAAGCATTTCATTATTTACACCTCCTGTATGTTTCTGCTGACGTGGCTTCTTTTTCCATGTACAACATTCTCAATATTATCTATTGAAACAATGCAAAAGGGCTCTATTTCTTTTAGGAGTGACAGATGCATTTTTGCTTTCTGCATCTCTCAAAATTAGGTCCTGCATCATTTCCTTTGCTGTACATGTATATTTGGTTGCCATGGTCACAAACACCAGAACAGCTAGTAACAAAAAAAAAAAAGTCCAACCACCTGTGGAAAATAACCATGTGTGTTCACCAACGTAGCAGGAACCTTCAACTGCTAATGAACGGGAAAAAAAATACACACTGTTTATAAAAATGTATATAATGGTAAATCCATTTAGTTGGCTTTGCTTATAAATGTGCTTTTATGAAGACTCCCATCAGCACCCTGTGAGCCTGCTGCTCCAATCTTCAAATCTTCAAAAAAGAACAATTGGAGATAAAGTCAGAGCTGTGCACTTATCAGTTGAGAAAGAAGTTTGAAGAAAACAAAATTGCAATACAATGTAGAAGTGAACAATTTCAAGTTGTATCTTTATGACACGGTCTGTATTAACTGTAGGTTTTGAAGTTTCTAAAGAATTGCTGCAGAAGAGACCCCTGTTGCTTAGTTCTAGCATACAGGTCCTGCATAAGTCAACGTGCATCTCTTTCACCTGCAGTTTTCAAACGATGGAGACGTTTTCTTTCCTGCCAAAAGCTGCATGCAAACATCTCCTCCACCACATTTTGACACGGCTGCATCTTGTGAGATGATTCCTCAATAGGTGAATCTAAAGTCTGGTCTCGCGCCACATCCATCTTTTCCAGAGTTGCATGAATCCGCTTTTGCATTTGCCCATGCCAGCCCCTCTGCGGATTACCCAGCAGGCCTCACCAAAGCCAGACAGCCAGGCTGCTGACTGTCTGACATGTCTAACACTTAGATAAAGGACATAAAACAAACTCATACTCATTCAAGAGCAGGCGTCCATTAGTGTACTGGTTGAAATCTCTAGAGGAGGAAGGAGAAGAGGTAACTCCAATAAAAGGAGCTGGCTTTGTGCATAAGTGTATTTTTCTTGGCTTCAGCCTGGGTTATAAAAAGCCTAATTTCTCTTGCACTTTCAAGAATCTAAACTTGTGTGTCATCTCACATATATAAGTGCTAAATAACACTAGTAGATATAGTCTAAATTAATGGGCCTTGGCTGATTCTTAGCTAGGATGACTGCAGTGCTCACTAGGCTTTGAATAGTGGCAATATTATTTATTCAAGGCAGGTAATATGGTGTTAACATCAGTAGTAGTCACACTGAGCGTGAGCTTGCTTCATTGATAGCAGTCATAAAAAATTATTTTTAACATCCCTGGACAGACAGCAACGAACAAGCAATGTTTCATTAAACTTTCATCAGTCCACGTTGTGTTCAGGGGAAGTTAGGAGCCTGAGAATACATTTTACAGGAGCAGAACCACATATGTGGGAAACACGATGAAATATAAATAAAGTATGTACGGTGTTAGTAAAGGTTCCACTCTGTGCTTTTTGTGTTCAGTAATTTGATAAAGTGGGGATATCATAAAGCTCTTATTAACACACGTGAAGCTGATTTTTTACTAGCAATTGGCATTTGAGATGTGAGCCCACATCTCGTTTCTTTATATGTACTTTAATCCCCACGCGGGGCTGCAACTGCTTGTGTTCAGTGGTCAGAAGGTATTTAACTAAATTCAGTCCTTATACGGCAGTGGCCATCAGAGACAACTCACCAGACTAATCAATGTCAGATCATAGGATGACAGCAGGTGGCTGGAGGTACAGGCTGTTGGGGGTGAATGAAAATGTTAGAGATCAAAGTAGTGACGGTAAAAGTCAAAGTAACTCCACAAACTAGCCCACGAAGCAAACATGGCAACCAAACTGACTTCTCAGAAGGTTAAAAGGGTTCTTTTCTCGGAACTTGTCTGTGAAATGGAACTGCATGTATAGATTTGGTGAAATAAATCCCCAGACAGGTTTCTATTAGATAACAGGAAACAAATTGGACTATTAGTAATTGCTGGCCACTGCAGCCACGCTTCCCACAGAACCAGCAGGTTAGAACAAAGCAGCACTGTCTCCATGCATTCTGTTCAGGGACGTACAGATATAGTTTGAGCTTAAGCCGCCCCCACAACAATCTTCCCACTTTCTTCACATGGCCAATTTCATGCCCGACTGTTATATACACATACGATTGTGGAACGGCTCTGATGGCGTCAGCTGCAGTTGCTAAGAGATTTGAATTACTCTTGTAAAAGCGCTGATTGTCAGAGACTTAATATCTTCATGACATGCCTCAGTTGGGTCTTTCTCTGTTTTGCTGCCACTCTAAATCCTTCCAAAAAGTTTATATCATGTGCTAGTCTGCTGTAGCTGCCTAGACAGTAGCTGTGAAAACAACAAGACTGCTAAAGAGAAAATACCGATCCCAGATAAAGAACATAGAAGGAGCAAGAAATGTGTGTGCTGCTTGGTATGAACATCATATCATCGAGCCTTATATAATGCATGTGTGTGTGTGTGTGTGTGTGTTTGTGTGTGTGTGTGTGTTTGCAGCAGAACACAGCAAACTATGAGGATGTAGACAGAGCAGTACATGTGCAGCCGTCGTGTGTTTCTGCATGTGTCTGGCCTGAATGTGCTTCGATTCCTCCCCATCTCTATCATCAGATGTTCTTTTACTGGTTTGTCTTATGTAACTCTACCAGCTGCTGCCCAGCAATTTCCACTGAAAGCCAGTTGGGAGCAAGATATAACCTCACAAACTCCATTTAGATTTCATTTAGAAGTTGTGCACCAAGCAGAGAAACTTCGGGAGAAAGATGAAAAACACATTAGTCCTCTCTAATTAGCCAGACATGACGATAGTGAAACACAAGGCTTTTACGCATGAGAAAGAAATCACTTCATCCTATAAAAGTCTCATTCTATTTCATTTACAAAACAACATACATCATTATTGAAACATAAAAGTACACATTTGAATTAGGGCCCCTTTGCTACAGCTAACTAAGCTCTGAAAACAAGACGTGAACAGTTGGCTGTTAACTTAACAGCTGCTTCCTAATTGTCTATTGGGAGCTGTAGCTGGAAAACCTGAAAGAACATATAAGAATGAAAGTGTCATCATACCTTAAGTGTACTGCTGATGGATCCATGGTATGTGTTAGGATAAAAAACTGTAAACAGCAAACAGATAAAGAGAATAGGTGAAAAACGAGGATAATTGGCTTTAAAGTAAAGTTGTGCTAACATTCCCATATTGACCATGCTGTTGAAAAGAAGCTTCAATTTTACCCACGTTTAAGAAAAAAAAGAAAAACACACTTTTGGTGCTAATTGACTGGTGGTACCATCAATCTCAACTGCCATCAAATTATTAAAGAGACATTTTTAAGAAATTTTGATGCCGGGGCAACAATGTGATGTGTAGCAAACTCTACGGTACAGTTCAGGAGTCTCAGACATTGTTACAATAATGTTTTTAGTGCTGTGCCACTAACATGTCATAAAAAGTCATCAAAAGTATTGTTTGAATAGACGGAGTGCTCAGCGATGAAGACTGAAACCCACTTAAAATAGCATAGTACTCTAAAATAGTTTGTTACCCTGGCACTTCAGTACGAGAGTCCAGGTCAGCCCCCACATTAAGGTGGTCTATACTACCCTTCCTGAGGGTTACACAGAACAGGTTTCTGAGGTGAAGGAATTCCTCCAGCTGTGTTTCCCCGGCTGCCTATTTCACTAGCAACTGTATAGATCAGACACAGACACTAATGGAGCTGCTCTGGTTGACGGCAGCTTCCTTCTTAAAGTAAATGGAAAATATTTAAGTCGTAAGTAAACGTTTACTTTAAAGAAACCTTTACGAAGTTTCTAATTAAAGCAGGGAAACTTCCTTTAACTGCAGATGAGGCACTTTATTTAGCAAATGCAAAAGCTACCAGCAAACAATAAAAGTATTTAAGATGATAAAAAGTATGAATGATCAGTCAAATGTCAATGTTCTTGTCCTATTCTGACTATCGTTGTACTCGTGACCTCTATGCTCATGGTGGAAGGATGAGGCTGGTAGAAAAGTGGAAAAAAAAAAGTTTGGTAAAAAAAAAAAAAAAGCAAGGCTCTAGTTTCTGCATCATGGAGCCCTGCGTTGCCTTCTTTGTATTGGAACATCATCTGCAGGCCCAGAGGTCTAACTGCCCACGGCGTTTACAGCAGGTCAGGCGGATTTTGTCATCTCTTCTACTGCTCTCGATGCACTTCTGCTGGTGTGGAGATTCTTGATGCAGACTAACATAATGTCTCCAGACAAGTCAAAAGGACGCATGTCTGACTAGCAAAAGGGGATATTATACTTTATGTCCTACATTAGGTTGTGGTTAGCGTAGACTCAGTTAATGAGCAGTTCCAGTTTTCAGCGCTGACACCTTTTTCCAATCCTAGTAACATTAGGCCATGTCTCCCCATGCATGTTAATGGACCATAGATTTGTTCACTTTTATCATCACCCTTTTTCTCCAGCGGTCTGTGTCTCCTACATACGTCCTCCTCGGAGCCACCCCAGTTTGCCAGTCCACAGGCACTTTACCCCTCCTCCATGCAACACTGAAGTCAGCCAAGTGTGTCAACCAAGACAAGAGCCATTGAAGATCCTTCAGCATCTCAGGGTGAATCTCATCCACACCTCGTGACTTGGTAACTATCTCACAGAGCACTGCCAGCAAAATGGACAAAGCTTCTCCCAAACTTCAGACTTGGTCTGGTTCGTTAGCTCCTTGAAGTGTTCATTCCACTGTCCCACGATATCCTCTGTCTGAGTCTGCAGCTATATTTTTGCATCCGTAAGCACCTGAGCCAATCTAAATGTCAATTTTTAGTGTCGCCCCCGAAGCGTTGCAGACAACTGTCATAGCAATGTTTCCAGGAGACACTAAAAAGTGACGGACATTTCAATTATTAAATGTATTTTTTGTTAATCTCTGAACCATTTCTGTTGTGTTGTGGCTTTTTGCAGCGCGCTTTCGTAATGCTTCACCTGTGTTGTCAAATCGATGAAGTTTTTTATTTTTATTTTCATGCGTTTCTTCTATTTGCACATGCTTTTTTGATTTGCAGTGCTGTGAGACCTCAGGGTCACTGTAGTAGGGGGTGTAATATTTTCATACTTTCATTTCAGTGTAACTACTCAAGGAATAATGATGTAATAACTTGATATATATATAGATAGTTACACACGTGTAAAGCAAAGTGCTACTGTAATTACCTCAACAAACACGCGAGGATCCCTAATATCTTGTTACTTTATTTAGAAAATGTTACTGGCCTGTTATTACCAAGCTGTCCTATTTGGTGTGTGTTTTGCAGACGTCTCTTTTATATTGCTGATCTTTGAGGATATGATCAGACCTGCTAACAAGGCCTTTCGAGTAACAAGCCTTCAAAGGACAAGAGGGGACGAGGAATTAAAGAGGATGGAAGAAAGCCAGCAGAATAAAGGGTGATTCAGGCACTCACCAGTGTCCCTGTAGGTCAGGTCACCATGTGTCTCACAGATGAAGGGTATTATGGTTATGCTACTGTAGTTCAATGCTTTTGGTGTCCATATGTTTGAATGAGGACATATTTAAATAAATCTATAAAGGTTATAGGATAAATATCATTGGTATTTTATGGAGCATAACTGTGTTAAATCAGTCTTAAAGTTAAAGTATTTAAAGCTTCATATAAGGTGTCCAGGCCGCAGTCAAAGGGTCCCCAGCTCAAATGCACGTGTTGGCTGTGGCCTTTTAGTGTAGAATTAGTACATTCTCTCCCTCGGGGTCTCCCGTAAGAAGACATGCGGTTAATTGCTAACTCTTCGTTGCCGGTAGCTGTGAATGTGGGCGTGACTGGTTGTCGGTTTCCGTGTGGTGGCCCTGTGACAGACTGGCAAACAAAAACGAAAGCAGTGAAACGCGTTTGGACCGAGAAGCAACCAGCTCCAAGTCAATATACAGTGAAGCTACATAAAGCTAAAGGGGAAATGCTTTTGTGAGGGACGGTTCTCTGTACGTTCATCACTTTTTTCACATAATCATTTGCTACAGCTATAAAATATCTATTATAGACACTATATACACTTCAAAGTAAAATAGTGGTTGATGGTGTAGTAAGAAATCCGAATGTCACTAACCATTAAGTCCTGGTGCCATGTCAGAAGATTTAAATCTTTACCCTAAGTGTTTTCTCAGGGGCTCATAATCCTTCATTTTTTCTAGGCCAGATCAATTGATTGGTGCCCATTAAGACTTTTCCAATTGTGTGTGTAATTCAGACCCTGCTTTAAAAGTGCAGGTAGGCACCTTTATCTTTTTATTTCTCCAGTAACTGTCTGCACCCTCAGTAATGGCCAGAAATTAGAATGTCTGGATTCTTTTACAGGTTGGTGGTAGGTTTACAAAATGGGACGTGTGGACAACTCACCCAAAGAAGAGTCAAAGGCGTAGATTGCGCCAAGGGGCTTCTGCAAAGATTGCAATTAAGAGTCTACATACTTTACAAACAATTCGATTTTTTTCTTAAAAATAAGTCAAAAAACACGTTTTCCCTGTGTCATTAGGGGCTTGTCAATGTGCTGTTAAAAGCACCATTAACACAGCGACAACATGGGAGAATCTGCATCCTTTAGCAGAGCTTTTGTTGGTCGTGTTTGCAATTCAGGACATAATGTGTCTGCTGGTGGAGCTGGGGTCAATGCTGCATTGTTAAAGGTCTTATTATTTTGAATTCCGGCCAACAGAGTTGAAGCAGTGGTGTCGCCTTTCACTGGGTTATTTTTTCCTGTTGTTGAATGCCATCAAACTGCTCCTTTGTAAACCATCTGTGTTTGCATACTCGCTCGCTTGCAATTTTTTTTTTTCTTTCTCGCACACTCACACTGCCTGTAGTGATGCCGTGGTATTTCAGTCAGTGAAATCCAGCCACGGTGCTAAAGAAACTCAACAGCAAGTCCTCCCAAAGTACCAGGACCTGCGGTTTATTCAGCTGCACAGAGGCTGCTGTGGACCTGTCCTCTTTGGTCACTTTGTCTGCAAAGCGGTCGAGTGGGAGTGGAAAGGGAGCATGTGGGTTTGACCTCAAATAACCGGAAAGTGTCTGCTGAAGCTGCTCACTGCCCTCTAATGTCTCCACTAGTCTGCTGGAAAACTAACCTGGCTGTGAAAACATCAAAACATCAAACAGTTTAATACATATAGAGACATATGCAGTCAAACAGCAGTTTGTGTGCGTTCAATTTGGACAGATTTTAGTTTTGTATTTATGCTTGAAGGTTAGTGTTTGTGCACACAGTCCTGGTCTGCAGAGGCTCAGGCTAATGCCTGAGCCGCACGTCTGTGAGTAAACTAAACTGGGCAACCGCCTAACACAAGCCTGGCCTGCTGCTTCCTGCCTCAGGGGAGGAGAAAATGTCACCAACTATCCTAAGGTTGATCTCCATCTAATGCACCTGTTTTCATGTACTTGTGAAAAACTTGTACTGGATATTTAAGTACAAATATTAAGTGTGGGCACATCTCTTAGCATTTTCAACTTTAGCATATCTTATTGGTTGCAGTTGCTTAACTGTGGACAGTACGTTGTGCACATCACTTAAAATGTAAACTAATAGTTAGTGCTTGTCAGATTAAACACGTAGAAAAACTAGGCTCACTCTTTTTTTTTAAATGTGGAAAATACAGTATTGAACCTTGTAACACGCAGAGATCCACACAAAGTTTTTACTAAAAATTAATCACAGTATAGCTAGTCTTTGTGTCTGTCGTTCCTTTTGACACACACACACACACTGTGGCAATTTGCCAGGTGGCACACTCCCACAGCATGAGGTGCTGTGGAGCTAAAGGCAGTGCAGCATGGTTCTCTATAAACTGTCATTTGGCAACTGAGACGACAAGACAGTATCAAACTGGGGAAAAGCCTTCAAACACACCCACACACAGACACACATGCACACAGTCAAACACATGTTGAGCCTTTATAAACACAGGGGCACATAGAAAGTGTATACAAGTGCCTCACACACACTGTTAAAACCTGGTTATTTTGAGTGCAGGACTGTAATTATGGTAAAATAATGGCAAAAGAAAACTTCAAGTAAAAGAAATTGTGTTTAACAGCTGTGTCAGTAAATCTATAGTACTGTCTATTTGAAAGGACAGAATTGGTGAAGTTGCCAAAAAAAATTCAAGAGTAAAGGCAGCAGCAACATACACACACACACACACACACACACACACACACGCACCAGTTAATTACATACCCTCAGTGTGTCACTGCTAACCATGCTGTCTTTATCACTACACAGTCACTTAGGCTTAGACCAGCGAGCTCGGCTGCTCTTTTAGCTGACGCAGCAGTTTGGTGGCCTCACTGAGATAAAGGACATACGTCCACACATCCACAGACACACACAGGTACACATGCGACACCCCTCGCCCACGCACACACTCCTTAAAGTACAAGTGCTAAGACCTTTGTGCTGCAGTTTTTTAATTGACGTGGGCCTGAAATGCTGTGGGTTTTTTTTTTCTTGAAGCTGCTTTTACTCAATTACTTCGAAAAAACAGCCACCGCAGCAATGAAGGGGTGAACACAATTTTTACTGGAGATGCTGTTTATCCACATAAACTCTCTAAACATAATATATATAAGGCAATAATATATAGATAGATATATTAGATTAAAATGTTGTCATACAACTAAACTGTCAATATTAAGGACAGTTTTATTACTTTAGCAGACGCTAAATATTTCAACCATTTACTAGTGTTTATATGTTTAGTTTGTCCAAATACAGTATTTATACATTATTGATTACCGCTGCTGGATCAAGAGACTTTTAAATAAGGGCCGTGCCACCATTCACACTTAGGACCCCTAAACTGGACAAGCTGCAACACGACTACAAAAGGAGCCGCCTGTTATCATTTGTAGAAATTGAGCGTCTACATTGTTCATTTTGCATTTCTTTTTTGGGGTTGTCATTTTTAAAATCATTTTCGGTCACTCAGTGTGTTGTTTGTCTCTTCAACAGTTGTTTATGATGAGTTGACAGTTTTTGGCTGAGCTCTGTAAGTGTCATTTCACACTGATGCTGTGAAATGACCCCCCCCCCCCACCGATCTTAGGGCTCCTGGGCTCCCTTCACTAATTCACCCAGGCTTAGTTAAAAAAAAAACTCAGAGGTGATGCAGCAGCTAATGATGTCAGTGTTCAACAGATGAGATGTGTAGTGTTGCCACAGTTAGTGTGTCAAATCCGTCGCCCTCAGTGTCAGTCTACTCTGTAAAATACATTTGCAGCATGGAAGAGGCACATTAGACAGGAACAGATTGCGTGGCATGATGTGCCACAGTTCAGCGTGTTGGAGAATGGCTTAGACCGGTTTCTTAGCAGCTTACAGAGGTGACAAGGCGTGACTCATCAGTGAGCTGCCTGCTTGCTGAATTTTCGGGGAAAAACAAACATGCATCATACACATGCAGCCTCAGAGAAAACAGCTCTGGCTGTATCATCGCTGTCCCAGACAAATAATCTATACTGGTGCTTCCCACAGTTATTTGAGGATGAAATGATTTGTCAAGACTGAGGGTGAACGTCTGGATTGGAGTGAAGAAGCAACAGCCTGTTATACGGATTTGCCTGTTGGATGGCGCTCGAGAGGAGCTGCTCTTTATTCACAATCCATAAACGAACCAGCGCTGTGCACTGGACACAACCATGACAAATGGAAAAGTCGTACTTTGTGTATTTGTAGATCAGTAAACAGTCTGATGAAGCTGACAGGTTTGTACAACAATTTTCTGTGTGTTACCCTTCACGCTTTTGTTATTTGTCCAGCAGGTGTCCACAATAGGTTTGTCTCTGTATTTAAAGGTATGATATGCAAATTAATAATCAGAAATCAATACACTTACACTTTTCTCTGCCCAGCCCTCCCTCTCCCAGCTCTGCTACACTCTGTGTTGTAGGTGCGTTTTTAATATGTTTTGGACGACAACAAAGGTCACGAAGCACAGACCAACAAGCTAATACGGACTGGAAACTGTCAGACATCCACCGTCATTGTTTTATAGCAATCATTTAGTAAAAGGCCAAGGAGCTGCCATTCTGGAGATTCCAAATGATCAAGAATTCTAAATGCAAACTGCTATAACTGTAAAATTAGTAACTATTCAAGGAAAACACTTCTGTGCTCCAGTAGCCTGATGAAAGAAACACAGAAACACATTATTGGCATCAATTATAAGATCAGCTTAACGTTAGTAACAGAAGTGATTACAGAAAAATTTTGCCCCTAATTTGTTCCTACAAAAAGGAATTTATTTATTGATAGAGTTGTTGTAGAAAACACCTGAGTTCACTCTGTCCACTGTCCAATGTGCATCGAGCCTGTATTTTCAAGAATCAAAATTGAATCAGATTATATGATTCTCAGAGATCTTCATCCTTAATGCACTGAACAGGACATTAAAAGTAAGAAAAAAGAAAGTTTCCAATACAGAAAGTTACCACGGTTACTTTGTCCTGCCATAAAATTGACATATCTGTTTGCACACATTTGATTGACAGCTGCTACGACACTGTTGTCTCACCGAAAAGACTGAGGGAGCTGTGTGTTTTCGTACAGTGCTAGTCTGTCTGAAACCAGCCTTGGCATGGAGACGGTTAGTAGATGGATTCAGAGTGACACACGAATAAAGTCTTGTCGATCTTGGTCACCATGATGCTGTCAGTGTTGATGAGGAGACATACAGTAGATCTGATGGGAGTCCAGTCCTGGTGGAGTTCAGCTTGATGTCAGGAGCAAGCAGTCACTGTTGATTTGGGAGTCCAGCGTTTTTAAGGAAGCAAATGTTTCTCTTAAAGGCCTCTAGAGTTTGAAGTCATACTCTAACTCTGTGAAGTCAAGTTATAAATATTCCCCACCTGTGTAAATCCTACTTAGTGGCAGAGACAGGGTCCACCTTAATAAACGTATGATAAACGCCATGTCAAAGTTCACAACAGTTAAGCTGCATAATTGTCTGCACAGTTGATTCAAGTCCTCACATGAAGAGATTTGGAAATATGACTGAATAAATTAAAGCACAGATCAGTTCTTTGTTGCAGCAGTTCAAATAAAGTACGTTCTTTAAATAGTCTTTGAATTTAACCTTTGAAGAACAGACGGGTTTGAATCTTAGGAGCAGGGAACGAAACCTTTTCAGTTACTGTGTCAGTGGTTGATGAATTCCAGGGTCACTACAGGTGACCATTAAAAAATAATAATTGTTATGCTAAAATGCTGTAAATTGATGCTGTAAAAAGGTGTTATTGATATTTTTGGAGTTGCGGCAAACAGCAGCTAAATATCTCTTTGAAATAATCATGTGGTTTTCATGGACCACCAGTCATCAATTGTTCTAAAGGAGGAATTTCTTCTGCAACGATTCTGACATTCATCACTGTTTTCTAATTTGGGAGAGAAATTCACTATGCTCACTAAAGACCAAAGTTACAGTTTAGTTCCTGCTAAACAATTATTTGACTTTTCCTCAGTTCTACAGTTGTATGATACTAATGGCTTTACATTGAAATTACGTTTTTAGTACAATTTTTCAATCATTTATGTTTTTACAAAACATGTAATCTTCCAAAATTATTAAATAATTTGCACAATATCACCATAAAACATAGTGAACCATTTCCCCCTCAGCCACCAGCACAGCAAGAAAAAGGAAGTCCGTTCTGAGCACACTTGCCACTGCACAGCAGACTCGCTCACCTCAGAAAAATCAGGGCAAACCTTCATCAGTTCATGATGAACAAGTACAGTAATAGTACTACATGCATCTTTTTCATGTACTGTATGTAATGTAATTTATATCCACTCCTGAGGCTACTGAATCTGACGGCTCGTTTGCTGTAACTTCCTGCAGCCGAGCCTCTGCTGAGTACAACTACTGAAGTTTGTCTTTGGTTTGGAGTCTTTGGATTTTAGTGTCATGGCTTTTTATGGGCACTATTGGGACTTTAACTATGCTGAATAGGAACAAGTGGAACGTGCTTTGGAAGGACAACAGAATTCTTTATCGTACAAACACAGGCGGAAACGATTTCTGCAGTTAACACTTCACGATTCCGACAAAGTTTTCTTGGGACTTAAATTAGGAACAAAATTTAAGACGAGGCCCATTGTTGACATCGCTCTAAAGCTGTTCCACAATATTTTAATTTGCAAATGTGTTAGATTCCACTTGCCAGTTATACACAATGAGCCAAAGAAAGCATTTAGCAGCATATTAAACCAAAACACCTGCATGTTGACCATGATAATCTTTCAGCTAAGATTAGCTGCGCCTGCCATTGCTTCATAGCTGAAATACTGTCTCAGTCAGTGAGCAGGTGTTTGATTTACCTTCTCAGCTGGATGAGAGAGCAAAAAGGAAATGTTGCTGGCCAGTGGCACTAAGAACAGCACGGACTGTAAAAGTCTGCAGATGAAAAGGAGACTACTGTTGTATTCTGCCATGTCAAGAAAGCGGTTGTTCCTTTGTTCTTGTTGTCATTTTGTGTCTTGTTGCATCTTCTTGGAAATATTTTGACTCTGTTTGTGACTCGTGTAGAAATGTATCCTTTTGTAGTTGTGTGTCTTTTTGTCGCCATGTTTTGTCTCCTTCTAGGTATTTTGTGTCTATGTCAAAAAACATATTTAGATGTCAAGTTTTCACATTTATCGTAACCAAAAATAATTCTCCACTCACTGCTCAACATGTTTGCTTCCCACAAACTTTAAATTGAAGCTGATTTACATCACATTTGCCGGCGCCTCCACAGTGCATCTAAAATCCTCTCCAGAGACCTACTCAATCAGCGTGTCATCCTTCATTGTGACAATAATGCCGTTGCTGTGCTGCGCCTCTCTTCCAAAAATTGAATCAGGAAATTGATTTCAGACACGGGCTTAAAATTCCATGAAAATGCCGTGAAGTCTGTCTCGACATTTCTGCTTTAGTGATCCCAGATTGCTGAAACATTTACCAGAGTGAGCCCTTGATGAAAAGGACTCACGCTGGTAAATACTGGTTTATAGGCCTGTAAATTAGGGGAGTTAGGAGGGCATTGGGATGTACACAGCAAAGGCTCCCACTACAACCGTGACACACTGTAACAATAAATAAGAAAACATCTGCAATATGTTGAGAGGAAAATGACAGCAAGAAAAAACTAAACAACTAAAAGTAAAGTTGATAATGCTGATATTTTCACTACGTCTCTGTAGCTTCATAGCAAGCTCCTGCTGGTTCTTTGTTGGCACTTCTTCCATGGTTCATTTTTGTACTGCAGTATTACGTGTGTGTGTGTGTGTGTGTGCTCGTGCTTGTGCAAAAGTGGGCACCTTCCTGCGACCATTGTTGGTTTTAATGTATTTTTAATTTCCCATGAAGTGACTGGAGTCCTCAGTGACCGGTACTCCATAATTGGCTGCCAGTGTGAACATCAGTCAGCCTAATGAGAACGAAGGAGCTCCCACTGCCGCACACACATGCACAGACACACAGGTATGCACGCACATTTGCAAGTGAATGTAGTCTTGTAGCTCTTGTTTTTTGTGCCTCTTTTCTGTCTTCTCGTTTCCTTCCTGTTCTCTAAATCACACACGCACACACACACAGTGAGAAAGTCTCATTAACTGAGCTGGTGCCGCCATTTCCTCCAGAGGGATCAGACAAGAAGTGTTTACCTGTTAAGACTGTGCGTATGGGAATGGCTTATAAATGCAACCAATACAATTAGCTACACATTCCATATTAGCACAGCTGTTAGTCACGGCCTGCTCACCACACTGACTAATGCATGCACTGACACACTACGCAGCGACAGCCCGGCGCAGCCATGATTCTGGGTATGATTTAAAGCATCTGCCTTTTCATTACAGTAAGGAACTTTATTCTAGGGACAATGAGTGAAAAATCACTATGCTGCATCTGTGTTGCTGCAAGGTTTCTGGGCTGTTTAGATAGAGAGGCACCGGGGACATGATGCACTGAAATATTTCATACCTTGACTTTAATTGACTGCAATTGGACATGGAATATTTAGAGATGCAGTGAATTAATTTCTTTCTGCTCTTACCTCCATGCTTTCATATCCCCTCAACATTTGCACACAACACAGCGTATACACAACATGACACCATATTGAGAGCAGTTTTGTCATATATAGGATTTATTTACACTTTCTATTTACAGATTTTTGTTTCAAAATCTTCTCTGTACACATTTTTAAATTCAGGAACCACTATTCCTCTCACCCACACACTCTAGTATTATTAGATTTTTCTGAGTACTCAAGAGGCAAAAGACGTGGGGGGAGGTGTGTTGTTTTTTAGTTTGGTTGCTCTAATGTTCTAAAAGAAAAGAAAGCAGCTGAAAACGTTACTTAAGGATACCCTCCTGATGATGCTCCAAAGAATGTCACAAGTTGCGCGCTCAAAGAAAAAGGGCTCCAGCCAGACACCACCGTAGACCTAATCACCATGGAGATGTGTGTATGTGTGAGCTGACAGACAGCAGGTTACAAGCCGACTAATGTGTCTGATGAATGTGTTTGTTTTTGAACAGCATCTCTTTTCACAAAAGGCTGAGTAGGCAGCTAACTCTTCTTAAAGGGAAATTATGGCACAGAAATGCCTCTAATGAGTTGAAAAGAGGAGTGTGAGAGCATGAGAGCACAGTAACTGTCTCCAACGGGCATCGCTGGTCACCGCTGGCAACGCTTCTTCCCACACAGTGTTTATGTGTGCAATAAGGCAACACGATTCCTTTAAAAGTAGGGCTTTGGATAATATACAGGACAATAATTGACCTTTAGCTAAAAACCGCCCCTGGCTTACTGATGCTAGAACCATACAAAACACTCTCTTTGCACAGTGACATACTTATTACTGAGTTATTACTAAATTTGACACAACTGGTGCATGAATTTAGAAAAAAGTCAGCGGGCCTCCCATTCCTAGTCAAAGGGCTGTTTAAAGGGCTCTTACATGAGTACTTCATGGCTGTTACATACTTGACACTGTGCTAATGGATTGAGGCTAATGCTACGTACATGTCCCCGGCAGAAAATAGACATCCTACAGTAATTAGATGATGCACACGAACACACGAATACAGAAAAAGCAGTTTAAAGCTAGTTAGGGAAAAGGTCCTGGTTCAGAGATTATAACATGGGAAGTGTAAGATCAGATTGTCACTTCATTTTAATATAAAGGAGAAATGGCTTGTAGGATGACCAATTAAACAATAACTTTAGTCAATGTAACATCGAGGTTAACATTAGCAGGGTCGGCCTCCATCATAACAAATGTGCAAATTGTGAATTTTTAATGTCATCTCCAACTACACAAACTACTAACTAAATTTGGCTCATCACGTTCCTACCCACACTCAATTCATATTATGGTAAGTATGATAATTAGCCAGACAATGTCATCTTTTGTTAGAGCAGATACACATACTTTCATCTGCTCTTAACACCAATGTTTCAACGTGTGGGAATTTCAAAACTTGACAGGTGTGAAATAGTTAACAGTTGCTAAGCTTTGACTGGACAATTGCTTTTGGGGAGAGGGGTTTAGCAAATGGTCAGTGACAACGTTTCATGTGTAATAATTACTATTTGACAGTATTATTTGTCATATATGTACTATTGCTTGCCAAAATCATAACTCTTTTGAAGTTAAATTGAGATCGAACACAAACAAAACATATCGTCTTGTGTCTTCAGAATCAGGCACAACTTAATAGACTTGTCATGTAAACAGCATTAAAAACTAAAACCAAATAAATAAAAAAAAATCTCTAAAATCCTGATTGAAAGAATGAACTGCATACAAAAAAGCTATAAACTTTTAAACTAAGTGCAGTTTTCCCTGTCAGAGAGCATGGGAGATGAGGGGCTTATGAAACTGGTGCAGATCGTGTAAAAAAAAAAAAAAAAAAAAAATCCCAACGTGTGATCAAAGACTGACAGCTCTCACTGAAATAGCGCAGAGAGAGACAGCACCCTCCTACCTCTGTGCTTCACACACAGTCTTTACTCAGGTGACAACAATGGATCCTGGTGGAGTAACGTCAGGAGGCTCTAAACATTACCAGCTTTGTGTTATGTCATGAATGTTTGATTATCACACCACGCAACATAACACCAATATGGTGCTTTTGACTTCAGGTGAGTCATCTTATCTTCTCTAATATGAACCGGATGATGAACTTGAGAAAGATAAAAAAAAAAAAAAAAAGACAACGATGCTGTAATAATGGTACAAAAGCAAAGATCAGTGTAAGGCAGGAAAAAAAATGCATCTGCTGATTTGTTCATTTATGTGCACTTTGCTGAACGTAAAAGGATCCTACAATAGATGTGTTTAATAGTCATGATTTGTTAAGTATGAAGGTTTCTTTCAGGACCGAAAGGAATTTCAATCCTTTTGTCCAAGTTTGAGTAAAGGCATTAAATTAATTTCTCCCACAAAAATCTAATATAATCAAAAGTATTTAAAGCCATGATCTTTGCCTAATGACAGCAAAGTACAAGCTCCTACTGCTTTTAAAATTGCAATTTGAAACATGAGCACTGGAGAAGCACAAAGGGTGAGAAAAATCTAACAAACTACAACAGTGGTACCTTAATAATTATGGCAAAATTATAAATTGAAACGTATTTAGTTATTATTAGATTTAAATTTCTGAATTTGACTGAATTTTTTACCTTGACTCCGTATTGGTGAGTGTTTGTTCATAGACTTTGTTTCCAGTTCTTGCTATTCTTCATGTGTTCTGAGGTAGTCCTGGGTTTAGAGGTGAAGTACTGAATAGATGGGACGTAGCCCATTGTTTACAAGCAGGTCTGAGGAAAACTAACGTGGGGGAATAAGTAGCTTTTCCTGCTGCTATTGACTTACTTCCATATCTGATGTCTCTCCTGATCTGCAGCCTCATCACTGTTAGTCTTAGACACAAACGCTGTGATGTTGGAGTGTGGGTGGAGGACAGGATAAATGTGGGATTGTATGGGTCGAGGAATGAAGTAGACACCTTTCCCCTCGTATGCTGTAAAATCCTAACGTGTTAGAAAAACCTTGTGCCCCCCTCCTGGCCCGATGCAGTGGGACAAAGAAAAACAGAGAGGTCACGTTCCTTCAGGTTGTACAGTGACCAGGAGAGGGGGATCAGATATGTAAACCATCTAGCACAGTGCCCTTCTGCCATGTTTCTCTGTCAAAAAGGGTAAAATATTTTGCCACAGTGAACCAAAGAAAAGAAAAATTCTATTGCCATGTACTGGACATAATAAACATACATTTTTCTAACCCAGACTGAACCTCGGGCGGTGCTCAGCAACAGCCCATGGTCCTGTTTCAAGCCAGAGGTTATACTTTGAGGCATCAGCTTGAAGGGACCAAAGTCATGAAAAAAAAAAAAAAAAAAGTAATCTGGCGATGAAGACGTGTCCAGAAATGGACTGCGGGTGCACATTTCAGGGTTGATTAAAAAATGAAGGCTCCATCTCAAAATATTAGAAGGCTACACCGCCTGTTCTCCCAGTCACTGGCTGATTCAAATCTCTTAGTAGCTGAAAGGCCCACTGGGCAGTTTGGGAAAGGCAAGGTCCTTCCATGGAGGAATAGTGGCCTCTATGTTCAGTAGACGTCTGGAAGCAAAAGGAGGATTAAGAGGAGGAGGAGGAAGAACAGGAGATGAAGGGGAGCAGCTGCAGAAAGCCACGCTTATCATCTCTTGTAGTGGTTGGGCGCGTCGGCAAAGGCAAACTTCAACCTGTAGGCTTCAGCCAGCAGCACGCTCACTTCCTCGTTGCCCCAGTGCATTGTGGGAAGGTTCTGCAGGAGGATCATTAGTCCCTGTTGAACGAATGAGAAAAATCTTTAGAGAAAAGACCAAGAAATACAAAATAGGAGAAAAGACCACAAGAAACGAGACAAGAAAGACAAATGTATCAGTAGAAAAGAAAGGGGAGATGGACACGAGGGAAAAAGGAGGAAACCCAGCGAAGGCAGCAAACTGTGTATGTTATTTACTATAAACACACAAACACAACAAAGTTTTAGTCCAAAATCTATTATCATTCAGTCCTATTCAATATTATTAAAATATGTATATTTTATTTCTATTTTCTCTTACTTAAGCTGGATTTATGGCTGATATAAGTGGTAATCGGCAAAGCAGCAGACGTTTTAATTTATACAGTAGCTAAGCATTTTTCTGCCGCTTCAACACTAAACTAATGTATCGTACTTCATCAGGTTGTATGATACTTTAATTTTAATTACCAGGGTTATATCATACTACACAGAGGCTGTGTTATCTCACCTGTATCTGAGGGAACAGACACGCTCCTATTTACATCGATCCAGCTGCCTACACAAGGCCCGTAACAGATTGTGTATTTCTCCAATTTAAATGTATTTATCTGCATTTTAAGTAAGTTGTAGTTCCTGGGCTATGTATATATTTATTTCATAACAAAATGTATCAGGGTCTGTTCGGTTGAACTGTATTCTGTAACTGTTGCCGGCAGTTTGATCTCTTCCGTTTGTGTCCCCACGTCTCTGCACCTTAAGGTTCATTAACATCAAGACCCTATTTACACCTGGCATTAATATGTAATCAGAGGGCATCATGATGCCAACGGTTATCCACAATGTTCACAGTTCAAGCAGCCAGTCTTGTAACATGCAATATGACACTTACAGTATTACATATTTTCTGGATAAGTAAAAATACATAAGAATACAAAAGAAGCAATTAGTGCAAATTAGTTTTTCATCCAGACTGCAAAAGTCCAAAAATGAAAACTTGTCAAATGACAGTTTAGGAAGAATGAAAATAATGAGAACGTCTAAAGTAGTTTAACACGTTTCGTGATGAAGCATGCAGTTCATAACCTCCTTTCTCATGCAGTTTGGATAACTGTAACGTCAGCAAAGAAGTTACACAGGCAGTTTTTAACACAAATGTAAAGGTGGCTGCAATAAATTTGTTTTAATAGCTTTCATTGATCTTTCATTGCTTTTATATAGTACAATGTGTAGATTTGACCAGTTTACGCTGGTCAGCTGCATCTTTTTAGTCATTTGCCTTCATAAACCTGCAGAGTGGTGTTTACTATCGTCGCTTTTCTGACAGTTACAGTATATTTTAAGGAGGTTTAATGTAGCATGTGGTAAAACCTATTCTACCTTTCTCCCCCACAGCTTTGAACTGTTAGAAGACACAACAGACACACTAATACCAGTTGCAAAGGCCTGTGATCACATGCTATTATTGGTATAACACATTTATATACAGATTACATGTTACATCATATCACACCAGGTGCAAATAGGGCCTAATAGAAAAATAAAGAACTACCTACAGTAAATATAGCTACAGCCTGTACATGAATTTGGCATCAGACCCTTTAGGGTCTGCTATTGTAATGCTAGTGTGTTGAGCAGGCCCAGTTACATGTGCTGCCTCTGCCTTGTGTGTCTGAGTGTTACACAGATGTTATTAACTCGGTTGAAGTGCTTTAATAACAGAGGTGAGAGAGAGAGCGAAAAGATAAAGAGGTGGGTTGAGGTATGGAGGGGGGGGGGCAAGAAAGAAAGAACAAAGTGCCAAGTTCATTTCAGTGGAGCTCAAGCTGTTCCCCAAATTCCTGTTCTGTACATCCACTGTGCAAGTATTGAACACACACTCGCAGACACATACGTAAGTTCAATCTCGCCGACTAATGCCTTTCTCTCAAAAGGGGAATGAGTCTGGTTAGCAGTGGGACAGACTGATTGTGTGTGTGTGTGTGTGTGTGTGTGTGTGTGTGTGTGTGCGTACACGTGCATTGTATAGATCAGGGTCTTGGGGGATTTCACCACTAAGGCTGAAATCACTGCTGTGACAACAGGGTTTACGACCAATCATTGTGTTGATAATCACACTGAAGGACAAATTACATCGGATCTTCTGGTGTCTACACTCACGCGACTCCTGAGCAGCTCAAAATGTGACCCTGTTACCACAGTGTTTTAACACCGGGCAAGTATATGAATATGATTATATTGATGCTGAACCTTATACTTAACCTCTTTTTTAAACAGCATGTATTTTATGTACATTTCAAACTGAACTTTCTACAACTGCTGAGAAAGTCAAACTAAACCAAACTTTTGGTGGATATATATTTGTTACAGAGAGGCGCTTTGTATTATTTTACCCTCCTACGAATTAAATCGAAAGTGTTTGGCTCCATTAATTTTTTCCTTCCTCGCTCGTTTTTAATGAGCCAGTGAGACGACCCTGATGACTTTTCAACAAGAAGTATTTGTATTCCAAGTGTAAGTGGAAAAGTACAGGTTTTCATCAACTAATTAGGCTCAAAGCTGTCATTGTAGCCAGGTTTTACAGATCAAATCGAGGCTGTTTCACCTTGAATGTACAGCCGGATATCAGTTTTCACATAGTTAATTTTGGAATAAGTTGTTTTCTTAGAATAACTTATAGTGTAGCTGGTGAACTCTGCATTGACTTTCATGAGCCTTAGGTCCTTAACAATGGGCGCTAGTATTTGAAAAATTTATAAGCACAGGCAGGTGTGTGAGCAGTGCTAAAAATGCTAACAAATTTGGCCTCTAGTATTGTCAAACATAAAAAAAGGACTCTCAGTTCATGATCCGAATCTTTCTAAAATACGGCTCTATCTCACTATGATCAAAATACAACCGCTTGTCAATTGCACATTTAACAAAAACACTGTAATAGATGCTCCTTTGAGAAGAAGACCTGAACCTCGACTTTGAAAGGCCGACCTAATGACTTCCCCTTTGGTTCAGAAAGACGCATTTCTCTTAAGTATTTTCACTCAGGGGTGGAGGCTGAGAGAGTGAGTAGAAGAAAGAGAAGGAGGCAGCCTGATCAGAATTCAGCTTGCTTTTCTCTCATCTGTATTCAACAGAGCATCACTATCAGCTCTATCCTTTCATCACTCACCCTCTTGCCCATTCACACACTGAGACAAAATCCAACCATTTTGTTCACAACTAACGGGCTGCATGTGATCGGGAGTGGGCGCATGTGTTGTCTATTTCTGTTCATGTTATGACGTGAAGACAATCAGATGCTAAAATACAAAAAACAAAAAGCAGACACACAAGGCCTGAATACAAATCCTCAATACGTAACAGTTACAAGCAGCCCCAAAAGTGTTTGAACAGAACAGACTTAGCTATTCACTAGTTCATTAACAAGAAAGCAAATGAAAGGGCTATAGTGGGTCTCAAATTTGGCATTTGCAATTTGTTACTGTTAGCCATCAAAATGAGGTCCAGAGAGGAAAAGAGAGAGAAAAAACATTGGGAGTAGCTAAAACAACAATATGCTATATTGATAAAAAGAAAGGAAACACTGGTGAACTCAGGGACATCAAGAAGTCTGGAAGACCATGGAAAACAACTGAGGTGGATGACAGAAGAATTATCTCCCTGGTGAAGAAAACTCCTCCATCACAGCAGCCCAGATCAAGAATATCCTCCAGATAGTAGCAGTGCCACTGTCGGCTATCAGGAGGGTTTGGCACAAGGTGTAAACCAGCTAGGTCTTAAAGGCCTGGTTACAGTCTGTCAAAAAAAAACACGTTGAAATGTCTGAACTGTCCTGAAACATCACCATAAGTACAGATAAGATACAGATTAACTTGCTCATGATCCAAATTAAGCTCAAATAAGCCAAATGCCTAATAACCCATTTACAGGAATTAACTGACACTAACAATAACAATGACCTGAGGACAAATAAGCAAATAAGTAGAATATTCTTACTTCAAGTGGATGTTTGGGTAGAATAATATACAGGCAGAGTCAGAAACTACATGGCCATTTTGGAATTTGTCTGAAGGAGAGATAAAGAGCTGAAGTGGAAAGCTTCTTTGCACCCACCTTAAAGTTTAAGGCTACAAGATCAAACTATTCATGACAAACTGCTGGACTCAGTGTTGGGTGTTTCATTAAACACTATGCAATGACTGTTTTTTTTTTGTTTTTTTTTAATCATAAATGCATACATATCCCCAATGACCATACAGACACCAAACCACAGTACAGTTTTGCACTGCGTGTTTCAATGTGCTGTATGGTCCTTGTTAAAAAAAATTATTATTTAATTAGTTCAGAAAATGGCTTTTGGTTTCCTCTAGAAATAAGACAGTTTCAACAGGCTCTCGCTAAACTCTGTCACAGCATATTTGCATAAAGTGAACTCAACTACTGCATTGCTGGGGTCTTTTTTTCAACTGTCTATACCGGTTTTCCAATGACAATAAATGGCAGTCGTTGCTGGCCAATGGATTTATTGCAGGTAAATTGAACAAGCTGTAAGACGGCGCAGGAGTTGTGACTCCAGGTGTAGAAGTCGCCTTTGTTTCACTCATGGCCCGTTGCTTTGATTTTTACAAAATCAGGTCATTTGTTGTCACCAATGGGAAAAAAAGACCAATAACACTGGCTATACCCCCCTTTAGATAATGTGTTTCAATCTAAGAACTAAATGTGTGACGGCTGATGACTAATGACTCAGCAAGTGTCAAAAATAACATGAAATGTTATGAATATAGATATTACCATTTGGCAGGCTAAGGTTACTAGCATCAGTGTACATTAGATCCTCACAAACGTTTTATGTTTTGAACAAACTATTGGCTTAAGTTACTAAAGTACATAAACAATGTACATCAAGGCTGTTAAATTGTTCTAATAAAATAAAAATGTCTTGCATTATTGTTTAGAGGCCTATGTCACACAGGGCTATGGCTTTGCCCATTTGGAAGGCACAACCTCAGCTGACAGCACGTCTCCTAGCAACACCAGGCCTCAGATGTCAATCAGCCGCTACATGGACGCTACCGAAAAATTGAAAGATCTTTAAGAATTCCGCTTTGTAGGCTGTTTTGACCCTCACAGCATAGAGTAGTAGCCGTAAAGTTTACCATGTGTTACCATATGTGCAAATAGTGCTCATTGTAAAGGACCATTCCCCAACCTGATCAAGTGTGGCTCCAAGTGTCACAGCATTGGGTAACACACCCAAACATACATACATAGGGCATATTTACATGAGTGCAGTCATGCATGCGTCCCGACACAAGTACCCACCCATTGTGAATGAGGAGCGTTATTAGGAGCATATTTCTGTGCACTAACCATCTGCTGGCTATCATATCTGATGAGCTAATGACCTTAATATGGTTTAATTGCATACGTCTCGCTATCAAGGGGGGACTGCCGCTGTCACTCCACTCCACACAGGTGCCATCACTTCATGCTGAGAGGCCACAAGTGTCTGTGTGAATGACTCTGTCTGTTCATAGAGGGGAAAAAAAAAGGGATGTCTGTGCAGTCTATGAAATTCAGTGTATGTGTAATGTGCATTTGGGGACAGTGAGGGCTGTGTGCACAATTGCAGCAAGAAGCAAGATTAATGTAACAAAGGACTGTGTGGTGTGGTCATGGATTTTTGTTTTGGTGCGTCTGTCGTAGAAGAATCAGTGAAAGGGATTATACATTAAATTGAAGGTAAGACATAAAAAATAAGATATGTGTGCTGTCTGGTAGCTGTGCATCTCCCCTTGTTGTGTTTGTGAGTACTTGTGGGTATTCAGGCATGAATATCCATTTATCGCACAATACTAACAAACACATTGATCCACCATTACTGTATAGAGTATGCTACAAAAAAGGCAATTAGCTCTCTGTCTCCTACACTTGGCAGGCCTAAAAGTGGTTAATAGCTATTGATACTGAGGGGAAAGTAGACTGTCAATAGACTCAGTTGTAAGTTTTTTTTTCTTTTTTGTCAAAAAGGGATTGATTACACAGCCAAGAACACAGACGAGTGAAATTTAATCACTTTGTAGATAGTTATTGTTTTAACTGGCATCTGATCAGAATGAATCTACATCACGCTGTCTATCTTAGATCATCTTACTGCTTCTATAAAGCTTGTTTGGTTTAAAATGTTCCACTTAGTAAATGACAGTGCCCAAACTCTCTCTCAGCAAGGGTGAGGGGCTGCGCAATGTTTATGTGAGCCAAAGATAATACACAAGAAGATGGTTCTCCTACAACTTATTATGCCAAAAGAGCAAATAAACAAGAATCACAGTGGTGATATTTTAGGGCCTAAAATATGTTTACTAGAGTTTAGAGTAATAAATTACAAATGAATTAGCCTTTACATTTCAATAGTTTTGTTGGGGACTGTATTTTGGAGCCATTTATGGAAGATATAGATTACTATTTACTCTCAGTAATCACAGCTTAAGCCTCAGATGCAGACACAAAGAAGTGGTTCTTCAAATCACACTGACTGAAGGAGTAATCGTGTCGTCTGCTTATATATCAAGTGTGATCTCACTCACACACAGACACACCCCTGTAAAAGTATTGGAACAGTGAGGCCGATTCCTTTATGAAAACATTTAGGTTTGACATCAAAAAATGCATATGAGACAAGAGATGAACATTTCATCTTTTATTTCCAGGTATTTCGGACGGACAGCTTGGAAGTTAGCACCTTTTGTTTAAACCCACCCATTTTTCATGTAGCAGCCTCTTTCAGACGTTTAATTTGGGGGGTTTACTCCCTTCAGTCTCTTAGGGTAGTGGCTCAGTTGGTAGAGTGGCTGCCTACTGACCATACGGTCGAAGGTTCATGCCCTGCTCTGTCTGACCACGTGTTGAAGTGTCTCTGGACACTCTGGACACACTGGACACACTGAACCCCCAACAGCCCATCCCCAGCCGTGCAGTGCTGGTCCCAAGCCCGGTAGAAATTGGGGAGGGTTGTGTCAGGAAAAGCACCCGGCATAAATCAAACAAAACAAAAAAAAACTGTACCAAATCAACATGCAGTCAAATGATCTGCTGCGTTGACCCTGAACTCACAGGATAAGCTGAAAGGACAAAACAATTCCCTTCAGTCTCCTCTTTAGTAGCTAAAACGCATGTTCTACAGGGTTGAAGTCTGGAGACGGACTTGGCCACTCTGAAACCTTCCACTTCTTGCCCCCGATGAACTCTTTTTGTGTTTTGGGTCATTATGTTGCTGCGTAATGAAAGATCTTTGAAGTTTGGTTGAATATTTCTTTAAATTGGCAGACAAAATGTTTCTGAAACTTGTGAGTTCATTTTGCTGCTGCCATCTTGTCTTACATCATCAATGAAGATCAATGTTTCTGTTGTCAACTGCTGTTGTTTTTCTTGGTCTACCCCTGCAACATTTGTGACTTAGTACA
Source organism: Channa argus (assembly GCF_033026475.1). Classification (NCBI taxonomy): domain Eukaryota; kingdom Metazoa; phylum Chordata; class Actinopteri; order Anabantiformes; family Channidae; genus Channa; species Channa argus. Next base: position 13,066,652 of record NC_090217.1, on the reverse strand, counting down.
CCAGTGGTTTGTTTCGTCTTCAGGACATTCAAATGGCCTTACTGGCCATGGCTGATCTTTGTACAATGTCTCCGATTGATTTTCTATCTTCTTTCAGCTTCACAATTGCTTGTTTTTCCACCCATAGACAGCTTTTGGTTTTCATGTTGGTCACACCTCTTAACTATAAATGCAGTCTGAACAGGCAAATTCAAATTCTGAAACAGAGCATAGACATTCAGTGCTATTTATTGTTGACTAATCAATACCATAGGACACGCCTGGGCAGCAAAATACTGTTCCAATATTCCAAATGTTTCAATACTTTTGCTTACATGAATAATTGATGGGTAAGCTGACAATCTAAACCAGATGTAAATACCTGCAAATAAAACCTGAAACGTTGATCTCTTGTCTCATATTCATCTTTTGATGTCAAACCCAAATATTTTCGGTCTACAGCGAAAATAGAGGAATTGGCCTCACTGTAATACTTAATACTTTTAGAGGGGACTGTATAACACACGCACTCTGGCTAAGAACCAAAATAGTAATAATTTGGTGGCAGAATGAGATTGTGCTAAGTGAAGTGAGTACCGTCATTGCCAAAAGTCATGTGAGGTGGCTTGCTGTCTTTCCTGCAGTGTCAACTACAGCTCCCAGGAGCAAGCAGCTAAAGCCCTGGAGAAATTAATGGGGGAGGGATGACAGGTGTGGTGCCGGAAAACATAACAAAAGACAAGTATTTGTTGCGAAAAATGGCCGATCAACGGTAGTAACTGTTGTATTTCTTTGTTGTGTGTCATTCCACCTCTGACCTCTTTCAACCAACACATCTAGATGAACATAGAGAAGCAGCTGCACATCCAGAGACGGTCACCTACGAGCACAAACACACTAGGTTGCTGCTAGTAGTAATGGTGTTTTGTAGCACCCTGAGGTGTAATGGGCCTAGGCGCTGCTCTGTCAGGGCCATTAGCTTGCTGTAGTTCGTATAATTACACAAAATGGGCACTCTGGCAAACAGTGGGTGCTAATGTAGGAGTGGGGCACTGTAGCATGTGGCGGTAAGAGCTGACATAGGATGGTACAGCCAAGTTGTGTTGTAAAAGGTTGGACAGTAAAAAGCCCAGCAAATTAATATGGACCGGTTATGAAGATTGTTTAATGGATAATATGGCGTTTCTGTTGCCAAATTAACATGTTAAGGAAATAATTTGGTTGTTTTTTTTTAAACTGATTCTTTGTAACAATTAAACAACATGGTGCAAAACTGATTAAATTGGTTTATATGAGGTTCACAGTATGCAGGAGCACTGCTAAACTGAGGAAACCCTTTTTATTTACTATTATTTATTAGGTAAAAAATACATTAAAAACAAATGTATAAAATATTGCTCATTTGGTAAATAGGTTTGCTTGAACTTGTGTCTGTACAGTAATAACAATAAAGCCAAAAGTCAGTCAGCTTAGCATGAAAACTGAGGGGAAACTAAACCCGTAAATCTCACTACCTTGTTTCTGTAATCTTAGAAACAAAAACCGCACATTCACTAAACATCATCCAGGAACTTCCTAACAAAAATGGTAAAACCACAAATATTATTATTAAGAATTTGTGGACTAAATTTTGAAATATCTGCTCTTTCAGCAAAAGTCAAACACAATGGAAATAAAACATTAATTTTGCCCAGTTATGTACTTTGGATGTTTTGAAAATGTCATGCAGCTCTGAAAGCTACTAGGAGGGAGGAAAAAGATAAACGTGTAAATAGATCTCATTTTCTCATTTGACAATTATGTTTTTTTTTTTTATATGTTTAATGTCAGAAATACAGGCCTAAGATAGTGATGTGAAAACTAATTCATAAAATCCTGATATATTCTTTATAAAAAGAAAATATGAGAAGTCGTGGGGTGTGGGTAGAACCTTTGGTAATTTAAATACTGTGGGAGTGTGAATGATATTAAAGCATAAGAATGGATGACAGATTGGCTAAAAGCTTTCAGTACGCATGAAACCATAAGCGGGGGTGTAACTGTTGAGGTTATCATTTGGATGCCTCAACCTTTACTGACAACCCATAGAAAGATTGGTTTTAATTAAAAGTAGGACATCAAAGACAAAATGGATATTCTATTAAAAAAAGTGATAAGTCTTTGTTCTCAAGAGCAAACACTAACAGTCAGTGGGCTTTAGCCTTGCACCAGTTCTGTAACAGTCAGACAAGTTCATAACCTTTTTCAAAATGCGTCATAAGCAATCTAAGTTCTCAAACAGTTGTCTGTGTGTCTTCTATGTACAGTATTAGGCATTTGCAGTGATATTTGACTCAACTTGAATGGTTTCATCTTTAAGAGTATTCAACTACAAAGTTCAAGAGCAGTCGATATTTAACCATTTTGCTCCCTCTGCATCATTGATTACCACCCAAAACAGCAAAACTACTTCAGAAAGGTCTGAGACAATCCACTGAAGTATATGTATTTTGTTTATCTGTACTTGTTGTCTGCAATTGTACAACACTGGCGTTATGAACAGTTCAAAGGGAACTTTACCAGCGTGGATTTGATGTATATGAACTGCAACATACTAAATTCTACAAAAGAAAAATGGAGCCTTAACAGTTTAAATCCAGCCTTCGCCCACTTAGAAAGGTTCAAATCCCTAAAACAACCAGAAATGCCTCAATTCATGCTTTGACAACATTTAGGAGCAATCAAATTTGAAATTCAATATTTATATCTGAGTTCATGACCCCACCCATTCCTCAAACCTCCTTTCCTGTCTTCTCTTTAAAAAAAATCTGTTTCTCCCTCTCGTCCTCCTGCTGATGTTGCTGCAGTCCGTTTATTCCTTACAAGCAGGTCGATATTGCTGTTTATTTGGCATTTTTGTGTCTTAACTGAGTTGAGCAGGGGGGTGCTTATGGACTGACAGGGCAAGTCCTGTTACTCTGTTATCTTAGGCCAAAAAGGCCATAAACTGTGCTTCTTCCTCAGCCATTGATAAGGTTGGTAATGAGACAGAGTTAGCAAGCTAATTACTTCATTGAATTGTTTGAGCTGATAAATGCTTTTAAGAGACCCCTGGTAATGGCAAACTTGTGCTTTTATGCATCGAGTAACAGAGCAACAACACGACCCAATAAAGCTAATATACAACTGTTTGCGCACTATTTTTAACATAAAAACACACATTTTATATCTACCCGATGCCAAACCATGACTGATCACCCAAGACTTTCCAAGCAGCTTTGGTCATCAAAATCACACACCACAATAACTCAATGTATAGTCCTGGGCAAGTTAGCCTTAAATGTACTTCAGTTGTCAGTGATGGAGAGCGTGTAGGTGGAAGGAGAGCAGTGCAACAAGGATGTCACTGAATAAAAGGCAAGACGGGGTGGACGGCTACATAATTACTTCCACCATATTAAGTCTTCTGTTTCCCTCTCATTTTTTTTTTTTTTTACATCTCCTCTTGTTTTGGCACAAATAGATTCATATGCCACATCGGGCACAGCACTCAATCAACAGAGCGATTATTAAAAGCTGTTTACCGCGGGGTGGCCTTGTATCACTTTCAACACTATAGACTCCAGCGCCATCCATCAGAGAAGCTGCAAAGCCCTGAGAGGATCTGCTCGATACAAGCCAAGTTTGAAAAGAAAGTTCTAGAGGAGAAAAAGAGGAGGTCTTTTCATGATGAATGGGTGAAAAGTATGGAATTAATCAAAGGAGGGACCGAGCTCTTTACTGGAAATTGCAAGGTGGTGATCTCAGTGAAGAAACTCATTACAGTCTTCAAATACGGGAATCAATGTGATCATGGTGATAGACGCACAAACATTTACAAATAATTATACAAAAATTATTTTCCTAATCTACCCTACAGTAATGTCATCAATGTGAAAGTAAACTGTTAAAGTTCGTTTCTGTTATACAATCCAAGAGCTCTTTATACGTTTTTATATAAGGGTAAAATGTTCTACTTAATGAAATGAAGCCTGAGCTACAGCTTGTCCTGCACATAACCCAGTTCTATAACATGACTAAGTATTCTCTAGTTATAATGATCATAAAATAACACATAGATATTTTCATGTATAATGGTTTGCTGTTAATATAGAGAAAAAAGTGTTTTCTCCCTATATAGACCTCTACAGACTACATTGTTTACAATGCGCTGCAGAATTCGTGTTGGCAGAGTGAAACATCTAGAGTGACCAGATGTCCCAATTAAATAGTGAGTGTTCCAAGCATTTGTCCTGGCGTTCTGACAGGGACGCACTTTGTTCTGATAATTACACTGAATGCATTTCAGATTGGCTTTTCCAAAAATCTACTTTTAAAGCCATCTTTAGGCAACGTGTCACCAAGTTAAAATAGTGGCTTAATTATCAGTACAACAAAAGGGGTAAGTGGAATTTATAAACATCGATTTATATAAAAGCTAGACAGGTTGTAAAACTTTTCGAGCCAAAATTCGAGGTTTTCATCCACTGTGCAATACAAAAATGAACTCTAAACAAAGTTGTGTTCCCAGTCACAGTGATTGAAGTAGTGCTGACATTTCCAGAACTCTCTGGTTTCTCTGGAGTGCCCTCCTTTCCTTTATTGCCAAGATTGCCTAACCCAAGGCGTTCTCCACACGTAACTGATCTGAGGACAGACGCTGACATTTACAAAAGGTCCACAGTTTTTCACACACCATTAATTAAAGTGAAAACAAATCTTTGTCTCCCTCCTTCACCTTTCACTTTTCTCACTACAGCTATCCTCCATGTACTGGGGGGGAAAAAAGTGTGTACTGACAGTGAGATTTCATTTACACAGAACTAATAGCTTTGCATTTACATAAATGCGTGGCCTCATAATAACAATCGTGATGGGGACCCTCTTGATGGAGGCTATTCAGCAGCGCTAAAATTAAATCTCAGGGAGAAAGTATTAAATGGCTGTGACCAAGAGGTTAGACTGATGGCCATGAAATCCATGCTAACAAATAATGTGCATGCATTTTGTTTGTGAATGGACACAGGTAAGAGGACGTCCATGTGAGCCTGTAGATTAGTTCTGCTTGACCTTTGATATGGAAAAAAAATATTTTTTTTCAATATAAATACATTTCTTTCAATAAACAACAGATACTGTATTTACAGTAACGTGTATTTTTTTATTTTGAGGAGAATTTCACTTTAGCCACATTACAGTGTTAAAAAAGTATAAGATGTCTACATTTCAATGTACTTTAGTGATGCACACAATCTGAATACACTATCTATGTATTTATGTACAATATATGCCTACTAAATATTCTGGAGTCAAGAAAAAATGCAATTTAAATGCAATTTCTGCTGCATTCACATCACTGCAAACATCAAAACACATTAGCTTAAGTTCCACCATATGTGCTGAATAATTTATAACAAATGTACAGGTCTTGTTTAAACAGAGTATAAAGCGAAGGGTAGTTTATACAAAAACAGAAAAAGATCACTACTCAAGTACCAGTTAATACAGCAAATATGAAAATGTGGGTCCAATGAATGCCCATTTAAGCCAGGGCCCCTCCTGGATTAGGGTAAAATTGTGCTTTATGAGACTGTCAACATAAGACATAAATGATCAAATTGCAAAATCAGGAATGATTCACTTCTTTCCAGCATATGTTACAACGGTTTTGCCAGAACCTTACAGGAACCCTCAATTACCTGAGTTTGTGGCTCCCGGGTGTTGGTTTACTGCTCAAAATAACACTAAAAATATAGCTATTTGCTGCACCTGAACCTTGAGGGGCTTTTTCAAATGCAGACAAGATACTGTACAGTACACTGTCAAATTTCCAAGCCCAGGTATAAGTGCCACAGTTGAGCAGCTCCATGTGTGCGAGCTTATAAACCAGGTTTTGCATAGTCATTTAGAGGTGGTTCTGCAGTGGCCCTGATGGTGACTAATAGGAATGGTAATGCCTGTGCTGAGGTAACATCTCTCTACCTACCTATTACTCTGTGTACGAGAGTGGATGTGTATAACAGGTACTGCACGGAGACGTGATTTGGACAGTATGGCGTGTGAGAGATTTTCTTATGTTGTCATGAGTGACAGAAAGCGCGTAAAAGCGTGAGGCTATGTGTGTCTCTGAACACATTTTAACTTATCCATGCAGCCCAGGCCTGCAGTTAGCAGCAGTGTGCTAGCTGAAGTGGAACGGTGGAAGGCAGATTGCTTAGGGAGAGCCATACTCCTCCTGCTTTTCATTTAGCGGCTTAACCAATCCAATTCCACAACCGGAGAAGAGATTCACAGTTACTCTCCTTACTATGTTTGATAACAATGCATAAATTATCCTTTTAAAATTACTTTCTGCATCAAATTTTTAATTAAAACTACTTAAGTGAATCAATCAGTAGTGTTCAGTCTCAGGAGCACAAGCATGCAACTTGACAGCAGTTTGTCATACACTGCTGCTCCTCCTGTTCTACATTTTACATTAAAGACAATTAGGTCACCCTTTTTTTTTCTACAGTTAGTGACTACACGACAGTGACTGATTAGTTGAACAGGGTTCTGCATATTATTGCGCAACAACTTGTTCTTAGACTCACATTTGCATTTGAACGGTAACTTTTGAACCATTGTTTCCAAGGCTTTAAGAAGTGGGAATACAGTGTTATGATCTCAAATCAGAACAAAAGAAAGTTTTTTATAACAGGAGCAAACAGTTTCACCAGCTCAGCAAAAATCTAATTAATTATAATAAAATTATATCGCCACAAAACAAAACAACAATCTTTAATGTTGTACTGTGCTAACTAGCTGCTACAAGTCTAGATGGCCTCCAGACCTGTAGAAATTACAGTAGCAATTGGGTGTAATAATAAGTAGATTGATGAGAACAGATTGGCAATCTTTAATATGCTGCTGGAAGCATGAGTGGTTTGGGTGCATGCAGGCTGTGCACATTTCAGTTTGTCTTTTGATGCATACGTTTAAGTGTGTAATTTATTTTTTATTGTCTTCAATTTTCCAGGTGATTACTGCATTGTCTCTTGTAAGGCACTAATAGTTTTGAACAGAAATTATAGCTGAGGCTGATTGGAAGGTCATAAGCTTTGCAGGTATGAAGAAAGCCAATAAAAGATGAAGGAAGTAACTGAGCAAAAGGAATTGCAACCCAAGAGCAGGAACAGAATTACTATAGAAATACTGAAAAAGAGAAAGACAGGAAGGCGTGAAAGAAGAGCGATGCCAAGAGGGTTGCTGGGTAAAGCATGTAGAGATAAGAGCAGCTCAACAGACCCTTAAGATGCTGGCAGGCCCACATTTGAACTGTGAGGATCAGTGGATCAGAGGCAAAAATCTCCTGGAATTAAACCACTAAAGCTGAGCAGAGCAGAAATCTTTACTTTTTTTATTCTAAAATGACACTAATCTGTCTTAGAAAAATATTTATATTATGCATTATATTCAGTAGATCAATTTGTGAAATGGAACTATTTTCCTTCAAAGGCAGAACGCCTGTAACAAATGTGCAAACACATTCACATTAGAAACGAAGACATGTTTGTCATTTATACAGTACTAACATTTACAAAGTCTTACTGTAATTTTATCTTTTCATTCCGAAAATCTTCTGAATCCAGTCTGTGACACAGTGTCAGGCAATGAAAACGCCTCACACACATACACACATGCATGCACACGCACACACGCGGGGCATCTGTGTTCCATTAAGTACAGACACCAGACTTCCCATGAAGACATAAACTAATAAGGCAATGGGAGCTCATTTGCTGTATATTGGGCATTTGGCTGTGTATATTAAGTATGTGTGTGCTTTTGTGCATGTATCTATGAGTCTGTAACTGATTTATTTACTGGAGTTACTGGTTACACAAAGACTTTATAATATGTTTCTTCATCCTTGTGTGTTTGAGTCTGCAGTTAAGAACTACTATTGTACATTGTGTACTATGTGCTGGAAGACACCAAAATCATTAGAATTTATCCTCTGGGGATTTTTTTCTTTTTTTTTTTTTGGTCCTTTCAGCTTATCCTGTGAGTTCAGGGTCGCCACAGCAGATCATTGTCCGCCTGTTGATTTGGCAGTTTTTCCGCCGGATGCCCTTCCTGATGCAACCCTCCCCAATTTCTACCGGGCTTGGACCGGCACTGCACAGCTGGGGAGGGGAATGGGCTGTTGGGGGTTCAGTGTCTTGCCCAGATACATCCTCTGGGGATTATAACTGTACCATAATACCCCTCCATAGTTGATGAAACATGACAATTTAAAAAAAAAAGCACAAAAAGAACAGTACAATCAGCACTGTGTGGGTTCCATAGAAAAAGTTTGTGCACCAGTACATGTAAATTAGTAGGTACAAAACCTCATGGCGATACGTCTGAGAGTAATTTAAGTCTAGAGTAACGTTGTTGACTGACAGTGCCACCTGTAGAACCAGGACATTGTAACTGTGATTACAATAAATTTTACTGTCACATCTACAGATTGTGAAAAATATAGAGCTTAAAAAGCAGAAAAGGCTTTAGAAATCAATTTAAAATCTATGTAACCACATAAGCTTAAATCTGAATTCTTATTTGAGCAAGACTAGACTGAGACTGAGAGAAAAGGGGAAAGGGGAGAGATGGTTTGTATGAAAGGAAGAACAGATGACTCAGTTTATGTCTCATCTTCAAACTCTGACAGCCTCCAGTTTCTCACTCAGAGGGGTGAATCAGCTTTAATCAGAAGATGTCCAGCTCAAACACAGGTTCTTTAGAACCGTAACCCTTTGACTAGCATTGCTTTTGAAGACTTCTGCTGACTTATTTCATAGTGGACATTACAGAAACAACCAAGTAAGACAGAGGAATCCAGTCAAGATTCAAATGTCAGTGTCAGAAACAAACAAAATGCAGTGCTGCCACCTTTATAAAACTTGTAATTATATTGTTTTTGTCCCTATTTTCTTCAATGTACCAACCTGAGGAGAGCTACAGTAAAACTGAGAGGTGCCGGACGTCTGAAGTGCTAAGAGTCATTTCATATTCAAGTGAGGAATAATATAACTACAGTGATTTTCAAGAATGAAAAGCAGCACAATGGCAGTATTCAGAAAGACTACTGTGACCTACTGTGTCAATCATATCAATGCTCATTTTTTTACTCACACTGAGGGGAAAAAGCTATTTTCAGATTTGTCATGACATGCTCAAGTATTCATGCTGCATTTAAAACTAGGTTTGTTAACAGATGCACAATAATGTCACTTTGCTTTTTTTTACTAAATGCTATTAAAAGAGTTTTTAAAGGAAACTGCATTTTAAATAAAAACCTTTTTTCATGGAAACGCTTACTCTATAGACATTTGCATTAAATACACATCTAAAGTTACCCAAAGCAGTGGTTCCCAACCCTGGTGCTCAGGGTTAAACTATGCCTACCCAACTAGAGCCTTACCCACAGCTGATTAACTGGATCAGGTGTGTTCAGTTATTCAGAAGCTGTGTAGGGATAGTTGGAAAACAAGCAGGGCAGAAGGTTCCTGAGGCCCAGGGTTTGGAACCACTGATCTAAAGAACAGATACACCTCTGGAGGGCAGCTTCGCTTTCATTTATTTGAAAATCATGATATAGCAGTCTTTTTTGTTTATGTCCATTTTGAAGGGTGGTTATTGCCTTTAAAACCCAAGTGTGTGCAAACTGCAGACTAGTGCACAGTCAGCTTTAATTAATCATCTGTAACACTGCTTGGAACACAACCGTATCTTTGGAGAAAGAGCACAGGGGTATACCATTACCTAAAAGTGCCACACAATATAAAAGCAATATATAAATATAAAAGCAAATGTTTTTCCCTTCACCGCTCTAACGTTTAATCTGTTTCTTTAGTCTCCCACCCCTACTGCTGCCCTCTCAATTCCACCCTCCTGCTTGTTCTTTTCCTGTCATCTTCATGAGGATGGATACTTTGCCCTTCGTGTAATACTTGGTAGTCTCTGTGACAAACCGGTTAGGTAAACATATGTGCTAAAGGGGTGGGGGGGTGGAAGACACCTTAAAACTGTGTTTGTACTGAATCGAAAAGCACAGTGAACAATAAAACAATTAAAAACCCGGAAAATCTACACGCAGATATGTTGCAAAAGGGAAACTTCAGTAGCTGTAAGAGAATAAAGATGGAGGAACATGGCAGGACAGATACTAGATACACAATTTCTGCAGCATCAATGTTTCCAGGTATTTCACACATTATAAAATGCCCTGGCTTCAGACCGAGGTTTCAAAAAGAATTTATGAGGTGAAAGCTCCATTTGTCCAATTAAAGTAGTAGTTGGTGGTGTAGGAACTCTCAGATGTCTGGAGAGCTAATATACCAACCGGTCCAATATTACGGAAGCAGCGAGACTAATTGATTTGTTTTTTCTGTACACTATAGAAATTTAGTTTTAGGATCAACAGAAACTTTATGAGCTTTATGAGATGTATTTACAATTTAAGGCATTAAACAACATACAGTAGAGAGTAGCATTGTTTGCATCAGGTCACTCAAAATGTATATGTTTTTGAAAAATATAGTTAATTAAATTAAATCAACTTGGAAATTGGTTGCATATCTCTTGTTTGTTATTACCGCTTCCAGCGTGTGACTAACTGACATCACCGAATTGTTGGTGTTTTCTTGCTTGCATTTGTGTTTTTCCGCTCTCACGATGCTTCTGTCATCAGATGTGGTTTTCCTTCACCAACCTGCTTTGTGTGTGTTGCTCAGTATAACGGTAGTCTCTATCTTTTTCGGGTCATTTCAAATTGTTATATTGGCCACAATGTTAGTAAATGCTACAGCTTGTTTTTGCCTCATTGCTCAAATACAAAATGGATTAATTTTTTCCCATAGACAGATTTGTGGTTTTATATTGTTGTAACCCTTTTTAACAATAAATGCAGTCTTCTCAGCTAAAGATTAATTCAAGAGTAGTCATTTAGAGCTATATATATTATTTTTTTGGAACAATCAATCTCACCGGACACACCTCAAACACGAGAAGTGTTTCAACAAGTCCAATGTTTCAACTCTTTTAAAAGAGATCAATTTGGTTATTTGATGTTATTTCATATCCATCTTATGAGCTTAAAACTAAATGTCTCCAGCAAAATAAAATAAATGTCAAAAATCCTGATACTTACAGTGTTACTTACAATGAAAGTGTTAGTGTATGTTATAATACTATACATATTACTGATACTGTTGACAGCAGAGATGGGAGAAGTAGAAAATACTCAGATAAAAGTTTAAATACTTTATTAACAACTACTCCACTACATATAGACATACCACTTTAAATTTGTTAATTAAGTTGAAGTACTATGTACATGTTATATTAATTATTAATTATATTATTTTAAAGTAAAAAAGTACAAGTACTCCACTAATTGACAAATGTGGTTAATCAATAATTATTAGTTTATTATATTTTAACTGACAATCTACCTCTGAAAACATTCAGCAGTAATTAAAAGTGTAGTTAAGTTAAAAGTACAATATCTGCCTACAGTATAAATAACTAAAACCGTACTTTGAATGAAGTACATGAGGAAATGTACTCACCATCTCACAGTTTTATATTACTGCTGGAGTTGTTGTGAAAGCACAACTTTGGTTGTGTGGAGGAGGTTTGATAATGTGAAGAACAAAGGACCTACATTACAAAACAAAAGCCCCAGCTATGCTAAGCACCAAGAGTTTATGGAAATTAATCAGAGCAGCACATTTTAATTCCAAAATAGTATTTACATGCTGGGTTAAGAAATAAATGCTAGGCAGTCACAGGATGATACAATGGCCTGTGTTGAGTTAAAGTTCTAATAAATTTTGAGATTGATCAAAGAGTCATCATTAATGACTAATATGATATTTTCTTTTGTCTTTTCTTTTTTGTTTCATTCCTCCTGTTGTTGCTTCTGTATATGAGCAGTGAGTGGAAGAGAGAGGTGAAAGACTCAAAAGAACAGAGGAAGGAACACAAGCTATAAAGTGAAACGGTGATGAAAATGCAAAGAAATATAATGATGTAAAAAGAACAAAGTGAGCAGCAGAAACCAGTACAAACAAAAGACAGAACAGATATGGGAAAAAATAAATAAGAAAAGAGTAGAAAAAAGAGCGGTCAAAGAGCAGAGATAAAGTTTCTATGTAGTGACATTAGACTGTGTTGCTTCTGTTAAGAAGCCAGGTCCTGCAGTGAGCTGGCAACCAAAGTCACCTTCTGGCAGCTGTCTACTGTCATCTACTAATGCACTCACAACAACTTCTGAACCTCACAGTTAATGAGCGGCGAGGTAATGGAGAGGGATGTAGGCCATGAACAACTGCACAATAACAGCCGTGGTAGAGTGTTATAATGTGTTTTTTGTACACAACCAGGACAACTAAGATTAATTTACATAGATAAAAAGCTTTGTACAGTATATCACTATCAGTGTCACCAGCTGGGTGTGAAACCTGCAGTGTGTTTGGCTTTATGTGTATGTCATTTCTGTATGGGTGCATGCTACACAATGCCCCACTTCCATGTTGGAAGGTTTACAGCGCCCCCTGTGTGTTGTGTGCACGTCACCTGAAAATCCCTCTCCTCTAGAATCTCCTTTCTCCACCTCACAAGGAACGCCGCACACACATACAGGTGGAAATGGGAGAAGCCCTCTGGTTCAGCCTAGTGAAAGAGAGAGAGATCATGTTGATTTGTTGTTAAAATGTTGATTTACACCAAGTTCAATATTTAAGAGCCATCAAGCAAATGACACCAACATCACTGCTATGTTTACACAGTTTGAAATGGAGTGTAAGATTATAAACCATTTAAGTTTGTTCAAAACAGTCCAAATATATAGACAATCATCCTGAGATATATATATATATATATATATATATATATATATATATATATATATATATATATATATATATATATATGGCAATAAACATTAGGAAAATACTGAATATAAAACATTTTCTGTCACAAGTCTCTTCTTTGCAGAGCTTTTTATTTCATTGCTCAAATTCAATGGCTTCCTTTACTTCCTTTACTAGATTTGTGGTTTTTATGTTGTTGCAACCCTTTTTAACAATACATGCAGTCTTCTCAGCTAAAACCCAACGATTAATTCAAGAGTATTCATTTAAAGTTAAATATATATAGATTTTTTGGAAAATCAATCTCACCTAACACAACTCAAACACAAGAAATCCCCGTCAGTCCCATGTTTCAACACTTTTAAAAGAGACAAATTTAGTGCTAAAATGATTTCAGCCTTTATTTGATGTTATTTCATATCCATCTTATGAGCTTAAAACTAAATCTCTGCAGTCTACAGCAAAAAAATAACCTTGTTTTCTGATACTTTTGGAGGGAACTGTATAAATTGATTCAATAAAAGCTGTAAACATATAAAACATTTATTGTGACAAGTCAGAAATTTAGATTTGCTGAGAATCAGAGAGGAAGAAAGACACAAATCCCCCATTTGTTTTCATGACTTGGCAACGAGTGGGGAAATTAAAGATGACAAAAAACAAAGGATGAGATGTTCCTTCCTTTGTTTGTTTTTTCCCCAAAGCCTTATTGCAGAGGTGATAATTACCAGGCCCTTTGAATGCAACTGACTTAATCGCTTAAAAATCCAGACCGCATCCTGAACTGTGTGCTTTTCTGAATAGTATCTGGCCTGAATATCACAGGGTGGGGTGTGTGTGTGTGTGTGTGTGTGTGTGTGTGTGTGTGTGTGTGTGTGTATGTGTGTGTGTGTGTGTGTGGGGGGGTTAGCTTGAAATTCTTTAAATTAAAATGTAGATCTGCACTCATTAATGTTCATAACTCAGAAGTATATAAGTGGAAAAAACTCACTAGCTCACATAAATAAACTCATGATCTATAAATAGTAGGATTTCATGAATTATTCTGCAAGTGTGCCCACAGATGTGTCTAAATAAATACCATGATGCAGTTCAACAAACTAAAATGAGAAGTCAGGCATAAGTTTAGTTTTAGAAAAACAGACACGCAATTTTTCTAATATTAATTCTCTACTACACCCTGTAGTCTCCTTAGTTCAGGTGAGATAAAAAGTGCTTAAGGCTAGTCATTTGTGTATAACAATGAGCCATAACTTTGCAGGAATTTAGAGAAACTGCCTTCTGCTGTGATGATTGAATTTCCCACCAGGAAGGACTAAAGAATGAACTGATTAGCAGTAGATAGAAAGATCTGAACAGAAAGATGATGATGTAAACAAAACATTTTAACAACATTGTTGTTTCTCATCTTTGCACTTTGTAGACAGATTGATCTTCCTCATGCTTTCTGGTGTGTCTCCTGTTGTTTAGGTTTAGTGTTACTTTGCCTCCCACACTTCAGTTAAACCGATTATATGAATTTCCCCAGAGTGGGTGTGTGTGAGTGAAAGAGAGATAGAGACAGGAACAGAGAGGGAAAAATAGAAAGTGAAAGATAGTATAGAGTGTAGGGAGGAAGGGGGAAAAGTGTTTTTGAACAGCGAAGCGTAGCATGATGTGAGTTGTAAACTGGCAGGTGATTGGCTTGTTGGTCTAACCTTGCACCTCCAATCCAAACAACTGAAGCAAGCACGTGCACACACACAGACACATGAGTGAGTCTATGAGTGGCATATGTGAGCACAATGTTTATCAGTCCCTAAGTTCCTCACAGTTTTAATTTCCTTTCTTCTGCTAGGAGTTTGTGTGTGTGTGTGTGTGTGTGTGTGTGTGTGTGTGTGTGTGTGTGTGTGTGTGTGTGTGTGAGTTCATGCTTGAGGGCAGTGGTGAACTCTCAGAAGCTGTGAAACTGAAATCCACTTTATTTCTCTTTCGACACTCTCTCCCTCTTTCTCAATCACTCCTCCATCTATCCTTTGCTCACATAATCTGTCACCTCCCTGAATCTCATCAACAAATGTCTGCCACGCACTCTCCTCTCTTTTGCTTTAATCTGAATGTGAGAAATAGGTCAGGAATTAAAAAGTGATCTATCTTTATTAAAAACTACTTCTTTTCACAAGTAACCTTGATTTTTTAATTTGCCACCAATCATTTTCCCAGCAATCCACTATTAACATGTACTGCCTCTACTGACTGCAAGAGGAATAGCAAAAAACAACAGACAACATGATGCTCTCTGTGTTGAATTTAATAATTATTTAGTGTGATTGGATCCAAATATTCAAGGACATCTCATCAGAAACACATTCATTATTAAGCAATTGTTACTTAAGATAACATGAAATGACAATAATAGCAGCACTAACAGTGCTACATGAGGAACATGATATGATGTATAATGTGTTTCTGGAGTAAAAGTCAAAGGTTAGCAGGCATAAGATAATCACGTAGTTGCACTTTTGTATTTGCACATTGAAAGCAGAATATCTTGACTGAGACTGCACCCTGAGGAACACTTACATGATTATTCTTTTTTTTTAAGGTGAAATGTTTGGCTTTGATAATGAATTCATTATTAAAGTCATATATCCTTGACATACAAGTTGAAACTATATTTACCAAAACATTGGGAAGCTGAGTAAAATGTATATGGAGAGAGTGAAATAACTTGTAAATGATTTCAAATGGATATTTGATTGTAAATAGTAAAAAGTAAACACATAAAACCGAACATGTTAATTGTTGTTTTGAAAAATATGTTTATTTCAAAATAGTTGGGACAGGGCCAACAAAAGACTAGACATGTTCCGGTCGATCCATCTATTATCTGTACCCACTTATCCTGTTTAGTGTTGTGTAGGGCAGGAGCCTTTTCCAGCAGTCATAAGGCGAAAGGCGGGACCCTGGGCCCTCGGGGGACACTGGACAGGGGTCCAGTCTATCTTAGGGCCAATACAGAGTGGCATAAACAGACAGACAACCATTCACACTCACATTCACACCTACAGGCAATTTAGAGTCACCAGTTAACATAACATGCATGTCTTTAGACTGTGGGAGGAAACACGCAAGAACAGGGAGGAACATGCAAACTCCACTCAGAAAGGACATGGTCAGCTGGGGACAAACAAACAACCTTCTAGCTGTAAGAAGGCAGCGCTAATCAATCCAGCACCATGCTGCCCAGAAAAGTTGTCTAATGCTATTTAAACACACACAAACACACACACACACACCTCGTGGATCACCTCACAACAAATTAGGTTAACTGGCAACAGGTTGGTATTATGACTGGGAATAAAAAAAGTATCACAGTCAAATTTAATATTTCAAAAGTAAGGAAGGGGTGGGCTTCACTACTCTATGTAGACTGCTAGGGCAAATCTCTCAACAACTTAAGTATAACGTAAAATTGCAAATGATTAGATGATTTCGTCAACTTTGGTACATAATATCATTAACAGTTTCAGAGAGTCCTTTAATGATATTATGAAATCTGTGGGAAATCTAAGCAAGGGACAAGGCTAAATAACCAATATGAATGGTGAAGATTTTTGTACTAGCTGTGTAGTGGAAATCACAGCACAGGCTTGTTTCTGCATTAACAAATGCCATATAAAATACCATGCAAAAAACATATACAAACAAGATTATGAAAAGATTTTTGGAGCCCCCCCCAAAAAAAAGAAAAAAGAAAACTGACCTGTGGTTTGAGAAGTCAAAATTTGAAAATTTTCTGAAAATGATGTATGCTGCATCCATTATGCTAAAAATGTGAGGGAAAATGACTTATCAGAGTAGAAAAAAATGATCTGTGATAGTGTTGGCGTGCATTAACGAATATGCATGGGTAACATGCACATCTGGGAAAGCACCATTAATGCTGAACAAAATATACAGGGTTTGAAACAATTAACATCATGAATGGAAGCATTTAAAGAAGTAGTGATGAAACAGTGGTAAACATGCCGTCCAAACTTTGTTGAGAGGTGTTGCTGGCATCAGATTTAGAATTTTCATATATTTTTCAACAAACAACCAATCTCTAAGGTTAAACATTTGATATGTTGTCTTTGTGCTATTTGCAATCAAAAATCGGTTTCAAATGATTTTCAAACCACTGCAATTTTTATTTTTATTTTTTTACCATTTTACACGGCCTCACAACTTTTCTGCAAATGGGGTTTGTAGCTTCATCTCCAGTGTGAGGATTTGCCACTTTTGTTATTTAAATCTGTGCAAATTAAACACATTTAAATTTTGAAGTGCTTTTGGAGATAAGCAACACGAAGATGTAATTTGAGGCACTTTACAGGATTTTTGATATGACTGATTTCTTAACCCCTTTCTGCAGTAGCAGTCTTGGACCTATTTCTTCGAGGTTTGACAAAGCACTATTTAATGTTTAATAACTTTGAAAAAGCACAGAACCTAAGATAATGGCTTAATACTTTTTCACTCACATTTAGGTGCAGTAATGTGTATGTGTGTGCGTTTTGATGTATGTGCTACTACTCTGCTAAAAATTATTACACGAAAATTGATTAGTATGTGAGGAAAAAAACCCCACAAAACTGCTATGGCCAATTATATACAATAAAAAGTTTAAAGATACTTGAGTTAATTACAAAACAACAGCAGCAGCCTTCTAATTCCACTAACATGTATGTGAGCTTCTAAATTGCTAATAATTTTCAGATCAAATTTTTTTTTTTAATATGGCCCTATGTTTAGTTAATGAGCAACCTCTTTACACATGTAAACAAATTCTGGAAGCCACAATAGGAAATACTGCAAAAAAATAATAATTATAATCAGTAAATCAAAAATAGCAAAGTCAAAAGTAATCATCACTGACAGCTACAGTTGATGCAAAGACAGTCAGTACCAAAGAAGCACTAAGCTTAGCTTAAAGACAAAAGACAGAGACAAACAGCTAGGCTAGCATCTAACCACCCAGAAATAGTACATAACTCATTATAAAACCACAATTTCAACATCTCTCACCCTCTAACCCACCACCCATTCCTCTCTCTGACACTTTATCCCTCCTTCCCGCCCTATCCATCCACGGCTGCTGTTTCAGCTCAAGGCTTCCTCATCATTATGATTTGCAAAAAAACAGTTTGTCATGGGAGTCAAGGTGACTCCGCCAGACTTGTGTCAACCTCTTCTCCTCCTCCATTGTTATGCTTGGTCCTTCACCCCCGTTGTGTCATGGCAGCCATATTGCCTGAGACAGACGAGACGCTGATTGACAAGCGTTGCTGATCAAAGTAAGGAGAAAGTACGAGGAAGGCGGGAAGTGGGAAGGAGCAGTGGGGGAGAATGGGTGATGGGGAGGCAAAAAGAGGCATCAATAGGGAGAAGAGGAAGAAGTATCAGGGAGTGAATGAGAGATGGAGAGGGTGGGAGGGAAAAGGTGAAGAGAGGAGGAAAGGTGAACATGGAATGCAGAGTGAGAAAGGGTAACTCCAATGTCACAGTGGCATTACACTGCTGTGTTGGCTGTCTGACTAGTATCATCGCTCCAAAACAAACCGTCCTGATGTGGGACTAACTCGATACTCTGACGAACCCACTCCAGACAAGGTGAAAAGGTGATGGTAATGCAGGGTGATGTAAGAGGATAAACGAGCAGATTTAAACTGATGTAACAATTATACAGATGTGCCGATGGAGTGTTAACCTTAAAGTTCTTTTCATATTATATTTATATGAAGATGACTGGGGTCGTGATTGGAAAATGCTGACATTAAATGCTACACGTCATACAAGCATTGGTGCATAGTTCATCCCAAAGGACTAGAATAGTGTGCGCAGTGTAGGTGTGTGTCTTCAGGATGAATTTAAACACTAACAGCATTCTGAATTTTAAATTACCATGTAAGATCTCACAGAGAACAAAACAGACTGATGACATGAGTCAGATCATGATGCAATTTATTTAACAGGGAAGGAAGGAGGCTATAGAGGGAAAAATGCCTTAAGGGCTTCAGAGAAATGGCTCCAAATACATTTAAAATTAACTTGAGCACAGTTTATGTCTCTGTGTTTGCTCCTCCAATGTGCTGTCTTCCTCTAGGCTACATTTTAAATTACCAAGAACTAAGGTTAATCAGAGGGCAGAAAAGTGGCAAAAATAATAAAATCAGAACCCTGTCACATGTTTGTGTATGTTGAATTTGGAAGGAATGAACCGAGTTAGAAGCAATTTATGCCTGTTTTAGTTGTTTAACTTTGCAGGTGACTACATACTGTGGTTGAGAGTAACAAAATACAGTATGTATGTGACACTCAAGACAATGTGCACTGTATGCAAGCAAGTGAAAACATCATATAATGAGACATTTTTAAACTGAGAAAAACAAATGTCAATATCTATCAGAAAGAGAGAGACAGTAAAAAAGACAGAGGAGGAGAAGAAGGATTGTAAGTCTAGTACTATCCCTCCCTTTCATTTTTATTTCTAAATGTTAATAAGGCATATTAAGTAGCATTTGATTTTTATTTGTCCACTTTCATTTATTGATTAATATACAGAAGAAGGATATAATTGTGTTCACTTGGACTTGGCTTGTTTTAATGGTGCTGGACTAACCTTGAGCATATGTCCTGTTTGCTGCACAGTAAAAACATCTAGGATCTACACTTCACTTTTTACTGTACTATGGAAGCAAGTAAAAATTTTAAGGAATTACAGACTAACAAATCTCCTCCTCGATAGTTAAGTCAGGACATAAAAACAACATTTTAGGATACCTACATGATGTAAAGCTCTAATTGAGTGGATTAATTTAAGGTTTGTTAACTCAACTGAGTTTGTGTATTTTAAATGATGTAAAATTACAGTAAGGACAGGAACCAGCATCAGCCACAGATAACAGTCTGTGCTCTTTAGTCTCAGTCTTTGCTAATCCTTGGCTTCTTGTTCCAGCAAATTAACAAATTCTTCCACCAGGAATTGACACATACAATTACATCCTACACAATGGTTTTGAACACAGTGACTAAGAACACTGAACAGCTCTGTGGTCGACAAACCTTCCGTATGGAAAAAGAACCATGTTTCAACACATGAAAATGTCACTGTATCCCTTCAAGTGCCATGCTAATGTTGTCACACCAAGCTACTTGGTAATTTCATGCTCCACACAACAGGGATAATTTGGTCCCTGTCTGTCTATCCGTCCGTCAGTATGTCAGGATAGAGTGGTGTGTGCATTTGTTTTGATCCAAATAATTTCTCCCAGTTGCCTTTTGTTGAGATCAGTGGTAAGACAAAGAGAAAATGTGCATAAAATGAAAAAAAAGAGACTTAAAAGAGAAGGCAAAATAGCAAAAATGAAAAAGGGACTGCAGTTATAAAACAGAGAAAGTATTGCCGAGAGACAGTGTGAGAGAGAGAGAGAGAGAGAGAGACAGTGAGAGAGAGAGAGAGAGAGAGAGAGAGAGAGAGAGAGAGAGAGAGAGAGAGAGAGAGAGAGAGAGAGAGAGAGAGAGAGAGAGAGAGAGAGAGAGAAGGACGAAGAGCAGTCTTGTGCTGGATCACGCTACTGAACAGATGGCCAGAGTGCAGAGAGAAGACCACAGTGGAGACATTACAACACTCAGGTTAAAGTCTCCCCTGGAACACACACAGAGAGACATACACACATACGAGCTCAGTGGCAAAGGGCAAGGTCTTTCTGTTTATTATGTGCATTTATGAGAGGTCCAAACAGTCTAGGACATTTTTCTTTTTTGTGGTGAGTCATTGATGTGCGTTGAGGACATTTGTCAAAAAGCTGCATTACTCTAGTTTGAAAATCCAGTATGTTAAGACATTAATAAATAATGCATATTGCTGTGTAGGAAAAGGGAGTGTACAACTGCTAAAACACACAGAAACGTCCTTGCCTCTGAGAGAAAGTCTGTGTGGTACAAACAATGCGAGAAAACACACTGATAAGCAAAGAAAGATGCTTACTAACCTACAGCTTGGTTTAAAAAAAGCATCCAAGAAAATGACTATTTGTGAATCCTTAGGTAGAAAGCTGCTTCAAAAGAGCTTGTGCCTTGAGATGAAGTTTAGGAAAACATAACATACTCAAGGAGGCTGCTTGGTAGAATCAGATTCTATTGGCTCCTTCATGCAATATACACATTCAGCTGAAGCACTGCATATCTCCAACTGATTTTGTGCTATAGCATAACATAAACCCAGGTATCATGGAAAAGAGTAGGAAGTAAGGAAATAAAGGTGAAAAAAAAAAGGGATAGAAGAGTGAACCTAGGATGAGTTAAAAAGAAAGTTGACAAGTTGAGACATTGTGGGTGGGAGTTGAAGAACATTCATACAGACCAGAAAAAATAGTTTAAAAAGGACAAGTGAAAAGGCAGAGCAGATGAGACAAGAACAGCTTTGTGCCTTACTGTCAGCTCCACTGAAAGTTTCATGAGCAGAAATGGTCAAATTCCCATACTGGGGTAGAAATGGAGGAGAGGGACTGTGACAGAGCCTGCCAAAAAAGGTGTATGTGCATGCTTGTGTGTTGTCTTAAAGCGTGTGTGTGTGTGTGTGCGTGTGTTAGGGCTGCAACCCAAATGACATTGTAAACCATCAAATATTTAGAGGATGGATTACAAGTACAATGTGAACTTGGGTTGCTGTCAAGTCAAAACAAAGCAACAACACCACTTAATCATTAATTTTATTTCATTTTTTGGACTCAGAGGTGGACAGTGTTATGTTTTCTTACAGATATTTTAGTATTTTTCAATGTCATAGGGTCCCGGTGACAGGAAACCTAAAAAAACAACATGAAAATTCAACGCCTGTCGAGCTCAAACCCCCAAGACATTTTTTACTATTTCATCCAAAGTTAATAGTGTTTTTCTGTTTTATTTTCAAATGTTAGATTGAAAGTGATATATGCAGCCTGTTATTTTGGAAATTACTTTAGATTTTGAGAAACTACAAGCACAAAACGGGCAGCAGTAGCCTAATCAAAGCAACCTTTACATCCTCCTTCTCCCTATAGAGACATTCTCAAGTTCTACCTGGGGGATCCAGAGGGAGCCATCCTCCAAAACCTTGCTGATTTCACTGCAAAGTAAGTGCTTTTACCTTAAGTTACTCCTGTATGTCTCAGCTCCTCAGCCTGTCTCTAAGGGTGAGCCCAGCCACACTGCATATCAAACTCATTTTGGCCACCTGTACTCACTTGCGGTCTCATTCTGTCAGGGCTGGAGCTTAGATCGAACACTTAATTGGGCACTTTGCCTTCGGGCATTGCTCCCTCTTCACCACAGCGGTCATCTACGCAAATCCTACCTCCATCCTACCTGAATGGATCATACTAATGACCTTATATATTTGAACTATTCTAAATTATAATTTGTGATTTTGTAATTTGCAAAATATTTCAATATCCATATTGTGTTTTATTCTGCATACCACTCTGCATTACTGATTTTATTACTTGCCCATTAGCGTACCCACTGTTCTGACAGTAAGGTGTAAATTGTACTCAAGAAGGAGACATAAACTGTGTCCAACTGTCAGGACATGGATTTATGCATTTGTCTTTGCAGTAGTTTATGATACAGTACTGTAAATACATCTTGAAAATGGAGTACGTTTTGTTTCCCTTATTTATACATTATATAAACATTATATATTTTTGGTATTCATTAGAGAGTTTTGCTTGGTTATATTATCTTTTCTCTTCCTTCAGTGGATAGTGATTACATTGGTTTCTAAGCTGTTAAATCACACACATGATGAAAAATAACAGCTGTTACTATGGAGACCCCCCAGACATAACATAATGATTACCATTATACAGTAAAGCTGGGTCAGGTACATATCTGTACAGGGGCCAACTAGTATCCTAATAAGCTTGTGTTCTAATTTTGTTAAATTATGTTTTTATTTACCTTACTTCATCAGGATAATCAAGCATAACATAAAGGTCATTCACACTGGTTCCAATAGAAATCTCTTTATGAATATTCACACATATACACAAGGCATCTTGTCTCATCTCTTTTACTCACTTCATCTATCAATCCAGGTCCTGAAGGTCCCTGCTCTGCTTGTTTTCCAACTAACTCTGCCCAACGCACTGTTCATTGCCTGAATCTGGTGTGTTCAGTCCACCAGAAGCTGGAAGGTAGTATTTTACTTTCTCCACTCAACCCTTATTTAAGGTGGTCTTCTAGCTTTCCACACCCGATACATGCAATCAGCAACAGGTATTGCAGGGTTAGTTGGAAAACAATAAGAGCAGAAGTCCTTGAGGAGCAGAATTGAAAAGCTCTGGCTGAAATGACTAGAAAACCTACCTGAGAAAACAAGGGGAAAAAAAAACTTATCAAGCTCTACAGCTGCAAATATTTGTATTTCTATGGTTGAGTAAAAGGGCACATGAAAGAAGGGGTGCTAGAGCATTAGTGTTTGTTATAGGAATTTGAATGTATCCTTAAATAAAATAAAAACCAATGTTGTCTATCAGTAATTATAAGGAATAACTAACCAGGATGTGAGCTCATGAAAGTACAGTGCTGCTGTCAGGTCTAACCAACCAGCTGTTTGTTTCTAAGAAAATATGTTGCTTTGGCTTCCTATACACTGATGTCAATGTCTGACAATGTGAGTAGGCCACTTACTGCAAAACAGCACAAAGATCAAATTTTCATAAGATAACAGAAAATAGCATTCTCGGTTAAATACGACAACGGAATATATTAAAATGAATTATGTACACACAAACATTTACCTTTCACTCTGGTCTTCCTCAAATCGCCCACAGTTCATAGAGATTTGAACCAGATTGATTTGGTAATTACTTGTATAAAATGCAGTGTATGGAATGCAATTCAGCTATAAACTTTAATGTGTCCTTGTGTTAAATCATTACATTTTACCACGCCTCCTCCTATTTCCCTGTTTTGGTCAGCAAATTACTCCTTCTCCCCATTATTTATTCTTTTCCCAGGAAACGCAAAACAAATCAGTCACATATGGTAATTTTATCTGCGTCCATATTTTAGTCACATTCAAGTAAATTGGGGGCAACTATTTTTCCATACAGGATTTTTAAGACAAATGTCACCTTTGATATTTGAGCATTTTAACAGGCCAACAATATATGATGGTTGATATTAATTAATAAATACATCTAGCAGATTGCTACATCATAACAAGACAATTCTGACATGACATAAGGTTAAATATAAGGGGTAGTAATAAGGGGTAATGATTTATTATTCAAGTAATGTGTAACATGTTAAAATGATCACCTTGCCATTAAGAAACACATCGGCAGTAGGTTTTCAATGATGCCTATTGACTGTACTACTACTAATATATATCAGCACAGCATGTAGTATGTACTATGTTAGCAATGAATAAGTTAACCCATGCTGTTAACAGCTGAAGTGTAAATTAGTCATCAACATGACCGTGTGATAGGGCTGAACAGCACTTTTAGGCTGAATCAGAAGCAATTTATAATTCAGACCATCATAGATAAAGCTGCCATGTTTGAATGTCTTTATAAAATATATTTGTCTCATGTTACATCATAGCGCTGGACTGGATTGCATACAATGGCAGGAATTGAAGAAAGAGCCACTTGTAAGGCAATCATCGATGTCATTATCAGAGAATACCCCCCTTTACTGAAATTTCACACAGAGCCAGATAGATAGAAATGAGATAAACCATAGATAACAAAAACACAATAACAGAGGATTTCCAGTGTGTGTGTGTGTGTGTGTGTGTGTGTGTGTGTGTGTGTGTGTGTGTGTGTGTGTGTGTGTGTGTGTGTGTGTGTGTGTGTGTGTGTGTGTGTGTGTGTGTGTTTAAGTGAGCGTGTTTGTACCTGGTAGGTGTCCCACAGTCTGATCGTGCAGCGTAGTGGCAGCTCCCTCATCAGGAGGTTGTTCATCCAGCGGAAGGCAAACTGCAGGTATTCCACCTCATACTGCTGCATGTGGCGGTGCACAGACTCTGCCAAACAATAATGATCACAGTTTTAAAAAGGAGCAATAACACAAACAGATTGAGGTTTAATTATTGGCCTCTATCTACAGGTGAAAAAAAAGTAAAAGATGCAGAAGTGTATGGGGAATATGGCCATTGTAATATTGACTGTAACCCGTATGTAGATTCCTTCATCACTCCTCCCTCTTAACAAGTCCTGAAGTCAGTATTTCTCTCTCTCTCTCTCTCTCTCTCTCTCTCAAACACACACACACACACACACACACACACACACACACACACACACAGCGTCTTCTTCATAATCACAGCATATCAGAAATGTCTTACTTAAGCTAGACTGATTAAACTTGTGAGAAACATGCATGTCGGTCCAATGAGGTATGGAGGGAGCTGAATGTATATGCTGCAGTTCAATGGCATGTAAAGGTGAGGCTCTATGGCATGCAGATGTAATGCATTGTGTATTTTTATCTATTTATTTTTGCATTATTGTTTCCGATGCAATCTGAACTGTGTTTTTGTCCATTTGTGTCATACAGCACAAGGTCTATTTGTGGAAAACCTTTTTAAATCCCTGTGGGGTTTTAACAAATTGGTGACTATTTATCCTTTCAGTTTAGGGGGATTGGTTTGTTTTAATTCTTTAATTCTCGACACATCTGTTTTTGTATGGGATTGGACCAGGCACCAGGGGCCTCTTTCATCACACTCTTACGTAGCACTCGCCCTGTCATTGTCATCCTTCTCCACTCATTTGTGATCTGCCTCTCCTTCAGACCCTGCCCCTTCCCTCCTGTATGCCCTTGGGCTCTGGCTTCCCCGTAACACCCCTCACATTCCTGCTGGTTGTTGCCATTATCCCTAGTATGTCAGCCCACCTCCCACAGTAATTCCCTGCCAGATTGTTATTGAGCTGGCTTTCATGAGCCTCCAGGCCTAAGTTTTGCCTGTGTGTCTGTGTTTCTCACCTGGATCCGTTTGTTTGGACTGCCTGCCCCAGGAATTTGTAAGACAGACTTTGACGCTAATTTCTGGATTATGTCTCTGCCTTTTCTTAGTGTGTCTGTTTTTCTTTTAGATGATAGACATTCAGCCCCTTGACCAGTGTTAAGGCACTTCTGTGAATTCCACCATTTAAGTCACCTGTGTTTGGCCCATGATTACTGCCTTTTTCTTTGACAATAAATCATACATTTGCCTTGGTCTGCTTTTTGATCATAAACATTAATCCAAAGAATGTGTAAAACAAGTTGTAAGTGTGTATGTAGAAACAAGTAAACTGGTATTTATCAGTGGCACGTGCACAGCTTCACACAATGAGTAATAACTCATAAGCAGCTAAAACCGTTTTTTGTGCATTTGCAGGCAAACACAGCCCTCTAAAATCACAGCTTGACAACATCACAGATCAGATGTTACGGCCTTAGTGCCTTGGTGCTGGTTGTGTATGTGTGTTGTGGGTTTCTGTGCTGATTGTGGAGCTATGAGGTGACTGAGCTGTAAGTGGGAACACCTGGCCAGTGTTCTCCAGTCTACTACTCTAAGCCACCTCTAAGACATCTAAGCCATGCACCTTGTTGTTTTCGTTGTGTTTGAGCCAATGTCTTGGTTTTCGTTTTACAATATATGTTTAGCTGTTTCATTTGCTATTAATCATTTCCATTTTATTTTTATAATGCCAAATCATAACAGTCATCTTCACAGGCACTTCACAATTTAAGGTCAAAACCTTGGCGAATTAAAGAGAAACTCAATAAATGCACTTTAATAAAGCACTAGATGATGATGCAGAGAAAAAAACTCCCTTTAACGGCCATCCAGTTACAGGATGGGCGACTGTCTGCCTCAGACAGTTGGGTATAGTGGAGAAAAAAAAACAGCAAGAAGCAACAGACAAAATATAATCAAGCAGACTATAAGCAATTTCCAGTTGCTACCACCAGATAATGCCTGGAACACACAAGCTCCTCTCCATCAAACCGTCATGACAGGAAAGGAGACAAAATGATCCTGTAGCATTCTCAGTCCACGCAATTAGGAGCATTTTCAAACATGCACCACGCTTTTGTATGCGACTCATGCAACTTGCTTCTATGTGTGAATAAAGTTTGACACTTAGTGATGTGGTGCAGTGTGTGTGAATGTTGATTACTTTCTCACCATGCACACATGCCAGCTGGTAGGAGACTAAATTGTGCTTGTTGTAAATACATGCAATAATATCTAATACTCTCTTATACATAGCCGAGAACCCTAGATCACAAACAGTCTGTCCAAAGATTAATAAAGACAAACAGTATGGAGACAGGTGACTGACAAATAATTCACAATATGTGGTGGTAAAATAAAACAGTAGCAGCAAATATATTTGTTGCTCTACCGCTTTAATGCAGTTATTATCCAAGATTATTATTTGTTTAATTAGTTTATCATTTTAGCAGTGTAAGCCAAACAGAAGGCAAATAATACATTCCCAACCTGTCAATTAAAACAATGGATCTTGAAAAAGTCGATTGTCAATTCAGATGGATTACAATTAAATTTTATTGACGGATGTGCTACTTCAGCACACTGCTGCACTACAGACGAAACATGAGGAAACAGTGTCATCAATGACATCTGTGATTCTGAAAGCTGTATCTATCTTGTTTAATAAAAAATGGATATAAGAATAATAACTAATTTTATAGTTTATTATAAATCTATTATGCTTGATAGTAATGTTGTGGTTTGTGTATCAGTAATTTAGTAATCGAGTTGTCCCCGATTATACCCGTTTACTTACAGGAAACTTGTTGGTTTACCTGGTCAGGAAATATTCTAAACACGCCTAATGACACCAACTCAATCTACGAAACACAACTTGTCCCCCAGTGTAACTAGCTCTTTGATAATAGTTTAGATAATAGCAGTATGGACAATAATATATAAAAACACTTTCTATTTATATAAAAACAGTTTTCCAAGAATTATGGAACTCATGTCAGGAGCTCATTAGCAACATGCTCTAAGCCTGCCCTGAAAGACCCCGAACCTTCGGAAACTACTTCCCCAGTGGGAATGGACTCAGGGACATAGCCTTCATAAGGATTCTAAAATAGGAAAAATAGAGAATATCAGAAGCCTTGTTCTTTAGGGAAACTATCAGAAAGTTTCTGTGCAAATTGCTGTAATTTATCTGTATTTAACAGTAATATCAATACAAGCTGAGAATGCATCAAGAAACAGATGAATGTAGGTGTCATTGAGGAATTCAGTTTGTACTCAGTGTGACTTAAAAATGGAAATATCAGCAGGCTATTCGATGTCCACATCTGCGTCCTTATACACATTCAATGTGTTTTTTTCCCTTCTACTATAACTGCTTTCAGTGATGTCTTAATACCAAACAAACAAAGTGCACAGAGACAGGATTATACATTGTGTTAGTTGGTCTTAGTATTTTCTCAATGTGGAGTTGAAACAACTGTGTCAGTGTGACGGCAGGTTGACATCAACACACACTGAGAGGGATGGCTGAGAAGTAGAAATGTCAGTTAAAATCTTGGTGTATATGGAGCAGAAGGCTGCCTTTGTTCCCATCTCTGTTCTTGATAATTGTTTCTTTATGCTTCTTTACATAACAAAAGTTTAAAAATAAGTAAAACAGCATCAGTGACTCCCTATTTCATAGTTGTCAAACCCATAACATTCTCTCTCTCTCTCTCTCTCTCTCTCTCTCACACACACACACACACACACACACACACACACACTTCATAATAATGATGTAATTATTAAGCTGTCAGAGAATCTATGAGAAAACCCAGTTGGGGAGGAAGTATAGCATCGCCTTCTCTCTCTTAATCAACACTGACTGACAAGCGTGCGCATGCAAGCAAGCGAGAACACGCACACACACACACACACACACACACACACACACACACACACACACACACACACACACACACACACACACACACACACACACACACACACACACACACACACACACACACACACACACACACACACACACACACACACACACAGAGCTTTAATAAAGATCAAATCAAACATTATGGTTGATGTTTCAAGCCAAAAACATACATTAGTCTCAAGCACACACTCTAGACACTTGAATTACACCTGTCTTCCACTGCACACACATACGTGTTTAACAATTATGCACACACTCCACCGCATGAGCGGGGCGAGAAGTAAACACAAAGCTATTATTTCACACTCCTCTCCGCAGTTTATCACATGCTGCTGTAAAAGCATAAACAAGGCAAGCTCATTAACGCGGATGCATCATGGTGACAGATCTTAGCTAGCTGCCAAACAGAGGGGGAAAGAGTGGAACAACTTTAGACAATGTTAAATTACACTAATGAACTTGCTCTGCCTAATATTAGCAACTTCACCAAACACGGAGAAGAGGTGAACAAAGAGAGGGTGGTGGAAATGGAGAGTCATTTTTCATGAGGAGTTATCACAGTGGGAGGGGAGAGAAGAGTTAAATTAAAAATTACACCCTGGGAAAAAAAGACGAACAACAGATTAAAAACAAATAACAAAAAAAGAACTGAAGTGCTGAAACGTGCCAATTTGGGTGTGGGCTGCTGTCCAGCTGGCTGAGTCCTCAGCATGCTGGATAGTTATGGGGGCTGTGGGGGCCTGAGGATGACATCTCTCATATACACTGATTGACTGATGAGTCTTGTCTTTTCTCCTACTGCTGGTTAAAGATTAGGACAGAGGCCTGAGCGCTGGCAAGTTCACCCTCTATGTTGGACCGAAGCCCATGACTAGTGAAGTGCGGGGTGGACAGCAGGAGGTCAGAGTTCATACAGTGACTAGTGGGTGGCTCCCAGGATTGTGCTGATGAGGCCAATTTCGCTCGATTTCACGCTCTCCTTGGTGTAAAACGTAATTACCGTCACATTTTTTCCCTCTTGCAGCCCCGCTTAGCTTTCATTTTTACCCTCTTCATCTTTGTACTCAGCCTCTCCTAATGCAGGTGCTTTATTTTAAATCTGTTTGGTGTCTTTTACTGCTTCTTGCACTATTCTCTCTATAAATACACTGACCACAATGCAATCTTCATTGATAACTCTTTAGTTTTACTTTTGCTTGCTTTAGTATATATTTAAACAAATGCTATAGATACAAACACTAACCAACTCTGTGTTTAAAAGTCACACACTTCGTTCATAAGCTTTCTGTCCTCACAAAAATTCCAGCTTATAATAGCGATGGGTCAAATAATACTGAAGCCTCAGTGCATATATCAAACACAAAGAGCAAAACCCTGTATCGATGTGTGTATCGCTTTTTGAAAAATCATGTGACTGATACAGCTTCTGTGTTGGAAATAAGTGAAACGCCGAACTGTGTTTATCGGAAAGTGCTACGTTAGACTGTATTCGTGCTGAAGGCGGGAAAGGAGACTTTGTTTGGTTCTGCTTGTATTAGTTTTTGTTTTGTCATTATTCACTGATATTTATGGAACCATCAAGAAAAAGGTAGATTTTCTCCAGTCTGGGATCATTTTGATCTTATAACGCCAAACAAGGCAAATGTTTTCCTTTCCTGTTTCCACTTTTGCTCAGTTTTCATTTGAGTTACTTATGTTCAAATTCCTTTCTGAAGGACACATTTTTTTTCTTTGATTTTGTTTTTCACATTAACTTTTAATTTTATATGCAGCTAAAATGTTGGCTCTGCTTCACAGAGCTGTCTTACATAAACAGGAGCACTTCATCAATGCACCTCTACAAATTTGCTTTAAAAATGTGATGCAAAACCACCTCATCTGCACCTTGTTTAAGAGTTTTTCCTAAAGCAGGAGAACTGGTATCAAGGAGACAAATTTGCCCTGGCCCCAACATGCTAAAAACAAATGTGTAAACCCTGTCTTTTCCCCTCATATACATAGGGGAAAAGAAGATGCGTTTGTACATTCTGCATTTGACATCCTATTAGTCATATTTTTCTGGTTATATTTAAACTAATTGGAATATATACACTCCTCTTTTATTCAGTTAGCACTTTAGTATCAGTTGGTTTATTTAAGAGATGAACCAAGTTACAAATGTTTTTTGTAATCCAGCAGAAGTTGCTTTTAAGCGATACACCAAGACAGTGTCAACACTATGTCAGCACAGTTAGAGAACTGGGCCGTACACTTCATGAGGTGTCATCTACCCATCACTAG
Organism: Channa argus; assembly: GCF_033026475.1. Lineage (NCBI taxonomy): Eukaryota > Metazoa > Chordata > Actinopteri > Anabantiformes > Channidae > Channa > Channa argus. The sequence goes on along the minus strand of NC_090217.1, from coordinate 13,035,514 downwards.
TTTATAACAATAACAGGTGCAGATTTAATATCAAAAATATTTTTTACTTTAATAATAGCCCAAAGAACTGGTTTAAAACCTCCTATTTAACACAAAGCTGTTGTGGTTATAAATAAAGACATTATCTTTTGATAAAATATCATATGTCGAGGTCAATAAGTTTCGTCACCAGCTGGTTAACGTGCAAGACATGGAAATAAAGACTTATGTCTTAGTTTTATGATTATTAGTGATTATTGATGATTAGTTTTATAAAGAAAAAACACACTAGGTCATACAATCAAAAAGGTGACACTATTCTGTTTTGTAAACACAACCCACTTTGAATATGTAGGTTAGATAATTTCATACAGGTTCATTTTTTTATTTTTTTATATAGGCAGCAGGATACAGATTCTAATGTCAGGCTACATTCTAATAGGATCCATTTCTTTTAATGTAATTAATACCAAAAAAACACAGCAACAACCCATGTTTAACACACACACACACACACACACACACACACACACACACACACACACACACACACACACACACACACACACACACACACACACCATACTGCTGCTAGAGCTTTACAAGTTTAGATTTTTGGATGAATCCCACTACAACAAATATATATATATATATATACATTAAAAAAAAAACATTAAAAAAATTAAATTGTAAACATACACAGATTCAATGTAATGCCAATTCAAAAAGCAATTGCTGTTACAGACAAGAAAATTAAACTGACTTTGTTTTTCAGACCCATACAAACTGCACTGTAGCCTTTCATTATGCAACACAATTCAGGCTCAGAGCATGCACTGTCAGTTCATCCTCTCATTTGCATAAATAAATTCACCTTTAGGCAATTTGCATGTTGATGAACTTGCTGCTAATGCACTTGCATGGAACAAATATACAGAAAGAGATAAGGCAGAGATAAAGAGATCAGAGAAACATTACAAGCATGACGACAAAGTGGCTTGTCTTTTAAGGAGGTACATGTGGTAGCGTCAAGCAAGGCTAATGGGAGCTAGCATCACTTATTACAAGTAGAATAATTACAGAGTGGGTAGGGGTCTGAGGGATTGGAAAACAGAGGGAGAAACAAAGAAATTTCCAAGTAAAGGCTAACAATGTCACCTATTGTTTTCAACTAAAAGAATCAAAGTAAAGAGATAAACATCTTTGATTTTCAACAAATCACTACAGAGTTTGGCTCCTTTACTTCAAGTATTATTAGACCTTACAGTGTAGGACTAGATTAATAGAAAAAAAGTACTAAATGAATTAGCCAAACGTGCTGAAAATGTCTGATCATCTAAATGTCTTTGTGCCAAAAAACTCAAAACAAATGATTTTTCTTTATTTCACTACAAATGATGACTGAGCATAACCCTGTGCTAAAATGTTGTCATCTGATACAAGCACCTTGTTCAAAGCCACCCCAGCACCTGAGTGAGAAGGGCATTTTTCCAGCTGTTCCAGCACAGAACATTGGTTTTTTGGCCCCAGTGAGTAAAAGATATAGCAAATAATGGATGGTGGGTACATGAAGCTATACATTTTCGATCTATCCCTGTCTGGGTGTACAGCATTGTGTGTTTATGTTTCCCCTCCTTCTGACAGACACGAGAGGAGGAGCTTTGTAGATGCAGTCATTTTAAAGGAGTATAGAAAAGGTGACAGAAAAAATGGTGTGAGACAAACAGATCAGCGTTGTCCTATCCCCACTGACCCAATATCGCATACATTAACATACTGAAACGCTGGTTTGATGTCGAAAACATTACAGGCTCTCTCGAGCTTTTTCTGGCTGAAAAGAACACTAAAGTCCCGTAGCAATAGCTATACGCTCATTTCGTTTTGGTTATTTGATCTCGCTAATGGAGAAAATATATTTATTCATTCTCCAACAGATATAAAATTAATGAGCTGTACCTTTAAATACTATTAGTGTTTAATTATGCTGCAACAATAAAGTCATAAAAAATTCTCATTACAAACATCCTAAAACTCAGGTTTTAGGTGTAAATAAGTAATTGGCAACTCTGTAGTCACCAAATATCTGCCTGTTATGAAAGGACAAGACCCCACTCTTCTATCAAAACACGTAACACTGCATCTGATAACAGCTGATAGGTAATTTTGGAATAGATGAGTAGGCCATTGTTCCCGAAACAGATGCTATGTCGACAGCAGGGTGAAAAACAATCCTGTAACACAAGATAAAAGCTATCTGTGATCTCATTAAAGGTGGTAATGTCAAGCTGGTGAGGTATAAAATGGCTTTGCCCCGACTACAATGACATAGCGCTTACAGAATAAGATACAGTAAAAATGTTGAGTCATTTTTTGTCTGTTTGCTGTGCTGTGGTGGAGTTTGGGTGGTGGGGTTTCTGTTATTTTTCCTTAGTGCCTTTACATAAATCAAGAGAAACAGAGAAGACAACGCCTTATCATCTCTGACTATTATGTATTTTTTAATAAACATATGTTATCACAAACAAGCGAACCACTAGGATCATTTTTATCCAACGCACTTTACAATGTTGCTTCTCATTCACCCACTCACGCACCGATGGCAGTGGCTGCCGTGCAAGGTGCTCACCTGAGCCACCGCGAGCAACTCGGGGTTCAGTCTCTTGTCTGAGGACACTTCGACACGTAGCCAGGAGGGACTGGGAATCGACCCACTGATGACTGCCTTACCCACTGAGCTACAGCTGACGGTATAATTTCATCTACACACAGAGAAATCATGCACGCACAGGGACACGTACACTAACTTGACTTTTGGCAGGTTTTCTAGTAACAATCCCACATGCAAATCGGTAGGTGAAAATACACACTATTATTCTCTGATACTCTTTTTCTCTCACTTCCTCACACACACACACACCAAACATACACAACTACCCTTATGAACTTTCTCCATTTGAATGCAACGACTGCATCCTTCCCCCTCTCTGGGTGAGTGGGTGATGGGCTGGACAGCACCAAGGTCAGCCAAGAACACGACCACAAAGGCTTGCTCTGATCTGACCTTGTTTTCCATAATGCATTGTGGTTTGTTCCAAGCACTTTCTTTAACATAATCTTTAACAAAATGAGAAATATGTTGCGAATACAGAGCGGAAAAGCTGCTTTGCTAATTAACACCTTGTAAGTTTATGTGAAATGTCATCGAGCTGAGTATCAGTACACTCAGTGTGCATATATTAACATCAGCTCAGCAGGCCATTGTTTTTCCCGTATTATAGCCAGCATGTAAACATTCCAAATATTGAACTGGAATAAACGGTGGCAAGATGCAACCACACAACCGTGGTATTAAAAACTGACGACAACTGCGTCAAGGTGTGAAAACAAATGTGTATCTTGTTCTTACATAAACGTTAGAACAAACGAGAGTTTGGGTTAAAGAAAGTCAAGGTTATGAGAAAAATAATTAATAACAAGACTTTTTTTTTTCAATTATTAGTTTTACCATGTTATGCATGTTTCCAGTCACAAGACACAAAGAACTTTAGGACATTCATGCAAAAAGGTGATCACCAAAGTCCCTTCTCCACTCAGCTAAACATAGCTTTGTTAAAGCTGGGAATAATAAAGGAGTCAAAGAACACAGGGAGTCTCACACTAAAAATGTTTATGGACGCTTCCATGTCACTAATTTTCCCTTGTCCAACTCTAAAATGATCATGAAAAAAATATAATTTACACTGATACAAAAGCTGGCATTTAGAAAACCCAAGGCATTCAAGGTTTGCTCTTTTTCTCAAAAACAAACTAAAAACTAACCAAAAAAAATACATTTCTAAGTCACCTTTCCCATTATAAACCAAAAAACCCTGTTGAGTATTGTAATTTTGAAGAAGGGAAAAGAAAAGAATGTGTAAGAAGCTACAGGAAAGAATAGAAGCAGTAAATGGAAATCAAGTCAAACTGGCAGAGCTGGGAGCAGAAAGTACTTTATGGATGGGTGGAAGGATGGATGGATAGAGGCAAGGCAGATGACTCACCATCAATCCTGCTGACCAGCTCCTCCAAAGCCTTGACTTTCCTCTGGATGCCTGGCTGGGCAAATGTATAGTTGTCCTGAGAAGAAAAATCAGACAGAGTCAGAGTTAATGTGGACAGAAACTCAATCTACAAAAAGTTTAAATAGTTGGTCCGTGATGTGCTTTTTTATATATATTTAAAGTCTATTGCTGACTCCTAAAGTGAATGCATGCAATCTGCACACATCCAACAACAAGAACCAAGGACAGAGCAGTAAACCGATAACACCTGGGGTGACCACGTAACAAGAAAGTGCAAGGAACAGCAATAAAAACAAGTGATCAGATATTTGATCATCTGAATATTCTTTATTTTGTTTTTAGACAAGCTGTGAAACTGATCTCTTGTAGAAGAAACTTAGGTGATTTGTTGCACATTGACGTTTTGCATCCATCTGGCCTGAGAGTCAGTGTATTGCAGCACACACTTGAAGGGTTTGAAATTTCGTGTTTTCACTTTGAGGATTCATTTTCAGAAAAGTGCAATAGCCATTACAGATTTGAAGTGTTTGCCAGACCTCATTTCACACTTCACACAAAGCCTGAGCCATCTTTAAAAACAGTAAATAGAGAAAATAGGCCACCTAACTAGCACTGGCATGACAAAACATGTGCAGCTCTGGCCTTGAAGACAAAGTAGAGGGCTGACTGTGAATGTGACTGTAAGAACATAACAGGTAAGCTGTGAATGGGCCCTGACTTTCTGTTTGCTGTAAAGTGGTGGGGAAAAAATATATATGTATATTTTTCAAAGCTTGCAAATGAAATACAAGGAGTAATGTTAATAAAGCTACATCTCCATACCAGTATAGGGCACTTATAACATTTCAATAAATGAGGAAATCTCAAAACTTAATTAATCAAGCAAAAAGAAATGTTCCCATCTCTGTAGCTACTGGACAAAATTCAGTATTTACAGTAGTTATAACATTTCAAGAAGCATTTATTTGAAAGTTGCATTCCACATAGTGCAGAGGTCACTAAACAGTGGTATCTACTTGGAGGATGTCACAATACCACTTTTCCCAGACTGAGTACAAGTACAGTACTTACATTTGAGTACCTGCTAATACTAGTAATAAACTTCTGTGTTTCTAGTATGACTTGCTCGACAGCAAAATCCTCATCAATCCACAGCACAGTTAAGCTGATCAGGCCCACTGGCAGAAACTGCTGCAGAAAAAGGCTTTAACACAAAAAAGGAAGAAAATAGCAGCAGGAGCTACTGGGACAGGCCGCACACACCTTGGCGCATGCGCTCTAATGTGTTTATTTCTTAGTTTATAGAGGTATATGGAGATATGATAACTTTGTAAAACAAAACAAACTTCAGGTAAAGCTGTAGTTAATGTAGATCTCCCTTGGTGGTTGCTGATGTCAGTCGTAAATATGATTATGATTAAAGGACGACCACACTGATTTTCAACGTGCTTTCTATGAATTTAGTTTAGGTGTAAATGTACATTAATGCTTTTAATCTTCCCTCTGACTTCCAAATATTAAAAGATTTATCTGCTTCTAGCTTGAACAAAACTCCTCCAGTTGACATCACCCAGAGGAGGTTTTCATAATTAGGAATTCAGATGATTTCATCTGTGGGAGCTCTGGAAAAGCACATTGACCATGATTACAAACTGCACAGTGTCAGAAACAAGATGGCATAATCTAAACTGAAGGTTCCTCCAGGGGATGTCATCTGGAGGCATTTTTCAGCTAGAAGCAGAGACATATTTTAATGTCGGGAAGTCTGGGATGGCATACACTCACACGTACTACTCAAACTAGGCTCAAAAGAAGAGAGTTCAGTATCAGTAAAGTTGTCCTTTAAAATAATCCTTTTGAGTATGACTGTTAGGATTGTAAGACTCTAGCAGAGCAGAGCTTGCAGTCAGCTTTACATTAAGAAGCTCCAAACACCAGACAGTTTTACCGCCGCCTACTTGCTCAACCAACGTGAGGTTAATGTGCTATCGGATGCGGTATCAGAGAAGTTTTCTGAATAAGAGTCCCACTAGTGGACTATTAATCATCTAAGTGTTTAGCCTTTCCACTTCTTTATGAAGTCTGGAAAACTAGTGATTAGGTTTGATAGGAGTAAAAGTTACATTGAGTAAATGTGTTGTTGTTGCACTTTACTAGTTTTCAACTCTTAGACAATTTATTAAATATGGGCAGGCAGTGATTTCACACTTTTTGTCTACTTACAGACTACAATAATTGTAACAACAATTACAATATTTTTTTTACTCTTTTGTCTCTGATTCTCAAAACTGACATTTTAATACTTCCACAAAAACTATACAGTTTTACATATATTATAATGTTTCATTGCAATCATCGCATCAAACATATCTTCATTTTTTTAAATAATCCTGGTGATTTGAAAAAGGAAAATATGACACTTTCAGATGATTTTTTGGTTACAATTATAATTGATGTCAACTAAGACACATGACAGCAAGTTGTGACATATTTTAGGGTTTGCTTTGTCCTTAAGAAAATTGTATATTTTAAAAAATGTGTCTGAGACCATATATTGAAATAGCAATATTTTAAGTCTTATTTAGAACAAAAATACAATAATTGCAAGTGAATATGAGAACAAAAGTGGACAGTTTCAGCTGGTTGAACCTGCAGAATACAATACATGTGAGAACAACACAATAAGCATTTTGTGTGTGTGTGTGTGTGTGTGTGTGTACAACCAAATACACACACCATACACACACACACTGGCGATTGCATTTCCTTGAGGGGTCATTTCAGAGTGGCTGGAGAACAGCTGATGTGGCAAACTATCCCACTGATGGAGAGAGGGAGAGAGAAAATGAGAAGAAGAAAGAGAGAAAGAAAGAGAGGAGGGGAACAGAAGTCTTTTAGTAATGAACAGCTCTAGTTGTCCTTCAGGCTCAGCAGAACCAAGGCATGTGTGTCCTGAGTCCATCAGTGGCTGGTAGGGTGGAGAAACTGCCTTTTCTAATGGTTTTATTTGTCATTCCTCCATCTATAGCTGCGTTCCATCCTTCTAACCCCCCAGTGCAGCCTTTTGTGTGATCCCTATCATAGCCTTCATAAGGAAACTCACGTATGAAAAACAGCTTCAAAGTCTTGTATTCACATATACGCCTGAATCATCCTCCCACCATTCGTCCATAATCCCCAGTCTCATCGTATCATTTTCATAATGTATTTTCTCCCTCCTACATATGTTTTATTAGCGGAATCACCCTTGTAGTTCACTTTATTTTTTGCTAATTTAACATTTGAGTGTACCTGTCTTGCTCCTTTTCTCTCTCTGTCTCTTTTGCTACAACTCCAGTATTAATGCGGTTAGGTGCTAAGCAAGTGTGAGGGCCACTACAAGTAATTACATTTGCATTATTGAAGCTGCTGGCTTTAATCAACTGCCCCTCCTTCTCTCTTTCTCACCAGCTTCCAGCTTTCTGCTTCTCTTGTCTGTGTCTTAAAATCACCTTGTAGCATTTTCCAGTTATTTAGCCATTTAAATTCTCTCTCTGCCTTCTGTCCAATGTTCACTCTCTTGCTTTATTCAAGTCGTTCTTTCACTTTATTCGCACATTCATAGTATGTTTTCTCTGTATCTTATAACCTTGTATCTTTAGGTCTGCTTTTTTTATCACCTCTGCTAATCCCTGCCACATTTCCAGTCTGTCACAATAACCATCCTTCAACTAACTGATCTATTACCTTTTGATAAATTATCACTCTACATGTCTACAGGATTATTATTCTCTCTCTTTTTAAATCTTTTCTTGTGTGGAGGTTACTTGTAATCAAACATTATGTTTACATTTGCTGTCATGTGTCTTTCATGCCTTACAAAATAAAATTTAAAAGGATTTTAGATCATACAATGTTTATATACAGTATACTTGCTTAATGCAATAGCACAAAAAGGGCCAAAGGAGTTATAGGATCAGCACTGATCAGTGAGTGAAATTTGAAACAAAGTCACTGCACAATAAACAGCTACAAAACACTCACCACATTTTTCTAAGCGTCACAAATGTGTGCAGGGAGATTTTTGCACATTTTTTCACTGACGAACAAACGTATGGGAACCATGTTTTAATCTGGTATCCAAGCCTCATAATACATTCATGCTGCAGATGTGTTAAGAGAGCTGGGTACAGCACACTGCTCAGTCTTGCTTCCATTTTGTCCCAGTAGCCACTAAAGAAATTGCAATAAATAAATTATCTGTGGCCTAAAAAGTAAAAGGACGTAAGTCTGTAAAACTGCTGGCAAGATATGTTGAACTACAACCAGGTTGAATTTGAATTGAATTCTAATTTAAAATTACATATGCGTAAAACTATTCCAGGGTGGGAAACGGGAGTTTATCTTCTGAGACATCATCTCTTTGTTAAGACTTTAGGCAAAGTGGGAAAGAGCATGCAGCATGTGCCACACAGAGCGTGCATGATTTGAATCTGCGGGATCGAAGATCAGGTGCATCCAGTTTGGAACTTTGTGCACCGAGATTCCTCCGTATTCACTGAATCTCTGATGATATTCTATATGGTAGATGGTGGGATCTTTAAGGTCTTCGCAATTTTATGTTGACCAACATTTTTCAGAAATTGTTCCACAATTTTATGGCACAGGTTGTCACAGATTGATGAACCTCTGCCCATCTCTACATTTCAATAGGCTCTGCCTCTGAAATGCTCCTTTTGTACCCAGTCATGTTACTGACCTGTTGCCAATCAACCTAATTAGTTCTCAAAAGCTCCTCCATTTGTTTTTGATGTATGGCAATTACTTTTCCAGCCTTTTGTTTCCCCTCTTCCAACGTTTTTGAGATGTGTTGCTGCCATCAAATTCAAAATGAGCTAATATTTTCCATGAAATGGTAAAAAATCTCAATTTCAACATCTGATTCGTTTTTTGTTCTGTATGGGTTGAGGAGATTTGCAAATCATTGCATTTTGTTTTTATTTAAATTTTCACATCTTTCCACCTTTTTTGGAATTGGGGTCTGGTTTATATGATATACAGATGCCAGACTTATCCTTCCATCCACGTTACTCTTGATATCCATTTTTGGCTGTTACACAAGACAGGCATTTGCTGTGTGCGTTCGTTTTTTTAAGTTCTATTGGTTAAATTAATAATTTTTCCTTTTTCAATTAGAAGTTTTGGTTGTCATCACGTCACTATTCTTAGCCCATGCATGTAAAACAAACAAACAAAAAAAGTTGGATAAGATCATGTGGGGAAAAATAAAAAATCAAAACAATGTAATGTTGAATCAGAGCTCTGAGTTTGTCACATTCTTGCATGAAGATACTGCTATTTAATGCACCAGTGAAGCAGGCACAGCTTTGTGAGCTAGGTAGCCCTGACTCCTCTACAGTGTGTGTAGGCTAGTCACTAATAAAAAGATGACAGATGGACATATAACAAACCCATGCGTCAAATGCACAGATTTGATGTCAGAAATTATTCCTCTCTCACTTAAATATTTATACCAACTACAGACTGCTCATATTGTTCAATTGGGTTCTTTTAACACAATTGCAAGATATCCTGAATCTGTTAGCTTTGTTACCACAGGCCAAATGGCTTCTCTTACTTTTGATACTGTGGTTCATTCTATTGTTTGTTCCTCCACAGTTTCATTTAATCAACTTTCAGAAGCAACAGTGAACTAACTTTTAATATCATTTCATTGTGCAGCTGTTGTAGTTCCACTTTTTCGGAGATAAAAGGAAATGGAAAGGATTTTCATATGTCTTTCTACTCGAGTTATGTAATTGTAACCAGATGTAAAAAAAATAAAAATAAAAAAACATGGTAATGCATTTGAGGGTCAGGAGGTTTTAAAAACTTCTCCTGGTCTGTGCTTTCAGTTTTGTACTTTCTATGCTCATTTCATATCCCTTATTGCTTTCTCACTCATTTTCAACATTTTCTCCTCCTCCATCTATTTTCCATGCTCCTTTTTTGGTATAAATCTTGGTCTGTTCCTTCTTTATCATACGCTCTCTGTTCATCTTTCCCTCCTCTCATTTTTTCCTTTATCATTTCTAGCTCTATCTCCTTCTGTTCTCCATTCCATTGTCTATTTTCATCACTTTGGTGGTGCTAATGAGGCTAGACTTGACTAAGTGTTTTGAACATGCTATTATGTCTCCTCTGCGTTGCTGTGCTCCCTGGTGTTTAATTTTGTTCCATGCTGTATTGCATTTTATTTTATGACTGACTGTTGTTTAGTTAGATGTTTTTGTTCTAGACACACATTTGTGATTAGTGTATGATACAAATATATAGTTCTTTTCTTGCTTTCTTCTCTTGTCCTGCATTTACATTTATCTCTTTTCTTTGTCTTTCTCTCTCTACCTTTAATGTGTTCTCCTTCTATCTCCTTGCAGTTTCTCCTTTTCCATATCCTAATCTGTCTCCCTATTCTCTTTCACTCTCTCAGCTACTTTACTATTTAGATTTTGTCCTATTTTCTTCCTTCTTATGCCTGTCCCTTATCCACTGGCTTCCTCTCTTTGTCAAATCCAATATGTTGGATCTTTGATCAGCTGAGGCAACAGGAGGAAATCAACTCTCACTGCTTCATTATTCATACATTCTCCACTTCTACCACCATCTGTCCATCGACCACATCTGACCCAGCAAGTAAGTCAAACTGCCCTGGTGCAACCACTTGAACGAACACACACAGCTCACAAACATAAAGTCTGAGTCTCTCTTTCTCAGTCAGGTGTCAACAGCCTCTTGTTCTCTCCTTCTTTGTTCTGTCTCTCTCTCCCTCAGCCAAATCAATAGCTCCTCTTCACCTCTCAGTCCATTCTATTAGAGACAACAATGGCTCTATACCGGACTAAGATTGCCTCCCATTGTGGCACCGGATGTCTATCAGCAAGTTGGACAGAAACAACACAACAACGCCATAAAGGTATGTGTATGTGTGAGAGAGACAAAGAGACATAAGGACAGAGGAGAGACTAAGGAAGAGAGATGACAGGTCAAGATAAAGGGTAGACAATAATTGCTGCACAGGGTTGTAGAAAAGACTGAAGGACAGGGCCACAATCTGTCAGTCAGGTATATGTGTGAGTGAGAGGGAGGAGGAGAGAAGCAGAAAAAGAATATGTCAGAAAGATGACAGGTTGTTTTTATTAACAAAAACTGTGATGAAAATGTTTTTTTTTAATGACTTGTTTCCAAAGAAGACAAGAGGAAACGGCTGTCATGAACCAATAACCGTGACTACATCTCTGTAATTTCATTGATGTAAAAATCAGTGACTAAAAAGGAATAAAAACCTAAACGAGATCTCTCTATATTTTTATTGATCAAGAAAAGAGGAGATGAAATTACATTTCAAGTTGTGACACAATCCAGATATTCCCTCATTTGATGGCTGCATTGCACAGTCCTCTTCCTGCATCCCCAAATCCCAATCCCACCAACTCTGTACTCCAGCAGTGCCCCCATGAAAAGAGGGATGAGGGACAGAGGTGCAAAGCTGTTCACAAACATGGTTACCCACTTTTTATATCTGAAGCAACCAGGTATCTTTAATTGCTTCCCCCAGTAATGTGATGTTTAAAAATGTAAATGATAAAAGAGGTCTCTAAAAAAGCAGACTGTAGCCACCTGTTACCGTAGTCCATATCTTTTGGACATTTAAACACTAGGCCAGACATTATTTTCAATACAAGGGAACATCTTTTACATCTTCCACACCTTCAGATTGGCGTTATATATAGTATTTTCTTTGTGAAGTGGCCCATTTACCCATGAGCAACCCAATACAGATAATGGAGCAAATGTAAAAGCTTTTTTCTCATTTCAAAAGGAAGTACATGCTGTTAATTAACAAGAACTCTGAGATTGCCTCAGAGTATGAATTATGCTATATAAAGAAACCCGTCTTGCCTTACATGACCCTTAACGTGAACAACACCACTTGCCTCTCTGCTAACAAGGTTTTCATCCAACAGAACAGCACATACTCTTCTTTATGCCATTCTTATTGCATAAATGTCTCTATCCATCGTTTCTGTGCTTTATTTTCCAGCCTCAGCCTTTATCCTCACCTCTTCCCCTCAGCAGCTGTTACTGTTTCCATCTCCACTGACCTGCATGTAAACTTGTTTAGCTAACACGTTGCCATTTAATCTGTAAAAAAAAAAAAGGGAAACGGTAGTGGAAAAAGTATGTATGACTCACAAAGAGGGAGGTGAGTGTGTTAAGGTCTAAGTTGTCCTCGAACTGCTGATGCATTTACAGAGACTCCAATAAGGCTCAGAAGACAGACAATACAAACACATATACAAGCATGTCAAGCATCACACACGCAGAAGCACCAGCTGGCAGATCACTCCTCCTCTGTGTGTGTGTGTGTGTGTGTGTGTGTGTGTGTGTGTGTGTGTGTGTGTGTGTGTGTGTGTGTGTGTGTGTGTGTGTGTTGGATTGAGTGACAACCCAAGGTGGCGTTAGGGAACCCTTGGGAACACCAGAACAGGACATGGCGTCTGGTTTGGTCTGTCTACCGTCTGCTAGACATCGGTTCTCGGACCCCTGTTCCTACTCGAGGGAGACACCATCTCTTGCTGGCACTGAGGAAACAGATGGTTGCCTTGACAATGACCAGACATACTCCGACTGGCTCGCGTTCTAAGGGAGGGGCTGGTGGAAGCCTAGTCTTGGAGTGGTAAGGGAAGGAGCATTTAAATGTTGACAGTACCTGATTTAATGGTTTGATACCATGAGTTTAGGATCATTTGTCCGCATGTTAATTGTGTAGTTTTTACGCCGGATGCCCTCCCTGATGCAACCCTCCCCAAATTCTACCGGGCTTGGACCAGCACTGTGCGGCTGGGGATGGGAATGAGCTGTTGGGGGTTCAGCGTCTTGTTGGGAGGAGCGGGGCCCGAACCTCCCAACAATTGTTAGCTACAATTGTGCCCTGTAAATAAAAATCATGTCAAAATGGCACAAACTAGTACGTCAAACCGAGGTATTTTAATGAAAGGGAGTCAGAGACATTTTTATGTTGGACCCCCATTTTTCAAGCCTACCAGTGAAATATAACAAGTGCAGATCCCTGGGCGAAATTAAATTTCTCAAAGTTAGGTCATGGACTGGAAAAACACACATCAGAGCCCCTGCTGTAAAAGGCATATCTGCAGAATTAGCATAAAAGGCAGGTTTTCATCTGCTGGCTTTAAAACTGAGAGCCCTCGGGGGTGTGCTGGCGGAATAATGGACTTTTTAAACTTCATTTCCCTCTCTGGGCATCGCAGGTAACACACAGACTCAGTGGTTTTGCTTGGACACTACATAGCTGCCACATACTGAATGCAGCACTGACTACACTGTAAAATGTGACAAAAAGGTTAATGATATCTTATGGTTTGCAATTACAAGGGCATGTTAAAAGAAAAACACAATATTGGGGAGAGGGGACATTTCTAATTAAATTAATTCAAACAGCAGACCTGGAACCATTTTAACAACTTAAATTAGTCAAGTTAGCCAGAGGCACTGTCCAATTTAGCACAGTATGAGACTAACTGGCTGCTAGAGGGACTGGGGTAATATTGGGGATTTTAATGGGTAAAGGTACTGATCTAATAAAGTTTCCTTCGTGTTTTTTGAACATTTATTTTATGTTTACACCATTCAAATTCGTTGCAGTTCATAAAAAATGATCATAGTTTATGCATCAGCTTGTAGCCATGCTTGGAAGTGCTTGAATGTGTCATATGAGCGGATAATCATGAACAATAATGAAGACTGGCCCATTTGAAGATGACTAATGTTGCTGCTTCTACTCCAGTAGCCATGTTTTTTGAACTAGAGGTGGCAACTGTGGGCAGTGTTTGATGTTTAAATGGACTATGGAGAGATGTCTGCTGTTATCTTGTTGATGGTGCTGTAAACACACATACAAACACTAGTGCTTGTCGATTTACTAGTGTGTTAAAGGTCATATCAGGACAGTCTTCACTCAAGAACCCAGCTTATGAAATCAATGAATAATACACACACCTATGTCGTTGTTGTCTCACAGTCCCCAGCCATTACAGGGGCATCTAAGATTTACTCCCAAAATTTCAATGGTTTCGAAGTGTCATGACTAAAAAAAAAAAAAAAGTTCTCGTGTTCAAGTTATTTTGACAAGTCATTCTGATTTTGTCAACAGAGATTATTGCTTGGAATTAGGTGATCTCCTTTTATCCCAGCCTGCTCCTTTGGAGGAGGGGGCTGCAGTGCTGCCAATTAAAGCCGCAGCTCATTAGAGATGCTGCTTAAGTGAACTGACAGCCAAAATAGCCTGTTCAGTTTCAAGGTGGGAGAGAAGCACGGTGGCTAAACACTCAAGCCAGAGCTAATGGCCAATTTAATGTTTTAAAAGATAATAAAAAAACTTTCAAAAGTCTTTCAACTGTACATGAGGTAATTACATCAAATTACAGGAAATGAACACTAGCTGTGAACAGGTAGGAGGAACTACAGTATGTTTGTCTTCGCAAAATTTCCCACCTATGCAGAAGTTCTCAATCTTTCCATTTTGGAGTTTGTTCCCAAATTGCGATGCACCTAAACTCCTTTAAATATTCTTACCTAATTTGCTCCAAAACTAGTGGACACTAGTATGGCATCAGTTTTCAAGTTAAGACTGGAAATATCAGGTGCTTAAAGGCAGCGAGTAACTGTAATTGCATGGACAGACTCTCCCTCTCTCTAACCCTCAGACCTGCACATTCAGGCCCTCAGTTAAGTGTAATAGTGTATAGTGGGTGTGAGAGGGTTTGAGACAAGGTCAGTGCAAGGATCACCAACTAATTACGGTGCTGAGGCACTCAGCCTCCGTCAGATTGTTTAGAAAGCATTAGGGGGGGAAACATGGGCTTCCCTGGTGCATTGCACATAATTAGTTTGGAGCCAAGGTCACACACAAACACAAGCATGGGGACAAACAGCATCCATACACATACAAAAGCATACACAAAGACACACACTATTCTTCTCTCTTCCTTCCTCTGCTCTCAAGCTTTGCTTTCTTTCTGCCTTGCTCTCTCGGGGCAACAGGGTGCAGTGTCTATTAATTTCTTAAATGAATAGCCAATTGATAGTTATTTATGGATGTTTGCATTTTATGAACAACACAAGCTTCTTATTATTAATTACCTCAAGTGTAGGGCTACGCATATGTTTAAAACAAAAAAACCAAATGCTGCCCTTTTTTGTCACTTAAACTTCACCTCAAAGATTAACAGTGTTTCTTTTACGTCCTTACACACGAATTCTGTACAATGGGCACATCACCCAATCAATACATTTAAAGTCTCAATGCTGTTGCCATTCCCTTAAGTGTTTCTTTAAATTTGGGTCATTGACCCCAACTGGGAAGAACTGGCACCTGCTTCTTTAACTGTGCAAGACAATTATTTGAGTATAGCTGTGCGAAAAGAATGATCAGAAACAGTCAGTGTACTCATACCCTAACAGTTACAAGCAAATAGACCTTTGCATTACCACTAAGCCAAAAGGACACTATAATGTGGTAAACATGTTAAAGCTGCCAGCAATTCTTGACGGTATAAACACAAGCATCAACAAAGAAGGAGACTAGTCGTTTTGGAGTAAGAATTAAATGTCAAAATCCAACATACAGAGATGAAGTTTAACCACATTTTAGAACAAAGGCAGAACTAAAGATGCTAAGTAACAGTGGTACTGTTGAGGACCAATACACAACCAGATCAGGCAGGCAAGTTTAAAACTGACAGATGGCTCATCCATGACCACTTAGAGCATGGTCGCTTTGGAGAACTCATGTGCAAAACGGCTTGGAAAGAAATGATGAAACAAAATGAAGTTTGGAGCTGGTGTCTGTGTGCAATTATCTCTTCTCCAGACAACAGGCCTGCTTTCAAAATATCCAAGACAATCACATTTCTTAAACCTATGCAGAACCTACTTTTTAGTCCATAATGCTTACAGAGTAAGAGGGCTCTAGCAGGATTTACATGTTAGTCTTTTTTATGACAAATTCAATCCTTCTGAGCATAGGTGACACCAGGCTTGCACATATTTGTGGAGAGATTTACTGTCGTTCTTCACAAATTATATTTTTCAGCTGCTCTTTGCTAGAGGGGGGTTGTTGTTCTACCTTGTGAAATACAAATGTGTTGTATTGGATTCAAGTCAGGAGACATGCTTGGCCAGGTCATATTTGTACAGTTTTTCCTTCTTCAGAAAAATAAATCAATCAAATACATTTTTTAATTGTGAGTTTTGCAGTGGTGACAGGGACCATTGTGAATCGGAAAATTCTTCTCCTGTCAAGCTTGTTGAGACAGAAAAC
Organism: Channa argus; assembly: GCF_033026475.1. Lineage (NCBI taxonomy): Eukaryota > Metazoa > Chordata > Actinopteri > Anabantiformes > Channidae > Channa > Channa argus. The sequence continues at coordinate 13,019,095 of NC_090217.1, read as the reverse complement.
ATTTTCATTTAGTATCAGGACATAGAAACGTTTATTCGTAGTGACAATATAAACCCTCCCCTACACCTTTGCTCCCCTGATTGGCACTATTCAGTTACTGTGATGGGCTTGACCTGGGCCACGTCAAACAATCTTGACCTGACATCAACATTTGATCTGCCTCACGACTGCACTGCTAATATTCATCACACTTCTTTTCATGTTCTCCTGCAAAGTTTAATCTTGCCCTTTGTGAGCAATGCTCTACTTGGTGGATGTCATCTGTACACTTATGTCATATAGTGTCCTTTACACCTTCTGATCAGTAACTGAAAAAGCAATACCACAGATAATCCCTGTGTCACATCACAACAAACCACAAGCAGCTTACAGGAAGCACAGAAAGCTTAAGACATATAAAGTTTATCACCTGCCTGAAACCATGAGGGTCTGGTCAGACTTAGTCCATGTGTCTGCATGCAGTTTATAAATCTGTGTCATCCACTGTAGGTATATGATATATATTTTGTCATCCTTGATGCTCGTATTAAGAAAGTGTACATGTTTTGGTTTTTTTTTTAAATCTTTTTTATAATTCTACAGCCTAAAACAACAAAGGAGCTTTTCTTCTTTTGGACATTTTCTGTAAGATGTAAGGCTGTAGTACAAGTGTTCAGCTCTAAATAGAAAAAGAAACTAGCAGTTTAGCAACATTTTATTTGATAAGCAAATTAAAATTTCTGTAATATTAGTTAATAATAAAGTTGCTAGTGCTGCTAATGGCACTGAAAATAAACACCACAGTCTACAGCCACTCTAAGTATAGTGTTTAAACATCTGTGTCGCCCCCTTTGCTATTCTGGAAGCTATCTAATAAACCTAACTAATGTTAGCAAATGTTGGAACTGTTGGTATTTTTTAGTTAAAAAAACGATATTAAATCAAACAACGGTTTCATCCCTAGCTAACATTAGCTATAGTAAATTAATACTGTAAAGGCTTGCTGCTAAGAGCTTGTTCTAGGCTCAGCTTTTTGCCTAATACTGGTTGCAATTGCCCTAATTAAAGGGCTTTTGATTGCTTTATTTTAGTTAAAGCAACAGCAAGACGAATATGTGTCTATTAAAACCAGATCAGAGAATAACACAATCATAACCAAAATGCAGGAAAAGAAGTATCCATGCAGACAGTATGGAAGAAAGAGAAAGTAGAGACGAAGCATGTACTGTGTGCTAGTATAAAATATGTGGGTATTTTGATCAGTTTGTTCTAAAACAGAATACATCTTCTCAACACACACATGCTTACCTGGATGCCATCCAGCAGTTTGCTCATGCACCAGAAGCTGTCAGCCTCAATGTTCCTCAGTGCCTCTTCCTGAAGACTGGACACGTCAAAGTTTTCTACTTCCTCCTCTAGAGAAGACAAAGTGGAACAGAGAGAGTGTGAGAAATAGGCAGTGCAGGGTAATGAACAGATGAAAAGGGACAGCAAGATGGAAGACAGAAAATTGGAGGGAAAGTAAAAAGAAATCCCAAAAAAAGGCTGACTGAGAGAGAGAAAGAGAGAGAGAGAGAGAGAGAGAGAGAGAGAGAGAGAGAGAGAAAGAGAGAGAGAGAGAAAGAGAGAGAGAGAGAGAGAAAGAGAGAGAGAGAGAGAGAAAGAGAGAGAGAGATTCAAACCAACCAGCCCAGCAGGGGCTCTGTCATAAGCCTACCATTCAGACAGGGGCACAAGAAAGTCAGACGTGCATGAGGAGGACAAATTCAACAGGGAAAGTGAGAGGAAGAGAAGGAGGAAGAAGTGGGTTTGCAAGACATATATAAAAAGAAACACAGATGATCAACAGAGCAAATGTAAACTTTTTATACTGCAGACAGAGTAACTGTATTTAGCATATTTTTCAAGGAAGAACAAAAGAAATGCACATTTTCTTAAGTCTCTAAACCTGCCAAAGTTTAATTACCACTTATATTGTACTCATTTTATATTTACTACATTCCTGTCAACCTATACTTATTTTAGTTGGGGTTTTTTTTTGTTTGTTTGTTTTTTGTGTAATTGCGAGGAGGAAAATAAAAGGAGGTTGAAAGATAATTAGTCTTTAAATAAATACAGCCGAATATTGTTCAGGCATATCCTAAAACACACTGCAGATGGCACAGAACAATTTCCAAGCAACGAGCACACTGAGTCCCCAGTCATCTCCACTGGGTGACTTCAGCGATGGGTGTCATCAGATGTCATTAACGGCAGCAGTGTGTGACGGACTGCAGGGGCTTTGACGGGCTTCTGACAAGCCACTGACAGCCAGTGGAGAGGAGATGGGACGAGACTGATTAACAATGATCTAGAAAGAGGAAAAAAAAGAGAGCAGACACAAACACGCACGCACACACACACACACGCACACAAAGAGAGGGACAGAGAGAGACGGAGAAAGAGAGAGAGACGGGCACAATACGAAAAAAAGAGTGAATGTGTTTCTATATTACCAAAAAACTACTGTATATATGTATTTGTTTGAGTGTCTTCTTTACACACACACACACACACACAGGATACAGGACCTGGCAGCGCTGCATGGTATCCTTGGCAACCCCAGTGGAATGTTGTCAAGGTTGTAATGAGCATGCTCAGTCTGACAGACAGACAGAGAGCTGGCAAAGGGCCAGGACTACAAAGCCACTACCAACTAGGCTCTGTGTTTGTATGTGTGTGTTTGTGTGTCCCATTATTGTCTCGTCTTGCATGAAGTCAGGTAAGGATGAACAGAAGCTGGACAGAGAGGCTGTGGTGAGACTTTTCATCCTGTTCACACACGGACAGATCAAGGTATCCACACGCAGAAAAATCTAATATTGTTTGCATAGCTACAAGATCTTTAATAACAGATATGGACGAGGTCAGGCACTGCATTGTGATTACATGTCAGTAGAGTTCATTCTAACCACAATACTAAATGTAACAAAGCCATAGGCAACACATGACAACCTATATTAGCGCAATAATACAGAGATATAATCTCATAAACTCAATGAGAAGCGCAAAAACATCCAGAGTAGAAGAGATCATTCACCGAGAAAATATTATCAGAGTCAGACATAGCTAATGAAAACTCACAATATTTCTCCTCAGCTTAAATTGAGGCCACAGCAGAAGTCAACTACAATCAACTACACCTAAATGTAGCGTTGGAGCAGCTGTTGGAGCAGTGCAGAGACAAAAGAGACCACCATCTGACCAATTTGAAACCAGTATTTAATTTGATGGCTCCTGTATAGCGATGCAGAAAACAATGACGACTCATGAATACAAGCTTCTCTCTCTGGGACGCACCGGCGATGGCATGGAATTTGGAGTTGAAAAAAATGAATTGTAAAGGGGCTGACTGGCAATTCATATGGTGTCACTGATGATTAACAAGGTGTTGAGTGTGCCACTGTTCGGGCGCTTTGGGAGACCCCGAGGGGCCCAAAGTGTCAAATCAGTCGCAGCTAAAGCCTTGCTGTTGGGCATAGTTCCAACCCTGGACCTCGACTCTGTTTCCGATTAGAAGGAACGGCTGCTTCCAAAAGCCCAGTGGTCACACTGAAATGGGGCATAGCTCATCACAATAACAAAAGTGCATGAGCGAGGAAGAGCTAAAAAAGAAGAAAGGCCCTGTAGTGGGAGAGACTAGACTGCTGAGGCAACAGTGCCCTCTGTCATCGCTGGTGCAACGGATGCTAACACCAGTAACCTGCTGTACATGGATGAATGCATACAAACAGTCAAAGCTCAGGTTTGACTGTCATTGTTAAGGCCGAGCCATCCAGCTCTTTGTTCACAGTTTAAAGACGAAAAGTGCTTTGTAGTAAATGTCTGACAACTAATCAACCTGTTGCTGAATTCAGTTTTCATGACCCACTTGATGCAATGCAATGTAAGAGTTTTGTAAAATTTAAACCACAGAAAAGGCCACTCTGAATAGTGTTAGTGTGTCTCTGCTGACCTGCTGTCAGGAGAGAAATAGCTAATTACTTCCATAGGAACCATGTCTCAGCAGAAATTCCTCTCTTGCTGATTACTTTCAGAGCTTTGCTTCCCAAAGGCCATGCTAACAATACATGTCTGAGACATGATCCGCGTCTCAATAGAAATGCTTCACAAATAACAAATAAGAACCTGGGGAATTTCTCGAAGTTCAAGCTTCAGTAAGCATCACATCAGAGAAGGGAGACTCAGTGGCTTTAATTCTGTGTGAGATGTTCCTCCGAAACAATCTTCTGCCCCATAATGTTCCCAGGCTGATGGAAAAGCACGGACACAGACTCACCTTGGTAGAAAAACTTGTTTGATACAGCTACAAAAAACAAAGATGCACAGACGGGCATTTTGTGACTGGTGAAACTGCACAGGAAAGGCCAGAGCACACACTTGGTGACACTGCCAAGGAGCAGCACACAAAACTACAGAAAAACTAATATATACTATAAATAATAAGAGTCACAATTTCTTTGATGTTTGGTTTTTATGTGACAGAAACAAAACAACCACAATAATGTTAGTTACAGAGGGAAATATTTAATTTATGACTCTACACTTTCTCCAACAACCTGAATTTGAGCTGATCTATTATTCTCTTGACGTAATTTCAGCTCTGCCACTTCCTGTCGCCTTCCTCCCATCAATGCACTGCTCCCATCTCTTTTTAAACCTCGACTTTCCTCTGATAGTCTCTTGATCTCTCCTTTGGCACATCAATGCTTTTCCTCTCAACTCTCCCTTCTCCACTTTTCCTATACAATCATTTGACATTTCCTCTCCTGCTATTACTACTCTGCCTCACCAAGCTTCCCCTCCCCTCATCCCACCCCCCTTCCTTCTCACCTCTCTTCCTATTGGACACTGAGCCAAATCCCTGCCTGGCCGCAGGGCTCATTTCCTGTTTGTTTTGGCACAGGGGGGAACTTGTCCAGAGAGACCAACTGCTTGGTCGCTGCCAGCTGTGAGCACTTGGCACAGCCTGGCATTCGGAGTCAGGTTACACCTCCGGAGACCAAGTGAGGCACCTACATGCACGTGTGCGAAGTACACACAATACACAGTCACACCAGTGCTGCCATCTGCCCTCTACAACTATGGGCCACAAGGTAATATGATGTAAGATGATAAACGAGCTAGTTTAGCCTGATGTAATTCACAAAGCGTGTGTGTGCGCTGAGCATGGGAGTGCGTGTGCCTGTACAGACGGCAACTGGCAATAAAAAAAAAACCCATCCTGTTTGACAACATTCTGTTGGTTCAGATTAATCACAAGCCAAGCTGAGTTGCAGACCACCAATGAGAAACACAGCACACAATTAATTTAAATAAGATTTTATCATCCAAAGCTCATAAACTCACATGGATGGTGCAGTCATTACTTATCTTTTACAGCAGCAGTTAAGGTAAAAATCTATTGAATCTACTGACTTACAATTTGGGCGCTGAAACCAAACATGTCCCCATCCACTTTCCACCCTCTGAACAGCATGCAAGTGACACTTAAAAATGCGGCACACTTTAGATGCTAGTGAGACATGTAATACTTCCACCTCCTCACACCTCTGACAAACCCCCCACCTCACCCACCCCACCTCTCACTCTGGCTGCATCTACCAAAAAATGTGATTTCTCCACTGTGGCACAATTAGTAAGATAACGCCACTGTTAATGAGAGCTGAATATTTCCAGAGAGGTGGCATTCATACTGTTGGATAATTAAGAAAAGAGTCAACCTGTCAAGCCTGGTGTCACCGAGACACTGAACCCCCCCACCACACACACACACACACCCAAGCACACTAGCATGCATATACAAATATGCAGAATCACAGGAGATATGAGTGCAATGAGACCAGAATAATAGTGTGCAAAGCACAATGTGAAGATATGTAAATAGGGAGCTGGAGGTGATGAAAGGCAGGAGTAAAAGAGTGTACAAGAGTGTGTGAGAGAGAGAGAGAGAACAGTTGGAGGTGAAAGAAGGAAATAATCTTAGCACTATTTTGAAGGAAAAATTTTGATTACATGACTTTTCTAAAGTCTGCTTTTGTTTCCAAAAAGCTAATTTGCTATGTTTGTCTTCACAGTACATCACTAAAGATTACTCACTGCAACCTCTGAACTTCAGCCTCATCAGCAAACTCTTTAGGCTATAAAATCCACAAAAATCACTCCAACAATGTCCTCATATCCCACTATCTGCACTGTAAGCCATGTGTCCATACATCAAACAGCAGGCCCCACAGCTGCTGGCAAGATAACAAGAGTCTTTGCTATCAAGTCTCAACTAATATCATATCTGCCTATGTGCAGACACATAATGATCCACATGCCCTGAGGCAAGATGGTGTCTTGTATGAAGAAACTTTAAGTCTTTAATGTTGAGTAAGGCCAACGCATTAGCTGTAGCTACCACTGCCAATATCTGTGTTCACAATACAAATCCTTCTCATCACCACTCTTGTACTTGCCTGTGGCACATTTGTATAGCACAGATGTGTGTGAAAATGTGTGATTCAACATGTGCACAGCTGGCAACATGCTCCACAGTTGTGTAACCATGGCAATGTCAGAGAGATGCAACACTGCTGGGATGAGAGTTGTTCCTGTATTTCTCTGCAGTGATAACATACAGGAGAAGGAGATGGCAACGGCCATCAATAGTACAAATCTTAGCTGGAGCAACAGGATGCCTGCTGCTAGATCTTAAAATTTATAACCACACGAAGAGCAATCGGCTTGAGCTTGTCTGTTTTTGTTTTGTTCCTTTATATTTTTCAGTTAATAGGCTGGTCTCCCAATTCGATTCCATTTTTAATAACAAAGTCCAGAATTAATTTATAGATTTGATTCAATTCATGATGATACCTACATCAAACAAATATTGAATCAAAAAGTGAGCAACACTGTTGTTTTCTTGAATATGAAATTATGAATGGTTAACATTAAAGACTCAATTGTAAACATTTTCTGGTTAAAACCTTTGTAAATTAGTGACATAAAATACAGGACGTAATGGTTTCATCTAGTAGAGAAATAATCATTCAATGCAGCAATGCTATAGTGTAACAAAAGCACTGTAAGTCCCTCATTATGTCACATAGGACAGAGAAATAGCTATCAAGAAGACAGACAGAAGACCTTTGGGATGAATTAGAGCGAAGACTGCAAGCCAGGCCTTCTCGTCCAACATCAGTGTCTGACCTTACAAATGCACTTCTGGAAGAATGGTCAAAGATTCCCATAAACACACTCCTAAACCTGGTGGAAAGCCTTCCCAGAAGAGTTGTAGCTGTTATAGCTGCAAAGGGTGGGCCGACGTCATATTAAACCCTATGGATTAAGAATGGGGTGTCACTTAAGTTCATATGGGTCAAAAGGCAGGTGAGCGAATACTTTTGACAATATAGTGTAGCATCGATCAGTGGTGGACAGTTTTGTTAACTTATGTGAGCGAAATCATCAGCTCAACATCAGTAAAACAAAGGAACTGGTGGTGGACTTCAGGAAGTCCGGGACTCCTGTAAATCCTCTCTCCATACAGGGAGAGGGGGTGGAAGTAGTTTCGGAGTACTAATACCTGGGTGTTCTCCTGGACAATAAACTGGACTGGTCAGTTAAAGCAGTATCAATATACAAGAAAACAGAAAATGGTGTATTTTCTAAAGAAAACTAAGGTCCTTCAACGTCTGCAGCACCATGCTGGAGATGTTTTATGCAGTAGCCAGTAGCCAGCTCCATCTTCTATTCCGTGATTTGAAGGTGGCAGACAGTAACAGACTGGACAAGCTGATAAGGAGGGCTGGTTCTGTTCTGGAGGAGGAGCTGGACCCTCTGCATGTTGTGGGTGAGGGGAGAATGTTGTCCACACTCCTCTAAATCCTGGACAATCCCCCCCCTTCCACCCACTCCTCTGCGTGCTGGCTGCACAGAGAAGCACTTTCAGCCAGAGACTGATCACAGTCAAGTGCTCCACAGAACAACACAGGAGATCCTTTCTCCCAGTGGCTAATAAACTGTTCAACTCATCCACCTTCTGTAAAAAGGAGGGGGACTGAATAGACAAAATAGTCGACATGGACAAATAGTATTGTATTTATTTCATTTATTATTTTTGTTTTCTTTATTTTTATTACTCTCTGTGGGTTTTTTCTTACTTATTGATCAGTAGTTTGTACTTGTACTTGTCTATTGTCTTGATTTGGTGGAAGTTTTTCCCTCTTGTTTCTTCTCTACTTTTCTCGTGGAAAGCAGCTGTAACAAAGCAACACAATTTCCCTACAGGATCAATCAAAACTATGTGTAACTTCAATCTTTTAACTACATCTTTAGTACTTTTTCCAGATTATGTAACATGATGTCCACTACAATTATAATCAGAGTAGAGTAATAATAGGCAGGTTTTTTGTGTGGGTTTTTAGGATTAAACTGGTCTAAAAGTGCAGGCGCCAAGCAGTTAAAGCTTAGAATTCAATCACTTGATAATAGTCACTTTAAATAGACTAGCTTACAAACACACAAAAACATTTTCTAATCACATAGGATGTCCACTCCATTCAAGGTATAGTAAAACTGCCTTCCTAGTGAGAGCTGAGAGAAATCTCCCGAGATGTAAGTGAAGGATCAGTCCATTAAGTCATTAGTGTGTGTAATGTACAGAGTTAGTTAGAAAAAAGAAAAACATCAGGGGAACAGTAATAAGTATAGACAGCAGCAGAAACCACACAAGTAGTTGACATGCAGAGTGGTGAGAGAGACTGTGCAGTGCTATGTACATATGTTCACACACTTTATCAAATCTTTTTTACGTATCCCAAAAGTGTATATGTCTGTGTCTTTGTGTGCTTACAATACGTGCATGTATGCGCACATGGTCGTGATGCAACCCAAACCACCACACACCAGCAGTGCAGCAGCACTGTAAGATGACTGTTTCAATTGCCTCCAATTGCATCAGGTCAAGCAGAACGCATCTCGCTGGTGACAGTATGATAAAACAGATTTTTTTTTTCTCCCACCCCCCAATCATACGCCTGACAGAGAGTACGAGAAATAGAGACTTGGAGAGCTCTTAAGCTTCTCGGTGAGGAGAGCTTCAATTTATGGCTTTTTATAGTCAAGTAATTAACTTAATCTAAAAATATGCAATAACCCCTGTGATTATTCACAGAAGATAAATCATTTTTTGACAGAACTATTTCTCTGGATCATTTCAGAGTTCTATTGCTTTTAATCAGGAGTAGTGAGAGGATCTGTGGTTAAACACGGAAATAGGATCAAGCCAGATGTGGATGCAAGCACAGCTACTGCTTTTCAGTATATTTTTTAAATATCTTAATGTCAAAAAGTCACAATAGCCTGTGTAGTTTTTTTTTTCTTACATCATATGCCAAAACATATAAGGTTCACAACTTTTAACTAAAATTTTCAACTGCCACACATGAGTGCTGTCTGTGATAGCTTTTAAATTTTTGAAAATCAGGACCAGTGACACCACTTTGCCTTAAATGGCTTAAACACATCTCACTGACATAAAACCTAATCCCATCCTATTTACACTGTAAATAGTTGCACAGTGCACCTGTAGGATTTAAGCAGAGGGTCAGCTTCCACAGCAAAAATCTGAAATAAAAAAAAAATCAAATAAAAAAAAAAACAACGATTAAAATCTGCTACAATGAAAGATGGACGGGAGTTTTGTTATTCATTGATAGCTGAGTGCTGCAGCTCCAGAGCTGTTTATGTATTGGCGTGAGGTGGGATGGTAGACAGCTATCACAAAAACACAAGAAATGTCCCTAAATATATAAAAGGGATCCACTTTATTGATATATAGCATATGAGGTGTGTAGTCTATTTATCACAATAGAGTTTGTACGACAAACATTCTTTGTGTACTTTCAGAGCCCAGCTTGAGCCTGAAATCAGCTGTTCTGTCCAAGCAATGCATAATGTGACCTGCTAGGTCACCAGCATGGATAAGAATACAAGACACAATTTCAGGGAGCACCAAGTCTCTGTGATCATGTTTGCCACCATCTTTATTCGTGTTTGATCACTTCTTTGTCACCAGCATTGAGCCATGTCGTTACAATGCAAATACCCAGCAATATAAACTGAATGCAATCTACCTCCCCATAAAGAACATTTATGCTGATGTTGGGTTTGAGGTAAACTGGTGATCTTAAAAATGCACATGAGTAGGAAAGACACAGTACAATGACACCGAATCAAACTACATTTACATTAAACATGAGATACTAGGATACTGAGTCAGGGAAAAAGAAGGAGAAAATGAATGTAAAGTGTCAACCATCAAACATCCACAGGAGAGGAACATATTTCAAGGGAATGAAAGAGACATTTATACAGAGAAAAGTGGAGATTCAGACTGAGGGTCAAAACCACACGGCTGATTCAATTTTTGCCCGTCCAAATGCTATTACTTAACCCCGGCAACATGGTGCTTGCATTCTAAACCAAATAGAGGAGAGGAAAGGGAGACAAAGCTCCAGCCAGGAGAGCGACGAAGAGAGACGGCATCAAAGAAAATTAAAGAACAAATCTCAACTGTCTGGGGGAAAATAATGCTTACATTGAGTCATTAATCTCAACGAATGATTAAAGCAGGAGAAATTAGAGAAAGCTGAAGTAGATAAGGAACAAAGTAAAAAAGACAGCGCTCCTGCTGGATGTCAGCAGCTGTGCTTAGGCAATCACAAAGCAGCTCATTAGAGCTAATAACAGCCGTTAATCACAGACTTAGAATAGAAGTGGCCAGCAGTGGCCAGTCCATGTTGAGAAAGAAGCCAATATTAGTTAACCACCTACTGGCCAAGATCTGCTTTACAGATTGAGCAATCTATAATATAAATATATCGGTACTATACAAATACTAATAAATCACTATGAGAACAGTAAATACAACACCAAATAGGAATGAATCCGATGTTACGGACACCTGAAAATCCCCACTTTTTCTATGACCGCACATGTTGAGCCAATCATTATATAATGATTCAGTGCTGTGAGCCCCCGATGTGAGGGTGCAATTGCAATACAAATCAGCACAGCCCAGCACAGCACAGCACAGCGTGGCAGAACACACTGTGCCACGGCCAACGCTCCATGCCGGTGGACAAACAGCAGACATCCAACAGAGAATTCACTCTCAGTTCTGAGGTATTCAAAGTATGGTTGTATTCTGATATAAATTCTCCAATAACTAGCAACATTTAGGTTGTCCATCATAACCAGTTATTCTTCTATTTAATAATGGAGCCAGATTGGTTCTATTCATGTGTAGCAGTATCCGAGATCAGGGGAAGGTAGGAACTGCAGCATCCTTACTACACAAAAACATTTGTATATAAAATCTGCATTTTGTGTGATGAAATAAACCATAAACCAGATACCTTCTTCTTCTGTATAAAGGTAAATTCAGTAAATGACCAAAATGCACACTAAAGTTTTTTAGATTTGAGTGAAGCTCGCCCTTCTAATTAAGCAGAAAAATTCTGTCATTTCTGTTTTATTAGCATTCTTATTTATTGTAATTTAAAAATAACTAATAACTGAAGGGCTGTGCTAGGAGCAGCAGAGTACCAAATACACATTTGATGTACCTGCACATTCCTTGAGTACCATTATATGTTACTGTTACTTATCCTCCACTACCATTTAAAGTGAAACACTGTCCTTTTTACTCATTTTACAGCTTTGCATATTCACATTCCCACATGTCGACTAACTTTAATGTAGACTTGTACATTCAGTATATACATGAGATAAAGGTACTGAAATCGCATTTTTTAAGTATGTACTTGTACTTTACAGCTTTGACGTATGTAGTTTAACATATTAACAAGTTAAAGTATCATATCACTTAGAACATCACAAAGAATTTGAAGTAGTACTTGTACTACTTGTAGTGGAACACTTTTAGGGTACTTGCACTTTTACTAGAGTACTGAGTCCTTTGTGGCTTACTCCCTTCTCTAATTACAAAAAAGGTACACAAATAAATGATTATTTTTAAATTAGTATTGTGTCTGATGAAATAAACCATAAAATACAACATAGTATAAATGGATATAAATTAGCACAATTTGTATTAATGCTGTAAATATTATTATTTGATACATTCACAGCAAAAATGCACTACAATCACAGTGATACTATTAACTGTATAGCTACCAATTTCGTTCTCCAGCCTCAGTGTGTTACTATGCTGTGAATCTCTCCTTTTTCTCCGGTTTAACAGCATTTTTCTCAACCAGTATGTTTTTTACGGCCGTGCAGCTCAAACAAACTTTTTAAATACAACTTAAATGCTAAAGAGAAAAATAGGTGACATAAAGCTCTTACTTTCTAAAAGCTGACTATAAAAATTGCGTGTATAATTTACAAATGTGCCCTTGGCAGACACCAGTTGCTTTGCACAAGCAAGCGATAAAAAGCATATTGAAGTACACATTTCTCCGCATTTGTGAAACCTTAAAGTAGCTGCTTGAGAAAAAGTGTGTGTCTAGGGATCTGAGGAGTCTTTATGGTTTAAAAAGGTAGACTAAAACACACACACACACACACACACACACACACACACACCACCTTCCATAGCAGTGTTGGGACTTCCATCATACAGGCATATTGCTCTTCTCTCTCCTCATCCAATCCATCCCCTCTGGTTGGTTAGACACCTTATGTGTCTCTTTACCTCTGTTTGCCCCTTTTAAGTGATGTGAGTTGAGTAGTGTAAATGTCTAAGGTCTCTCTTTTCAAACCCCCTTTTCGTAGGAATTCACATCACCATTTGAAGATGAGGCTCTGCTTCTGTTGCAATAAAATGCCTTTAAAATTTTAAATATACTTAACCTAGACCACTTTGGGTTTGTCCTCCTACTCCCCTTTCTCAAGGGCTTCTGCTCACTAAGCACATTATCTTACTTCTACAAGGACGACAACACGTCTACAAAATGCTAAAAAGTACATTGTGATTTTTAGAAACTATTTGCACTTTTGTGTCTGTAGGAAAAAAAAACTAACTTTGTTAACTTATGTTGCTTTTAGCCACAAATACATTTTCTATTTCTGCTGTCTGGGACCAAGCAGGTAGTGTGAAGTAGACTTTTGAGCCTTTTCACTTAAAGCAACTGTCTGCTGAAGGTTACACTAATGGGAGCAGTGACAGTGAAGTAAAAATTAACAATGTGGGTCCAAAAACCAAACCAAAGAGGTTTTTAGACACTCATTGTTGTGTTTTATCTCTTTAAACAGAATAATCTGAAATGTGTTTGTCACTACATATAACATTCATTATATTCATTATGCAAATAGCCATTTGACCCATTGTTGTAAATGTAAATATATTGACAATGGCACCTTTAAGCTTTTTCATGTTATATATTCGTATAAAAGCAGCTGTCAGCACACTGTATGTGCTTCAAACGTGGTAAGCCTATAATGATACATCAGCATTGATGAGTTCACATAATAGTTTTTTAGAATAGAATCACCAGGTGGCGTTATCGTTGCCGCTGATCAGTTCATATAACACATGTGAATAGCACTGCTTTCAGACTCCCAGTAACTGTTGAATTCTTCCTAGCAGAGAAGCTGTTACTTGCCACTTTTTGCCTGCTAGGACAAGTACAGCCTTGGAACAGGGGGTTGTGACAGGGTACACCAGGCCATTCATCTCTTAGCAGATAGGAAGAAGGACTGCCTGGCTTGGCCGCTTCCTGACAGCATGGGGGCACTTACTCAGACGGTAATTTTCCCGTTTTTGAAAATCTTGTTTTCCTGCTCTGTTGTTTGTCCCTCTGTGTCATTCTCTATGCCCTCACTCTTACTCTTAAATCTGCCAAGAGACACCTCGGCTGTGGTTATTTTCTACTTCTTGTCTCCATTCTAGTTCTGCTTCTCTTTCACTTAAGGCAGTCAAACCTCTCTGGATTTTCAAATACACTGACTCATTTCTGCCCCTGTTTTTCTAACTTAATTCCTTGTTCTCGTCTTTCTTCACATTGGATCCATACTTGGAGATCGGCATGCAGATTGCATTATGGATCGCTGGCCAATCAATGGGTAACTCCGCATTAAAAAAAGAAGTGGACCTGCTTCTTCGCCCATCCTGGTCCATCATGGCCTTAATTGCATGACATTTGTTGTCAATTAATGGGACAGGTGCTATAGTGTGAAAAATAGGGAGAAGTCAAAAGCAAAGTAATGCCTCAATGTTGGAGAACACGCAAAAAACAAGAAAAAACCTGCTAGATTGCTTAAAAGTCCAAGTGGATACCCAACTTCTTTGATGGTATCTTTTTTCCATGGCATCAAAAGAGTTTATCAATAATCTACTAAAGGGAATTTTTCAATTTGGATTAACAGTCAAGTGTTAATGAACATTGGCGACAGAATAAAAAGAGGGAGAGCTGTGAAGACAAAGTGGTTGAGATGTCGAGCCATCGCTCTGCAATGCATTATCAAAAGGTAAATGGAGTTTATGGCACCTCAACAAGCACTGCAGTGCCAGACCAAGGCTGTTATGTGACTCAGAAAAAGAAGCCAGAGGAACAGAGCAAGAGAGCTAAAATGAAAAAGAGACTAAGAAAGTGACAGCTAAGAACTGCTGAATAAAAGACAGACATGTACACGAACATGACGGAACAAACCTATGCAGGGGCATCTTGTGGGAACCAGAGTGTAGGTGTAATGTGATATATGTTCCTAACCTATACTAATCGGTAGCTGGTGTTAGCGGGCTGCATATATAGACTACAATCTAAAGATGGTGAGCAATGTAGGTGGGAAAGGAAACTGATTTACATAAGAATCGCAATTCATATCTTCTAAGATTCTGAACTGCAAAAAAAAAAAAATAAGGGAAATGGCAGCGAAAAACAGTATTAAACAAGCCCCAGGGCTAAATTTTAGAGACGACAGTCTCTTTAGCTCCATGATTATCGGCTCTGCTATCGGTACTAGGGAAATTATGTTTATTATTGATGTGTAAGAGTCATCTTGCACATTAAGAAATGTATATATGATGCAATTTTGCTATTCCTAATCTAGTAGAGATCTCTTTGTGAGCTATTATGCAAGCGGTGGTGGCAGCTCTCTCATACACTGCAGGATTGTGCATTGCACACCCAGAAACAGAAGCTTGCTCTTAGTGACAGTTAGAAAAAAAACACATTTGATAAATTTGATTTTATTATTGTCATACTATGCATTATATTATATAAGAGCAAGGGTGGATAAAGCTCAATCAATAAGGCAGTCATCCACGGACCACAGGGTCAGTGGTTTGATCCCCAGTCGCGGATTTATGTCAAAGTGTCTCTGGGCAAGACACTGAACCCCCAACAGCCCAATCCCATTCCCAGCTGTGCAGTGCCGGTCTAAGCCAGGTAGAAATTGGGGAGGGTTGCGTCAGGAAGGGCATCCGGCGTAAAAACTGTACCAAATCAACATGCGGACACGCTGTGGCGACACTGAACTCACAGGATAAGCCAATTTATTAATTGATAAGCAATCAATTAATAAAACCTCTGCACACTCATGCAGCTTTTTCTGCTCCTGATAACTTTCATCACAAGCTGTTAGCTCAGTACAATCATTAAAAGAAAATAAATCAAAAAAAATCAAAAGAAGAATAGTGATAGACACAGACATAGAAAGAGGGACAAGTGAAGTTCCTCACATCCTCAGACATAGGCTGTCTGTCAAACTCAGCCATGGCTTTAAACCACTCAGACACAACAAACACTTATTTGGACCCAAGATCAGAAAATTAAATCTGAACATGAACACTGCGAGAAAGAAAACAGGATGTGCATTAGTTTAAGTAAAAAGGAAAACTAAGTTGCTCTTATCTTAATTTCTAAACACATTTTGGCTCTGGGGTTGGCTGCTTTGTAAATGAATTTAGCTCTGCAGGACGTAAGCCTATTGGCCTGTTTTGCTACAAGTTGATCTAAGCCACTTTCTCGCCTACTGTGCTTCTCATTTTGTTTTATAGCTTTTACTACACTACTGAATATGCCATAGTGTCATAAGCAGAACTATCAAGGCCCTCTACCAACAACAGTCAAGATTTTGTCTATAAAACCAGGCATCTGCAGAGGGGATGCACAAAAAAATAAGAAATACACATACTCAGTTAATGCTGTCTTTACTCATACTGTGCCATGGTAACGCCAGTAATGCTACCTTTCCATTCCTATACATATCTAAACGTAAGATTTGCTGTGATTCCTATGTTTGTCAGCTCAGGTAACCTGATATCATCCTGCTGTTTATGTAAATTGAAAAATTGGAATCAATTCCAGATCCCAGATGTTGAGGAACCTCTCTTCACTGTCTCACTATTTAGAGATTTCAAACCTGTTTGCTGCTTATTTTAATGTGTATTACTCAGTCAGTCAATCATTTATCAATGTTATATCTTTTTCTAATAATTATTAAGATTGTTTTATTACCTGACCCTATTTTGCTTTATTAGCTGTGGGAGAGTAAGGAAGGGGGAGTGCAGGGAAAAAAAGGAATGGATGGAATAACAAAAGGGACAGCTAGTGAGAGCAAGACACCACAACAGTATGAGTGAGTATATCTCACATTTCTTACCACTCCACAAAAGAAGCAGAATTAGGCCCACGTGATGAAAGAGCCAAACCTCTCTGCTTTGGCTCACTGTCTCTGTGTCAGAAAACAAGAGCCGCTAACAACAACACGGCGCATCAACATATTGTGTAAGATGCCAGCCAGGCACATTTGAAGATTTGTTGGCTGTGTATGATATTCAAAGCTCATCAGTGCATGGAGATGCAGGGGGAACAAAGTGCAGGGTGATGCTTTGAAGATCTGACATGACTCTGACTCGCCCACAGAGAAAGGAGAAACAAATGCAGAGAAAGGTACGAAAGACAGAAGTAGAAAATGACAGCATGAAGGAAAAGGCCCAGGAAACAAGACTCCAAAGAGCATCATAATAAAGGAAAAGAGTGGGCTAAAGTCTCTTCAAATGTCTTCTTCAACCAAAAGTTTAAATATCCCAAAATATTTACTTTACACTAAAAAAGGGACAAAGGACAGAAAAAAATCTTCACATTTTAGAGGTTAGACTGGAGAATGTTTTGTTCATTCCAAGCAGCTGCATGTTAGTTTTGGGGGAAAAAAAGGCGGGTCTACATCCATGGGTGTAGATCTATTTAAACACTGTCATTAATACGCTTTGTTATAAGTAAGACTGATCTGGATCTAATATCAGCCATTAATTTCCAAGCAGATAGTTTCCCAATGATGGAAATCTCATTTTCAAGATATGCACTAACCTCCTGCGCCACAGTCACCCCAAAACTCGTGTAGAATCTTTACTACAGAGAAGTGGAAATGTAGGACAGTTTAGGGGCTGTAGTCTGTAGTTTACATACTAAAAGAAGTAAAGAAATCAGTAAGTTACAATAAAAGTTTTAAAACAAACGCTCATTAGCTCAGAGAAAAGAGCTGTCGGCCAAAAGCAGAAAAGCACTGAAGTCGGAGACTCCAACCTTCCGCGTGCTTCGCAGCACTAGACTTGTGGGCCTTAATCGTATCTCTGTGACCACAGTCAGTCTGGAGTGCACAAAGTAGTCCTCAGAGCATTGTGGTTTCCACTTAGTTGCTTTTTTTAAAATGGCTTCAAAGAGAGGTTGACAGGCCAAAACACACTCAAAAAGAGAAAAGTAAATACGTTGCCACGTATGTGGGATGATAAAGAAGTTCACATTAGTGAGATAGCACATAGAAATGTCCACATTCAGCTGTGCTGTAGTGGATTGAACTGGGCATAAACCTGTTTTTTTTTTAATGTCATACATCTGTATCTGTGGCTCAGTTTATTCATTATCAGCAAAACTCTTCAGGAAAAAGAGGAAACCATAATAATTTACCTTATATTATGCTGAAGTGCAGTTAAAATGCCAGACTTTTAGGATCATAACATATGTTTGTATGTCACTGCTATCAACTATTTTTTTAAAAGCTCAGCTCAACGGTTCCGACAATTAAAATCTGAATGTCTTTTCTAACTGCTCTGCTATGTGTGTGCTTTGTATCTGACAGAGTCTGTTTATACTGTCAAAAGAAGCTAGTGTGAAAATGAAATGAAACATTCATCTGTCTTAATGTGGCATAACATAAAACGCACACAGCAGGAGGGCTCTGGAGAGTAGAGTGAGGAGTGCACGAACGAGCACATGCACGCCTACACATGGCGGGTGCTGTCTCACACATATACTGTCCATACGCACACGTCTAACCGTAAGTGTTAAACAGAATGCTTGGATAAACAGACCACATTAAAACAAACTGAGACTGAAGTGTGTATATAAATGAAAGGGGAACAGATTGATGGAAGAAAAAGAAATAGAACCGAGGGCACAGAGCTTTGCAAGGAGCTCAATGGGCAGAAAGTTGGGAAAAGAGAGACTCCAAGGGAGACGGGCCAGTGGTTGATTCCCTGGTAGCCCTTTTGCCCAAAGTCCAGTTCCTGGGCTGGTCTAGAGCCAGTGCCTGATTTTGAACCAGTTCTTTGAGTTTTGACAGTCAAAAGGATCAGCGCTCAGTTGGAAAAACTAATTCCAGAGTGGCACCAGCTCTTTGCTGGTCTAGAACCAAGAACCGCTCGGCTGCCTGGGCTGGAGGAAGGATTACTGTATTCAACGAGACCAAAGCTTTGTTGAAATGATAAACATCAGTTTATCACCTTGTCTGCTAAGGGACCACCCCCATGCTCCAGGAACCTTTTTGTGAAACCTTTAGATTCCTCCACCTGCAATATCACGTTCACTGTATGAACTGATCCTCACTTCTATAGTATATCTCACACACACACACACACACAATAAGGCAGTTGAAAGTCAGGGAAAAACACAAAGAGAGGGAAAGAGGGGGAGGTAACACTCACCTATGTACTCAAAGACGTAGACGACGAAGAACGGCGTGACCAGGTCGTTGATGCCTTGCACGTAGCCGCTGGCTGGGTGGCGGATGGCCCAAATAAACAGGATGCGTTCAAAGATCTTACACACAGAGACAAGGAATCAAAACAGTAGTTCGGTAAAAAAAAAAAAAAAACACACAGAATGCAATAAATCCCCATGTTAGAGAATCTAAAGTCAGAAAGTCCTTCATGTTAATGCCATTTTGTATTCTTGTTTTCCAAAGCATCAATTAACTTATGTCCCTCCAAAATTTTACACCAAGAAGCAAAACCATCATGCTCACTGATTTCTTAAACACTTATTTTAAGACATAATATGCCATTACATGAATTACAAGTTTGATCATAAAACAGTACATTTTAGAAAGTGAGTGAGGTGTGGAAACCAGAACAATTTAAGGCATGCAAAGCAGGTGAGGAGCAAATCAGTTGGCCTGGAACAACATTTCTTGCTACAGGAAGCTTACTAAAACTTAAAGAGTAGCTATAGATGTTTATTAGCTTATATTAAATAATTTGTGGGTCTCACGATGGTACGTTACGCAGACTGCAACAACTGATTGAACCACTGTGCCCTTCTGCCTCAATCAGTTCAGTTGTCATATAGAACACTTACTCCAACGTCTCCTCGTTTCCGGTTGCACTAATTTCAGTAAAGGTCAACTGTTGTTCAATCCATGAAAATGACCAATCCATAAACATCTATTAACTGCAACTCCAACAAAATCTTATTTTATATCACTGTTGCTTGTAGGTCACTGAAAACACTCACCACAGTGGTGAAGGAAGTTTGGCAGTGAAAAAGCCGAATGACACAGAAACCAGTGCACAGGCAAAATGCTCATAATGGTGTAGACCACTTGTCTTGCTTACAGCATAGGATGACCAATCCATAAACATCTATTAACTGCAACTCCAACATAATCTTATTTTATATCACTGTTGCTTGTAGGTCACTGAAAACACTCACCACAGTGGTGAAGGAAGTTTGGCAGTGAAAAAGCCGAATGACACAGAAACCAGTGCATAGGCAAAATGCTCATAATGGTGTAGACCACTTGTCTTGCTTACAGCATAGGCTCTGCATAGACATAATGCAGATACATTACATAACCCCAACTCTACTGCCCTTTGACTGCTGGTCATAGTAAAATATAAAAAGGCAATGCAATGTGCTAACAAATACGCAAGATAGAGTCATGTGCTAACTAAGGTGGGTTTGAAAATGCAGCATTTAAACTGCTTTAAAAAAAACTATTCAGCTTTACATACTGTATGTTTTACAAGGCACAAAGTAGTTTAATGATACACGCAAGACTTTTAGCAAGAACACTGAGTTTTTTGTTTTTTATTAATAGTTTATTAGGAGACTGCAGGAGCCCTTTAATCGCATTTATTCTAATAAGTGCTATGGAACTTGAGAATTTTCAAAACATGCGTACCTTCAACAAGCAACGCTTACTTGAAATGATGCTACTGGAGTTAAATGTCCTATTATTTGTAGTACAGTTTTATTTTTTTTTTTAAATAAATATATATATATGCGCCGTAGTGCAGTGTGCTATGGTGTTCGTGTATGATATTTCTACCTTATTTATTGGCTAAACAATTCTGCAGTAATGATTGTGGACATTGTGAAAATAGGGGAACAGTGTCTAAATTAGAGATGAACCATGTGTTTGCCTCTTCCAGCACAGAGCAACACTTCACTCTTCAATTCTCCAGCTGCTTTTTTTTTTTTTTTTTGTGCACAAAAAAAGACTAACTTTGAACTTTGTTCTCTGCTTTGGTGTTGGTCTCCTCCTCCCTCTCTTCTTTTATCACTTAGTTTGTCTCTGTCTCATGCTCTTCCCCTCTGAGTCTGTCTCCTCCTCCATCTGCCTCTCTCTTTCCTGCTTCTCAATATGTTTTTTTGCAAAGCAAACACTTCCATCTTCGTTATGGGTGGCTGTTTAATGCTGTCAGCCCCAGTGAATTAGCAGGAGCTTGATGTTCAGCTTGTTTTTCTCGTGCAAAATGGATTTCCCTAAAAATACGCACACACACAGCCTCTCCCACACCTTGTACCCCACAGTCATCGAGCCATTTCTTATCTTTTAGAGCTATGTCATTTTTCTATCACTTTCTAAATAACCGCACAGTTTATTGTTTAATGGAAAAAAAAAACACAAGCATGACAAAGTTGTTTTCTGAAAGCGATGTGTGCAAGCTTTATCATTTTTATTAAAACAATTCAATCTGTATTAAGATACTGAAAGGGTGGACGATGCAGCCCTCTCCTGCTTTCCCCTGTTTTTTCTCCTCAAATCACATTAACCGGCCTCCTCACCTTTGCTTATCAAAGGCCCATCCATCAAACAGAGAGAGGTGTTGGTGCTAGCAGGGGGAGTGGGTAATGGGACTTTCTTTTCATGCAGCCTCAAAAGCTGACATACATATTTCACACTGGCACGTGGACACATACCTGCTCTGTGTGAACCTATGCAGATACACACCACCCTGCCCACACCCTCTTCACTATGGGCAAAGAACCCACCCTTGGTGTGTCTTGGCATGACAATGTTTATATGTAAAAAAAGTAAAAGCCCAGAGACTTCTAATACTTAACAAACAACATTGTCTTCAACTGTAAGTAGAGTTTCCCCAGTCTTCAAAAGAACTGAATTCCTACAAATTACGTTAAGTTCTATATTAATTTTAAATTCTTCCTAGAATGCAGTGCATCTCTAAGAAAGGAAATCAGCCATTATTTCCACACCTCCAAACACCCTGATAAGAGTAATCTTTAGAAACAGAAAGGGAAAGTGATACGAGAAATTGTGTCAAGTCCAAGAACTAGTTAAATATTATATATGTAAAAAATAAACCTGATTTTCTTAATAGGGGCACAGAAGCATGCTGATAAATTAAGGGCCTTTAGCCTGTAATAACAATATGGAGGCAAGATGTGTTCTTGCATTGCATTGTTCTCTAAAACAGAGAAAAACTCAAACACTTAGACACCACATAGGAAATCACTGCAGAATTGTTTCAATGCCCCTCTCTACCTCAAATGAAAAAAGACAGTTGACTGCTTTCCATCGTGACTAAATCTCTCCGAGCCCCATGGGGGGGAAGTGCTGAGACAAACAAGTGAATGAAATGAAGCAGAGGTGATTTTCAGGTGGTGTCGCTGAAAATATAACCATATAGAAAAAGTCTTTCGAGTCTGTTGCATACTAATATATATGAAGAGCACACTGCTTGAATATTTCACTGCAATCTGGTGGCTTTCATTTTGCACACAAAGAGGGGAGAGCTGGTGTGTGGGGATAAGAGGGAGACAGCATGAGTTCTGTCAAAGTGGAAGCACAATAAGGGGGTAAATACAGTAAAGTACAGTACAGTAGCAGCTGTACTGTACTGAACAGGAGATCAAGCCAAAATAGAGGCAATCTCCTCCTCGTCCTCCTCATTAAGATTTTGAGCATTAAGTCAGTTATCCATAGCAACTTACCAGACATTTAATACATAAGCATTCCAGACATGTTATCGGTTTATCAAATCAAAGACTTAAGAGGGTTTTAAGATAATTCGTTCTTATATGTCCCTTGAAGACGAAGCCTGACTGCAACAAGTAATGTTTTGTTCAGTAGCAATAACAAAGCAGAACAAGAAGGTACTAGAGTGGTGCCCATGCAGAGTGATGGTTTAGTCTGGATCTGATCACATGCATAGCTGCAAGTATGATTTAACTCGTGTGTGTTCCTGGTTTGTGCTTGTGTGTGCACCCATGCCAAATCATGCAGTGTGATGAAGCGAGGGATCTCCCGTTTCAAACCCCTCGACAGATGGGAATAAAAAGCATAAAATCTCGACATCTAGTCCTTGGCTCTTGATTATTTTTCTTGCCATATTGACTGTTTTATGATTATTTTAACAGCTCTCATTAGCATACCACATACTGTAATTTATTCTGTATCTGAATCTAATTGTATTTAGAGTAATTTTAGATGATTACTCAAATTCAACACTGGTTTATGCTTCTACCCACATATGTCTAAAAGCAGAGGCGAAAACCCTGCTAGGTGAGGTGGTGTGTGTGCAGCAGAGGGGTGGGGGTCTCACCTCTTGGACAGAAGCTTGTTGAAAGAGAGGAATAAGGGGATTAGTTCTCGGTATGTCAATGTGAATCTGCAGAGAGAGAAGGAGAAAAAAAAGACAAACACAGAAGCAACGGGCAGGTTAGCACAGATTTGGCCATCACAGACAGTGACACAGATGCAGAGAGAGCAACAGTTAGTGGATTGGTATCCTTGATTGAAGGCAGACGGGGGGTTCAATGATCTGAAATGGATAGCAGCAGTGGTCTCGAGTGTGTATATCTGTATCTATGCGTGTCAATCCCAGTCTGTGATTACACAAGCTTGCTAGTACATTTGTGTGTTTCTATGTGTGAGACCACGTTTACACCATTTCAGAGAGTCTACCCTGCAGAATAACAATACCACAGGTGAACAGATTCATCAGAAAAGAGCCAGACAAATGCAGGGCAGCGGCTGGAGCCAAGCCAACTGAAATAGTCCAGACTGAATGGACAAACTGTTTGTGAGAGTGTACGGCTTGTTACGGACAGGACAGGGGATTGATTTGTATCCACAATCCGGTCGTCTCTTTCCACCTTACCTCTGTCACCTTTGGCTGCAGCACCAAAGATTCAGGTGTCATCCTAGGAATGTCTATGTGGATCTAATAGCAACATGGGAGAGAAAGGTGTTAGGCGCACACACACCCACACACACACACACACACCTTTGTAAGGACACTCCTTGAGGGCACTCTTCACAATGCAATCCCTGGCCCCTTACCCTGACCCTCCCAACCAGATGCTTAATCCTACACCTTATTCCTATGCCTAAACCTAACCTTTAATAATGTGAGGACCGGACAAAATGCATATGCAGTTGGCTACAATAGCTAAATCAGGGGAGTAATTTCTGTATTTACATTGCTGCAAACTCAAAACATGCACATGCACTTGGATAGCAGTGTCTTTTACTTTTGTAATTTTAAATTTGTTTCCTTTTCTGTATCCAAACCACATCCCAAGAAAAGTGAAATCAACCAATCAGCACATGTCAGCACAGCACAAATGTGTAATGCTTGTACTACAGATCCCACTGGGATTTAACAGCCCTTTCCTGTATGTACAGTAACTCTCAGCAGGGGATGGAAAAGAGGCTTCAAGACCCAATCCAAACAATCATCAAAACAAAGTTTGCCAGCTTTCTGACACAGTGTAGATGAGATCAATGGGAAATTGGACAGAATATGAGAAAAGTGTGTTTTTGCTATCGACAGCCCACTTTGATGATTCTTATCAGGCATGAAGTGAATGGGAAGTAGTCAAGTATAAAAATGAAAGAGTATGTGGAGTAACACAGAGATAAAAAGAGACGGAGAGACTAAAAGCAGATATTATTTTCACAGCCAAAGAGAACTGTTCATTTAAACAGCTTTGTGAAGCTTGGGGCCAGCTGTGTCTAGCCCCTGCCTCCATCTCAACACAGACACACAGACAGACAGAGCACATGAGGGAGACACAAAAAAAAGGACACAAGCAAGGAAACATAAAAAAGCACTTTTTGCAAGATGACTGGTTCCAGTAATCCTTTCCACACGGCCCAATCCTGTCAATACACACCCTCTTTCACACACATAATCACATATGCACATGAACATAAACAGCTTTGTTTTATGGGTTTTTCGCTGAGGGAATACATTAGTGACAAGAAGCTGTAATTGGAAATAGAATCCTTTGTAGTCCGTCTTTCATTGTCTCATTCTGGGATTCAGACAGGTGTTAAAAAAAAAAGTCCATGTAGCAGAAATGATTAAACACACCAATTTACTATAGTGTCAATGTATATGCTAAAGAGTCTCTGCATATACCTGTCTGTATGTGTCTTGATGGTGTTCATCATTGCGGGAGTCATAGTATTGCTGAATGAAGCCAAAATACTCCTGTCTCTTCCTCTGTAGGATACTTTCTCTCCTCTCTGCATTAGCTGGCAGGTAACCCTGAAAGAGACACGGTCAAAGAAGGCAAAGAGGAAAAAAAGAGTAAGAGAAAGAAAATGCATTCATTAGGGTTTTGACTTTAATGTTTGTAATAAAAAAAAATACATTGATTCCAATAATGTCTTTATTATTATTATTATTATTATTATTATTATTATTATGCTTGTAATCATTCTGGGTATTTTTCAATTTCTCCTCTGCTTAGTCTTAATGAGCTACAGATAGATCAATATTAATAAAAAAAATTGACTTTTCTCAGCAATAAAAACATCACTAGGCTACAAGGTTCTTAAGAGGCAGAACACAATGCTCTAAAATGCTTTAAGAAAATAGATGTACCCACAGCTCCGTAGCTCAGTCATGCACAATAAAAGTGACCACACCATCAGAAGATAAATCTATCAAGCTTTGTTCACTTGGAGATAGAAATGCATCCTTTTCACATATAGAGAATTTGCTAAATAAGGAACAGACTCCAAAAAGCAACAGTACTGTCAGAAGGAGGCTGTCTGGTAGTGGTCTCAGAGGAAGAGTAGAAGTCTCTAAACTACTTGTCAGGAAGGGAAACAAGGCCAAATAATAAGGAGTGGGCTTAGAAATGCCAGTATATCACAGTGGAAAACCTAGAGAAAAAAAAGACCTATTTACTGATGAATCCAAGCTTGAAAAATGTATGCACAGAAGAAGTAAGTACCACAGTTGTCAAACCAAGGGTGAAACATAATGTTGTGATAGTTTTGACAACTTTGGAATTAGCCACCTACACTGAATTGGCTTGAGGAGAAGTATTGCTGCTTGCTTCAGAAACATGCTGCACTCTCTGGTTTATATTTCTGTGGAGGAGGACACATAACGTAGCAGATAGAGACCCCAAAGAAGGCTCTGTGAGACCTACGTGAAGAACAAAGAAGACCGAGGAGTTTTGACTGCCATGGACTTTCCACCACACAGTCACCTGACCTCAACCCCAGTAAACATTTATGGGGGTTTTAAAGACCAGGGATTCACAAGAAGCTCTTAGAACATTGTCAAATCACGCTGGTGTATGTTGTCATTAAAGAAAAATGGTGCACACCAAATACTACATATTCGGAAAGATATTCCAAAACTCATGTACATTTTTCAAAGATTCTACTTTTCCCAGCACAATGTTAAGCGGATATTATGGTTTATAATAAAAACTCGCAGAACAGCTGCAAAAAAATTGCCCTCACTGATCCTAGACCAGTTGCTCTGAATTTCCCTACTGCAACACTGTCTGAAATATACTATCAACACCTGTACTGATGCTAGTGCAGGAGCAAAACAACTTCAGCAAGTAACTTCTAGTTAGCTCTAGTAGTCCCAAAACTACTACACCTTTCTGCTTTTAACACACACACACTCACAAACAAGCTTGTGTGTTCCACATGGGACTCATTAATTCAGCTCTGTAAATATCTTCAACAAGACCATCTACTCATAAAGTGAATGGTGTTTTATGTTGTCTGTCTCGCTTATATATTTGTCTGTCAGATTTAATGAACCATTTTTCTAAAACTCTTGATTTGTTTTCAGTGAGTTAGCCAAACTCGACCCCTTGGGATTACCTAGTCTAGAAATGACACACTTCACTTTAAAAAGGAAACTTTCTGCTGCTTGACCAAATGCTTCTTCTCTCTCTTAGGAGAGCTACCTTTCTGTCTGTGTGTGTGTGTGTGCGTGCGTGTGTAAATGGGTTTTTCAGGCAGTTTATGTGAGCATAAATTTGTGAAAGTGTGTGTCCTCTTTGTGTAGTCAGGCTTATGCAATGAGCAGAAAGCCAACTCCAAACGGAACAACAAATCTTAAGTCTATTAAAAGCGTGAGTTGGGACCAGGGGGTCTGAAATATTCACAAAGTTAAAATCTTTAAAACACAACTCAAACACTGTTGGCCATGAAAATGTGCCCCATGATAAAAAACTGGATTGCCTGTTCGGTAAACCTATAAAAGCTCCTCAGGGAAGTTGCTGACATGTTTTATATCAGGTACCATGTATTACCACACCTTATGTGCATTCGAGAACTACAGACAATTCACAGATAAATAGTTTCTCAACATTTTGATTATTAAAAGTTTTTTACCCTAATAGGTTTAATATCAATTGATAATTTCAATCAATTTAAGAATATGGCCATGTAAAGTTAGTATCTTTAGCTTATTTTTATCCTTAAAATATTTGTGACTGAATAATTTACCACAAATTATAAACTAGAATAGCATTATGAAGTCTGGCCGATAAGCAATGGAAATCATAAGTATTTAACACATTTTCAGTCCCTTTGCACCCAGAAACATGTATAGCTCATTTTTACTTCAATGTGTTTCCTGTATTTTCTAGTCAAAATGATGCAAACTGGTAAATGTACAGCACTTACAGTTTGTAGCTCTTTTCTATCTTAACCAACAAAGGGTTTTATACTTGGCCTCTCATTCCCCAGTGGTGGAGGAGTTGCCATGCAAGGCGTTCGCCTGTCTGACCAGAAGCTAATTAGTTCAGGGATATTCTATATTATATACACTATACCCTGCATCACTGTTCACATACTTTCTTGCATACTAAGTATGTGTCTACAGGATTTAAAATGGTATCTAATAGGGGGTAGACTAGGATGCAATTATCCTTTAGTGGAAATGTTTTTTTCCTGCTGAAATTCAGCTTTTTACAGCATAACCAGAAGCCATGGCAACATTTAAAGATGTTAAGAGATCACAGCAGAGAAAAAGGCAAAAACTACATAAACAGTTAGTTGTGGACAAGCACAATGGCTTTTCTTTAACACTTTCTATTGTTGTAGCCACTCAAAGCTGCTTTTGAGATTGTTTGCCACTGCCACACTGTTTATATGTTGGATTGCATCTCACGTGGGCACACATGAACACATAGAAGGAACAATATCTGCACATATAGGGTTTAGTTTTTGTGTTTTAGTGCCCATGGATACTTGAAATAGTAGACAGGAGGTACTGTATTTAGAAACGGTACATAAGTTCAGCAGCCAGCCCTTCAGTACCCATTATGATGCCTCGAACGTACGTTTGTCTCAAATAAAGTCACTGAAGCAACTGAAGGCCTTTGCCCCCATTTAGGATTTTCCTGCATTTACAAAAATAGGGTAAGGTCTCCTGTGGGCTCCACAGCATTTCAAGTGTATATAGTAATTTTTATCTATTCATCCACTGAAACATTTAAATATGGATCTGGTACTACACCTACCTGAACTGAAAACAGTGAACACGTTTGTCTTTCTTTAACAATTATTTGTCATCACTTTGAATTTAAACTGAGGCCATTTTTGAGAGCTTATATGATTCCTGTTCAGACACATCTGCTTTGGACTGGCGTTAGAGAAATAACCATCACACTTAACTTCTCGACCTGCACCAACAGAGACAGAACACACATTAAGTGACACCTGGAAAAACCTAAAAGGCATTTTAAAGCCTGATCCTGATTCTCTCTTGTGTATGTGTATGTGCATATTTGTTATCTATGTGCATTTTTGACTTTGTTATGGCTCCGATGTCTTTTTCTGGTGCCGGCTGCCACCTTTTGGTACCTTAGCAAGCGTACAGAAACAAAAAAAACTATCAATTTTGGGCACCTGTCTAGAGGGAAATCAATACAACCAGCAACAAAAACTTCTCTCTTTTGTTTTGTATTTTGCTTTCATTCATATTTTTATCTACCGGAAAAGGCCCCAAGGGCAGTCCGGAGAGTCTGGAGAATTATTTGTTGCACACCTATACACCTGGCTAACACATACAAACAATGGGACAAGGTAAAGGCAAAGTAAACTGAAAGAAATACACATTCATAAATCCAAACGCCATATTTGCACTCACTCAAGTGTCTTTCATGACATACAAACACACCTCACATTTGCCATTCTCTCAGCACATTTACCACTGAAAGTACTTCTTATTCTTTTTATCTGCTTGTTTTAACCACTAACCCGGAAAAACAAAACTGTAAACTCTTTCGCAGCCAAAATACACTAACGGATGCAAACTCACGACTCGCCCAGACCTTCTGTCCCAACTAGCCGACTGCTGCCTCTCTGTCAGTGCTGCCAGTCAGCCAGACGGTCATATTTGTGCTGTCACTTTTTCACAGTCACACTCTGCCAAGAGTCCAATCATCGCATGTTGAAACTGCTCCATATGCAAACACACACGACACATGCACACAAACAAAAACAACACAACAAACCATATACAAAGACTTCAGAGTTAGGTGTGCTGTGCTGCATGAGGGAAACAATACTGTGTATGTGTTGAAGGTTAAAGGACACCTTAAGGAAGGTCAATCACTGAAGCCGCGTAAGTGCTCAACAGGAGGGAGCATTCAAACCCTAAAGACTATAAAATGAACACAAACTGTGTCATTTTATGACTACTTTTAATTACTAATCATATTATGTTGGCATACTGAAACATTCAAATGTGTTAGCTGTAATATTTAAAAAGGCTATAATAGTGCAGAAAAGTGCATAAGATCCAAGTGCGCTTGTCCCTGAACATGAGAGACTAATTTTCATGTAATTTGTGGTCTACTGGTTTAACAGACTGAGAGGAAATCTTCTTCTTTTTTTTTTTTAATGATGGAAGGAAGGCTAGCAGTGAGACATAAATGCATGGCAGCTCTGTGTGTTCTGCCAGTGGGTTAAAATGTCTCTGTTAACTAGTCTACATGAACCTCATCTCTTTCTCTTTTTTTATGCATCAAGCTACCCCTTGATCCTTCCATCCCTCTAATGGGTTCTCCACTTCAGTAAACTCTGTAAAAACAGGAGAAATATGCTTGGGGAATCCATTTGAGGAATTTAAATAAAACTGTTTTTTTCCCTCTCATAATCTAAATTGATTTCTACTTAGCAGAAGCACATTATCCTGGAAGCAGAGCGGAAACAAACTGTCCCACTATGGGCACGGCAAACTTGAACAAACAAAACTTTACTTACTTCTGGTGAGCTCAGTTTGGCTACATGATCTGAATTCGGAAACATTGATGTTAACAATCAGAAGATTTCATGCTACTAAAACTTCTTGGAGGTAAACTGATGTACGATTCTTCATGGCTGCATGGCCGACTTCTTGAGGAGGAGGAATTGTGCATTTAGCATATTTCTTGACGTAAATCGTTCTATTATTTAGTTTTGTGTGCAGGTTTTCCTTTAAGAGATTAACACCAAATAGCATTGACAGGCTCTCATTCCAGCACTGGTGAGGCGCTCAGAAATTGGACAAAATTGCAAGGTCATGCAGAATTCACGCGGATTTGTTCAATTTCCACAAAGTGTTGCAAATGCAACATAACAGACACTAAAGGAATTTAAAAAGTGGTTTCATGCTCCTATTAAATGAATTGAAATTTATTAGCTAGCAAGGTTAGAGTTAGAGGTTAGAGTTAACCAAAACAAACTACGTATCAAGTCAAGTTAAAACTAAATTAAAGACTAAATGAAAATTAATAACTGAAAAAAAAAGTCTTGTTTTAAAAGTAACAAATTAAATACAAATAACAAATTAAAAGATGGCTTATTAAAGCAAAGATGTTTGGAAGAGGTAAAAATGTTGGTCGAAGTAGAGTCATCAGTCCAGTCCTACATTGTAAAGAAGGCTGTTTATCACAAGTTACTCCTGTACTTGTTTACCAAACATTTGTACAATGAATACTTTTATTTTGTGGGCAGTTATCATCAGGGGGAGGAACAGTGAAAGTCTTACAAGGTGTTACTCAAAATCAACAAGAAAATGACATCGGAATGACAGTGACTGTCGACTGGAAACAGCAATTATAAATCTCTGGGATTGTAATAAACCGCCAAGTGAAAATGCTTTAAATAACCAAAGAAAACATCTTTCAATTCCTGATCCTCATGTTTTAGTGGTTAATATTGAGAGGTGACATATGTACTTCTCGTGAACTAAAATAAAACTGTGCAACCTGAATGTTGAAGTAAGTTGCAAGATTATAGATTTAAGGTTATGGATGGAATGTGAGGTGAACAATCTTAAATAAGTAAAAACAAAAAACTCATGTTCTTTTCTCTCAGGCAATATAATTATGTTTACTGTCATAAGATAACGGTTTAGCATATTAATCTTTAAATCTGTCTCTGCCACTCCCTCCTACATCTCTTATAACCCTTTAGCCTTATCAATATCTCCACAGCCAGTTAGTTTTCTACCCTCGCACCACTTCACATTTAAAAGCCACACTCCATTAGCAAATGTACATATTGCCACAGGCTGACATTCTTTCACAAAGCAGAAAAACCGTTTAATTTCCTCTTTCCTCCTTCAGGCTTGGACACCAAGTGCTCTTTAAACAAATGAGGAAAAAAAATGACGGTATTATTTCTGAAATAATAGAGGGTTCAACCGGATGTTTTTCTGAGGCCGGGGGCAACCTGTGGAGCCTCCTGCTCAACTAGTGAAGAGAGGCAGCAGGAGCCATCAGTGAACGTAAAAGCTCCACTCACTCGCAGCTTGGTTTCAGATTTTCATTTGCTTGCTATTAAATTTCCACACTGGCTAATAACAGTTGAGACAGTTATGGACAGTTTCTGTGATGTGGTGGTAAATGAAGGTCATCAGGGGATCTTTACTGAGCTTTGACCAAAGGGGGAAAGCTTGTTTCTTGTCTTTCTTAGGTAAAGAGGGGCATGACTCAAGCAAGGCCTGCTGGATGGAAGAAAAAAAAAATCAAATAAGTTGCTGCACGCAAGAGAGCAGGAGAAGGGCACAAGGGACATCACTGGAGTGAAGTTTTATTAGGTGCCTCTGCCAAGTTTATGGAATACAGCATGGGCTGTGAGTCTCAGTGGGTGTATGTGTGTGCCAGACACAGAATAGATTTTTTGAGCCTGATCCCTCCTATCTATTTCTCTACTGGATCATACCACAGATGGAACAGAGCAGGCAGTCAAGTGTTATGACACTTAAGAAGATATGAGCGTTTCTGACACCATGCCCACTTCTCACTTTAATCCAAACCTTGGATTTAACCCTGGGATAATTCACGCTGCACAAGCCTCTAAGATCTTGAAATCCTTGTGAGGAGGGACTGAGATTATTTCATTTATAGATCTTAGTTTTGCACAGCCAAAATGTTTACAACATATTTATTTAAAATCCTCTGGAATCATTTTTTCCTCAATGAAGATAAATTGTATTCTGTATTCAACATGTTGAATAGCTTGATATTCAACAACAGAAAGTTGCAAAACAAATGTTGTGACTGTGTCCTGAAGTGGGGAATTTTTTAACACCTTTTGTTTCTACATAGAATGTTGTTTAGGGAGGTCATATTGTGCTTTTTGTAATTTTGGTTGTAATTTAACAAAGTTTAAAACACCCGCTCAACGTATGTAGAAGAAATCACACAGTGATAAAATCGCTGTCTCTCTCTCTGCTGTGTCGCGAGCCTTGTCTGAAGTTTTAAAGCAGGCTTTAGATTTTTCTGGACACTGACAAAATAATTTGTGGTGAGACTTTTCTTATAAAAATGTTTTTTCAACTTTCTCTTCAAGCAAACTGGAAGATGACTGCTGATGTTGAAGTTGAAATATGACATGTTACTACAAAAGAGATTTATATTTTGAAAAATGTTACACACAATGAACCGTAGGGTTAGTGTTTCAAGTTCAACTTCCTCCTGGCCCCATGTTGAAGTCTCTTGAGGAAGGACACTGAAAACCAACTTGCCCTTGAGGTTCGTTCCCTAATTGTAAGTCACTTATGATAAAAGAGTTTACCAAATGACAAATGGTATGT
Source organism: Channa argus (assembly GCF_033026475.1). Taxonomy (NCBI): domain Eukaryota; kingdom Metazoa; phylum Chordata; class Actinopteri; order Anabantiformes; family Channidae; genus Channa; species Channa argus. Next base: position 12,986,241 of record NC_090217.1, on the reverse strand, counting down.
GTAGATTCTTGACACAAGACTGGTATCTTCCGGGTAAGGCCAGACTCAGACTGGTCGTTCCTCCCATGAGCTGGTCTACACTAAAGTGAGACGACTGCTGTCTCCCCTGTCAGATCAGATGTCATGATGCTGAAAATGTATAATTTGATTTACAAACAGACTAAATTTGGACAAATCATATCTATGACCATAAATGGGCAAATTCTAGCATATAAAACATGTACTTTAGGTTTTGCTACCAGTAATCCTACAATAAAAATTCTAACAGCCATGAGCTGACTCAAACTCTCTGCCACACTGCATTAGCTCAGTGTTCGACCAATTACTTACTGTACACTTACTGTGCATCACTCATGTACCGAAAGTTAATTAGCAGCTTAAAAAATAACCTGAAAACAGTGATAAGTTCAGTTTTTAATGCATTATTATATTATTAATATTATTATTACCCTCCTGTCTATTTATTTTTTGCTCTGTAGTGAAGTAGAGGTGAGCCAGCTGTAATTTATACAGGCTTCAGGACAGCTGTGCCTTGCAACCCAGAGGTTTACTGCAGTGTTCTTTCCTTTACATATTCACACCTGCTATGGTATATGAACTTACACATATAGACACACAATAGCTACCAACATATGCATGCACACATTCTAGGAACAAACATGCACAATCTAACACAACAAGCATAAACCAACCATAAATGTGGTTTTATCTATGCTACATTAGCTTATACACACACACACTAACACACACACACATTTACACACACACTGGCTGCCTACACTGCAGCCAGTGCTTTGCAACTTAGTATAGCGTTATGAGCCTTCACTTTAGTAGAGTACCAAATAAAGCAGCCATTAATGGTTAAAGTGCCCAGTTGGTAACCTCCCACCAACAGAAAACACAAACAGGCACACTTACACGCACACACACCTTTAATGACATCTTTTCTGTGGCACATTAGCTATTGTTTGGTAATTAATGGAAGAGTCATGGTGTTCAAAAAGCCAGTCTTCTCTCTGCAGACTAGGAGCTGTACACCACAACAATGGCTTAATGAGTAAACACACCGTGCCTCTCATGAATAAATTATTTGTGCCTCGCAATTAATTTTCCCAACTGAAGTTTGAAAAAAGAAGGACTGTTACCAGTCTTCATAAATCAAAAAAAGGGAGGGAGAAAATATGACAGCTACTTTGTGTGTGTGTGTGTGTGTGTGTGTGTGTGTGTGTGTGTGTGTGTGTGTGTGTGTGTGTGTGTGTGTATGTGTGTGTGTGTGTCTAACATCATCTGTAACATCTTTATTATTTGTTTGATTTAATCTCAGTGTATGTGAGTGTGGCTTTGCATCTGTGTGGGCATTTAATTACTGTGTGTTTTCACTTGCAGATTTATCTATGAGGTTACATCTGTTGTTGTCGTTGAGTTCATTTGCAAGTGTTTCCATAAGTTTGTTTATGTTGTGCACAATGCTGTGTTTGTTCCACTTGTATGTTGGTCTTATACAATATTGCACAGTAAACATAATGTATACAATATATGTACCATAATTGCATGAACACATAAAAACTTACTGAAAGGAGTTTCCACGTAATTGGTCGGACCTGTCGTGGGATTCCAGACCAGCTGAGTTTTCGTAGCTCCTCTGTAAAACAAGAGGAAAAAGGTTACGCTTAAGATTCCCCACTAAGCCTGGTCACACAAACACATACAGTATATACACCTGAAGAGCATGCTTGATAACAATGATATAATACATATCCATATTAGCAAATATTCTAGCCAAAGTAAATTTCAATACAGAAAGCCAAAGATATTTATAAACTGTGGTACCTTTACATGTTTCATCTATCACAAAGAAAATCCAAAAACCCCAATCAATTAAAACACAATTTAAAGGGTCCTTGTAGGCGCACTGTTCCCCTGTAACTGGGGCCATATGTGCAGTATCAATAAAGAAAAGCTGTTGTTCTTTTTACATATTGCAAACATTGTAAAAACCAATGCTGAGAGCTGCTGAGAACTGAGAGCAACAATGTCAAAAAATAAACAACTAATGCTAACAGGTAGCTATTTGTCTTTGTAGACATGGTTTCACTTTCTTAATGTGAAGCGTGCACACAAGGAGTGAGAGATTGAGGAGGAGGAGGGATGTCTGCTATTTCCATATCACTAAGGTAACGTCTGTTATCATTCCAATGTCTTAAGCTGTTGCAGCTGCCGCCGCCATCACTCCAGCATCTTGACTGGCAAAGCTTAAACATGTGCAGGCATCTCCAAAGAAACACCTGACAGCTGACTTTACTATCGTACCTCTAGATAACTGCTGCTGATACTGTCCTAGTCACAGCGGAGAAAGCACCAACCTCGATTTAGACATTTTTCATATAACAATCACATTTATTTAATATATATGGCTTAGTCCTAGGTCCTTGTAAAAAAAAATAAATAAATTATGAAATGTGGTATTGCTATTGGGCAGTTAAGATATACGTGGTCTCTACACCACAAGATAGAGGTCTACCTAAAAATTCATCACTGAAATAAAAATGTAAAAATAAGTAAACAAACAGGACTTAATGCAAACACCACAGGTCACATTCACTACTCCCTATATAATGTACACTAAGTGATTCAGTCGACAGTGAGGACACTTACTAATCATTGCATCATCACTTGCAGCTGTGTGAGCTGCACATTGGTAATTTCCTCATCTCTAACATGAGGAGCATTACATTAGGAATGTTGGCAGACAGAAGTATACATTCCATGAAAACCCCACAGAATATGAGGAACATGAAAAGCTGTCAATGACCGGCCTAAACTAGCCAAGGTACCCGCACAGAACTACACTCAGTGGAACCATTCTGCAACTAAGTGCCTTAACAAGAGAAGCAACAGCTGGCCAGACGTGACAAATGCTGCCATCAATTACAGTGCAAAAGACATCTCGCTCAAGCCAAACTCAAACTTTTTACTATAATACATACAAACTGCATGGCCTGAAGATATGTCAAACAGCTCTGCTTAAACTGTACAATTCATGTCTTGTCACAGGTTGTCTACATATCAATAAAACACACACCCCTAGTGAATCATCTTTCTTTAGTAAAGCCACCAGCTGATCTTGCATCGGCTTCATACTCTCCCACTACAAATGTTCATGTTGTGTCAATAAATCAAGATCCAACTTCAGTTGTAAATCCAGACCTTAAGTGTTGAAAACAAATACAAATAAAAAAAGCTCCGCCAAAATGAGCAGGCTATTAATTGCATCTTGTATAATCCAAACTAATACACAAGCATAAAAACACCTTTTTCAGTGGGAAGTCGGCAGAGGTTACTGTTACTGCTTCCAAGAAAAATTTGGCATATAATTCTTTTAAAACCACTACATGACAGTTTTTACCATGATTAATGTGTAGTTAAGCAGGAGGGGATCTGAACGTGTTTTGTCAATTATTTGAGTGGATGACATTATTAACAACAAAATTCTACTGTACCAATTTGTTTTTAAACGACATGCATGCAAAACCAAACACTGACTCAATGGACTAACACATCTGCTGCAATAAAAGAAATAAATTCTTGGACTCTTCATTCTTCCAATCAGCCAGCCAACCATCCATGTCCTCACCTTCAAAATGTACCTTCTTGTGTGCTTTTCCCTTAACTGAAATGATCTGATGGGTTGGAAGTGGATTATTAACTATATTCTCCTCAGGCCATGGTGGGAGAGCCAGCGGGCTATAATATAGAAGAAATCTGATAGAGAGGTGCAAATTGAACTTTTAAATTGGTGCAGAGCAGTTCCCTTTGGGGCCACGCAGAGCCACAAAATATGGCTTAATGTTAGATGCTACATGTTAAATCCAAGCCTATAGTCCTCTCTCTCAATGTGTACTGACAGTCAAAGTTCGGTGGGGACTGATCAACAATAGAGACAAAATACTACTTCTTGTGATATTTAGCAACCTGTGTCTTCAGTTTCATCCTATTTACAGTGAATCAACATAACAGAGTACAATAGAAAGGGTAGACTCTACTTCTCCTGCAACAGAATGAGGTCTTTTTCACAGGGGGAGCTAAAGTTACTGTTTGCGTATTTATTTCTGCCACATGACGTCTCCATCCAGTACCTGGGACCTTTCTTTGGGCTCTGCAGTAGAAGCCAAGTGACACAAGTTTAATCACATTACACATATTCTTTTCCTAAGTGACGAGGCAGCTCATGGCATAAAAGATAATGCATAGTATGTGACTGTATTTTTAGCACTACTGGGTCCTGAAACAGGCATCTACAAATCAACAAGCCCCCTATTAGCCTCCAACAAGATGAGTTGCCACAGCCAAACTGAGCCAAACATAAAAATGCAATGAAAATCACTTCGCTTGTAATTGCACTGCCACCGTTTTACCTGCATTTCCAAAGTGAAGGGAAGAGAGGAAATTGATGTCAGCGCAAACGAAATAGCATTGTCTTAACATACTTTTCTGAGTTTAAAAAAACCAAGGTACCTACTGAATAAGCCAAATTCTTCCTTGACTCTTATTCAAAGCGCTGCCTGGAAATTGATAAGCTTTTTGCACAGAGTGAATTGTATTGATTAGCGCTGCCAAATGACTCTGCCTTGCCTGTTCTTCAAGGCAAATGCAATAGCGAGTCAGTGACAGAGAGCGGAATAGGAAATAGCAATCAGCTAAACAGCAAAGGGCTAAGTCCAATGGCTAAATTGAGTGAAATGCATTAGAGCTTGTTCAGCTGATGGGAGTAGCTATTTGTTCACTATAGTTCCTGTGCATCTTCAACTTCAAAGTTCTCTCTTACCTTGTACCCACTGACTTTAATTATATAGAAATTCAATACAGTGATTGCAGCAAGATTCCCGTGTTGGATAGGGAGTCACTACTCCACGGCTTTGGAAGGTTTTTATTACCCCATGGTTGCCTGATGTTAACAAGTCGCATTTAAAAACAGAGTTTAAAAGGCTCTGTCAGACCTGATTTAGTCTGTAAAAATGTTCCATAGATTCTATGTCTAATAGTTCATACTCTTATTACCAGCAACAAATCCATGGGGCAAGCAACAACTGCCATTCACTTTCAATGAAAATCTGGCATAGTAGCATAGAACACTACAACTTGTGGGACAGACAGTTAACGGATTACGTATTTAATTATGGATTATGCATTTTTTTTAACATGTTATGTAACAAAAATGTTCAAGAAAGGAAAAAAATGACTTGTAAAAACAAACAACACTCATTGTTGTTGTGCCTGCTGGTAGCAGATATGTCAGAAAACAACCATCCATTCATGGCACGACATGAAAATAAACACATTACAACACGCCACCATAACTACAGCTCCGCCAGAACCAAACAATTTGTCAACGTTAGTTTTGAACATACCGTTTGTGTTCTCAAGACTGTAACAAGTGGGAGGCAAACTGCAAGTATGAAATTCTGGGGGTGTGAATTTAGAAAGCTCAAAGCTACATTAGCTGCTAGTAGCCTAAAACAAACTGCTGCCTTGAGGGTAATGCAGAGTTTAAATAAGTTTGTTATATTTTATATAATTATAGTATTTGTGACATTTCTTAGCTGTTCATTTTGAGCCTAACAATGCAGGAGGTCAGTTCCAAATTAGAGGGATGGTGCTATTTTTCAGTTTTAGCAGTAAAAAAAAAAATCTTGCAATATGTTGTGGGACTTACAGTACATGGTATAATACAATATTGATGCCAGAACAAGCTACTGACACTGTGGTACCATCTCTGCATTGGAAACGTTGGCCAGTCCCAGTGTGGTTCATTAGGACACATCAAATTTTGCAGGCTCACAAAAGATTGATTTAGGAGGGCATCTCACAGCACATGTGCAGACATTTTTCAAATGTTTATTAACTTTCAAAGCTCCTCTTTACTGACTACAGGATGAATGTTAACATTTTGACCCTCTGTGTCCAGTATGTGTGTGTAAGTTCATTAACTTGAATGGACCATCAAGCTGGTTGCAACTACATACGTATGTTGGTGGGACAGCCTCAGTGAAGTTTTGTGAGTCCAAGTCTTTAAGGGGGAAAGCAATGTCCTGTGGCATGTGAACCTCGATATTCATTACACTAGCCAAGAGTGTCTCTGCTCTTGTCCTGCACCCTTTGAACCTTCATTTGCACTGTCAGATGAAGAAATGAGTCCATGAATCTTGTGGTCTCGGACTTAATTAAAACTATGTTATATTCTCTGCCTGGCATTAATCTCACCATAGGGGGTGTAGACAGAGGGGTGAAAAGGTGTAAGACTCACATTGGCTAACAGTCCTCACATCCTGCTGCTACACACTTATCTCCAGAAACCCCTACTGTCCCCTCTGGCCAAACAGCGTGCACCTTATAAAGAAAAGAATGTGTGAACTATAGAGGCTTGTGTATGTGTGTTGGCATGAAGAGGTGTGTGGAAGGAGCAAGGGGCAAATGTTTACTTGTCACATTGTGGCCAGCAGAAGACGCAGATGCACCCATCAGACCCATATCCTATCAGAGATGATGCCTCTGCTCCTGCAAACTTCTCACTTCCAAATCCTTTCCAGCCAAATCCAAAATACAGTTACCCCAACACCGATGACTTCTAGACCCACAGCTTGACTGTCAGACAAGTGATACCGTACTGGTAAATAGGGGATAGAAGAAATCTTTAGATATACTGTACCTCTTACAGTTTCACACATTTTAATTAGCCCAGGGCTTAAAGGCTGCTTTGAGAAGAGATTTCCACAAAAAAATATGTATTTCACAATCCATCTGTAAAAAGGACTCGAGTTGATGCTTTATTCTAATGCAAATACCCTCTCACAGGAAATCTGTCTATACCCCATTTCCTAAATGCTCACTATATCTGTGCTCATCTCGATCGCAATTCCTGAGAAATAATTTCTGCGGAATAAAACTCCATTTCCCACAGCAGACTAAGATAGAGGGTGACATGAGCATAGTTGACGAACAGCCTAAATTGCAGATGTCGTTTCATTAGTGTGAGGCTAGCTCATCTCTCAGTAAGAATATCTGACTCTCTAGGGCATCTTGTGTGCATTATGACTGAGACAGCCAGGACCTCACTGCACTGGAATAAATTAAAGGCACTTCATGACATTTTGAAAATTAATCTGTTGTTTTTGCTCAGCAGGCACTTGTCACAACGTGGGCGAAAAACTTTCCTCGACTGTCCCAGAGGCTACGAGGGACTAGCTGCCCCCGTCACATTTCGTGAACAAAGTTAACAATGCAAACAAGCCATTTTTAGCTGACAAATTTGTCACTCCCCCGTACACATAGTAATTTACAGTCTAATCACACTAGAGGCAAACACTTCAAAGTACACATACTGTATAGAAGTGCAAGCGGGGGACAAGGGAAAACACAATTTTCCTATTGAGACCAATAAAACATCATATAATTACATATATGCTTTGGAATTAGATTGATCACTGTGGTGGGTGTTTATCATGTTGGCAGGCACAGACCTCAGGGGATTGGTCTGGTGAGGGAGTTTCAACCGCGGAGAAGCTAGATTCCGCTCTGGCATAAATAACACCTGTAACACCAGAAATGTGCAACTCAAGGACAACTGCTTTCCTCTGTGTGTCTACTGTATTCCATAATGCATGAACTTACAGGGGTGCACTTTGTCTTGGCTGGAGTAAAGCTGGGGACTACAGGGGGTGATCAGGACACCATGTACCTTCTGTTGAACACCCAACAACAGCTGCTCTGGTGTGGGACCCTCAGAGGTAATGAATGCCTAATGACTCTTGAAACATTCAGAGGGCAAAATATAACTAAATATCATGTTTTTATTTCATTAAAAATTACTTAATGGCTAAGATAACCAAAACTATTTTACAGCAGCAGCTTGAGACTAGTTAAACAGAGAGGGAAGGTCATGTCAAACGAATACAACATGTAGGCTTCCAGTGGAGTCACTCGTGTACCTTTGCCGACAGCAGATCCAAAGAAGCATGTGAGTTGTGTGCCTTGATAAAAGCCACCTCAGCTGTATTGTACGTACTTGCCGAGGGAGGAGAGAATGTGTCTTATTCACCTCCCTGGCCCAGATTCTCTTAGCATACATGGGAATTTTTACCACTTGCATGTGGGTCAAAAGACCATTTCGGTACCTTTTTAGCAATGCAGTGCATTTTCACTGGCAAGGTCCTAACGACTACCAAACTAGCACATGACAGTGTCTACAGTAAACCATCAGGTCCTCTATTGTACTTGTTTTTAAATACATTTATATTGATTGTTACTGTTTATTGACGCAGTTGAAAATGGCGGTCACCATTCTATTTTGTGATTTATATTTTTAAATGTGTACATGTATTCTAAAATGTTTGGTAAGTAGTGATACCCATACCCCAAATGAAGTGCCACATGTACCAACTTGATATAAACAGCCCACACTTTTCTCCAAAACTAGACCTGTGATTCCATTTCAACTCTTAGATGAAGTGGAGTCATGGGTCAAGTAATTATCCAGATGTGGAAAAATCCTTACTGTATTTTTATTTCCCACAGACTAATATATATGAAAAGAGCAGCATTCAATCTTTCCATTTGAGAAGCAGCAACTATGTTTGCTGTTTTCACTATAACAAGAAACGTTTGTCCTTTTTATAAGAACTTCATCACAGACATTGACAAACTGAACCCCTTGCTGGTAACTTACCATGGAAAGCATAGTTTTTTTTTTTTTATTTGGATCATTTAGGAGTAGTCTAACTTTCTCAAAAACATAAGTCTTTCAAAATCTACACAAGTGCTGCAGTGGATGCCAACTTGCCTTGGAATGTGTCCGAACAGACAGCAGATGAAATAAATGCCAGACATGGTACCAGGACTTTGTCTATACTGCTTTAAAAACTGCATTTATGCTCTCATTTTGATTTCTCACAATAGGCACATATACAATTAAACGCAATTACTCTTTGCCCCTGAGTGGATGGAAATAATGTCTGGCAGAGTGGGAGCTCCTACTCTACACAACCAAGCAATATAACAAAAATCAAATGGAGTAACGTGCGTGTATGTGCGTACCTATAAGCGTGTACCTGCACCTCTTCCATGTCTGCCTGTCCAGCTCCCTGTCAGTCAGTCTACCTGTCTGTGAGCGTGGTTCTGTATGAGGGCCAGTATGAAGAAAAGACGATAGCGAGAAGGGAAGAGGTGCTGTCAGTCAGTGCTGGCTGAGCAGGGAGCTGATGGGAGCAGGAGGGAGGACAGTTGGCAGGCCGGAGCCATGCACTATTCAGGCATCATTCAGACGGAGCGCGACCACTGGGGCAAAACACCACAAGGTTCTTGGCACCACACATATTTACTCATGTGACTATACAGCACACACACCTGCCAAAGCTGGGTTTCATGTTCTGCAACTGCAGCTGCCTCAGCAGATCAAGAATCAATTTTCACATATACTTTCACCTAGAACGGAAAAAGCACAACAATCAGTATTTTCAACTCTTCCCTTAAAATTTAGGGGTACGTAATCCAAAGCACCCCTCTTGGGTTGCACTGCTATCATAGAATGTAGGTAAATCTCATCCTTTCTTGCAGGCACTCGCCCAGTGACATCTGAATCTGTTTTGCCCATAAGGTCAGGAAAACAATACAATCAGGACAGACACCTTTATCATGCAGTGTATTAAAAAGTTAAGCTCTCCCCTATAAACCTTGAATGCTGTGACAGAGTCCTGAACGATCTAACTCATCTAAAGGACAAAGTGATGACGCCAGGGAGCAGACGGCTCGTAAACTAATGGGACTCTTGTAAAAAGATACTCCCCCCTGGATTATACCTGCTCAGGAGGCCTGATGGATGGCCCAGATGGCTTGGAAAGGACACAGAGCATAGAAGACCATGCAGGTGTGGGAATGTGTGTATGGGGGTTCTTTTGTGTGCCATAACAAGGACTTGCATAGTCAATTCCCTGGAGCTTGCCCTGCCTTTATCTGATTTAGATGAAACAGCTTCTAAAATATCTGACCTAGTGACATATTTTTTTAATTTATAAAAAAGCTGTGTTATGTGAAGGTGGTAGATATATCGGTAGAAAACACATTTGGACATTTCAGCTTTTCTAAACAAAAAAGTCCTTTATTTGCGAAACAAAATTAGTCCAAATAAGTGCTGCGCTATTAATCTAAATGCAATCACAATGTCTGCCTGTGCGAACGTATAATCGCAGAAACATTGCATTAAATGTATATGCAACTTGATGTGAACATGACAACCTATTGTCTAGGTGCCAATTGTTCTTTATCTTGGTCCCTAATAAACATGTCTTCTTCACCAATCCATGTAGCTCTAATGCAGATCTAAATAATAATGCGTGAACACAACTGGATGTGAAACTCTAACTGACAGTTAATGCAGAAATGTTATAGATATTTGCAAACACACTGTCCAAAACAGACTACAGCAACAGACAACAGATCAGACCCTACCTTTCTAAATAAGCTTCCCAACTCGTGTGCAGGCACTACTACTTGCCTTGATTAGTGTAATATCCTGACAGGACTACCAGCATGCACAATCAAACCTCTCCAGCTGATCCAAAATGCAGCAGCTTCTAATTTTTGATCAGCCAAAGATGACACTTCACACGACTTTTCATCAGCTGATGCTTCCCGCATTGGGTTCCAAGCTCTGACTAGTCAACTCAACAGCCCACATTTCCTGAACAACCTCATCCGAGTCTACAATCCCTCTTGCCCACAGCATTCTCCCAATTAATGATGTCTAATAAAAGCAAAGCTTTTAAACTTTGCGGTCCGACGACCGGTGGTGGAACAAGCTGCCTAACTCTGGAAGCTCAGCAGCCTCACTCCCAATATTTGAAAAAGGTTGCAAATTCTCTTACGACTTAAAAAAGGACAAATTTTTCTAATCTGGCCTTTATGTCTCACAAAACCGTTGTTCTCATGGCATTTTGCTTTCAAGGCCTTTTTCATTACTTTTAAGTCGGAAATGTGGAAAAAGAAAGAAGTCTGAAGGCACTTCATCTCACTGCAAAACTGACATTTGCTTTTATTTAATTTCCTGGTATTTTATAGGCTAAAAGTCTATAAAATAATCAAGATAAATTCTTAGTTGTGCCCCATACTATAATATAGCATTGGCATTTGTTTCCTCAAAAATAAAAAGCAGTATTATCTCAGGAGCATCTCTTGTGCTTTAATAGTTTTGAAATCATTAGGCACATCAAATTAATCTAGAGTATCAATATACGTCAATTATCCACAACATTAATACCACCTGGGGTCAGCCTGAGCACTCACCAATCTGTGTCTACACAGGCCTGTACACAGTAAGCTATAAAGTACTTTGTTTTCTGAAACCTGTAGTTCATCACCAGCATGAATTGAAAAAAAAAACATGTTGCCAAAAGCAAGTAAAAGTGGCATTAATGATGTATAATCTTAACTACCATTTAGGTAGACTTTAGAAAAACCGGTAAACCCAAACTACCCCTGGCTATTACAGGAAGAATTCTCCTTTTATCTTAAAATGCAAGTTAGTAAATCACTAAATGTAAATAAGAAATTGTAGTGTTAAACCAAAACCACTGGCAGTAGAAAAAAAAAGATAGGAAAAAAAACTTCCCAGTGGCCAAGAGAAGGCAGGTGTGAACTGGAAGGGCTGAAGTGTTCAGTCAAGCTTCTCTCAGAAAAAGAAAGGATGAAAAATTCACATGGAAGCCCACATGGTGTAACATATGAATAAATAAACTAAGCCAGGCAATCTGGGAGGCTACTGACACAGGAGACAGCTGGTGGTTTGACCAACCTTATTAAGTCAGGTGTTTTGCCTGGGGACATGCTAGGAAGCAGCACACACGCATGCACACATATACAACTGACAGTGGAGCGTTTTAAAGATCCAGTTCGGATACTTGTACAGAATACCGGTCTTATCAGTGGATTTTATTAAAGTCCTAAAATAAAAAAAAGAAACTTTCACCTAGAAGCCTTGTGTGTGTAAAGTCTCCATATTTCCCACGGATCCACCTACAGTACTTAGCCAGTCTAATACTACATTATCTCTTCTTCTACGCTCTACCAGCCCATGACACACACCTCTGAAATTGTCACACATGGACAGTGCTTTCAAACAAGGCTTTAAGACAGAGCTAAATTGAATTACATCGCCACTTCCCTCTTTGATGGCAGCTATTAACTTGGCAAACAGTGCTGATGGTAAGCCTATCATATGGTGGCTGCTGTGTAACAGGATTGTGGATTGCAGCACTAGTGAGTGTGTAGTGAGCAGTGGCAGAACGTAGCAAGCCTCCTAACCGGAGTTGCTGCAGTGAGGGTGATGTCAGTTGGGGAAAAACTGTACTGCAGCACCCCCAACAGAGGGCAGAGCCATACCGACAGACAGAAGGCAAAGAACAGAGGTGCATGTGTATGTATACATGTGGGCAGTTATTTGCTTAGTATTCTGTTTTCTTATAGTTGTTTCTTTTGTGTTTGGATTTTAGGTATGGACTCAATGGCCTGAAGATGTTTGGCATTGGTTTGTGAACATGTGTGTGAGTACATTTGTAGTTTTATAAAATGATCCAACAAACAGGAAACTGAAAGAGGGAAAGAATCAAGAACCGAGACAACAATAAAGAAAGGAACTGATGAAAAGGGGAAGTGAAAAACAGAGTAAGGACAAATTGCCAGGAAAGAGAAGAGGAGAAAGGACGATTGCCATAGCAACAGCAGTATTTCTGCCATCCAGCAATAACTGCTTGATGTCAGATGCCAGCTCTTCTATTAAAAAGAAAAAGATATGCACAAAGTCTGTAAAATCTGGCATTGTGATTTATAGACGATTATAGAGCAAGCGGCTCTCAGAAAGTAGACTGAGCACAGTCTGGGGGAAAAAACATTACGATAGATGCAAAAAAACAAACACACACACACACACACACACACTTTCACACACACATTTATGAAAAGAGCTATCAGAAAAATAAATAGGTTTGTTTTTAAGCAGCTGCAAACTGAAAAGCTCAACTGTATAACAAACTACCGAAAAATGTCACACTGTCTTGTCCAGCCAAGGCATTATGGGCGGGCCCCTGGGGGCCACGTCTGCTGTGACCATCTAAATTACACAGCCATGACTTTTAACAACAAGCTGTAAATGTTCTATTTATTTATGGAGTCTAAAGGGCCAAACTGGAAGGCTGGTTTATTGGATCCGTTCAGGACGTTGCTACTCTTACTTTTAGACTGGGTGTTGCACAGTTTGTGAGTTGTCCCAACTTTTCTATGCACAGACATTGGGCACCCTGGTGTTTTGTTTTCCTACAAAAACAAAGTAGAGCAGTTTATGCACACACACTATATATATATATATATATATATATATATATATATATATATATATATATATATACACATACACATATATATATATATATATATATATATATATATATATATATATATATATACACATACACATATATATATATATATATACACACATATATATATATATATATATATATATATATACATATATATATATATACACATATATATATATATATACATATATATATTTATTTATTTATTTATTTATTTATTTTTTAAGGTTTTAAAACACAGGCTACTCAGATTGTGTAAAAGGTTTGATATATTGAAAAAAAGAAATCAGAACCAAGAAAATGTGTCAGTCATATTTCAACACTGACGCATGGTAGTGTACTTACGGTTTTTCTTTTAATGCATTATGTATTAAAAGTAATTACTCAACTTGTAATGTTTACGTGTTGAAGTGGATTGTGCAGCTCACTTAAAGTGAAAAATTGATTTATTTTACTCAGTCCTGCATTGACATGTACCTTAAAGGTACATATGATTGCCCCTCTGTCTGTGTACTTACATTCAAATGGCTGATAGTGTATTTTTCATTGCGAAGCTCGCAGGTACTGAGGATCAGCGATAGGTGTGTTTTAAATGCAGCATCTCTTTGCTTCATCATCTGTGATGGTATGATATTGGAGGCATACATTGGTATTTCAGAGAGACACATGCTGCCATCAAGAAAATATCTTTTCCTGGGAAGTCAGTAGATATTTCAGTGTTAGGCCTCATTCTGAGCGTGGCTTTGCAATCAAAACGTATTTGTGTGTGACTGGTCTGCCGGCAGTCCACATCCGTCTTCTTTTGACAAAATATTGCACATAATGAAGACGAGAACCAGACCAGCCATACTGTTGAGCAGGCCAAGTCTTGCATTCAGCAAAATAGGTCAAATATTCCATTTGCAAAAGTGTGACAATCAATTAATTATTAGAAGAAAAGTGGTGTAACACAATAATAAACATAATAATAATAAAAGAACCATAAAATGCTAAAAAGACAGCTATACTTTTTGATACAAGTTTCAGTTTAAACATCCAGAAACACAATCCGTTTTGTGAGGTGTAAAGTGAAAACAATTTTACCTGGAAGCAAAACAATTTTTTCCAGTAGCTGGCTAATTAATAATGGGCTCCAAATTCAAGCTGACAATTTATGTAACAACACGGCTGCATTTTACAAATAACACCACTGTGACAAGTGTTGTAATCACACAAAGGGAGACTCATAAATGGATGGCTATATATTTTCTCTTTTCCGTTAGTTTCCCAGCTGAACTGACAGCCTCTTTACCAAGCGTAGAGGGGGGTGCTGTGTTCATGTTCACTCGAGAGACCACCGTGCCTCAGGACATCAGCAATAATTAGGTGAGATCAATCAACCTACCCTGACTCATACATGGGTCATCACCTTTTGAATGACCTTACATGCTAAACAGACAGCCGTCACAACTGTCGCAAGCCTCAATGGAGAGCGAGAGACAGAGAGTTAAAGAGACATAGAAAGCAAAAGGGACAGTGGTGTTAAATGTGAAAGCAAAGGAGATCAGGAAGCCAAGGTGGACATATTTAAAGAAGAAAAGAGGTGGAAATGGATGAGCAAGTGTGAAAAGTGCTGCTTTTCCCCACCATCTATCCACTTCAATTTAGCACTCATTTCTTCTTAAAGTTCTACAGCAAAGTTTTCTGTTACTGAAGGCATTAAGAGTAACGTCATGCTGCCTAGTGCAGTCTGCTATGCTGCCTGACAGGACTGACTAGTCTGTAACACAAGGTCGATTAGGCTAAGTTAAGGGTACATTAAGTTTGAAAAACACATGTTCTCCTACTGACCAGCATGAGACACAGACAGATAAACTTGTTGACTGGCAGCCTTGACATATCAGGGGGCTTGGCTCAAAAACATGGCTTTCTGAGCAATTAATTACACACTTTAAGTGAACAGCCAGTCGATGTATCATCTCAGCTCTCTCCTACTTCCTTTGAGCTCAAGCAATACTATTATTTACTTCTGTCCCAGAATTTTTGTCACATTGTTCATGCTTGAGGATAGTACCGATTTTTTCTGTTTTTTCCTTTTTGTATTCTCATCTAAATCACTTTCTTTGCTGCTGCAATGACCCAATTTCCCCACGGGGATCATTAAAGTTTCATCTTATCTTATCTGCCCCTATCCCTCTCCCCTCCCCAATCACCCCTCATCACTTGCACCCCCCCTCCCTCAATCCTTCACTTAATTATGTCCTGTGAATGAAGTTCATCTTTCATGCTGCCAGCAGCCAGTAGCGTAGCTCACACGTTCTGGGATATCTAATCATGCTGCAGAAACTAAACTAAATTTAGACAGCCAGCTTGTGATGCCTGGCAGGCCCTAATAGGGGCTGACATCTCAAGACACACTGCTGATGTACAGGATATACTTTGCCTGAGCAGGCCGCAACCACTGTTGACTAACACTGATGACCTGTGAACCAGTTTGTTTTGCTCAAAAGTTTTCAAGGGGATCGCACACACGGAGGTGAAGCGCTGTGCTGACTAAGGCCATTCAAACTTAATGGAATCCAGCATTTACATTTTAGGATCTTAGCCAATGTTTTCAGTGTGTTTACCTTACAGTTATGTACATTCATGTGGCAAGTGCAAAGAGCTCCAAGGGATACAAAAACATAGTTTTATTAAAGCCATGTCTAATGATGGTATACTGTAGATATAGTGTAGAATTGTGGATGCCGGTTAATTTTTATATAATACAATATATATTTTGTTCTTTACACATTAAGGTGTGTTTCCAGATCTTGATGAAAACTGGTGAGCCTAGGCATTCTGCACACATACTGCTCATTTGTGTATGTAAAAACATTTTAAATTACCATGAATAAGTATTAGTTGGTGCAGAAGACTGTACTTGTAAACATATATATAAATTAGTGGGTGTGGGGTTAGTGGAAAGTGAGGTTAAACAAACTACATCTTGAGGTTAGCAGCTGAAGGCCACATTAGCAGCCCAAGCATAAAATGGCTAAATATACAACTGAACTGGACCTGTCAAGCTGTATTGTGGGCAATATATGGAGATATACAATATTTTCCATTATATACATGTACACACACACACACACACACACACACACACACACTATTCTTTTTTAATATGGTAAATTAAAGCAACACCATTATTTGAGAATGGAGGTTATGGTATTTAAACTGTGTCATTTCTGCAGTGAAATGTCTTAGATGCACTCTTTTGCATTTAGCATATTTGGGGTATTTAAACAGGCAAATAACCCATTTTCTTGCTAGGCACTGCATTTTTTAAATTCTCTCCACTGTTCTCACTTCATGCTCCCCTTCTGTCAGGCACACTCAACACACCCACAAAGAAAACAGCTTCACAGTCTGCATCTTACATAAAAATTGAGTTTTGCAGTGCAGAGAATTTAAGGGTTGACCTGTGCTCCCCAAAATCTATATCTAAAAATATATAAAAATATCTGCAGATTCTTCAGCAAACTGTGCATATCTGAATTATATCTGAGTGGATTGCTCAGCATCCATATTTGATCACATAACAACTTGTCTGTAAATTACGGACCAACCAATCTCATCTGATAATACCTTTGATGTAGTTTAACTTAATGTATGTAATGTAATGATGTATTAACTTAAAACGAGGGAATTGGTGTAACAATTCTTTGAGTAGCAGTCGCCAAAAGTTTGTTCCAGAGGACACAAAGTCAACTGTAAAGAGGGAGGTCTGCGAGGATTTCATGGCCACTGGGGTAGCACTGGTAGCACATAAAGTCTCAGGGGCTGGAAAAACAATAAAGGCCTGTCGTTTGGTTAGAACAAAGGGCTGTCATTTGCGTTTGTTGTTGCTGGTATTTTTTTCCCTCCTTGTAATCTGCATGTCCAGATGGCTGGATGACTTTTCCCCTTACAGCATCGTTAAAAGCGCAGCACAGCTGGCAAATTGGGAAGGAGAAAACTAAAGAGTGAGAAGCAAAAAAGTGCAAGGAAATAAAAACGTAAAAAAGCTTATAGAAAAAAAAAAGGGGGGAGAACTAGAGAAAAGCTGGAAAATGTGGAGTGAATGTGGTAGTCGATTGGAGGAGTTTTTCTTACCCAGATCTGTGTTGGGTCCAGTCAACAACTGTTTAAACTTATCCAGACGGGACGCCTCCCTCTCAGTCATTGCCGGGGTGCCAGATGTGTTTTGGTCAGCCATGCGAGCCACTAGTGGGATAACGGGCGGCCGGTGGGGCAGAGACCGCTGTCTGTGGAGGGCTGCATCTGGTGGAAGGATGGAGATAAGAAAGGATGAGAGGTTATATAAACACATACACAGCTGATGGGAGGGATAGGGATTTCATACAGTTAGTAACAAAATAGTTAGCTTGTTTTGAACTGCTTATTCAGGTTCTCGGAGCTCATAGTTTTCATCTTACAGGTCTAAACAATATTACCAAAAAGCACTTAAGAGTAGGAATGTGGCAAACATTGCAAAATACCAGTAGGAGCTTAAAAGCCAATGGGATGATTGTCTTTTAGCTGTAACACTCTATGGTTCCTTAGATGTTTTTCTAGTGGTAACAAATTAATGTAATCAATATAGTTACTGTGTCTTGCTTTGCAATGAGCCTCCAGGATGGCAGCAGTTGTTGCAATTTTTTTTTGGATTCAACCGTAAAGCCTCTGTAACAGCTACACAAACACATTAATTCAGTCTGCTGAGGGCCACATGTTCCCCCAGCTGTGCTAAAAGACAAACAATCCCAAAAAACAAAGTTAGGAACAAGCTGGTGAGGTCGGGACTTCAATGTGGAGAATGATGCTCCTTCTTTCACACTAAGCACTAAGCAAAAGTTCATAAAGAGCCCTGTGAAGAGCACGGCCAACATTTCCCAGTGCTAAAGCAAACCACAGCTCAGCTAGTGTGTGTGGACAGAGACACACAAATGCTCCATAGCATTTAACATGACTGGAATGCCGCCTATTTTAATACCCATTTCCGTTTTACAGGAACTCATAAAAAGCTACAGATATGTTGTCAACTGCTTTATTTGCACTTACAAAAATTAAAAAACATTATTAAAGCTAGCAGCAGCTTCTTTGTGCTAAAAACTTGTGTGTGATTTTTAACAATGAGTTCCTTTTATAATCAATTTAATAACTTGAGTTTATTTTAAAAAAACGCAAGTTAGACAAAGTTCTTCATCTTCCATTGTCTGTCATGGTATACAATATCAATTATTACAAGAAAGGGAAACAAATACATGCAAACTAGAATCAGATTTTTACATAACAGTTCTGGACATATATAGAATTTATATTCATTGTCTAGCTATGCAACTGCTGTCATAACATTCAGTAACATCTTGCGTCTGTGTGTTTACACATACTGCCTATTTTTATTCTTTAGTATTGGCCCCGTGCAGCCTAGTAAAAATAAAAATGGAGGCGAGCAGCAGTAGTGCCAAGGGTTACTAGAAATTAGTTGGACTTTTATGGATAAAGGAAAGAACTTAAGGACACGTATGCTACCACAGTTGCTGCTGACATATCAGAATAAATACAAAAACAATGATGGAGTTCTATGCTCTGAAAGACAAATAATAAATCTCATTTGGTCTCAAATGGAAATAAAAAAGATTTGATGAAGAAGCATAAATGAAGCCTAAGAGCCTAATGGCATTATCTAAATAGTCTGGAACAAGTGTGTTCACTCTATTCTTGTTGCCAAGATCAGGACCAGGAAAAGTATGCATAAGTATGCATAACATAAGTTTTGAATATATACACTTCAGTGTTTTGCTGCATACCAAGAAAATTTTCCAACAAAGAGGAAATAGGTCCAGCTGACATGACTCAACCTTCCCATAACCAAACCTGGATGACTGAGAACCTTCAAAGACACAATGCTCAATAAAGGCCCCAGAGGTGTCGGCTTACATATCCCTGTATCCATTTATGACCTGAGAGAACATACGGGCCACTGCTGTGTCTTCTCTAGAGAGATAAGAGGAACTGCCGTAGGCTACAGGCTGCTTACTGCATGTTATCTGTATCTAAACAGGACAGCAGACACTAAGGCAGACGAGCAGATGACCTGCCAGACAGGACAACAGCCACTGATCCATTCATGATGTACAATGTCAGCCACTATTCCAAATACAATCTATAAAGGAGGAGTGGACTCATCTCCCCACCTCTAGCTCTTGTATGTGTTCACACAGAACACAGCACTACTTCAATGTTTTCTGCTTTCCTTTAAATGAATCGTTTTAGAGGATTTATTATCTGCATCTGCAAACTGCATCAAACCCCCCGTCTAAACCACAAGTAAATCCAATCAAAGCCCAATACTGACACTGTATCCGAAAAGAGTGATAGCATCTACCAAATATTTTTCAGCCACTTCTCCACTGTTTGGCTGTTGAATGACTCTGCTGGAACATGATAATATTTGAATGTGGTGACACAAAGCAGCTGTGAGGCCAGAGTAAATAAATAAAAACAAAGGATAATCACTGTAGTTTGTGGACCAATTGTTTACTAGAATCCTGAAAATTCTATTCTATTTATGGCATAATATTAAAAGTCATTATAGTGACACATCCTGTGCGTTTTGCCACTTTTAGCCCCTATTTACTACTACTACTAGATGAAATGGCTAAACACCTTATTTATAGTAAGATCAAAATAAAATCATGCAACAAGAACAGATACAAGCAGAACAAAACAATAAAACTAAAAGGGGTGATGGATGAGAACTGTCTTCCAGTTTTGCAGATTGACTCTTCAGAATATCCTTGGCACTGATTCTCTCAAAGGAAAAACAGTCTGACTTTTAGTATGCAAGTGAGCCAGACAGTGAAAAATGAAGGTCACTAACCTTTAGGTGACCCAATTGGTGCTTCACTGTGAGACTTCACTAAGCGGCCATCACTGTAAGGGCTGCTCTGGGAGGCAAACGACAACTCGGGGTTGGTCACGTCTCCCTCCTCTACCCTGTCCTCCTCTTCTTCCTCATCGATCTCCTCCACCTCTGCCACCTCCTCCTCTTCTCTTTGTTCCAGCTCTGTTGTGTCATCCTGCCTCTGTTTTTCCTGCTGTTTGCTGTGATTCTCAATCACCTGTAGAGTTTACAGAAAATCAAGGTGTGTCACTGATAAAGCTGAGGTTTTGTTGATTTAAATATGAGCCATAACACGATGTACAGTTTCAAAGGCCACCTTCACATGTTTTCAACCTTCTATCTAATGTTCTAGTTTGGGCAGTATATGTAAATATAGAGTTTTAAACAGCTTTTTGTCTTTCCTATATTAAAATACCTCTCTTCTTCTGGTGGACAGATTCCTTTGGATGATATAATCTGGAAAGTTTTTCAGTTTAGTTTGCAATCTAGAGGACCAGGTCGACCAAGCCTAGAGAATCTGTAGCATGAGCAAATAGATAACATCTTCCAACCTGAAAATAGCTCATTCAGATGAGATCGTCTGGAGGGGTTTCTCAGCGAGAAGCAGAGATATATTTTAAATATCGGGAAAGCAGAGGGAAGTTTAATACCATTCATATACTGTATGTCCTCCCAAAAGTAGACTAGCCCTTCAAGAGACACACACACTCCAATCCAACCAAAAAATTTGATTTATCTGCTCGGCCTGTTGAAAACTGCTTTATAAACGAATGAATCTGTAATCAACTGTGAATCAATTCAAATGGATCAATCAAAAGGAATAGTTGCAGAAATTATATAAGTAGTAAATCTCCCTATAAATAGTGGCTACAGAAATACAAGTATATGATGTTAGAGGATGATTTTGCCTCCTCTGAATGTAAGCCCAGAAAACACACCTATTACACCAACTTCATGAAAGACAAGAATAATACTTGTAATTATGAAGTCTGTGCACAACAGTGATGTGACTTCAAAATTATTAGGTAAAGTAAATATTAATAGAGGAAAAACACAGTCTAAAATGTTTATGGGACTTGACTAAATGCACAAAATTCAAATGACTAAAATAAAACCAGGTGCTAAAATGAATAAGGCTGTGTTAAGACAGACAATAAAAAGGCACTTTAAATAACCTTATTTTAAATTTCCATCATTTCAAAGGCATTAACTAGCACTTGTTTTATTATTGTATCTAAATATGCCTTGAATTATAAAGTGAACTATTTACTAGAACAAGAGACTGTGGGATGCAAACATTGGTGCTTTAACCCATAAGACACTGGAACAGACTGCCAAATGAAGCCTTTGACAAAGCTTATATGGTAGAAACCCATTTATCCTCCTTAATTCTTCTTTCACAATCAACTCACAATCAAATCACCTTATTGGCCGTCTCCATGACCACCTCAATGTTGAGGTTCTGGGCAGCCATGGCCAGCAGCTCATCATCATCATCCCCCACATCCCAGGCATCACTTGTAATACTCTCAAACTCCTGGAAGGTGGTAGCCTTCTTGGGCTTGCCTGGTGTGGCTGGAGGAGGCTTGTTGCCTGCTTTAATTAGACTGGAGCACAGAGCCAGCCATGAAGACAGAGAAGATAAGGGAAATAGGATGTTATTCACAAAATTGAAAGTAAAGGTAAAAAAAAAAAAAAAGAGTGCGAAGGAGGAGTAGGGAATGGAAAACAAATTAGGGTGAACAGGCAGGGAAGGAAAAAAGAGACGGAGATAAAGTAAATAAACACAGTGGGGATCAGTTGATGAACAGTTTATCATTTTGACACTGGCAGGTGGGCAATAAAATAAATGAACACACGCTTTGAAAAAGAAAAAGATAAACATGTAATTTATTAACATTTGGCTGAACAAAGTCTGACGTATTTCTACATACTACACACAGACACTGGCCTTAGGAAGAATTACAAGAAATTCAAAACACTCTCAGTAATAACACACAGACGTGTGAGTTAACACCACTACATATAAAGACTCTTCCTTTTAAACACTTAAATCAAAAGCAGGTCTTAAATACCTAACAAGAATGGATCTTGCTACATTTAAAAAGATACATTTCGAATGGCTTTCTTTGTGTTGCAAGGACACTGTTACTAAAGACCAAGAAATTCAACAAAGAAAGAGAATTCAATTAAACTCAACCTTTGCTGTTTTATCAGTCAATGCTGAAAAAAAGGCAAAAGAGAAGAGAGAGACGGGGCTCGAGCGGAGAGACAGAGGTGCTCTTATTTCTTGCAAAAACAAGGGTTCCCATAAAAAAAAAGAGTCAGTTTTCCATGTTATGTTTGCTTCCATCATAACATAAAAGAAAAGAGATGGCCAGTAAACATACTAGTACTTAAATTAAATTAGATTCTCTAAGGAAATCTACATGATTAAACAGAGGAATGAAAAAACCTATTACTGAATAATGGGCTGTTTTCTAAGTCAGACACTGTAAAAAAAAGTACTGCAAAGTTTGAAAATGCACAAATATTTCCAACTCATTAGTGAATGATGATAGTTTAAGTAATGATTCCAAAACCACACAGTTTTCTGAGTTGTAAAACAACTATACATAGGATGTCTCCTCTAAAGTTCGACTTTTTTGTTATTAAATATTGACTTCAATCATTATTCAAGATTTGACACATCCAAAACCTATATCAAGTCAAGCTTTATTGTCAGTTCTTCCACATGTACAGTACATACATACAGGGAACTGAAATTGCGTTTCTCTCGGATCCATGGTGCGCACAGATAATACTAACAGTGGGGCCTGAAATCTAGATCGCATATAAATATAAAAATATAAAATATAACATTACAATAAGGGCATTGAAGAGTAGTATATAAGAAGCCAAAAAAAAGCTCCTTCCAACATTGTCTTTCACTTAAAATGGTTTCAAGTTTCGCAAGTAAGTTAAAATTAAACTGTTAAGCCAGCCTTCCAACAACTAGAATTTCTGGTAGGTTCACTTCCTCTCAACAGTATAACAGGAAGGCCCAGTAAAAAAAAAGCCTAACCAGAATTATCCTGAAATACCTAACGATGTGTCATACATTACAACTATTGTAATTGTGGCCACATCCCACTCTGAGATTTAAAACCTTATGTCAGCTAACTGCAAAACATGCAGGTCCTCATTCCTGATTGGGATGTGGCTAAAAATATGCCAAAATCTGTTTGATAATGTTTTCAGAGAGTGGCTGCATAGTTATAGTTATACCATAGATATATGTATCGTTCCTTGTTTAAGGTGCTTCTGGTAAATACACAATCATTCTCCTCTCTGACTAATGGTAAACGAAAATCGAAATAACTATAAAAATTCCAAATCAATAAATAAAGTCCTGCATTATTCATTTTTATTTGTATTCTTCTATGTTAGGGGGACTAGCAGCTTAATGCCATGTGATCATCTAGCAGATTCGTTCTGCTGTAATACAATCAACACTAATATCCTACAAATCAAAACACAAACCTCCCATGCATTCAAAAGAAAAACCTTTGACCAAAACCTGTTTAGTTTTTTTTTTTAAAACATCCCCTAATAAATAAAAACATTTAAATACTTACATGATAAAGTAGAGATATGCTTTTTAATAATAGTTACATTTTGACAAATTTGTTTAGGGCAAAGAGAAGGGAGGCACAGAAATGGAGTATAGTTTGCAAGTATAGTTTACAAAGCGAGATCCACTGATAGCAAAAAGAAACTAAACGTACTAAAACTATAACAACTGATCACATTCTCTAGGGTACTTTGACAAAAAAGGTACATTTTACTTACTTTGCATGAAGGAGCGGGTCGAAAGGTGGATGTTGTGCTCCATACACATGTTGAATACTGGGGAAGTGAAGAAGAGAGACTTTCAATTTGTTTCTGGTTGCCAGGCTAACCAATTAGCCAGTCCTTAACCAAAACAATACCAGTTATTATTATCATAATGTGAAAAAATGTGACAAAAACGACGATACTTTGTTGCAAACTCATTACTACTCGGCATTATAAAACGGTTATTAAATCATGAGTTACAACTTTGTAACTACGGGGTGGGTACTTAACTGTTAGCCGCTGTTAGCAACCTAGCTTCTAGCCAGCTAACAGCAGCAAGGTGTGTAATGGTAACTATGACTCTGACGCAAATTCACTACCGTCATCGGTACGTTGCAAGCATGGAAATCGCGAACTTTGTACTGTGCAAAATTCACTTCATTCAAAGTGAGAGTTGCTTCTTAAGCTCAGCAAAGCAGCGTTAGTTGAGTAAGGCTAGCTCCGCTAAGCTAGGCAACAGGGAAGAACACGTCACTCACCTGCCAGGAACCTTCGCTGTGTTTCTTTTCCAGAACTGTTTTTTGTTCCCGTCAGTCGACATTTTCCCTCTGCGCTCCAACCAGTCCTAATCACAAACACCCGAAAGCTGTCGTTATCTGTAAATCTTCAAATTTGTGTTTATTTACACCAGGTCCTCTCCTCCAAAACTCAGAAAGCTGCCATGTTGATACTGCCTAATCTGTGAGCAGCAGCGTCTATGATTGGTTGGTTCGCCACTTCCCTAATGTGAGCCAATCACAAGTGAGATCAGTTGTTAGGTGACTCTCAGTGGCCGCTGACGTCACGATCCATGGTTTTTTGCTGCGTTGACAGAAACTACAACAACTACCATGAAGTTTTTAATGTGGTGGTAAACTTGCACAATAACTCAAAGTATCATATAACTAATGGTTAACAAAATGGAAAAAACATGTTTTTCACCTTTAAAAAAATATACCTAATAATGTTTTAGACTAACATGCCCTTACTTATTTCTAATTTTATATACAACTGTTTCATAGTGGGTCACAAATAAAAATCTAAGCAATCAACTCTCTCAGTTGTTGTTTCATCAGTTAGACTTATTGTAAACCTATATTCATATAATAAGAGTTCTTCTAATACTATCATATAAACTTAAGATATTTGATTCAGGGTTGTTAGAACATGTAATTTTCAGATTTTGATCAAAAATACTTGATATTCCCTAACTGTCTTCCACATAACTATGTCAAGAATAAACAAATACACTAACTTGCTGAGTATGAATAAATCAGACAGTAATATACATATTATTAATGTAGAGATATAACATAAATTAAAATAGCAACATTATATTCAAATCAAATGCGTTTCTTTTCTGTTTTTCACTTAGAAGCAGACATAAGAATATAAGAATGTCAAGAGCAAACCGTTTAAAACATTTCAGTCATTGTTGTTCCTAATGTTGCTTTTGCTTCATATTGACCTAAGTATAAAGCTTGGCCCATTAGAGAGTTTGTGTGTTTATACAACGTGCTTATGCACAGGCACAGGAGTGAAGCAGCCGGAATTAAAAACAAGAGCTCTCACTCTGTCACTTTTTCCCAGTATCGTGTCTGGCAGTTACTTTTGGTGGCCTTGAGAACTCAATTCCCTGCAAATTATCCAGGAAATAACCATAACAGTAAAAAGATTTTTTTTTAACTTTTACTTCTTCTCTGTTAATAGAAAAGTTGCAAAAGACGTATAATGTAACTTGTTTATTTAATTATTATGCAACATTTTCAGTGTTTCGAACTCAACGATAGCTACAGGTAGTGTGAATTTAAAGAAGTGTGATTCTTCTTTTATATGCAACATACCAATTACAACAAAAACATTTATTCAACAAGTTGTGTTTTCCGTTTTTTTTGTAGGGCAGCACAGACTGGAAAGTAGGCCATTTTCATTTTTGCTGTAGGGTGAATTCTCTTTTATATACGCGATCTTTGTTGTAAGTCTCCTCCTGACAGCTCGGGCCAACCGGTCCCGCACACTCAAGTCAAATGCGATTTGTTATGCGGGCCGTAACAAAGTTGAGACGATCAGTGGCCAACAGCTTTACTAATCAAACGTCTGAGGGAGATTATGGAAAAACAACCCAGATTATTTTCATCGAAGCTGGTTCATAAACAAAACCGGGTAGAAGTGGTTTTAAATAGCAATATTCTGGCCTGGAGGGAAATTGAGAGGAGCAGAAAACGAGGCTCTGCTAAAAACGACACAGCTGAAATAGGTAAGTCTAACGTGTAGGTTTGACAGTTTTATAAAGTAACCAACGTTTTTCTCCTCCAGTCAGTGAGGTACGTCCAGGTAAAGGTAACCACTGTCAGTCAGTCAGTGAAAAAGTCTGAAACAGCTGTTTTCTCACAACTGCTCTCCTCATCAGGATCAGCTGCAGTCAGCTGCAAGAGCAGGTCACACAGGTGGCTTCCAGGCAGAAATATTCTGCGTTTTTAACCAACATGCAGGAAGTGAAATTGTGTTCATCTTTTATTAACTCATTCATGAAAGTGGAGTTTCTGCCCTAGTGAGCAGATGTTGTACTTGAAAATCTAACAAGGAAAGCCTTGTAAAAAGGGCATCACTTTCTCAGATCCCGTCCCCAAAAAATACTGCTTGCATTAACGCCATAACGTTAGATATTAGATGTAGGCTAATTGTCCCATAGCTAACAAAGCTAATTCACAACAGTTCTTAAAATTACAAAATGTTATGCTAACATTTTTACCATTATTTAATCTTAGCAATTATTCAAAACTATACCTACAGCTAATTCCTAAGCATGTTTATATACTGTTAATAACATAACCTAATACATTCATATACAAAAGGACGGTTTTGGGGTTTTTTTTGGTTTTTTTGTCCTTTCGACTTCTCCAGTGAGTTCAGGGTCGCCACATGTTGATTTGGCACAGTTTTTACACTTGGATGGATGCTTCAGGAAGGATGCCCCCAATTTCTACCGGGCTTACTGGGGAGGGGGAGGGGAATGGACTGTCGGGGGTTCAGTGTTTTGCCCAGAAACACTTCGATTACAGCCGTATATACAATCATATACGTCATATACAAAAGGACTGTATAGGTATGAATTACTTACTTACCTAAAACAGTTATTAATGTTAGTTACATGGGTGATAACAACAAGTTTGCACATGAAAGTTAAGTATACATGAAAGTAAACTACAAGTCTAGTCCTGGGAAGTATAAACAAATTATTTCAGCTGTTATATGAAAAGGAACAAGTTTTCAATATAGTAATTTGCATAATGTTTTCCCTACCTGTCGAAAACAGGTAGGGGAACTGAGTTTCTTAAAAAGGTCAATGTTCCCTATGGAAAGTTCATTGATTGAAAACACACCGCAAGAGAAATGTTACTACAACCCAATTAAATGGGCATAGTGAGGTCTGTATCTTGTGTTTTCTTTACTGTCATTGTGTTTGCCAAGTAGTGCTCCAAATTCTGGTACCTTCCATCCTTTGCATCAGACAACTTTCCTCCTAATCCAGACTTCTTTTAACCTCCCGGGGCTAATGTTTGTTCATCTAGATGAGTTCCCTGGTCTGCAATTACTGTACCATATCGAGCGGATTGATTACAGCTGGCACTGCGCACTTCAGTTTAAACCTGGCCATTGACCTTCCTCAAAGTGGTATCAAGCGTACCATAATAACCTGCCATAAAGACTTCCATTTATTGAGTCAATGTTCAACGTGGCTACATCAAAATCCCCCCCTAGTGATCACTGTGACAAGAGCAGGTCAGTTTACCCTGGAGTTAGGAATCAAACAAGGAGACTTTGCCTGTAATAAATATCCAGTAAGTTCAACATCAAACACTACTAACATGGCTGATTAAGTTCAACTTTTTATGCTTCTGATTTCTGTGCGGAGCCTGGTCGTCATAAGGAGTCAATACAGTCTGACAGAGGTGTTGATGACTGGAATTTTCCATAACATCTCGTCACCTACCCAAACAAGAAAAACATTTTATATGTTGCTGAATTACACAACAGCCTGCACAAATGTTCCACACTTCCCTCTCTGTGCTTTCATTCTGTCTTTACTTTAGATTTAGAGCAGTAGCATTTTACAGCTGTCTGGGGCTAATTGGTGAAATGTCCTTGAAATATTTATTCTGGAGTTAAGTATTTGTAGTGTGTTAAGACACCAGCTCCTTATCTGCATGGGCACAAGTTCAATGCCCATAACAACACTACAAATGAATAAGTAAAACAGAGTAGGATGGATTTTTTTTTCTATTTGTCACATACACTTTAATTTGGTGAAAATAAAAAATAAAAAATATGTCGCAAAACATTATCAATTTCTATCTTGCTTCATTTAGAAGCTGAAAAAAAAACCTCAGTGAAACCTCTGCAGCACAGCAAAGATGAAAAGTTCATCTCAGCTCATAGTAGAAAATCATGGAGCGTGACTCCAGTTTGACAAGACTTCCTCAGCCTGTGATTTCCATTTTTTGCCCAATATAGTTTCCCTAACATTAAACTACCAGGAAATGCCAGGAGGAGCTGTTATGAACATCACTGTGGCCTTGATGTTTTGGTTTAGACAACATTAGTAGATGTTACTGTCTTTACGGTTTACATTTAAGTGAATTTAGTCGAATCAGAGCATCTGTCAGTCGATTTGTTGAGAAGAGAACAAGCCAGGGGTATCGTAGCCAGGAATGTGGTGTGTGTCTGTACACAAAGACTTGCTCTCACAGACACGCAAACAAAATCCAATCACTGAGATGGCATGGCCTCTGAGCCTATAGTAAAGCCTACGTCCACATGATGACTGAGTCACTCCTCTGACACAATGCATGCTCCCATCTTGGAGGAAAATCTTGAATAAATCATGGCATAAGCTTTAGAGTGTTTCCCCTTTTCACCAAATCACTATGCTTAGTGAGTACTACTTCCCCAGGCTCTCTAAGCCTGGATATCTCTCTTGGCCAGGGGGTGTTAAGATATTTGCTTTCCCATATGGCAGAGCTGGATACAGATCCGATGTGTTACAGTGAAGAATCCACTTATAGTAATGCGAGATCTGGCTTAAATAGGGTATTAGCATCAAAGAACTGACTATGTAGTAAAATCCTATAGTAAAAGCCATATATAACAAGTTAAGAATTAAAACAAAAGTTACAGGATTTGCATGTCAAAGGTTTTCAAGCAGCCAGCAGCGGTCTACAGTCATGCTTATGGCTCTGTGGGACCGTGCTTTGGACTTTTAAAGCAGTAAAAGCAAACATCAGCATGCTAATTTGCTTGCAATGTGATGGCAGTACCTGCATTAGAACTAAAACAATAAGACTAAAAGTGTTTACCTGCTGTTGTGGCTTGAGGAAAAATCCAGAGATTACAAGATCACTTATGTTTATCATCTGGGGTCCATGAATGTGTGCACAGAGTTTTGCGCCAATTCATCCAGGAGATATAATGTAAATATATTTTACTGGTAGGACTGGGCAACATGGCCAAAAATATATCTTTAAACTGTATTAAAACCAGATGCTGTTATCCAGTTACTGTGGCCCTATATGTTATATTGATAAAGAAGACCATCATTAGCAAGACTGGCAAATTCAAAATTAAATAAAAAGTAAGTTTCCCATTTGCATTTGAATCAATGTCTTAAATTGACAGGTACTTCTGGAATTGGAAGTGAACTAGTAGTTTCACTGCACCCATAGTAACTATTCATCTGATTTCCCTTCCACCTTGGCTGTCCTTTCTTCTCTGTTTGCCTAAGTGTTGCCTTAACAAACCCAATCCACATTTGACAGCTCACTGCCATGTGTACCCAGGCAGATCTGTGCTTTGTAATCTAAAACTGCAGTCTCTCAATGCACAGCCCTGTCTGTACATTGAGAGACTGCTGCAGAGGGAATGAGTAAGATACAGAGAAATAAACACTGCCAGAAAACAACAGCAAGAGATTTGGTAAACTGTGCAGATTTATATTGCCAGCGATAGAGGCCCTTTTATTAAAGTTTCTGGTATTTTGCCTTTTTTATTGACAGTTGACAGCCTAGAGACACAGGAGAAAATGATAGAGAGGTAAGATTATGGAGTGCAAAAAGAGATCCCTCAGTATGGAGTCACACTGTGGACATTGCATTTACGTGCTATGTTCCTTAACCATTCAGCCACTGAAAACACTCTTATTACACTAATTGCTGTTATTTACCTGTGGCTTGAGTCAACAGGGGCAAAGAGTGGTAGCTCTAAAACTAATTACACATCAGTGACCTGGACGGTGGCGCGTTGGTGGAGTTAATTGATGAAGAAACGCGTAACAGTCCTCTCAATTAGAGCATCCTGATTGTTGGATAATAACAACACTTACATAGACACCACTTTGACGAGTTTCCTGCATAGAGCTGAAAAGACTTAAATATTAGGTTATATCACCCAACAACATTCACAACTTTATCAGTTTCACACTCCAAGCCATGTCAGTTGCTATGCAATATGTAAAAGCTAAACATGAATGAAATAAAAACATTAATAATGTAGGAGCATCTAGTAGACACAAACGTTACCTTAAGCTTGCACAGACATGTCAATGTCTTTCACATAGTCAGTGCCAAACCACTGTTAAAAACAAAGTGATTACATACTCAGTCTAAGGGAGGGGTGCAGAAAACAACAGCAGAATATGATCTTGATGACAGCTTGTTGTCAAAGCAGTTAAAAGAATGGTAAGGAAAGTGCAGGGCTGTGAGAGATACATGTATCGTATATACAAGTACAATATCTCTCGTGCAAACACACAAAAAAAGATCAAATTCAGGACAATCATTCTTATGACACATGCCCTCCTCTTAGACTGGTGAGAGATCGTTTGGCTTGGATGCTTTGACACCCATGTCCAAAACATCTAGGGTGTGACATAGACTTGGTAGACGTTAGGATTCCACTGAAAATAATGGTTTCTTACATTGTGGCTCACCTGTCAGAAAAAAAACAGTCGCAATAAAGATGGAGCTTACTACAGCCACAGCTTTAAAAAATGTAGTGGTGTAAAAATAGAAGTAACACAAAATACACATGTACTCCAAGTACCTCACATTTGTAAAACAGTTGAGTAAATGTACTTAGTTACATACCAGTTCTGCAGATAAGCTCACTAGCAACAGCAGTCCCCCAGCTCTCCATATAAATATATAAATCCTTATAAGGAGGTTCGCGCCCTGCTCTTCCCAACCACATGTCGAAGTGTCTCTGGGCAAGACACTGAACCTCCCAACCGCCCAGCCCCATCCCCAGCCATGCAGCGCCGGTCCCAAGCATGGTAGAAATTGGGGAGGGTTGCGTCAGGAGGGCATCCGGTGTAAATACTGTGCCAAATCAGCATGTGGACAAATGATCCGCTGTGGCGACCCTGAAGTCACAGGATAAGCTGAAAGGACCAAAAAATATATATAATAAGTGCATCACCCATTCTTCCATAAACAAATATTTTACCTAGAAGAAGAATAAATGTCAATATGTGGCTTTTCTTCTCTGCCAGGCCTTAACACATTGGTGACAATTCTTTCAGGGATCATGTGAAATAGCAAATTACAAATAAGAAAAAAAAAAAAAAAAAAAAAAAAAAAAAAAAAAATATATATATATATATATATATATATATATATATATATATATATATATATATATATATATGTACAATGTCTCCTTTACACTGTAGGTTGTTACTGCTAAAATGGCTAAATTTAACTGACCTCCTAAGATCTATTACACTGACACAAAGATCCTCTATGGTCCATTATTATGGGATACAATTATTGCTAAGACCAGCTGCTCTCAGTACTTGTTGAGTACGGCTGAGTTGTTTGCCCTCCGGGTAGCTAAAAGCCCACTTAACTTTATGTCTATGTTCATCTCTTATATAATATGATATGCTTAAACAAACCACTAGTGCTCTCTGTTATATTTATTATATTTATTATGTTACATTTTTCTTCATGTGAATTACAAAATACTTCACTTGATTATTTCAGGCCAAACATGTTGGGAACCACTTGTGTATTGTGTGTGTAACAAATTGACACACTCTAAAAATCTACAAAATTGACCCTGGCTTTTTAACAGTGTTCACTTTTCATCGCAGGTGTTAATCCATCCTGTGTGTTTACAATGGAAACTGGTGGCACCCTGCACCTCCAGGACTTGGATTTTTCTGGCTCAGTGGAGAAAGACACTAACAATGCCAGAGTTAGGGATTACATTCACACGCACACTGCCATTGTCCGAATTTGAGGTCCAGAGTTACACATGCCAGGCTCAGGGAATCATTCTGTGTGGTTCTCCCTGTCCTCATTTCACGTGATGACTCTTTGAACTTAGCCCCATTGCCAGCTCAGACATCATGTGTCAACAAATTAAGGCCTGGTTGTTTACATTTTGTAAATTAGTAGAAATGTTGGATATGATGTTGTACTTGTACATATCTCAGTGACAAATATGAGGAAAAAAAAGTTTGTATGTATTAAAAAAATGTAATTTTAAAGAAAAGAAATCGTACAGTATGTTTGTTAAATCTAAAACATTGCATCTTGCCTTTTGAATGGGTACAGTGATTTCTGTGTAGGTGTTGCTATTGACAGGGTCATGCTAGTTGTTTCCCCTTGTTTCCAGTCCTTAAACTAAACTGAAGCAAAAGCTGCTGGCCAGCGAGAGTGGGAACAGTAAGTTATGACTCTTACTTTTAGAAAATGTTTAACTACTACTTTAGCATGAGACTAGTAGTGATAGTAGTGAATAGTGATGCACTGCATGTGTATAAATTATTGTCACTTGCCTACTACAGTTTTTTCTACGAAATGTAAATACAATGAGCAGATATTTATTAACTGCAGCAAGTTATACTTTTTCATGCCCTCTATGCAGCTTTACCTTAAAACTAACCACTACATATTAGCAAATTTCTGAGAAATTATAAGGAATGCTTCCAGGAAATTTTCATTCACATAGCTATAAAGCTATGACCTTATATGAGAACAATGATATCAAAATCCCTTATAGGTCTCAACAGTAGGCTCTGCTGAAAATACTGAACCAGTAACATGAACACAAAGCGACACACTTCATGTCAAACTAATTTAACCACTTATGCCCTTAATGCTGTTGAAATGACAATAGTTGTGTTTGTTTTTAATTCAGTTGGATTCATCTTGGTTGCCAACCTCACGACTGATTACTCATGGTTTGTCTTTGTATAGACTGTTGTCTTCTTCTTGCCCTAATTGTCAAATCCATGTCATTTATTTGGAGTAACTGAAAGCTGGAGCATCATTGACATCCATTAGTAACTTGGTGACACAAGCGTAAAGGTTTGAAGTGATGAAAAACAAGTAAATGATGTAAACAAGACGTATACACCACTCATTCACGTCTAAAGTGGCTGCAGGACATGGGAGCTATACACACACTATTACGTGACCCTAAATGACAGGTATCTCTATTGGTTCATAACAACAAAACAAAAACCAAAATGTTTCCCTCCAAGTGAAGAACAAGTTCTACGCATTAGAAAATAATCCTTTTCCCCCCATTTCCTGAAAAGCTGACTTTTTGCAGATAGCAGACCTCTCTGGCTCCCGGTAACACACTGAGCCCTGTGGTATGAATAGGCAGCACACACTGGCTGACTGCCAGTGCTAAGATTCTTTTCAAGCACAAAGAAAAGTATGTCAGAGCAGAGCAGAGAGGATCTGCCTTGTATGGCCGAGGGCTTAGCATGTAGCTTAGGGACTGCAGTGAGCTAAAAAGTAGGGAATTTGTGTGTGGGTACGTGTTCTCTGGGTGTGTGGTGATAGGATTATTGTGTACGTGTGTGAGCAGATGTGAGGGTGTGCGTGCGTGTGTGTGTGTGTGTGTGTGTGTGTGTGTGGCAGAGTTATTGAAGCAATGTTAAAATGTAGGAATGTCATCTATTGTTTCCAGTTTCTTCGCCAACACAGTTCACTGGGGCTGTTAGCTTGTGCTTGTTTCTGAGGTTAATTTGAACAAGTTGTCCAGAAGACCGTCTCGACTAGGGGGAGAGAAAGAGACCAAGAGACCGCTTGCACTGACTCATTGATGAGTCGTTGGCTTTTTGTCTTTGACTACCAGGCTAACACAGAGAAAAGATTTCAGACATTTTTCATTATTTGGATTTCACTATAAGCCAGCGAGCTTGAGATAACAAAGATGTAAATGTGCAGGATACAAGATAAGATATTGTAATTTATTCCACTGAGTGTTATGGCACAACCTGGGTATAAGTCTGGTGCTGAGATATGAAACAAATGCAAATGACATGTTAAATTATCTAAAATTGAATACATTTTGTTGTAATCTTTCATTTTACTTTGTTCATTCTGACTATAGTTGTCAGTATCAACATACAACATTTTAACAATATTAATCTGCTTTTGCTTAACTCTTTATGATTGCATAAAATGATTTTCACGTTAGAACACCCTGCTCAATAATTTGTGCGTATTTTGTCAGCACATCTCGGTGATATGTCTAAATATCAGTATAACATGTTGCACTAGTTTTACAGCCTAAGGTAAAGTATATTTGAGCATCGCCTAGCTTTCAACTGGAACTAAATTGACTTTCAATAATCTCACGTCCATAGAAGGTTTGCTTAAATCAACAGTTCAAACAAAATACGTCAATGATTGTTTGTGTAAGAAATTCCCTCATGATTATTGAAACATCCACAGGTGCTGGTCAGTGTGATGTACGGTATGTTAATTTAAATCTAATTATAATTAGGATTTATTTATGGCTGAATTCTTTGTAGCTGCTTGTGAATAATGCTCCTCATATTGTATGTGCTGGTTCTCTGGGACACCGTCATAACGTGTAAAAATTACTAACACTTATGCTTTTGACTAATCAAAATGTCTGATCCTAAAAGCCTTCAGTACTGTGAGAAAAGCTTGTACATGAGCCTATGCAAAGTTTCCTCAACAGTAGCCACAGTGGTAAGCCGAGCTTGGAATGACGTTACACCTGAGTTGATCACATTCCAGTTGAGCTGCCAAGTTACCATAACAGTGCCAGTTCTAGTTAGGTTAGCGCTGTTAGTGATATGCGCCTGTTTTATTGAAAGACAAATAAGATGTAAGTGCTAATAAACAGTGTATTACTACAGCCTTCACTTTTTAGACAACCGAAGGAGCCAGATTGGATTTAGAGGTTGGTGTTGGTCACGATCGCCTGACTTTCAGAGTTGGACATTCAACTTCAGAGAATATTTCTGTTGAAATTTACGACTGGGAAATCTAAAATTCTGTTCAGAGTCAGTGGTTTGACTCCCAGTTCCTTCTGCCTATGTGTCAAAGTGACCTTGGACAAGACAATGCAGACATCTTATTGTGTTCTGATACATACATATATGCATGTCGTGTGACAGATGATTGACCTGACTAATCATGGCACTGTGTTGGTTCCCTTGGAGCCCTGACCCGGATGACAATTGATATAATATATAAATCATGATAAATTAATGAAATCCATTAAATATTTTTATTCAACAATCACTTTGGCAGAGCACTAGAGGTGCCATTTTTCAAATAGCTGAAATAAAACTCCTCATTCTTGTTTTTTTCTGAAATAAAGCCATTACCCACATGGCCATAACTCTTCTTCCTATTTGTCAAAATGTGAATATCGATGGCCATAAAGTTATTCATGCCTGCATGGTGCATCATCTTTATTTGAGAAAGAAATGAAATCCTATTCCTTCAGACTCCCAGGAGAAAAATAATATGTCATGCCTCCCTCCCATCCATTTTACCATATCGGCTGAATAAATTTGTAGGAGAGACTGGAATCCCTGTATGTGATGCAGCTGAAGAGGTCAGTTAAACTCATTGCAAATAATATTGGCCTCTCTTCACACAAAAGCATCCTGCTGAAAATGTTCTGTAGCACAACCAAGTTTTCTACTTGAATGCTCAAGATTTCTGGAGTTAAATGAAAGACAGTGCACAAGGAAAAACTTTAATGTAGAATATTTTAGCATCACCTTCCTAGTGTTGAGTTGCACCTTTGCAAAGTCCATATCTTTGGGGGTTGAGGTCTGTTTTTAATGATTTCTTTGCCCACATTTGCAATTCCTTCGGTCAAGCAACTTGTTATTACTTACCAGTATGAATGCAAAAATAAATAACTTTCCAAATAATATTTTTTTCTGAAAATCACATATTAATCATCACTAAGCATTTTTTTAAGACAGATGACCTCGCTTGTCACATTTGACAGAGTATTGGTAAACCACAAACAATTCAAACACTGCTAAACTCTTTCACTCCTAAGTCATTTTGAACTAGTTGCCCATTTATGTTTTCTTGGGGACAGTGAAGATGATCTGTAAACACCGAATTACAATATCTCCTTTATTTTTAGGCTAAGGTGTAAATAAATCAAACACCAAGCACAGAGAATAATCAGAACTCATTTAAAGTTGTGTCTCATTTGATGAATTCATTCAGCTCTATTTATCTGGATATTTATTTTAAACTGGCATGTAGCGCTGGGCACAGTGAGTTTATCAAATTGTTAATCCTATCTCCTACTCAGGAATCACAACACGCATTAAGCCCTTGTAGAAATGTCTCTGCAAGTAACCCTTTTTACATTACACATAGTCATGTAAACCACTGTTAAAAAAAACATGTATTACTGCAGCCTTAGTGATCCTACAAATGATGAACTCCTGTGTGAACAGTACAGTTTGTAATACATCTAATAGTCCTTCACAGTTGTTGATGTGCATGTGAGAAATAGTTACACAAACTTACTGTGTCAGTAAAAGAACATGGTGGTTTGGTTATTGTATAATGCAATTTATTAATGTCTCTGCAGCTCACAGTCACAGTGTTCAGGTGTGTGAAATACTGGCTGTCCACAAGACTGAAGAGGAGGAACGCAGGAATTCCAGGAGTCCGAAAAAAGCCAAGCAGGACTCGCTGCTGTATGCTCATGCATTTACAGGTAAGGAAAAACTTGATATACGTGCATAAAGTGGCTAATTGTTTTAAATGTCAAGGTCACCGTACTTGTCAGAAGGAATAGTGTGTAGGCTGTGGAAACATGGAAAGTTGTTTATTGTCTTCTGTAAATTGAGGCACCTTGTGAAGTCTGTGATAATGACAAATTGCATAATGTGAGAAGTACGGTAGGATCTGGTGCTTCAGGGGTTAGACCAATGTGAAGAACTCGGTTTAGTTTCACTATTTTTATATTTTTCTTAACTTTCCTAGCTCACAGGAAGTATGCTAAACTGCTAACGTGCACTTTTAAAGGAATAGATGCAGACATATGTGTTGCTTCCAGCCACATGAAGGACAGTCTCTCACTGTCACTTTCATTGTAATGTAGTAGGTTTATGACCCACCACAGCTACTGTACATTTCGGGTAAATGTGCCAAGAGCTCATGTTCAGCTCCACAAATCACAAGAGATCTGACATTGGAAATAAGCCCACAGACGACTCCCAAGTCTAAAAGTAATGCATTACCAACAGCAACCCAGTTGCTTATGGGCTAATGCTTGATCTTGAGCCATTAGATTATATCCAAACAGGTTCGGATTTACATTATTTATCACAGCCAAATGTTAAAAATTACCTCACTAATGTGAGCTTCTACCGGCATTAGAGTGTGCCGAGTGTGACACGGCTGCTTCTCTACAATCTGTGGAATCTTGGCTTCAAAGGCATGTCCCATCACTTACTCACTTACATCGTTATTACGTAACCTAGTAAAGAATGATTCACCCACTCTGAACATCTCATTGCCAATCCCTCTGTAAGTGTAAGGTATTGTAAGTGATTTGGAGTGAAGAACTTGCCTGAAGTTAACTTTTCCATCTGATAAAAAAATGCTTAGTGTGATAATTTGACTTTGAAATGCTTAGTGAGTGAATCTGCTGTCAAAGTGCTTAGCGAGTGAATTTTTGGTCCTTAATGTAAATATTTCAGTAATGTTCCTAGCAGCATATTGTGCCACTCCATCTTTGCTTTTTTAGTCTGCATATCAGCAGTGCCCAGTTTTACTGAACTGACTTCTTAATTTCCCTCTTGCCCTTATTCCACATATCTGATTGACCTGTATGATAAGGATTGAGCCAGGGTTCATTCTCAGGCCAAAACTGCAGTGTAACAAAGCCACGTAGTACTGAGTGTAGTGGGTGTGAAAAGAATGAATGGACAAGGTATGACACATCTTTGCAAATGTAAAAAATGACCAGCCCTACAATGGAAAATGCTCACTACGTCTAAAACCATGATAGGTGTTTTACAGTGAGTCATATCTGGGAAGGTAGTTTCACATTATGGGTAGAAAACATTATCAAAGGCTTTATTTAGCACACTTGGGGCTACGTCCTACAACCAGTCTAAATGTTTTTTTGGTTTTTAAGATAGCATATTTGTTTTGTTTACACACTTTCCCCAATGATGAGAGCAATGATGTGAGGGTATTTATGTCATTAGAAAAGGTTTGTCTATCAGCAGACACAACCTGAAAGTTCTCTGGTTGAGTATAATATTTAATCCATGTCAAGGATTTTTCTCACACTCACTTCTGCTTCAACGTTCCTTTTACTACTGTTTACTTTCTCTACAGTTTTTCATGTGAGGAGGACAAGGCAGCATCAGTGGCGATGTAGTCATGTCACCTTCCGCTGTGCCAGTCAAGGTCTCTGTGACGAGTGGATCGAAGTTATCAATGAGCAGCTGTCATTACTCAGTACGTTCTGTTCAATAGTGGTCTGTGACAGATGTGGTGATGTACTTTGAACTTAATCCAAACTCAACTACAACAAAGTCAGTTCAATGACTAGGCTGCTACATACTACAGTAGGAATGTGGCTTTTAGAGTCGTTGCACTCATACATTTATACATAAATATTAGGCTGCACTACACAGAACTAAAGTGCAAAGTAAATGTAAGTAATTGGTCTGTCAGTGTAAATGCTGTACAGTATATAGGACTATAATTTATTCTGTATGGAGCAACCTGGCACAAGTTGTTCTGTGGGGCTCAGGCTTTTTGATTTCTCAAGCAATTTTAACATCTGACAGCAATTGAGCATGTGGGAAATACAATATAATTTGTTTTTTTAGTGGTTTATTCACTACTTCATTAGTGTAAC
Organism: Channa argus; assembly: GCF_033026475.1. Taxonomy (NCBI): domain Eukaryota; kingdom Metazoa; phylum Chordata; class Actinopteri; order Anabantiformes; family Channidae; genus Channa; species Channa argus. The sequence continues at coordinate 12,946,854 of NC_090217.1, read as the reverse complement.
ACCGGACAGTAAGTGACTACTATTCCCATGGAAAACTGTACTTTTAGCTTCTCTCATTATTTACTATGCACCAGTCTTGTCAAAGCCAAATTTAAAAGTAAGCTTTGTTGTTTATGTGAAACCATATTGTAGCAGCATGATGCATTTTAGTACCACTGGCTCATTAAAAGAAATATAGTAATAAAGTATTTTAAAATAGGCTGATAAAGTATATTAATAGTAGTATATTACAAACGTTAAACGTTTGTAATATACTATTTGCGACGTCACCAAGTTTGAACTTGCTCTCTATGGCTTTAGTTTAGGGTGTAAATGTACATTAATGCTTTTAAACGTCTCTCTGACCTCCATATTTTAAAAAAATTCTCTGCTTCTAGCTAAAAAACCTCCTCCAGACGACATCACCCGGAGGAGTTTTACATCATTAGGAGTTCAGATGATGTCATCTGGAAATGCATAGTGTGAGCAACGAGATGACATAATCTGAACTGAAGGTTCCTCCAAGTGATGTCATTTGGGGTTTTTTTTTTTAGCTAGAAGAAGAGAAATATTTCAATATAGATAAGTCAAAGGAAAGTTTAATGGCATTTATGTACATTTACTACTCAAACTAGAACCAAAAAAAGTTCATAATCAGTGAAGACATCCTTTAAGTGTGCGGTGTTGACTTCACCTGTGTGGGAAGCTGTTCAAGCTAAAAAGTGTAAGGAATTGTTTTTTAATAATGTATTACATTACGACATTGCAATATAAAACTTATTACAGTGTTCAACGGGGGTTAGTGTGCATCTAGCATGTGAAAATTAGTGTTCAAGATGAGCTCAACCTATTTTTAAATGGTCTATTTGGCCCCATTCTGCCTGGCAGGATGAATCAATTCAAGAAAATTAACTACATTCATTGTGAAGATCAAACCTTAGTTTTCTCAATAGCCTCCTCCACAGTACACCTTTACATCAACCATTGACAATCCATTTATGTAATTTAATGGAACTTTTGTCTTATTGCCAAACAATATCCCGCCCTACATTTCTTTGTGCTCATTTAACACTTGATCCCAATCCATTCATTTTCAATTTGAGCAGCTGCTGTATCTCAGTTTGTCTGTACTAAGCGCATAAAGCAGCAGACATAAACAAGCCATTTAGTATTCTCCATCGCAGCACTTTGTAGGTTTATCACTGAATGATGCAGCACCTCTGAATTGCTCCACACTTCTCCCACAGTCTGTAGACACCCCATTTATTTCTCGAACAACGTGTTTTGGGAACCAGTCAGTTTGACTGAGCATTTGAGAAAGGTCTGTGGTTAATGAAAACTTCATCAAGCCACTGTCAGTTACATATTTGTACAAAAAAAAGGTACAAAAAAAAAACACTTGACCTTTTTAATAAGTATCTCATACCCCTCTTTCACTTTGCAGCCAACCGACCGAAGAGCCTTCTGGTGTACATCAATCCCTATGGGGGAAAACAGCGTGGAAAGAATATTTACGAGCAGAAGGTGGCTCCACTGTTTCGCCTTGCCTGCATCTCAGCTGACGTGATTGGTGGGTCCCTTTCAGGAGTGTTTTTCAACATTCAAATAAAAAGTGAGCCCCAGTGGCTGCCATAGAGGTCTCCGCTTCCACCGTGGCCTCTTGCAGGAACTGAAGAGGCTCACAAGGATATGATTTTGGCTCATAATCCCATCAATCATGGCAGCATCCTAATGGAAGCCCTGATAGTTGATAAGCTCAGGTGTCCAAACACATCTATTATTCAATACTTTTGCTACAGCTACATATAGTGTGAGGTATTGATAGTCCATTAGAGTGAATTCTATTCAGTACGCTTTACTGTTGAAATATTGTTTTTGTGGGCCCAGAGCTCCTTTGGGTAGATAAAATATAATAGTTGAATTAGGCTCTTTTGTGCCTCTGTGCGTTTACTTTTTTCCGAACATTAGACTGCATGACAGGTTCCAGTGAATGTTTTAAAATGTCGTACTTTTCCTTGTCTTGTATTTCAAAATGCGATGTAATGATATGCTTGTTGTACAAGTCAAGCAGCAAAGAGTCTAATATTTTTGTCTGTACATTTCCATTCACTGAACTTGTACTAACACTTGCCACTTACTCACTGATTTGTCTCAATAGTTACTGAGTATGCCAATCATGCCAGGGACCACTTGAAAATGGAGGCCAATTTAGATAAATATGATGGGTAAGTACTTAAGCTTGCTACCTGCTGCTTTTAGGCTTTCAGCACTGGTTGTTCACTGTGACACAGAGTCGAGTCTTGTTTATTCATATTGTAATGAAACCTCTGAGAGACTCTGCAATGAGCTGTGTATGATTGACCACGTATAAGAAGTTTGTATGAGGCCCTGTTGTGTAGTAATTTGTGTTGAGATAGATTGTTATCCCTGTGGCAAAGGCCTGTGCGTTTCTCACACTTGCCAACCAGTGTCACAATCTCAAACATTCTTATATATTTCCTTGTACAGAGGACATCAGGCTGCACTCAGGCTGCACTAAAGCTCATATATTGGTCAACAGGTCTGAAATATGTGAGCTTTATTACTGTGTGCATATAGAATATGTCCATATGTGGCCATTTCTTTTTCTCAAATAATGATTTTTAAATATGTTTGATGTAGTATGTAGGCAGTATTAAAGGACCAATGACTAATCATCTTGGTACTCTTTGCATCATTAATATTACATTAAATTAATTGTATAATTCTATAAGAAAACAATGTACAGCTGCTAAAAAATTGCACTATATAAACTTCTAGTATACCTAGATTCAGAGAGGAAAATAATAAAATATTATTGGGAATTAATAAGATTATGGGTTATAGTTCGTTATAAGTTTAAAGTAGATTTGAAAAAAAAAATTATGTAATCAATTTGAATCAAAGATTCTCTGTAACAAAAGCAGCAGTACAGATTTAAAGACAATAAAACGAATATGACTACAGTGATCCATTGGAATTCCCACATTTTAGCTCTGTAGCTGATTCCGTTCTCTAAAACTACTGTACTGTACAGTACCTGTACAATACATCTAAATCTTGAAATCACTGACACGAGTCAAGTCTATGTTTTCAACATTAATGGCATACGGCTGCTAAGATCTGAGAGTAGAGGCTGCATTTGCGGGTAAAATGCAGCTGATATTATAGCATGAAGGGCATCAATAACTTGAAAGGTTTTTCCTGCTGAGTGCCCCATCGACTCCAGCCTCTATTCATCAGATATTCGGTCCAGCAGAGCAGGGTTAGAGTCCATTATGGTTTAACTCTGCACTTCATATAATTTATATGTCCATTCCTGTAAGGGGTTTTAGATAGACATAAAAAGGTGTAATGCTGGCTGGCACAGTGTGATATTCTTATTTATTGAAGGGTTTCACAGTTAGGCCTCTTGCCCAATTTAGTTATTGTAAGTTTTCTGGCAACGTAGACTGTTTTGCCCAGGAATCGAGGCCTTATTGCAAACACATGTACATATAACTGAACTTATTACATGGCACACAAGCATAACATTTGTATAGCTTGATAAAATCCTTAACAAGGGGAAATGTGGCTGATGTCAAACTCATCTGCTTAGAGTGCTGTGTGTGGGTGGAGATGGGATGTTCAGCGAGATCCTACACGGGTTGGTCACAAGGACCCAAACGGATCACGGCGTGGACCAGAATCAACCAGATGCTGGGTTGGTGGCGTGTTCTTTACGCATTGGGATCATTCCAGCAGGTAGGCTTTCCTCTACTTTGTTGCATTCTGTATAAAAGTTTCCATGGGTAAGTAGTGGATCTGGCACATAGTAGTTTTTTTAGTCCATCACGAATACGACCAGTCATCAACTGAAAACCTAAACATTCAATGTGTAATCATGGGTATTTACATATTTCAGATAATGTATTTCATATTTCAACTTAATTTAGAATTTATTTTTATGGTACAGAGCAAGACCATAAGCAATAATGTACAAACTAACAGTGATGAAGTGTCTCTTTTAATGAATTATGTTGTTTGTGTATTTGTCTTATTTTTCGGGAAATAAACTGCACACACTTCACAACTAAATGTTGGAGCGGCTTCATGATGCTCACACTTTGTACATTCAGTCTCCCAGTACAAAAAACTAATCTTCTAATCTAGTCTTTTTTCTCTCCAGCAACAGTCTTTGCAGAAAATAGCTTAAAACTTGCATGACACCTTATAATTTGCTTAAAGAACATGACGAACATGACTTTCTCTCAAATGCAAAAACTTGCTCCACTTTCACCATCTCTGTCGCTGTCTTCCATTACTCATGCAATATAACACACTGATAAATGCACCAAGTTCACACCAGGTCTCCTGCCGTTGTCAGAAAGTCTCCTAAAGAGAATATCTACTGACCCACTAAGGCCTTGCACAGGGTCAATCATTCTAAGTGCCATAAATGGAAACATGCTGCGTGACATTTAAAAATCACTAATTTTGCAGTGTATGAAAAGCACTTGGAGGCTATCTGGTGCACAGCTTGATAGCAATGGCAGAGGGGGTTAAAAATCAGCTGGGGACACAGTAAATGATTTTAGCCCAATTACAAGCATAGTTCTTGTCTAAACTTTTCATAGAATAGTGCAAAGATCTAACATCTTGTCGTTACACTTAAGTACTTAAAGCTGTCAGTGAAAAACACAGGGCGGGCGGTGAAAGCTGTCAATATGTGAAAGTTCTAAAAATGTCGTTGGAAAACTATTTTAAAGAAGGACTCTGGTGGTTAAATGTGGAATATAAAGTTCTTTAGATTGCTTTCGTCATGATATTGAGTTAAACAAACCCTCAATTGCCCAAGGCCAATGTCTTTAAGAACGCTGCAAGAGCACGGACTTGTTGATGTGAAGTAGCTCCATTTTTCAAAAAGGCACATTCAAGAGTTTCTTTTCATCTCAATCACTGAAAGAAATAGTTGCTAAGGATGTGTGTTAAAATGAAATGTATTGAATGCGATGCAGAACAACAACAGTGGTTTATGCTAAATCATAAATAGATATTTTCTTGCAATCTAATTTAAAATGAATTGGTCAGAGGTGGGAAATAGAATCTGCTTGCATTTCCTCTCATATTTGCTCTTTTCCTTTTGTGTTCTGCTAATGCATTAATAATCATCAAGAAGACTTTACTACTCTGGCTCATAGTTGCAGAATACAACACTTCATAAAACCCAGTAATTATTTTCAATAGAAAACACAGTTTTAAAAAACACAATAATAAGACAGAAAACCCAACAGAAACAACTAAGTCAGCAATGGTATCAACAACCTGTGCTGTAATCTGACGTGTTGTGTTCTGTGAAATGTGTAGTTTTGTGCCTACAGTCCCCCGTACTTTACTGGTCATTCTGTTCTATTAATTTCAGTTTATTAATTTGTTGGTGTCAGCTTCTGGGCCACAATAACCTTTGCTTCTGTGAAGATATTCATAAATACTTTATCTTTATCACTTGTTTTTCTTAAGTTCACCAATAGAATAATCACAACTGCTTTCAAAGTCAAGGAAATGTCTTAGTAAGGAATCAAAGTCCTGTGTTCCAAGGTCTAAACTAAGTCATGAACTCATTTATGGCTTTGTCTCATAGTTTTTTAAAATGCAGTTGCTGTCAGACTTTTCCTCCCGACTCATTCCTGTTAAACTGGTTTTAGCTTTTATGGCTTAAATGGGGATATCGATTAACCCTGAAACCTTTACAGTAGATTATCCCAATGTGAAAGAAGTACATGTTTTTGTTCGAAGATCCGCTTATCTAGTTTAAAAGGTTTCACTTCTGTCTTCAAAAGATATTGTCACAAGTGCAGCCATGAATACATTTATGTACTTAGGGTTCAAACAGCAAATACTCTTTTTGGTCAGCTAGACTCTATTGTTGTTTCAGAGATAAAGATGATCTCACTGCCAGGGTGATCTTTCCAGTGAGACAGGTTGCAGATGAAGATAAAAACTGGAACTTCTCTACTGAAGATATGCCATGTGACAGTTTATGTTTTAGCCTGAATATGCCAACAGGCTACAGTGGCTAAGTAACTTAGGAAGAGTAAAACACTGAGCATGTGAGGAGTGAACATCTGTGTGTGTCACTTGAATTTATTCAAAGTCAGTTTGCTTTTTCTGGGAATCTTTAGAAGAGTGAAATGGCACATGTCACTGCCTTTACGCTTTGCAAAATAGCAGCCAGTGCTGTGCTGTCAGGAGCAATTGGAAAGTGTTCGGATGTGATTATGAAGCTCGGAGTAGAAGAAGCAAAGGCCAGATAAGTGATATTCATAGAAAGTCGGAGAAAGCGAGTAAGCGAGCTCATCTTCATACTCATCTGTGTGTCCGCCGCTGAATGACAGGCCTGATCTCCTCTGTCACGCTTCTGTGAGTCAGCTCAAAACATCACTAGTTAGATTTCACTTTCCTCTCTCCCTCACTCTGTCTTTTATCAGTGGCAGTAGGTCCATTTCACCACTTGAAGATGATCAAAGTAGGGCAGATAGGTCTGAAATTATGCCACGTGGCACAGAAAAAGAGAGATAGTGCCTTATTACCTCTCAAGTTGAAAGATTTACTGTCAAATTTAACAGTTCTCTCAAAGCATGGGACGCCTCTTATCCTTCATTTGTTGGCTGAAGAGTGCTGATGATAGCCCAGGGCCTGAAGCGATCCAATTAGTTAACTTTATGACTGGAATGTCTTCTTATTCTGGCCTAATAAAATCATTCTACTGAACTCTTCTAACTTGGTTGCAGCTTAGAAATATGTGTTACTCTGCAAACCTTTTATGACCGGTTTCATTAATGAACAAGGAATCTGGGCTTCATATGTAATTGACATCTTTGCAGCATTGACTGTCAGTATGATCTGTTCCACCTGTCAGAGGTACGCCCACTGAGAAAACATTAAGTACAGATTCCCCACCCCAATCTCAAATAAATATAAATGTTATATTGTAGCTTGATGAACACCATATTTTTTACATTTAGGAAATGATGAGATGTTGCATCTGATTCGCTTCTTTTCTGTGGTAATTAAACCAGAAACTCAAACACAGGTATGACAATTGAACCATCCCTTCAAACATGCTGGGATGGGTCAACCAGCCAAACCAGCACTGATGCATACACAAAAAACAAAACCAAACTATAACGTACTGTAGTTTCTTTGTAGGAAACTCTAAATGGATGGTGGTATGTTCAAAATGTTTTCCAGGAAATTCGAAGTCATGTGCCCTTTCAAGTTCTTTCGGTTTGCCTTTAAGGAAAAATCCAGATGAAAATTAGTGTATGACATTTTCATTGTCAGAAAATGACATATGCAAATACCAACAGACCAGACTGGAAACTCTACACACTGACTTGGACATTTGTGATATCATATTTGCGTCTTTAACATGTCAGCACTAACTGTCATCCTGTGTGCCTCTTATACCACAGGGTCCACTGATTGTATCTGCTTTGCCACGAATGGAACCAATGATCCTGTTACTTCTGCTTTACACATCATTGTGGGTAAGCAGAAAATGCACAGCACGTGTCTTATCTCAGTGTTCAGTTGCATCCTATTTGTCTTATCAGATGATATCAGTGTTGTGTAAGAAGCTACAAACAACCTTTGAACGGTTGTTACAGCAAACTGGTTTTTAGAAAATTCATTCTGGGGAAAGAGACTTATGCAGCTCTACTGGGTGTGTCCTCACAGGTGACTCACAACCAATGGACGTGTGTTCAGTTCATCACAACAACATTTTCCTCAGATACTCAGTCTCATTACTTTATGGTTTCTATGGAGATGTGCTGACAGACAGCGAGAGGAAGAGATGGCTTGGACCTGCTAGATACGACCTGTCAGGTATGAAGCCCCTTAATTGTTTGTACTTCAGCCTATCTGCACACTTTAACACTTTTTTTTTACCCATGCGTCCCTGGTTACTCACAGCTTGCTGACCTCATACCAGCTTATTTTAATGTTGTGCAACCTATAGTTTATCCCTGAGGATGCTGGTCTTAGTCTGGGTCCTGGCAGGTCTAACGATTTACCACACTGCCCCAGGCCTATAGATTGAGTACAAACTCTGGTTGCCAAATAGCGAGACTCATCAATATCGTCAGTATCACTAACAGCTTTAAAAATTCCACCTCATAATGAAACTATACATAAATACTAGCACTTATTATACTGTAAGCCCCTTTAAAGAAAGGCATCCACTCAATGATGCAAGTTACGAAACTGGGCTAAATTACAGTGGAGCCAGCTGTACAGAGGAGAAATAAAACTGGAAACCTGGGGTCTCATTTGTCAAAGGCTGTGTGTTTGTGTGTCTGTGTGTGCGTGTGTGTGCGCGCGCGTGCATGTATGTAAAACTGCTCGAACTGTATTTATCAAAGTTACAAGCAGTGATTAATGACAGCCTCTCTTATTCTAAATCCATCTTCTAGTGCACATAAAGGTACAAAAATGAAACACCACTGCAATTCCATATATGCTCAACCCCTTTAAAAGCCTGTATATATCTGTGAATGCTCTTTAACTGGTGTAGGCAGAAAAAAAAACAAAGCTAACCACTTAGTCCTATGTCTTAGTCCACCATGGTTAAATACACCTTGTATAAAGCACAAATATCCTTGGTCTTGTCCACTCATCAGCAAGTAGCTCAGTTCTGCCCCTGGTGCTCAGGGAATCAAAATTAAAATGCAATCTTCTAAAATGACAAGATGACCTTTCCATTTTACCATTTACTCTGTGTGCAGTAAATTAAAATAACATATTTAATTTAGTTTATTTTTGAAATATACTGTGATGGCAGAGGCATCCTTTTTAGCATATTCGGAGACATATTGACCATAATAATAACAGAGTTAGTTAAGTCAATAGGTTTTGAAGATTTTTATTTCAATAATCTTAACATGAGATACTTAACATTAGAGTTAAGATTTCTTTGCCTGCAATTTAGGATCTGTTTACAGCATAGTCTTCTTCTTTTCCTTTCAGCTGTTCCCTTTCAGGGGTCACCACAGCGAATCATGTGCCTCCATCTAACTCTGTCCTCTGTATCCTCTTCTCTCACACCAACTAACTTCATGTCCTCTCTCACTACATCCATAAATCTCCTCTTTGGTCTTCACTCTCCAAGATCTTGTTAAACAAACTAGTCAGAAACTCTACTGCCACCTCTCCTAGACACTTCCATACCTCCACAGGTTTGTCATCAGGACCAACTGCCTTTCCACTCTTCATCCTCTTCAACGTCCTCCTCACTTCACTCTTACTAATCTTTGCTACTTCCTGCTCCACACCAGTCACCTCTTCAACTCTTCGTTCCCTTTCATTTTCCTCATTCATCAACTCTTCAAAGTTCTCCTTCCATTTTCCGATCACACTCTTGGCACCTGTCAATACATTTCCATCCTTATCTTTAATCACACTAACCTGCTGCACATCCTTCCCATCTCTATTTCTCTGTCTGGCCAACTTGTACAAATCCACCTCTCCCTCCTTAGTGTCCAACCTAACATACAAGTCCTCATATGCTCTTTGTTTGGCCTTTGCCACCTCTACCTTTACCTTACGCTGTATCTCCCTGTACTCCTGTCTACTCTCTTCAGTCCTCTCAGTGTCCCACTTCTTCTTAGCTAACCTCTTTCTCTGAATACACTCCTGAACTTCCTCGTTCCACCACCAAGTCTCCTTGTCCACTTTCTTCTTTCCAGATGACACAACGAGTACCTACCTGTCTCCCTGATCACATTAGCTGTAGTGGTCCAGTCATCTGGAAGCACCTCCTGACCACCCAGAGTCTGTCTCAGTTCCTCCCTGAAAACTATACAACATTCTTCCTTTTTCAACTCCCACCACTTTGTCCTCTGCTCTGCTTTTGTCCTCTTCATCTTTCTCACCACCGAGTCATTTTACACACTAAACTCTACACTCTCCACTACCAATACTTTACAGGTTTACAGCATAGTACAAGTATACAATATTAGTTGGTATATGTGTAGAAATTAGGATATGCATAGTGTAAGCAAAAGAATGTGTGTATGCACGGTTAATATTTGAGGCCTTTGCTATACATACAGTATTATCAAACACAACAGGACATTAAAATACAATTTTGTGTTATCTGTACTGTCTACTTAATAAATAAAATAGCTCTAAACCTTTTTTGTATAATCTTTTACCCAGTTAAATCTACAACAACCTCTAAAGGGAAATAAGAGTGGTCCAATTTAACATTTAATTGCCTTGGCAGGTATAATTACAGTTAAAATAAACAAGTAAAGATCTTTTCATGGATGCATTCTCTACACTGTGACTTTTTTTTCCATGCAGGCGTAAAAACCTTTCTGAACCACAACTACTACGAAGGGACCATTTCTTTCCTACCTGCCGAGGACACCCTGGGGAACCCCAGGGACAAGCTGCGGTGTCGATCTGGGTAAATAAAGCACCAGTGATATTTCCTTTCCGACACTATTTTACAATGTGCTAACTTATCTGATGTAGTTCAATAGTAGTGGTGCACCTGCCAGAGTTTAAATAGGATAGTTTACGTTGTCAGGAAGCCTATCTGATTTATTATGGACTGAGAGCCCATTCAGTCTTTTCCAAAAAAGCACTTGAGTCAGTGCTTTAGTTTTTGAGATGCAGGGTGCTGACATGGATTGCATTAGTTATGGGGGCTGAAATGGGCTGAAAACCATTAATCTCTTAAAATGTTTTTGTCTCCTGACAACTTATTTTGTCATAAAAAGGGATATGGGTGTGCTACAAAAAAGCTCTAACAAAATGTGTGTAACAAAAACTAAATATGACTATAGCTAAATACACGTCAGTTAGAGCTGGACTTGATTTATTCCCATCTAATGAATCATTTAAGCCTGGCTGTCACAGCAAAACAGATTATTAGATGATTGTATAAACACGGTTACCCTGATTTTTCAGGTGCCGTGTCTGTCAGCACAAGCCCTCATCAAAGGACAATCACTGGGAGATGTCAGAGGAGAAGGAAAAGTTTGATAAAGGTACAAGTTTGGGTTCATTACTTTAAACGTGTCAAATTTATCACAGCAAAAAGCAGATTTTCTGACTCCCTGCCTCGTTATCTTCTCATTTGTCTATTTTGAAACCATTTCCAGACTTGTGAGATGTGTGAAAATGAATATATTGAAAGCTGTGGTTTGAGAGAAAAGGCAAAAAAAAAAAAAACACACATAAGGAGATGAGGCAATCCCACACTAGCTGTCGTTCCCTGAAGTCACACACAAACAAATAAAGGGAGATTTGCATTTTTCTGTCTTTTTCGGGGGAGATTAAGTAACCTTGGTGGACTAAGTGTAAGTAGATTCATCTTCTCCTTCTGAAATCTCGCTTTATCCCAATTTTCTGTTGGGGCTGCTTTTCACCTGCAGCATGGCAAAATTCTTGATGAGATTCTTGATGAGTTATTGACGAGAAAATATAAACTGATTTTAGTGACACTGCACAACTCCCCGTCATGCCCTGCCTCAGCCTTCTTTTGCCTATTGATTTCCAAATCTCCACCATCCACCCCTGCGTCTGCTTGATGAGATTACATGTTCTCCCAACGAAGCTGCTGTGTGTCTGTCCTCTCAACACCAAGTACGACACCTCGTGGTTACCTCCTGTTCCTTCGGCTGTGACTCTCTTCATGGCATCCACGCACACACACACACACACACAGCAGCACAAACCAAAGGAGTCAGATGAAATAGTCTGTCTGTGTGCATGCTCTTTTTCCTTTCTAATTAGTGTCATAATGTTAAATTTTCCATCTTGGGTTGGCTATCTGGGATGGCAGCATCTTACGGACCATGTGTGTGTGTGGGGGGGGGGGGGGGGGTTCGTTTGTTTATTTGTTTTCTTGTGTAAATATGAAAGCGAGCGGAACCTGTTTGTGTATGATGTGTGACAGACTCTCCATTCAGGAAGAAATTTAGCCCTGCCAGCTCTGACAGGGGGTTTGCCTCACACCAATGCTGCTGTTTGTTTTGTAATTTTTTTTTTCTTCTTTCTGGCGAGGGAAATCTCAAACAACTGCTAAATCAATGAGGCGTGAAACTCTCTCTCTCTCTCTTTCTCTGCAGATGAGCCAGACTCTTTTGCAAAAGCAAATACTCATTTGGAGACGTTCTCCTAATGTAGAGACTACAGTCCACAATTAGATTTGTAATTTTAGTTTGTTTTGTTTACATTTTTTAATAAAATGTAGTTTAGATCACTGGTTTCCCAATTAGAATACTGTTGTTTTTATGCAGCCTCAGCGGACTTGTTATCAGTGGTTCGCGTTTGTTTTGTGAAATGAGTGGGAAAGGTAATGAATCGTATTGCTTTCTGAGATCACATAATTTTTCTCTGAGGTGCTCATAAAACAGTCAGATGCTAATTTGGACATCTGTGATCACTTTTTGCAGCTTGACTATCACCCTGGTGACAGGCACTGCCAGTCCCATGGGTGATGCTACTGTGTCTTTGATTCACCATCACTTGTAAACACTCGCTAATCTCTGAGGAGCAGCGCAGTGATTTGTGAAGTGCTGCCATCGCATATGTCATTTTAGACTTGGAGGCCACAAATGCATCTAATCATAACAAGGAAAGTTAAGGCTAATCCAGTCTGTCCATATGTCTTCCTCTTTAGAAAAGACTGCATTTTGTAACAGAAGACATTCCAGTTTAGGAACATCACTTTCAGCATCAAAGTTTCATTCTTGGCTCACACATCAGGGTAAAGCTGCAGTGAGGGTTCCTGCCAAGACATCTGGATCTTAATGGACCCCTCATCAGCATCACTGCTGTTGTGTGACGAGCTTGGAACGTTACCTCAACACTCATAAAGTGCTTGCAAAACACACAGTATAATTTCCAACTAATTCCTGATTGTACGCAAATTATTTGTTTGAGTCTAACATCAGCAGTTCTGGAAAGAAGGAATCAGAATTTTGGAACCTGTTCTTGTCTCTAACTTGTACAACTAAGTACCTTACGGCTGGCAGAATTCTCGAAAACAAATCCAATGTGGCATTTTTGCACATGCTGTGGAATTGCTGCTCAATACACCACTGCAAACAAATTGCTGTACAGTACATAGTACACAAGGTCTGTTTATTTCAAATTGTCAAAGTCAGATGGAGGAGTTTTAACTCGGTAATATGAGAAGAGTAAAGTTAAGCAGAACCCCCCCCCAAATAAAAGCAAAGAACGAATTTTAACCAAGGTATGGTGCTATATTAACTTTAGACTCCCCCGTTTCAGGTGACAGCAGTGGTTGGAGTACGATCAGTGGAAAGTTCATAGCCATTAATGCAGCAAGTATGAGCTGCGCATGTCCCCGCAGCCCCAAAGGCCTGTCGCCATCCGCCCACCTCACTGATGGCACTGCAGACCTCATCCTTGTCCGGAAGTGTTCCCGTTTAGACTTTTTCAGGCACCTTCTTCGACATACCAACAAAGAAGACCAGGTAAGACAGATGCAGATTCTGTTAACATGTATTATCTTTACGTGATATTAAATTATACTTAATGTATAATCACTTTTGTCATATATATAAGTAAGCAGACATAAACACTGTATGAGCAATGCTGTGCAGATTATTCCAGACATGAAAGAAAGCAGAAAAATTAATTTGGATCCAGCAGTGATAAAAATCAGCCTCCTCTTCAAAAAGTAAAGGAATCCTATCATTCCCTAAGAGCTTTCTGTCAATCAGCATGCAGTAGAATTTAGTGCTCAACATCAAGAGTTTCTCAATCTGTGCACAGACGAATTATGTTAAGTCTGTAAACGAGCGAGCAGAAGAGTTTGCCCCCTTGCTGTGCTAGCACCTCCGTTTGCTGACTCAGCTCAGTTTCTCAACTATGGTTCACTTTAGTTCAAATGCCTTAGCCCTTGTGCCGTCCCACGTATCATAAATATCCTCCATCCTAGTCCAGAGAGGCAACAGGAAACGCTGCATCAGGGATATGCTGTATGGGAGAACAAGCTGATACCAGACTAATGCCCTCTCAGGATAACACAAGTATTACCAGGGGAAGTCTGGTGATTTGTAATTATTACCTCAGGAAAGACCTTGGGAAGTTTATCTCATTTAGAAGGATCTTGTAGGTAATTTCATCTACAGCTGTTGCCTTGGTAAAAGCGTGGAAATGCAAACTCGGTTTTGAGCCAACACTTAGATCCTGAAGTGTGTTTTTTACTCATAGGACATTTTGACAATGTGGATTTTGAGGACATAATTATTTAAATGAATGAATAGAATGGAACATTATACATTTGAAGTCTTAAAGTTATAAAATGTAGCAGCGGGCAATCAAGCCATAAGAACGGAATATATTTTTGAAAAATGAAGTTGTTACTATTAAAGTAAATTTCAGCGACTTGAGAAAAGATTTACCATAGCTGTGTGACATTAAGCGTGTCCCTAGATTGCTGCAGTCCCAGTGAAATGTTCTGCCATCCAGATGACTAAATGAAATTACCAATGTGCATGGGCAAGATTAAGTTAACAACTTTCCCTGGTGATGCTACTGCAAAGTGGCTTTAAAAACAATTTTATAACAGAGATTTTCCCCAATATGCTAAAATGCAATAGAGCGAGGCACAAGAAGACCTTTTCTGTATCTATCTAAAACATACCTGAAAAGTGGGAATGGTTGTGAGATGTCATCCTGTTAGTCCATCATTTAGGTCCCAACAGAATTATCTTAAAAACTACTGGAAGCATAGCTATAAAGTTTGCTTCAATAGTTAATAGCATTTAGAGGATGAATCGTGATTACAGTCATATGGATAATAGTTCCATATGCGTCTGTGTATTTTACTATTTATCATATATATTTGAAGGACGGTGCCTATATACTGTACAGTGCCTTTAAAAAAGTTCAGTCTTGAGCAGATTTATACGTGTCCTCCTATAAAATACAACTCTGTCGGTCATTTGTACCAGCAGGAAATCAACAACAAACATATTAGCGTATCACCGTATAGACGATTAGTGTGCAGTGATGTGCAGTTGCTGTAGAAAACAAACTATCTGTTGCTTACTGTGAAAAAGCGAGGGATTAATCAAAACCATGACTTTTGAACTGAAGGGAACCATGTTTATTTAGTGCCAACACCTTACACTGATGTCTGTGTGCCTAACCCCAACCAACCTGCTATGATGCACAGTTGTAATCCAGCGTTTGTGACTGTTCGGGATGAACAAGTGTTACTTCAGTCGCCTGTTCTGCACAGTTTTAAGAGTCGGCATCTGCCATTTTGGTGCTTTTACTGTAGCACTGTAGCTTATCCTAGTTACATGGCAGTAGTGCTGACATAAACATTCACTTTAGCAAATGCCAAAGGCTTAGTCCACCATTTTTAGCCCCTCTCCCTCCACCACAGGCAGTTTACTGCGTCTAATAGAGGATAAGTCAGTTAAGATGCTGCTGAAAAGCCACCAACGGGGGTTCGACTAGTACCCATGGTGCAACACACAATGCAAAAACTACACCAGTGTAGACTCACTGACAGCCTTGGTTTGTCACAGACTGTGGATGCTGACACATTATCTAGCAGGTTAGCGCACCAAAGTTAGCATTAGGCTCTAAGCAGTCCTGTGCTAAACCAATACTTGTTTCACCTTTTGTCACATATTCAAATGTTGGATCTCTCTAATGGAGGAAAAAAAGATGATATTTTTCTAGCTGTTCTCAGTGCCCTTAATGTGGTACTGGCAGTGAAAAGCCAGTATAAGATGTGTTTCTAGCTTCAGGCTGTCTTTGCTGCTGTACTTGCACAACAGTACGCGTACAACAGTAAGTAGTTCTATGTGTACGGTGAATGGGACATTGCATCAGAGTTCACTTATTATCAGCATCACTGTCCAGCCGAGCGGAGAGAAACAAGGAGTGAGAAGCCACTAAGCGTATTCATGGCCTTGTCAGAAAGCCTTTTAGGCAGACTGTCCAGCACGAATGCAAAATGACTGCAGTCATAAAGAGGGTCTGATGTGAAATAAATGGCTGTTTTGGATAAGAGAGGGCTAGAAAGGGAGAGATGTAAGGGAGAAAAAGAGAGACAAAGGAAAAGGAGGAGAAGAAAGGGGAAGAGAATACAGAGAAAGTGGCACCCCATGAAGATGAAGAAAATGCTGTGCCGGACAGAGCTGAACCTTTCTGTGACACTGAATGAGATGAAAGGGTATTTTTGACAAAATAATAATTTTTTCACCCCAGTCATTTTTCTTCTCCACTCTTCTTCCGTATACATACAGAAGTTTTTATGTGCCTTGGTTTTATCTCACTCCTTTTTCACTCATTTGACTTTTTTGTGTTTGATCTTCTGTTTGCCGTCTTCTTTCCTGAATGGGAAAAAAAAAAAAAACAGGGAAAAATGTAGTTTCGCTTTCTATTATAAAATCAGCAGGAGTCTATGAAAAGACAATAGAGTGGAAATTAACTTTTTACCTCCCCCACCAGGAGCTAGTAAACTGAAAAACAAGTACATGGAAAAAATCATGTTCGTATTGCAGAGGAATATTCCACTGTCCATTTTCGGTGCTGACTTTATAGTCGTTTATGTTCAAATGGTTATGTAAATAGTTTTTGTCCTTATTCTGTGAGCACTGAAGATGAATCCTAACTGATTTGTGTACTATAGGCTAACTTTGATATGACACAGCTGAAGCTTGATGCATTTGTTTTTTCATGACCTTAAATGGACCTTAAAATGCAGATGGGAAGAAAAATATCCCTACTATTTAATTCTGTGCCTGCAATTAAAACTAAACAACAAAACCTTTGAAATTATTAGTATAAATTGTTTTCGTTTGACCTCAATCCATCAAATGTAGATGTTTCTGGGCGAGGCACTAAATTATTTTTAGCACGTTATTGTTAAACGTTTGCTTACATAAAGTGTGTTCGTACATCATTGTATTTAATTGTGTTAAGGTCATGAAAAATAAAAGGAATATCTGACAAAGGCTCAAAAATAAATTCTTCCTCATACATTTGCACTGCTCATTTTAAACTAAAACTCTTAAAGGTGGGGGTCTTTACCTCTATGCCATCTGTGGGGACATCTGTTCCTTCATCCATCTATTCATCAATCTCTCTCTCTCTCTCAATTTCACATATTTCTCATCCATCTATGCCTTCGTCCCCAGTTTGACCACTCGTTTGTTGAGGTGCACCGGATGAGGAAGTTTCGTTTTCAGCCGCGGCACCAGGAGCCGGTATCCCTGGAAGACCTGAGCGAGATTCCAAAGAAGACAGGCTTCACACCTATATGCTCTGCCCAAGCAACCTGCAACTACAGCAGCATCCACAGCAGCTGGAACTGCGATGGAGAGATTCTGCCTCACACTGCCATCCAAGTCAGGTGAATCACATTTGAAAACTTAAAGTTGTAGTTATTTGAAGCAACTTAGGCTGCGCTTAGTTACTCAACTCAAAACTACAAAAAGTCAAGGACTATAAAAAAAAAAGAAACTTGGCAGCTAGTAACTGGAAAAAACTATCAAATTTACTGCCAATTTACTGTGTATTTTCTGATATATACGACTTTTTGACACAGTGAAACTGAAAGAATCATTTTGCCTCCTGAAGACAGGCGCAGTTCAATCATTTTTCCACTTGGCCCGCTAATTTTCCATTCTGTGAAGCCTATGATGAAAATGTATGATTTTGATGCAATGAAGACAGTCGGGATCACTCTAGTAGGGGACTAGTAAATGGCTTTGAATCAGTGCACATAATTTTATAGAACCCATATAATGGAAGAAGTATTGAAATACGTGCAAAGCTCTGCATATTGCATTGTTAGGTATTCACAGCAAATACTTTCCTTTTCTGTATTAAGCTGTAAACTTACTTTAAATTGCCCTAAAATGGTCCTGAGCATCATGACTCACAGCCCGAGTAGAAATCCATCATGTTCTACATGCTCTGTATTCACAGTGCACTGAAGTAAAACTTGCATACTGTATATAATACTTTGAACTAGACTGAAATCTCTCAAAAAAAACTAGTAAATGAACTGTCGTGGCAGTTTCTACAGGCATTCGTAGTCCTCAGAGGGTTTAATGATCCAGAAAGGCAACATATCAAAGTTTAAAGCGTGTCATATTTAGGAGTTGATACGGAAACTGTCCATATCAATTGGACTCGATGCTGAGTATTAGTTGTAATGGAGAAGATCTCGTACACGGCTAGACAGAAGTTACATCAGCAGGGCTATTAGTGCTGCTAGTGTCTGGTCAGGAGACTATTTCACTGTTCCCTGCTGGCCGATCTTGGCAACTATGTGGAATTAACACCTCCCCACACCCCTCATTATTCTGGCCCTGTCCATACTTCAGCTTTCCCCACCATCAGATTTCTATACAGCAGGCATGGCACCGCTTGACTCATCGTTTATTTCATGCTCCATTGTACTTTGCCAATGATGCATGGCGCTGTAATGTTGCTAATTTAACGGCCCTCCCCATGTTAAAAGGCTACTCCCCTTTAATTAAAGCAGAAGTCTGTCCTTTTATTGCCTCTTCCTCTCCGCTAATCGCTCTTGGAGTGAGCCGGCCACAGTCCTGCTCGGATAATTAACAGTAATAGCCCAGGTGAAACGGAAAAGAAAGTAAGAAAGAAGAGGTGAAGAGCTTTTGCTTTAGAAGTGAAGAAATGCACATTTGGAATGTTTGAAAGTTACCATATGTATTGCACTAAACATTTTATTGAAAATTACAAGTTAACATGCTACTGCATTATATTAACCACTGGTAAAGCCTGGAAGTAAACAGCATGTGTTCCATTAAAAATACAGGCTGTCTCTTAGGAAGCAGACATAGGCAGTAATTGAGCTTATGCAACATACTGTACTATAACAGCCATATTGCCTGGTTACTGCTTTTTTTAATGTCTGTATACTTTTACCTTGAATGCATCAAGATCTGAAATGCATGTCACTGAAGTGCATCGTCCCCATCCATTTGATAACATCTGCTATGGCAGCTCTTAAAAGTATTTATACGTTACACACCACGAAGACTTCGCTTTCAGGTCTGTGTGTCAAGTCGGCACACAGAGGTGCCGTTCCATTGCTTTTTACATCTGCCACATGGACAATAAAGTCTCATCGAAATGAGAATAGTCGTTAACTTGATGGTTTGTTATTCAGGCTAAACGATGTGTGTATGTGTGTGTGTGTGTGTGTGTGTGTGTATACTCTTCCTCTCTGCAGTGTCCAGTGCCAGTTGATCCGGCTGTTTGCCCGTGGTATTGAAGATCAGCAGCCGCAGTGTGTGTTTGAAGACCCTTGTACCCTGTAGGCCCTGGAGCTAAGTACAGACTAAACAGTAGACTGAGAGCTGGACAAGGACATTTAGCTGTTTTAAAAACAACAAACTGAGTTGCATTTGGTAAGATTTCCCCACCAAAAAACAAAACAAATCCATTTAGACAGAGGTACTGTCTAAATGAAACCTGCAGGAATTCCTTGTCCTATGTACATCATAATATGAAAGTATCATCATAATATAAAATTTACTTCAGAATGAGAAAGGAAACCTGCCATCACCAGCCGGAAAACAAGGAAAATAAGGACGTTACATCGTGTTATATCCAGTTAATCCCGGCATTTCAGGATGTTAATGTGCAAAAATGTTTAATGCAACTTAAAGTAAGCTTAAGTAAGATCCTACAGCTGCTAGTGCTGGTGTTGCCATATTTGAACAAATTTCTGTGTGTGTTGTTTATGTTGGTTTTTGGAAAATGAAGATTGTGAAACATGAAAGATGAAACAGAGTTGAACTGCACTGAGCTGGACTCAGCTGCAACATTCAGCAGAAGTTTATTTTACTTCCATGATGGGGAACACGCTCCCTATATAGCAAAGAGAGACACAGCTTTGTAAGTAGGATGAAGTAAAAATGTACACAGAAACTGAGAAGAGTTAAGATGCCAGTGCTGGAAAAAGAAACTCACATGCAATCTGATCTTCGCTTTTAGGGGAAAAAAATAATTTCATCTGTGACCCAGGTGAAAGCAGATATGAGCCAGGGGCACTAATGAAAAGAGCTGAATACCCTGCTAATACACTAACAGGGCCCTGGTGGCTTCTGGGTAATAAGGCAAAGTGGTTGCTAAGTGATTTGGTGTG
This sequence comes from Channa argus, assembly GCF_033026475.1. Lineage (NCBI taxonomy): Eukaryota > Metazoa > Chordata > Actinopteri > Anabantiformes > Channidae > Channa > Channa argus. The sequence goes on along the minus strand of NC_090217.1, from coordinate 12,926,684 downwards.
TCTCAGCTCTGCTGCACCGCACCTGTGGCTCTGAGCTCTCTCTGGCTCAAAATCTACAGATAGTTCAATCATCACCTGGTATTAGCCAGAATTATGCTTTGTTAGCATAAGGGATTATTTTTACAGCTCAAAATTTGGCCTCGTTTAGCTCCTTTTAGTGTAGGTCAAGCTGGTCTTGTTGTCACAGGAGAAAGGTCTATGGAGACAAAATGCAGCAGCTTTTATCTTTGCTACTACATTTTGCTACTCGTGCATCAATAAACTATTAAATTGAATATGTAATAATAGCACATTTGGGTAAATTTGTAAGGTTAAGTGTGTTTTCCACAGTCCCTTCAGAGATGTGAAATCATTGATGTGTGTGTGTTTATGTTTTTGTGAAGGTGCCAATGTGATGAGTTAGCTCTATCACAATTAGCCTCATGGCTGCCATTTTGCAGATGCTCTCTAACTGCAGCCAACACACTGCCAACTCAAACACCTATAGATGAGCAAAGACATCCCCCCCACACACACACACACATAGACACTGTGTAATGCTATTTCTGGAATGCAATGTCTTTCTGTTTCATACACACGCACACACACACACACACACACACACACACACACACACACACACACACACACACACACACACACACAGACTCCTTAACTTTTAACACCATAAAAGCCTCCTTCTCTCTCTGAATCCTCTCCAGCGCCGTTAATACTGACTCCGGATGTCTATAATGTTTCACCTTCAGCGCTCAGTTTTGTCAACTTACAGCGTGATGTTCTTTCAAAGAGTAACACGCTTTTAAATCCTCGCAGAGAAACACACACACACAAACGTCTGTGGAAGGGAGGATTGCTTTAGAAATTGTGTAATTCATGACTGATGTTGTAAATCCTGAAAAACGTCAAACTGCTGTGTAAGGAACTATAATGTCATATTTCAAGCATCATAAGCTAGCAGGCAAGCTAGCGTTCACCACAGGCCTCCACAAAACTGAAGCTAGTTAGCTTAGCATACTCCTAATGCTTCTCTGTCTTCATTGTCATGTTGCTTTATTATACAAAATAAAGCAAAATGTTTTTAACTGTAAAATCAGGGACTAATATAAGCACTGCTAACATTAAGTACGTGTTCATAAACAAGCTCAGAACACTGATGACCACCTCAGCACAATTCTTGGGCAAAAAGTATTTTTTAAATTTCAGTTATCGTTGCAGGTCTTCATATTAGAGTAAACACATAAACCAAACTGTGATATAACTTGATATGTAATCTATGCTATGAAAATGTTTAATAAAGTCCTGTGGAAGGATGCTTTTATTTCTTCCTTTTCTTATTCTCTCTTTCGGCGACACTCCTACGTGTGCACACAAAGGTCAGCCCTGCCTTGCTCTGGCTTTCTCAATCTCACTGTGTTCGCTCTTTCTGTCTCCCTGTATGAGTAGAATTTAATAGGGTGCTCTGATGTGAGCGAGATGTTTCATTAAAGAACATCAGACATCAAAGGTCTCTGCTGAGATGGAGTGGTATTTCAAGCTGTGCTCATTCTGCACACAGTCTGGATCTTGTTTCTTTTTCTGATACCCCAAGGCAATTCCAAAGTGTTAGAGCGCGAGAGGAGGAAATCTGAATTTGGTAAGTGTAATTATTACAATCTTCTAGCCATAGTACACATGTAAAAGGTTGTGGTTGATAAAACTTTGTCAGTAAGTGGATGAAATGGATTCGGTTATCCCAACAGTCCCAGCTTGTCTAAATAGCAACTTCCTGTGTGGCGTAAATGATCCATCTATTGACAGCGGAGGGACACCCAGAGGAGCCAGTCCCTGCAAAAGTGGAACATCCATGTTCTAGTTAGCTACAGATGACTTCACTACAAAGCAAACACCTGTTATTATCAGACCAAAACCATACGTGAAAGCCACATCCTCAGCAGTGAAATGTCCGGTTTTATGAAAAAAAAGTCTCCATTTCCTGAACAACTCTGTTGTTTATGGTTCTTCAGTGTCAAGTTAAGACAATTTATCTGAAAAATCTAAACTCAGACAGATGTGTGTAGACATTTAAGCATATGACATATTTCTACAGGCTTAGTGAAATAAACCAGATACAGACATGAATATACAAAATCAGATACGTATTACACAGGTTAATAACTTGTGTAATACATCTTAGACTGTCGTCAGGGACGATTTGACCAGGTTACAGTTACAGTTTGTTATAGTTTATTTTAAAAACTGTAATTTTTTTGCGATGGACTTGGGATCATAGTCACTCCTCCCTTGCCAATGAGACCTGAAGTAATTTTTTCACTCAGTGGTGGAGTTTACAATTTTGCAACCACATCTAAAAATGTCACACCTTTATAACCCTTTGGGGTTATGGCCCACATTCCCATCTCCAAAATCGTCCAAATGGTCTAGTCTAACACTGAGTGAAACAGGCAGGTCTGCAGGCCATCAACAGCAGCCTGTTTTCATGGGTCTAGTGTCCAGTACCATCATTCCTCTTAAAAATTTGCATCATAGTGCTGAGTTGGAAAATATGTTATTGAAAAATTTGCAGATTAAAAAATGATGTATTTAATATTAGTCTTTAAAGTAGAACTTAATCCTATGTGAACTGGAAATCATTGGCAACACCCTGAACCCTAGGTTTTTTGAACCCTAGCAGAGTGATGATCTGAACCCGTTGTAAGCAAACCCACATCCAGACGTCCAAACCCACAAAAATCAGCTTATTTAGAAAACAGCAGATCAACAGATCAACAGCATCAAAAGCCTTGGACAGATCCACAGAGAGTGCAGCATAGTGGTGCCTTTTATCTACTGAGTCGACAATGTCATCCACAGTAGTTATTGTCCTAAAGCCTGACTGCTGTCGATGAAAGAGATTATTATCTTCCAAAAGGACACTTAGGTGTGAGTTCAACAGTGCTTTAAGGTTTTAAGACAGACAGGAAAGTTTGGACACAAGTGTGTAGTTCTAAAGTGTCACAAAGTGTTTTTATGCTTCAGAAGCATCTGAGCAGCGTCCAGCATTGAGGGCGATTTTGCCTAAAGTTGAGAACTTAAAGTTTTTTTTTTTCATTTATGGCTGAAGCATGTTTAGGTGAAAACCAGGCATTAGAACTGCTTTATTTTAACTGTTTTATTGGGATTGTGATTATCAGCAGTGGCGTTTAGATTTTGGAGAAAATAATGTAAAGCTAAGCCTGGACAGGGGTCTATGATAATGTGGAGGGATAAACCAGAGATAAAGTGGGAAATGTTTAACATGACTTGCTTCCAGAACCTGATGAGCTTGTTGGTGCCTTTCTACTAATTGTTTTGGTTAATCTAACCTGTAATCTTGTTGTTTTACTTCACTCTCACCATTCCTAGCAGTGTAGTAAAAAAATAATAATAATAAAAAAAGCTTTAATAAACCCACTGTGTTCTGCCTGCCCAGTACCAGACAAAGTTGATCACACAGCAGGTGAATATAGTTTAGACAATAAAGAGGCACAAAAAGTGATAAAGAGAAAAGTCAAAATTAGACTTGTATTTATGAAGTGGGCAGAAACACATCTTCAAATAAATGAAGAAAATACTTACACTTAGTACTTTAGTTTTCTTTGCCTAATCCATTTAAAGAGCGCTCACCAGGTTTTGTCAACTGTGTCAATGAAATAGATCTGGACTCGTCTTCTGTGCAGTAAGAGGAGAGAATCACACAGAGCTAAAAGCGGTCTATGCTATTGTGGGCATTTATATTTGCAGGTGCAATTACAATTACACTGCCAAACCACTGGGTGTATTACAAACAATTGCAAACTGAAACTGAGCAGATCATGTTGGAGTTCGAGCAAATAGATATTGAACAACAGTTACTGTTCAGTACGTACACAGAGGCCATAAACGAAGTATTAGTGTAAATTAAGCATCCATCCTTTAACTGCTTATGAAGATGATGTGGGAGGCTTGAGTGTATCCCAACTGTCTTTAGGTGAGGGGTGGGCTACACCCTGGACAAGTCTCAAATTCACACCTATGGGCAATTTAGTGTCAGCAGTTAACATAACATGCAGGTCTTTAGACTGTTGGAAGAAACCAGTGTAACCTGAGGAAACTCACGCAAACATGGGGAGAACATGCAAACTTCACACAGAAAGGCTTCAAGCTTCAACTGGCTGGTGGATTCAAACCAGGGACGTTCTAGCTGTGAGACAGGAGCACAAACCACTCCACCACCACCACCACCACCGTGCTGCCCTCAAGCTGAACTTTTTAAAACTTCTTTGATTTTTCATTAGAGGCCACAAAGTCTAAACTTGGCTGATGGCTGCATTAAAGTACAGGAGAACCGTGTGTATTTGCATTTCAGTGTGTGTCTTGGCACTTTCCAAAAGTCAAATGCAAAGGTCACCACTGTCACTTGTCTTCCCTTGAGCCACAGAGATTTAAAAGTTATCCCTTGCTATGACTTTTCACCAAAGCATGACTGTGCAAACTGGCTGTTATTAGCAGATATTGAGTAATGAAGTGACTGACCGTCTTTCAAATATGACTCTAGTGCGAGGGCTAATACGGCAACAGAGACATGACAGATTTTCCAGCATCGTGTCTGCAGCGACAACCAAAATTGTTTTCCCTCCCTCTTTTTTTCCCCCTCCCCTCATTTTCTTGCTTCTTCCTTATTGATTTATTCTCCATCTGCTTGTCTGCAGCCCACAGAGAGCCGCTATCTCATTCCCACATCCCACCTGAGACACGAGGTGAGATGAAACAGCAGCAAACACCCTCTACCTCATGCACGCACAAAAAAGCAGCTGTCCTCAATTCACCGGTGTCTTTACCCAAAGAAAGGGTTCCTAACAGGAGACGACAAGGGCTGTCGTGTCCCCTCGACACTCTCATTCACACTCCACCCCCTCACCTTCGACCACACACACACACACACACACACACACACACACACCGTACACTTTCACACTTGTGTCAACATGGCTCTCTTTTTCCTTTCCTACATAAACATTTACACCTAAAACACGCTCTCAGCCTTTTTTATTTTCCTCCCTTGTACCCTTAAGCCCCCACACACTCTGTTGTGTTACAAGATGTGTTTTCAACCTACTTTGAAACTATACCTGTTATTACTGGCATGATTTGGCCTTGTCAGCTAGTTTATCTTCATCTACCTCGAACATTGATTTCTCCCTAACCTTTTGTCGTGTGCTCAAACAGCAGGAAAGCCAGTCTGTTATACTTAAACCAAGTCATCTGCATCGGTGGTAAGTGAAAAAGGTGAGATCAGGTAAAGGCACAAGGTAATGTCTCCCAAGTTGTATGACACCGATAATTGTGGCGGCCAAATTGGGAAAATGGCTGTTTTCCCACAGCTAACAAGAACTAAACAGAAGTAAAAATGTTTACTTGTGTGTGTGTGTGTGTGGGGGGGGGGGGGGGTGAAAGCAGCGAAAGTGAAAAGCACTGATTGCAGGGGCTGTGGTCCAAATGGCAGCAATGCCGTTGCCCACTTCTATCTCTATTGATTGGAATAGGCTCCCTGTGAGAGATTTAGATCAATGAGGCCATAACAGTCCATCTTCTCAGTCAGGAGCCACTACCAGCCTCTTATCTCTCACTCTCTCTGTCTCTCACCCACATACACCTTTGCTCACACATTTTAAACTCGCTAATGCACTCGGCCACGTTGGATGTCAGACCTCTAACTTCCACTGACTATGCCAATGCAATCTCACTAAATGACTTCACAAAAGGATGTTTGGAGTCAGGTTCACTGACTTAATGATGGCTTCATGAAGGGTTTTGGTAAAATGATTTCACTTTTTATAAAAGCAAAACTGTCAGAAATCACTGTTGAGGTTTAAATACATGAAGGAGCATGAGGCTCCCAATCGATCCACTGTCTTCTGTCCCAGCATTAGCTATGATTCCTATAAAATTACAGTCAAATGGAAACGTTCACCATCCTCTGATTGGTCAGACGGACGAGCCTTTGTTAGGAGTCTTTAGAAGTGAACTTCCAATGAGACTGAAGTAAAACTGCGCAGCCACTTTACAAGGATAACACATTTACTGACGTCGTTACAAGTCAAAAGCTTTGGTCTTTTTCCAACATACTATTTTCCCCAATTGGCATAGCAACAAGCAGTGACATTTATTTATGTTGCACATAAGGTGTAATATTGGTCAGATTGCCTCTTACGTCATTTTTGTAATCTTGTGTTAGTTACTGTTCAGACTTAATTTCTTTTGAAATGAATATTTATGAAGTTGGTTCTTAATAATTGACATTAAAATGTTCCATCGATAGACAACGAAAACCAGGCAATTACAAACTAATGACTAGTGACTTTCCAGTCATTAGGAAACTCTCTCCCAAGTCTGACAGGCCATCACTTATAATGTAACGATGCTGCTTTGGGGAAAACACAGAAATGACTAAACGTTTCAGTCTTTATGCATAGATTCAAACAACAATTCTACACAGAATAAGCAGCTGCAAATACTGGCTGGATGGATTATAATCCTCAACAATGACTGGACCACTTTATGTTACTTATTAATGTCAATATAAAAATCTGTTTTTCGACAACCAATGCCCATTAACGATCGCAATCCCAGATTTATGTAATGTTCCACAAAAGGAGTCCATGCATAGAGGTGGGATTAGTGATTGGCACATTTCAGCAGTTCAAATGTAACTGTTGAGACAGTACAAGAGCTCTTTATCCTACCATTAGGGAGCAAAGTCTAATCATTTCAAAAGTTATTAGACTTTGGAATAATACGTACTCGGGAAAGAAGGCTAATCTGTATTTTGAACATTTTCGGGCTTGAGGGTCTGACATTCAGAGGTAGATATGAAATTCTCAAAACGTGGCACAAAAACAAGAGCGTGTCCATGACCCAGTTTATTTTGAGATTGATTGAAAAGACTCCAGAAGCACATTATTTAAATGTTGGCGACACAAATCACTTTCGCCATTTGATTTATTTCTTTTAACGACCTTGCTTCAAGAACAACACCCAAGTTGCGTTGGAAACCTAAGTGTGGTTGTGGAGTCGTATCTGCTGAATCCACAGTGGCACTTTGGCCTGTGCCAGCGGGCGGCTGCAAAATGCTTTGTAGTGACAAGTCATTACCCCAGCCAGCGCTTTGTTAGCAAACAGGGAATCTGTTGCTGGAGCAATCTACTCATTACTTGTTAATCACTTGAATAGGAGGACCTGTTTGTTGCAGACACACACATACACACACACACAATCCAAGTCACACATGCACAAACACATTCAGTGAGCATGCTGGACTTTGTTTTCTGCTAAGCACAGACGTTATTGTGTTACTAATGGTGCTTGAAGTAATTACACCCTGTAATGTTACTTGTCGTCTAGTCCTCTCCAGTAAGCCTCAGCATGGAAGCTCAGAAGTACCATACACACACACCACCATTCTCCCCTAAATGACTCCATTAGCCAGAAGGCATCTGCAGTCACTTCTTCTTGTGCAAGAAAATGAGGCATGCTTCGACAACAGTTTTACTGGCTCCATATAAGGGGTAGTTGGTCAGTGGGAGCAAACAGACAAACAAATTATTAGTTATTCAATGTCTGATTGAGTGTGTGTGTGTGTGTGTGTGTGTGTGTGAGAGAGAGAGAAAGAGCTTAAAGAGCTAGAAGACACAATACACTTCCACTGTGAAAATTGAATTGGAGACAAAGTACTTGAATACATCAGAGAAATTCAAGGATTGATGCAATCTTTTGTAATCTTTCTCTGTGAATCTGTACACAGACATGATTGACATTCTCTCAGAGTCAACTGTCCATCCACCCAGTGAAGTTATCTCCAATATTTACTATCTTTTAGCTCTGTTGGTCTCTATCAGAATCTGGCTCATTTGCTGATAAATGCCACACTGTGTTTGCCATGTAGCTGCTGCCTTTGATGGTCCGTCATGTGATGTTGGGTAGATTGTTGGTACATCAGATGGTTTCCTCAGCGTGGTGATGAGAGTATTTAAAGTGAACCAAAACAGTAAAGCTTTGGGTCAATGAACAGAAAAAAATGAGCTGAATAGCACCAGATCACTGTGTGGAGGTTTAAAAACTCAGGTGAAAATTCTTCGTCAGCAACTGATACTTTAAACAAAGCTGGTATAAAAAATATTGATTATAACCCAGAGGACTAAGAGTAGTAAATACGGAGAAATCAAACAGAAACATTAAAATATTCACAAAGTTTGAAACTTCAAAATTACATTTTGGGGCATTTTAGTTTCTAGTTTCTAAATATTTCCATGAGAGTCAAATACCGGTGGTGAAGCAAGACCATTTTTGAGGGGGACAGGACCAGGAGAAATGAATAAAACAAAACAGGGCCTATCTGATCTTACCTACAGGAAACAAAACTCAAAACAAAGCCCTGGCTGTCAAGGCAACAAGCAGCTTCCATTTAAAACGTATAACAGGGCACCAACCTGTTAACCTACTGTCTCTAATAAGGGCAACCCCATATTACCTACATCCAGCCTCCCACCAAAATACAGAGCAAAACATGGCAAAGCCCAAGGAAGAAGCTCACCAAAAGGAGAGAGAGCAGGCAAAGGAGCTGCCCCCTTTTGTAAAGGTCCTTGGCAGCAGATTGGTTCACGACAGCCGATGGGTGTTATTAGCTCCCTTAGCAATTAGCTTCAAATATACTAATCAGTGAAGCCTCAGCACCTGGAAACAAGATGAGAGAAAAAAGACAAGAGAAGGAGAAAACCATGGCTGTTTTTAATGCCTGAGGCCAGAAAGCCACTCACATTTCGTTAAACCTCATCTCATCCTTACTTTTCCGGGATGCTCTTCATACACTTGTTGCCAGTTATCTGCATTAGTTGTGAGATTTTCCAGCATTTGTTTTGGTTTTTTTCAGCATTACACAGCTTTTCTTTTTCTTTTGTAAATGTTCTTTTGTTTCCCCTGTCCCAGCCTTTTTGACATGCGTTGCTGCCATTGCATTCAACATGAGCACAAAGTTTCACATTTTCACAGACTTTAGATAAACTGGAAGACTTTTGCTAAGTCACCTTTAATGCCTTCTGTAGTATTCTGACTGTTTGATCTTCAGCCTTGATTTTTAACAGGGCACTGACACTGTTGTTGCTGTAACCTTCTTGCAGCCCAGCAGAGAAATGCTCCTTTTCTCTGTCTCGTAGCCTGTGCTGAGGCAAGATGCAGCAGAATCCAATATTAATGCACCTCCGCCTCTGTGACAGAAGCGACTGCTGCTGTAAAGAAGTTTGCCCTCCAGAAAATTCTCACTGATACTTCCTCTCGCCAATCACCCTTATGACCCAAGTCTCCAAACCCCCTGAGGGATATTTTGTTAAAGTCATCTTCGCCTGTGTCTGGGCCTCTCCTCCTTCCTCCCTGCCCTCCTCTTCTTCTTCCTTATCCATTGGATGTCACAAACTTGTTTTCTGTTTATGACTGTGGATGATTGAGGCGCGATGCTGTGGTGTCAGCTCTGCTCCAGGGGAGAATGCAGCAGGACATGGACAAACAAAAACTGTCACCTCCTAAGAGGGGTTCACCTGACATTGGGGGATGAGTGTGAATGTCTGTGTGTGTGTGTGTGCATGCAGCTTTTTCCCTGGGGATAGACATTTTATCTCAGCAGCGTCAGGGAGAAAAACAGGCCAATATGTCGATACAAAGATGTGCCATGGGTGAGAATGGTTACCGAGGTCTTCTGATTTACCTGCAGTGGCAGGACCATAGGGCGTCCTACTTTACTGTGCAACCAGCCATTGCTGTCTAACTGTGGGAGATATAGTAGTAGAGAAGTACGTTTTCATCCAGAACACTTGGATACAACCACACTGTCATGTCTGACGTCGGTTGACAAAGTTAGTGTGTTCAAGCCAGTTCCTAAAGGATGCGGACAGGCTGCGAGATGTGATGCGTCTAACCCAGAGTTCAAGTTCAGTTTCTGTTAGCACAATTTTCATGAACTGTTGCTCCACGGAAGCTCAGTATTTTGACCAGGAAGAAGGTTCAGAAATTGTGCCAGCCTCCAGAGAGAATGTTGTAACAATGTGGCATGATGCTGCAACACAGACTCTGTGACCAGTTGTTACTGTGCTGATCCCCATGGGGAAATTGTTGTTCTGGATGGTTGACATTCAAGGACACTTTGACATGTTGTGGTCAGGAGGATCCAGACACTGAACGAGTGACTGACGACAACTGGCTTCACCAACTCAGCCACATTTGACCCCAAAGCTTCCACATAGTTTCCATCCAAGGAGCTTTTCCCACCTCTACATCACATAATCTAAACTTTCACTCTACACCTGGATACACTTGATGAGTCATTGTTTGTGCTCAGCGAGTCCTAGTGAGTCCATTCAAGGGCAATATTGGGAGCCACTTAATGATTTGTCGGCATGTAGTTTCTATAGGATACAACAGAATCAAGCTACTGTGGTTGTAGACAGTGAGCTTGGATTGTTCAGTGACATGAGAAAAAAAAAAGTCTCTAAGGTTAAAAAATCTTTTTGGGAAATTAGAGCAAAATGTGCCTGGAAGCTCCATAATGATTTGCTAAAAATACTGACAGGGTAAATAATGAGGTGGCAAGTTGAGTAGCTTTGTCCTTACTAGATTATTACTTCAATTTCTGTAATTCTGTGATGCACACGCCTCTAAGATTACAGAATAAAAGTGCAGCTACGTCCAAAAAGATTTAGTCAAGTGGCTATTTGACCTCTACTCTGAAGGCTTGAGTACACATCCTATAATCTCTTTGTATGATGTGTGGCTGTAAGTTGTCTTCAGACACAGTTTGAGTGGCTCTGTGTTTGAAGCAAGCTGACAACTGAAGTCATCAGTCCCAACAGACAGGACGTCTTCTTCAGCACGTGCTCCTGGAAGGCTTCATCCCACAGCCATGGTTTATTGCTTTAGAGGAGGACCTGCCACAACACTCACCGTCTAACCATCTATTCAGGAACATTTGCAGTTCCAGCCAGTGCCAGTGAGCATAAGAATCACATCCAGGATATAAACTGAAAGTCTCCAGATTCTGATCGTCCTGGACAGAGCTGATGTTTCTACTTTATTTCAGCAAAGTCTGTTTATGCAGTCACATAGACGTAACAGTTTAGTGTCCGTATACGTTTTGCATGGCTCATTTCTTGGCTCATTCGTGTTGTACTGTAACTGCAGGCTGGTTTTTGCGTGTTCGAGCCGACACTTAGCAAAACAGATGCTACTTGAAAATCCGGTCTTGTATTTGCTGAGCTTTGCTATATCTGTCTTGAGCATCTTAGTCTTGCAAGTGGGCATTACGTCTGACAGCAAAATTGCACATCTCAACAGAGCGATGTGCACAGTGCATCACTTTAGCTCTCTGAGCTGCACTCAAGCACTCCTTGATAGGTGTTTATAAGATGGACAACATCCACCTGCCCCGTGCACAATGTAAGGGAGCAAGCATTGTACTTCATTTGCATTTCTCATAAACTCACTTATCCCATGATGCCCTCACAAATAGATCTTTTGAGCAACTCAGACGGAGCCGCCGTCCTGACAAATCAAGCCATATCAGGTCCTCCAGTGCCCCCATCAGGATCCTTCCTGCAGGTCTCGTCCACCTCTCTCCATCCTTTCTTTCATTTTCAGCCTCTCATGCTCATTTCATGTGTTTCCAGCTTCTCCTCTACAACAACCGTGTCTCCTTTCCTTCCCTCTGCCTCTCCCTCTCTTTTTGTTGCATGACTCGGGAAAGCCTGGAGTATTGCCGTTGGGTGAAGCCATTAAGAAACGGCAAACAGACATGTCGGGTCTGCAAACAGCGGTGAGCGTACAGGTGGTGCAGAGCTAACAGACAGAAATCATTACACTGTTCCACTCAGATCGCTGCTGCTCCACTGGGACTCAGCCTCCACAAGTTCGACATACAGACAGATGGGTGCATTTACACCCGTGCGCACGCACACACACACACACAGTAAATCACTCATCATGCATACATAAAAAAACATGCTATGCATGCTTACAGGTAGACACATCAAGTGAGTGCCTGTCCATTGAGATTGCTTTTTCTCAACTGAGAAAGAGGGGACAGAAAGGAATGAAAAGATGTAGTAAAAAAAAAAACGGGGTGAAGACACACAGCTAGCCAAGAGAACTGCAAAGACAAACCTAAATCTCCACTTGTTATTGTACCTGAGGCCAGAGAGTCGGCTCGCTCTGCAGCCTGGCTAATGGTGCGACGTTCACCAGCATATTTCACCGGACACATTTACATTTGCTGCCGCTCTGACCTAGTCATAGCACATCTCTCCCTCATTTGTCCCCTACGTGTGAGCAGCAAGGATAATGACTGCATTGATCAGAGACGTCCCCAATGGGTGGTCTTGTTCCGTCAAGGCTGAGGGAAAACGAGAGGGAGAGAGAAAAGAGTGAAAAGAGAGCAGGGCCAGAACGGGATGCCCTCTGTCGCTGCCCGCCTCATTGCATTAGCCAATCAGATATCCATCTCGGCTGTCGCCTTGCTGCACCATGCAGACTATCAAAAACTAATCTGCGGCCCTGTTTTTATCGCTTGTCATGTCTCTTTTCCTTCCTTCCTTCATCATCCCTCGCTCCTGCTCAAAAGTATTTTTGGATAACGTGTCTCAGATGTGTGGCGGATTTACAAATGTGCATCAACCTTTTTGGTGATTGTAAGTGACGTAGCAAAGCTGGCTGTAGCCTCGGGTCTTGCTCTTTGTCTGTGTCCAAAAGCCCTCCCTCGTCCACTCATCCACTTTTCCTACTGCAATTATAGTTCACATAACAGTCTGGAGCAAGTTGAGGGTGTTTTACCTCATGAACATGGTCCGTATAGTCACAAGGAGCAGTACACTTGTAGACAGTTTGCATAATGTGGTGTACAAGCCAAGAAAACGACCATCTCTCAGTGGATACATTTACTCAGACACTAAATGTAGTAAATTAGGAAAGATTTTGGACACCACCTTGTAAGTCTGGCCTGGTGCTGTCATAACATGGGACAAGAGTCCCTTCAGGGAAAGAATTCATTTTTGACATATCTATGACTCATCGGTTTACTGATCCAGTTTGTCTCCACTCAGAAATATGCTTCTTATCCAGTGTGATGATTGTTTCTTCACATTTTTTTAAGGCATCGTGGTGCCTCTCTCAACACATGTGCCCTTGATGTCTTCGTTCATACGACTGAGTATAAAGTTATATATGGTGGATCTACCTCCATTGCATTGCTCTTAACACTGGAAAAAAAAAAAAGGCACAACACTTTGAGGTCTGACAGCTCTGGAGTTCCATTAAGAATTCTTTTAAATTTACAGTGAGAGCAAACCGCCACAGCTTGCCGCCCACAGAAACAAGGCAATCACTCACCTCAGCCCCTCTACACATCCAGACAGCACACACACACACACAGACACAAACACACACACATGCACACACACATACAAAAAGAGAGGGTGCAGATGATAGTGCTGATGATTTCTCGCTGCTGACAGTTGGCCTCTACTCAGAGTCCCATGTCTTTATGCATATGTGTGTGTGTGTGTTTGTGTGTGTGTGAGCGAGAGAGAAAGATGATCTGTCGATCTGTCATAGGAAAAGGTTACATCTGGTGTCAGTGTAAACAAGAGGTGCAGGGTCGGCAACAAACCCCCAGTCAATCTGGAATACACTTCACCTTAGAGACACAAACATGTTAAGGAGAAACACACAAACACGCTCACACAAAGACACTGTAAAGGCAAAACTTGACAGAGACACTGACAGAGAGACATGGTTATAAAAGCATATACACTTAAATGGAGACGTGATTTCTTTCCATCTAGCTTGACATGCTCCATGTTCCCATCATGCATTCATGGCAGCATGTGTCGGGACTGAGACACACTTCACTTACTTTGATGACATTCAGAAATATTTGATGTTCTTTGATTTCTAATCCTCTCCTTTGCTCTCCCAGATGGAGTATGTGTGTGTCATTAAAAGTCAGGACGTATGGCATGGCGCCTGCCGGAGATGTGGATGGACCCCGATCTCATCATCAGTGATAGGTTTCTGTATTTGATAGTCAGGGAAGCTTTGGGAAACATGGAGGAAGGGGGGGGGGGGTTAAGGCAAAAGATAAAGGCAGACAAAGAAAGACAATAAGCAAGAGAGATAATTGAGATGCGAAAGAAAGCAGTTGGAGAACGGGATGAAACAAGTTTGCAGTTTCAGTACCCAATCGCAAATACAAAACACAAAAGCACACAAAGCCAATAAATCTCCAGCTGTCTCTGGAGAGCTTGGCTGATATCTCCCAGGCACGCATCAATATTAAATAGCCTCTTGTAAATCAAACAGTGGTGTGTGTTAGTGAGCACTGAAACAGAATTAGGTAGGAAAGGGCAGATAATAAATTGACTATTTTCCCAACCAATGCCAGAAAGCATTTCCCCATGCAAACAGATACTGCGGGAGTACTACATGGTAAAGTGTTGAAGAGGCCTAATGGCTCGGAGTTTTCTCCCTTTTCTCCTCTGCTTCCCTCTTTCTACCTTCAATAAGGGATCATGACGCTGACAAGAGTTACTTTGCCGGTTTGATCTTCTTCTCAATTCCGCACACATGCCGACACACAAGAAAAGATGTGCACGGTCTTGGGTGAGAACGTGTCCAAGCTTTTCCATTCGCTGCAGAGAGGCGACAGAAATGCAGAGAGAAGAAAAACATGGGCGTGAAAGTATGTTTTTTGTGTGTATTTCTGTATGACTGTGCTTCTGGTTTCTTCTCTTGCAGCCTTGGATGGTAAACCAATGGGGAGACAGAAGAGAGAAAGCAACAGACAGAGGTGATACAGGTGAGAGAAAATCAACCAGGTCTCACACAGAGAAAATCAATAAGCTCTCTTCTCAGTCTATTTCCTATGGGCTGGCCTGGGTAATAGCATTGTTCCAAAGCTGCCTGCGTGTAGCCTGGGAATGGGCTCAGGGTGATGTGATAGTAAAGTATAAAGCCAGCACTGCTGTGGGACTCACACTAATTGTTACTTTTGTCATAAAGAGGGCAGAGAAATCACAGGGAGCAGGGATGTGAAGACACAGACGGTGTCAGAGGAGCTTATGTGTCAGGAGATGAAGAACAGTGGGATTATTATTCACACAGTTATAACTTTAGGTCATTTGTGTAGTTTGGTTGCGAGCAACAGTCACACAAATGCATTCGATAAGTTGTAGATGTTTGCCAAGAATGTGGTTAGGTCAACCTGGGTGGAAGAGCACAGCAGAAAAACATCCAACCCAGAGGTTTTTTTTTTTTTTCATGTCAGCAATTACAGTAGAACCACAAGGTTCAAAATCTAATATCTACTGCAATAAAGGACTATTCATTCATCTCAGCATATTTATCATAAACCACATTGGGTTTTCAAAGGCAGAGAAATGACACCCTTGTACTGGGAGAAAAGCTAATGAAACCACAGCTAGTCCCCGTAGCTCGGGCTCTGTCATGTTATTTGAGCATTTAACAATGTTTTTTAAAGGCCTGAACAATATTTCTCTATCAATAATGGGTCGATTCACAGCGGAGCCAGAAAAACTGTAGAGAAGTAGATTTACATTCATCAAGGGGCCAGTAATATAACTCCACAGGAAACTAACTACTGTGTCTGCTGAATATAATTTTGTGGTCCATAAGTAAGTGTTTAAATGGAAAGAAATATGTTGGGCTGCTCACTTCATTTGTCTGGGGAAGGGGCTTTTAAA
The DNA here is from genome assembly GCF_033026475.1 of Channa argus. Lineage (NCBI taxonomy): Eukaryota > Metazoa > Chordata > Actinopteri > Anabantiformes > Channidae > Channa > Channa argus. Next base: position 12,910,893 of record NC_090217.1, on the reverse strand, counting down.
AACAAAAATTAGAAACAATAGAGTAGTTTAGTGTTTTCAGATGCTTTTCGTGAACACTATTTTCCACAAGCCAGAGACTGTCAAACAATCAAATTAATTGCTTTATTACCAAAGGTTGAAATAAGTACATACGAGTTCTTTTTTAGTACAGTAAGTAAGTTTTTTAGTACAAACCCTTTAACGCTGTCTCGTCTGTTAATATCCATCAGTTTATAAAACTCTTTCAAACTTCAATTACCCCACAGTCATTATTTCTTAATGCAAGAGCCCCGTTTTAGCAAGGGGATGATTAAAAGCTCATCTCATCTTATACTTTCCATGCATCATGCACCTGCCTGTCCCTCTGAACCTCCACCAGGAGCAGGAAATAAAACCCAGTGTGACACATGGGGGATGACGAGGGTGGAATTTCCACTCGGGTGCAGGTGAACCCAATGATTCATTAAAAAGAACGAGCATGGCAGCAGCACTGCTGCGGTGAGGAGGGATACTTGGGTGGGTTGGAGACCGGGGGAGGTGGAGCTGAAAAACAGAAGTGAAGAAGTACAGAGCAGAGTGTGTAGGGCTGTAGCTTCTTTCCATATGGTCGGCCAGTTGGTTGGTGGGCCAGTAGTCAGGTCTCAGTGATCCCGAGCTTCACCACACAACCACCAAATCACACACACACACAACGTGAATCTACTCTCTCTGAAAAGGTGTGGAGCATGCATGAGTGTGTGTCTGTGTGTGTGTGTGTGGTGCTGGACAGGTGCACCAGATGTCCACTTTCCACTTCTGTGGCCATTGTCACTAACATGCTCCAGCATCATGGGAGGGAATGGAGGCCACATGGCAAACACAGAAACCCGCGTATCTGAGGGCGGCCATGCACAGAACAGGCTGGCTGCATCCGCCTGGCGAGCAGCCCACCTAAACACCTCACGTGGCAGCAACCCCAAAAGGAGTCAAACTCACTTGGCAGCTTCATTCCAAACATAATCTTCTGAAATTATCTGAACAAGAATCTCGTTTTATTTGAATTTTGTAGGGCCACAAAGAATGTATGCGACAGTTGAAAATGTGCTTTACATTTACTCAGCAAGATTTAGAAAAGCCAATTTCTATACGTTTGGGGTGGAAAAGGTTGCTGATTGGGAAATGTGCCTATTTGTCTTCTTGCCCAGAGCTGGAGAAAACTAAGACCAATCTCATCTGTAGCTCAACAGTAGCTGGTTAGTTTAGCTAAACTAAGGACACCAGTGAAAAATAACAATCCATCTGGAGGAAAAAAAATACAAAGCTTCCTTCTTTCTTGTTTGTTTAATGGGTTTCTCTAGCTGTGTGCTGAGGTCGGCCAGCCAGCGGGAGTCAGTAGCTTCATATTTGTGTCATTGAGCTTGTGATCTAACTATGAAAATTCATACTTTTAATGTTAATATCTTAATATCTGGTCAGCATCAGAGTTATCACGATTCTGTAGCTGATTTCTCAGAAGCCATAACCCTGTAACTCCACCGGGATCAGCCGCGTCACATCGCGGCTCTGATGTGGTCACCGGAGCCGATCGCTGCCACTTTAGTCGACGCTTGTGATTCCAGCATGTGCACTGCAGCGCGTCTCAGAAGCAGCTCTCCGCCAAAGTGGCGTGCCTGATCTATTTTTGACGGAAACTGCTTCTAGCACACTCTTGGAAACAGTTCAACCCACCCATCAGGTAGTGCTTTCCTCCTTTACCCCCTTCAATAGAAACAACAATAAAAAAAAAAAAAAAAACAGCCAAAATTAAACTACACAGTCTATTCCGTCATAGAAGCTAAAAAAAAAAGCAGTCATGAAGCAATGTTACAGATCTGCACCCAGTGGAATTGTGGGATAACTGGCTTGTTTTTGTTCCAGAAGGATTTTAAAAAAGTCCTCCGACAAAAAAGTTACATTAAAGCTACATGTAACATTTCTTTTAGTAGAGTTTAGTGGAGATATGTTCCATAAACTCTCTGAAGGAGAGAGGTGCTGTCATGATTTCTCTTTTTGGTCATTTTGTTTGCATTTTTAAATATTTTGTGTCAGGTTTTAGTATTTTATTGATCTTTTTGTTTCCATTTCAGGTGGTTGTTCATGATTTGATTCATTCTGAATCTCTTAACAGCTCCTGCTCCTGGGGCTGTGGGCCTGCACCTGCTCTGTCTCTACAGTCGTCCACCCATGCAGCATGGCGGAGATATTCTCTTCTAATATTCTCTTAGGAAAGTTCCCCGGCCTAGCTGGATTCTCAAAAGTTGCATATTGTAGCTTCGTGATTAGTAAATATTGCTTTTACCAAATTGTGGATAAACTAATCACTGGAGGCCACACAAAAGCCCCAGAGGTCTTATTGTCACCAGCTTAAATAAAGCAACAGAATAACATCCCAGTATCATTAGCATTTGTTGGTTATTATGAAATGCATACAGTATGTTCACGCTTCCTCGATTGTGACTAATAGTATTTTGACAGAGCACCCAGCTGGTGTATAGGCAGTATGGGGTAAGTGCATCTGCTATCCTTCTTAACTACAGCCTGACCTCTCTGAGGGGAGTTGACACACAAACACACACATCGCAGGAGACCCCCGTCCCACACAGGGCGGCCGAGCGAGAGAGCTAACAGCCTGTGACCACGCTGTAATTATGAGCCGTTTTCTAATTATGAATCACTTCGGTGGTTCTGACTCGACCACTGAATCTTTTCTTTTTTCTTTTCTTCTGTAGTCTGCAGAGCCAATGACGAAAAAGGGATGAAGGGAAAGGAGGGAAAACAACGGGCGGAGGGAAATAAAGAGGGTGGAAAAAAAACAGCTTGAGGTTCATAAATGAGAGAGAGAGAGAGAGAAAAGTTAACAAAGGACAGTGAGAAGCAGTCGTCCTTCAGACCGCAGTCTTCTCAGCAGGTATTTCCACTGAGAAAAGGGCAAGAGAGAGGCCTGTAAAACAGAATCATTACACCATTAACCTCCAATCCATCTTCATTTGACCGTGCTGTAAGAAACGATATCTGTAAAGAAACCATGGAGCTTCTCAAAGTTGATTCTGGGAATAAGGTGGAGTGAGTGCTAGGACCACTAACCCTCCCCCACCCCCTCAACCCACAGGTCTGAATCTGGCCATGAGCAGGAGTGAAGGCAACCCTCCCTCACCCACCCTCTCTCTCTCTCCCTTCTTTTGTGGATCTGTGGTTGGGTGCAGCAATGAGAGGTGACTTGTGGCCAATTGTGATTTATGTGGTGGTGGGTTAGGCTATGCGGGACGTGGGCCGGTGGAGGGGAGAAGATGGATCCGAGGTGTGACCGAAGGAGACAATCTGATTACAGCCTTCTACCTCCTTTCATCTTCATCTTCAACACTCGCTGGTTCCCCCTGCTCCTTTGCCCACATCATGTCGCTATGGTAACCTGGTAAGAAGCCAGCTGCTGGGAATGGTGACCTGATGGTCAAGACAGAGATGGACACATGCTGAAGCTCTTTGTGTAGAATCCTGAACTCGCCACAAGGAACAGACCATTTAGATGAAGACGGACATCATTTTGAAAACATGAAATCCCTAACACACATTTACTGTAGGTAGGTTGTAGGTAAACAGGCGGCCTAAAGAAAATGGAACTGTTCCGGCACTTTTATGTTGCAGTGCCTTCCCAGTTTCATTGGGATCAAAGTGGTGGCACCTTACTAGTCGCTGCAACATGATCACTTCTTTCATTTCTCACCATTGAGCTTTCTCAATTATATTAAGTGGTCCTTTATTTTGACCTCCATATTGGACGTGTTGCTGACTGATCTGTAGTGGAAATGTGCTGCTGCCTGCTGTTATTAGTAGGCTGCTGAGTGGACTTGTAATGGCTGCTTCTATATCAAACATGGCTTCCTAAGTGGTGGGAGCTATGTGGAAGGTTTGTCATGGCCTCTATAGTGAGTTCATCAGGTTTCATGATATAGGGTTTTTATCTTAATGCCATTCAGATTTTGGCAGAATTAACAAAGATGTCATGAAAAAATGGTTAAATAAATCCCATGTCTATCTATTGCTGGTGGTTGAGAATAAGGAGTTTGTCAAACTAAACGGCGTGATATCATTACATCACTGAGGTTTGACCTAAGGTCTTTAATGCGACGTTGGTGATCCTGCAAACTGGGGAAAATCATTTGAAAAACACGGTGGTGATATATGCAGGAGTGAGGCCAGAGGGGTGGCCCGGCATGGTCACCCCAGGTGCCACCCACTGCCAGAGTGACAAGATGGTAGCTTCCTGCTGTAGAACGTCTAGCACACTGAGAACTGATCAGATCTGTTGCTGAATTAATCTCTATCACCGCTATAGTCATCATTATACAGTTTGATTATTACATAGATTTAAGGTGGTTTTGTAGATTTTGTCACAACAGAGTTTTGTAGCAGTAACAACCAGGCAGATTATTCCTGAAAATAATGGAATTTTTTGGTTTATAATTATTTGATATTGAATATTTGGTGTAAAAGATCATATCTCATTTACATTTCTGACAATTCTGACACTGTACAAACACTATAAACATACTGTCACCAAACTAATATGTACAGTAGTTTATTATTTCCAAAACGGTTTTAATTTGAGTTAAAACCTTTTAAATCCTTTTTCACGTGTGCCGTATTTTCTGCCTGTGCCCCAGTTTGGCCACCCAGTAAAATAATAATAAAAATAATAATAATATTTCTGTTTCTTTTGTGTATTCAGAAACAGTACAAATTCAGTGTTAAATTCCACCTTTATTCAAGGTGTGTATGTCCTGTGAGGTTTAATGAGGGGTGGGTATGAGGATTCAGGTAAATAGGAGGAGGGAAGGGCCGGGCTAACTGCAGGGCAGGTGAGTGTGGCAGAATGTGAAGTAATAAGTTTTAGTAGAAAGCCAAAGGCAGCAGAGGACAGTATGACTGAATGAACATCTCCCCACTGGAGTGAAAGCTTTAACTTTACCTCCTGAAATCAGCAAGTATTATGGTTCTTATTTCAATTCACCCCTAAAGCTTTTAGCTTTTGTAGCTAATCTCTCTAAGAACATACATTCAGCTGATCACAAACTGCTTCTTACCTTCTCTTTAGGCTCTTTCTGCACATTTGCTTCAGCTGTTATTTCTGTTTTTGTTTTTTTTTTTTGTTTTTTTCAGTTGTCACTTTAAACCAAACTGCAGCTCCTGGATTTCAAATGTTTCAACTTTAAATCTGCAGAGATCATCCATTTTTTATATTCTAGGTTAACTTCATTTTCTGACGGGAGCCAGGTCAAGCAGATTTTTGTGACCGCAGCAACATTCAAACTTGATTACAGTTATTATGTGGTGGTGTCAAGTTGATGTTTAGCTTTAAATGCTTAAAAAAAAAAAGAAAGAAAGAAAAGTGTGCACAAAGCTGCATGGTCACAAAATGACATATTTGAGGTTTTATAAGTTGTAGCACTAACCAGGCCAACATTATGGACACTGCAAGTCATTGTAAATAATGCATACAGTTACATACGTGTAATGTATGTGTGGAGGCAACGTGAGCAAGAAAGCAAGAAAGAAAACGCTGCTGTGTTCTGAGACTGCCATCAAGTGGCCGGAAGACGCAAGGGCACAGCTGTCCTCACCTCCAAACTGACAAAGACATTTGACGTGAGGAAAACAATGTATCACTGTTTACAGCACATTTCGATTACTAGTATTTCAAACTTTGCAATACGTTTTCAGCATTTTTGATTTGAGGAAGGAGAGAAAGTGGAGAAGTATAGACACAGGAGAAACAAACTACAAAGTATCGCCAAGTAAAGAATAATAGAGTTTTTAAAACCCAACACTTGTATTGACTCTGTAGTTTACATATTTACACTGGCACAGACAAAAGCTGACTACTGAACACAGCCATAATGATGAAGGTAAGCAGCTCTATTCACTAAATCACAATAGAGACATAAATGTGAGTGGATTGTTTCATCTGGTGCTCAGAGGGAGCAAGGAAATGTTGGTCTTCTCCAGATTAGACCATTTATCACCATCATCAGTACAGTGTGTATTACAGCGCTGTGAAAAGAGCTGACCACACTCCTGACTAAGGCTTTGTGAGAGACACAAAAGAGCAAAAAGCCTTGTTTAAAATAAAAAGGTGCTTGGTGAAGCGCTTTGAACATCAATAAATCATTATCACTGTTATTTGAGACTTTACAAAGTGCTTCACAATCAAACGATGAAAGACTGACATCAGTGTGATGAATGGGACACGACGAGCCGTAAAGTGAAGGATTTCTAAGTGTTTTATTGTAAGTGAAATATACTGAGTTCAACAAAAGTCTGGATTAAAATGGTTTAGTTACCAAACTTTCCAGAAGCAGCTGTAAGACGAACGTCGTCAGGGAATTTCAGAAACAGGAATGTGCTCTTTGAGGGTAAAACGATCAATAGCGTTTTTTGTATTTGCTGGAAGGTTCGATACAAATAATAAGACTGAGAAAGCTGGTGTGACAGTCACTGGGCTGAGATCCTGCTCTGGTTTATATATTACACACAGTAGGACAGTAATCGCTGCAGGAAACTAAATTCAAGTTGGACATTTCAAAACTTCCACTCGATTCCAGTGTTTGCTATTTTACATGGTTAATCACCAAAAATCTGTTCACGCAGCCGGCGTGACTTTAAATTACTTTATTAATTATGTTCCACTGCCTCCATACGGACACAAAAACCAACACTGAATTGTCTCTACTCAGATTCTCCAATAGCTCTGATTTGGCAGAACTTTGCACGGCAGTCTGAATTAAGCCAGTTTAAATGTGTGAGATCTCTGTGCAACTGTGACAATTCAAAACATCTGGGGCAACAGTGGGGTAATTAATTTTCTGTTAAAGCTTTGGAATAAAAAAAACCAAAACATGTCAGCCACTAACAGAGGGGGGTCTTCAGCACAGATGAACAAGCGAATGCAGGTTGCAGAGTCAAGACAGTCCAGGGTTGGTCTCCACTTTAAACCAGTCACAACTATCATGTGATATTTAATTTGTTGTTTAGAATACTAAATTTTAACCCATTTAAATTGAGTTTCCATACTTTGAGGCAATAAAAATATGACTTCTTTTTATTCTCTCAAAAATTCATATATCTAAACCGCTGTTACCTGTTATACAGTCAAATGATGGCCTCTTATCTGTAGCTATAAGTATTCACACCTATCATGTTTACTTATTGTTATTAAGTAACAATATGCACCCATAGGTACACAATGGTTACCTATAAGTACACGGAAAGTACTTAACCTGGATTTTAATCTAATGCATTACCCATAAATCAAAGCAGAGTGTTTTAATGTTAACATTTTGTCTGAGGGATCTTTAAACAGATTGGAATTTTCTTAAAGTGAAGCCAACATTTTTTTAATCAACTTGTCCCACACCCACTTGAGTTAATATATTAATACACAATATATACTTCAACATGTCTAATGTTAGTATTTAACTGAGGAAGTACTGTAGCAGCTTAATTATTATAAGGGATCATGCTAAGCAGCTGCTAACAGTAGCGAGAGATGAGGAGCTGAGCGTTGCTGTAGCGATGAACATTAAATGTGCATCCACTGAGATTAAAGCAGAGCTACATGCAGCAAAGAAAAGTCTGACTACACTTTTTTTGCAGAAGCAATATAAAAAAAACCTTGGACTTTATGAATCTCGCACCTGAGGGTTAAAGCCATTGTACGGATTTAACTCCGGTTCTGACATTAGGCAGGAAGTTTAATTACTGTAAAGGACAGAAGCATTTCTGACTTCTACTGCTGCTCAGATGCATGTTACACACTGTAAATGCTGTTGGGTCGTGTCCAAGCTATCGAAATTCACCTGGCAAAGACTCGGAGGATTCAAAGCTGCACATGTCAACTTGATTCCTTCTATCCCCTCATGTTGATGGACAAGTAAACACGGATGAACATATACATCCAGACAAACACACCGCAACACTTCTGCTCATTAGCCTCTGGCCTCAGCAGAGGAGCGTGTCTCTGCCACGGACTCAATTACTTCCACCTTCCTTCTTCCTTCCTCTGGATGTGACATGAATAACCACATTACGATTACCTCCAGCTCTGTGATGCAGCACAGCCCTCCCACTCAAAAGACTTTGTGTAATTAAAACCAAGACAACAAAAAGCCTGAGAAACAACAGTGTCAGGATGGAAGAAAGAAAAAGGAATCAGAAGCTGCTTTGATAACGGAGAAGAAGGGGCACCGAGATGGACTGGGTGGCACGGAAACCTAGAGAAGCACTAAGTCCCTTTTACCCCAAGTGACAGCAAATATCAGAGAGAAACGGCTTTAATTTGATGGTGCAATAAACAGAAATTGTGTAATGAGTCTGTTGCTTGTCTGAGACATTTTACAAGACATGATTTCTTTCAAAAACAGTCCTCTTGTACACCATTTCCTCAACTTTACATCCTTTCCAATTTTAATTTCCTCTGCACCACGTGAGTCATAAATTAGTTTCAGCTGAAATGAGGAATTTTAAAAATATGACTCATACCACCTAGCTTATGTTTTTTTCCCCCCATTACTGAACTTAATATTTCACTACCAATTTGATTCAGCGCCTGCATTGAACAGAGTGGATTTCCTGCCTGTGGCCATAGCTGGTGTTGAAACTGAATAAGTCCAAGGACTCAATTAGCACGACTGAAATATTCTTTGCTGCAGTGTTGGGATTTAAGTGTTTAAGCTACTTGCATTTTCACAAAGGAGAAGTCTCACGTGTTGTGAATGGGACATAAATAGGTCAGAATCCATAGTTTGCTTCAAATATTAATGGCACTACACTGGCAGGAACTTCAAATAAAAGACCTATAAACAAACCGAGATATTAATTTTACAGTGGGGTGTATTTTATTCTTATTATGTCAGGAAACGTTTCACAGCTTTCACAAGCAGCAAAAACCAAACACTATTGAAAAACACAAATCTCAGCTCAGCAGCACAACGTGTCGCACCAGAGAAAGAAGAAACAGAGCACCTGTTACGGGTGGGCTTTATTCCCAGCAGCTGGCTTCCTGAGTTCAAAGCAGCCAATAGGAACATCGCTCCATCCATGCATCCACCCATTGTCTGTAATTGCTTTTCCTGTTCGGTCCATCCCAGCTGTCATTGGGCGCGAGGACCCCCAGTCTATCTCAGGACCAAGACGCAGAGACATTAACTCGCTTACAGGCAATTTAGAATCACTAATTACCCTAACCCACCCTAACCCACCCCCAAACTTGCACGAACATAGGGAGAACATGCAGGCTCCACACCCTCTATCTGAGTGGCAGCAGCACTAACCCATACACAGCTGCACTGCCTGGAAAACGGGAGCAAGGATGCTTAATTAGCTCATGAGAGGAAACAGGTGTGATGCTGCCTGACATATCTTGGTTTTACCTTAGAGATAAAAAACGAATCTCCAGTGAAAAAAAAATGTCACCTCACAGCTTTTAAAATCATAATTGTATTCATATCTATAGGCTTTATACCTTTGTACAATACAGTGACAAAACAATAAAAATGTTATTGATGACCAGCTGCTGTGTGTAATGCTCACTGCCACCTTTTTATATTTTAACTAACACTCTCATATTTTGTGGGAATGACTTGTTAGACAAGTTGTAAAGACCAACGTGACATTTATCATTTATATATTTATATATAAAGTTGATACATTAAATTCCAGCACATTCAGTAAACATGGGGTAACATTTACCATCTGTCCTCAGGATAACTGACTCCTCAGCTGCTACGTTGTTGGCTGTTACTGCCCTCATCTGTTTGTGTAGGGTGGGTTTATCTAGAGCCAGGAAGTTATAATTTCCTGATGCGTCTAGAAATTGGGTCGATCTGAGTCAACTATGAGACTTAAAGCTGAGAGCAAGCAAAGCAGTTTACTCCATAAACCTGCATCTCAGTTTTCATGGAATGACGATACAGCTGAGTTGACCTGGTTCCAATTAACCAAGTGAGAAAACTAACAAGTGTGGAGATGGATCAGCTCTGAGCAGTGAAGCACTTGTGGACATAGTCTGGCCCAGTTAGGATTGGTAGGTAAATCTAATTTCCATAAATCCATGGTGTGATACACTATTATGGTATTATTTTGAATTTTCAGATTATTATTTTGAACTTAGGACAGTTGTGCCTCAGACTTTATGGGTGTGAAACTTCTGTCCAATCATGATGCCGTGGTCGTCTACATCCCCTGAAATTACTATTCATTTGGCATTTTCCTCATCCGTGATAAGCTGCAGCTTTTCTCTCTCATTCAGTTTTAAGTGACTCACTAAATGTTAAACTTGTATTTTACTGATTCCTGCGGGGCAAAACTTTAGCCATTTATTTTCTGACTATGCACTTAAAGTAATTTGGTTTTTATAATACACTGAACTGTAGCTGCATTTTTACAAATGCACTAAGTGTTGATGCTTGAATATGAAATGAAGAACTCCCAGAAGAAGATGCACTCATCCTCACCCAACGAGGATACAAGTTAAAAGTTGTTCTTTTGTCCCAGAGCTCCTCCACAGCTTTCACTATTCTTGACACACACAGTAGCCATCTTGGATTTTAAGACTGGGGTTGGTGAGTCTGAAAAATGCCCTTACAAACGGAAAACACCAGTAGTTCTCTGAGTCTCTGTGTGTTCCCCCACATTTTACTTAAAGAAACAAAAAAGCTAGAGCTCTTTTAAGAGCCTGTTATCATGTGTTGTCGATGGCTTTTAAAACATCACAGGTGAAACTGGGAATTTGTTACACTGAGGGAAATTCAGCTCTGTGATATTTACAGTGTGTCATGTCACACGCAGCCACACATCATCCTGTGGCGTCCTTGTGGAGGACAGCAGAAATTAAGGTGCCAACAACCAGAGCTTTTCATCAGCCTTTTTCTGTTGACAAGCAGCAGCAAACACACACAAACACACACACACACACACCCAGATTGCCTGTCAGACAACCATGACCTTATGTGTAACGTGCAGGTAACGGAGGTTGTTCTCCTTTTATTCCCCCCTTTTTTTGGGAGGGGGGCTAAAATAAAACAAAGTAATCAAAGCTGTTAAGTGAACAGATTATGAGGCATTTTGATTAGACACGAAGCGAAGGCGAAGGTACGTTAACTTACACATTGTGATCTTGAACAAATATGATGACAAACTGTTGACGTCAGCTGAAATGTGCACAAACTTTTGTCACTATAATCGATTGCAGAAACCCTTGTAGCAAAGCACATACTGGGCTTCATCTAAGTCAAGGACATGTAGGTTATTAATGACCAACTGAGCAACATCTCACATTCAAAAACTGCTTCTTTCTTATTCATTGAACAGATTTATTCATGCCTTTAAAAAAAAGTCCAGCTTGCACTGCTAATTATCTTCAGCGATGGTTTTCTCTTTTCAGCGCCCAGCACACACTGAAACATTAATAGAAGTTGAAGCCTGCCCTTTGATGACCTAACAAATCTGCCTCTGTTCACAGAGGCAAATATGCTTCAACAGTCTGCGAGACAAGAGAATAACAATTAAAACACTTCATTTAAAAAGTCGAACAGCAAAGATACAAAGTGCCGGTCGCGTTCCTTCATTCGCCGAACGCTCGGTCGTGACACTCTTCAGTTATCTGTTGGATGCGTTGATGTGTCCCCCCCCTCATCCTAAACATCTGCCAGTCACACACACACACCATCTCTGCTTTCACTTCTCAGACGTGTGCCAAATAAACATCATTAAAAGCAGGCGGCGGTTGCCCCCATGCGACACCTTCCATGCGTGTCGGGTAAACACCACAACTGCTCATTAGCATCCAAAGTCATCAAATTACAGTGTGTGTGTGTTTAGAAGTCATAGAGTGTGTGTTTATGTGGGTGCCACCACTTGGAGTGCAGGAGCAGGGTTACAGTGGGCAGAAATTCTTTTAAATGTGTGTGAGTGCGTGTGCTCACCTGACTACATATGTGGCTTCGAGCTATGGGGAAAACAGTTCATTTTGCAATAAGCAAACTTCTCTTAAAATATTCATGAGTGGCCTCCTCCGTGGGGGGCTGCAGGTTGAGTCAGGTCGAGCTCATTTAAACAGCGGAGTGAGCTAAAATGGGAGCAGAAGCTCAGGAGAGTGCTGGTTAGTTGAGGTCAGTGATTTGAAACCTTCTGCAGAAGTGACATAACTGTTGAAATAGGAACATGTAAAGGTTTCATTTATGATAAAGAAAAGTCCAAACATGAACATTTAAGACTTTATTCAACATTGTTGTGCCTCTGCACTGACTGTCTGTCCCATTCTGGTTAAAGCAATATATCAGGGTTTCTTCATATTTGGCACAAAGGTCCATTTGGCCCAAGGATGAACTGGTTAGAATATGAGTGTGGACAGACAAACATGTAAAGTGCAACCTAATCGACTGATTTTATCCTTGACACAATATCTCCTCTCAACTACTGCAATGCCCTGTGGGCGGGGGCTTTACCCTGTGGGCTACAGAGGTCACCGTTCAGTGGTCCCAGGATGGTGGAACATGCTGTCAGTCTCTTTTAAAATGTCGTTAATTTGTGACAGGACACTAAGCTTAGAAGCACTGTGAAAGGCCCAAATGTAGGTAAACCAGCAAAATCTGATCATAAAAATATGGAAGATACGTTATCATACAGTGTGTCAAGATAACAAAAGGCAAAGACAGTTTAACACAACAGCCGAGCAGAGCAAACAGAAAGTGCTTCGTTAAAGCAAAACGAGGAGCTTCGCGGCAACATTTCAAAAGTGCAAACCAATGAGCAACTTTTCAAATATCAGGCGTTGATTGTGTGAGACATCAACATGTGTCTGACTTATTTTATCCTGAATACATTTACAAGTCATGTCGCAGCAAAAGCCACAGCTGTAGCACTGAGAAGAAAACCTTAAGCCTCCTCTAAGGCTCCAGGTAGAAACAGCAGCGGTAACAGAACAGCACACAGACTTTTCCTTCATTATACAACAAACAGCTGGAGGCCGCAGGGAAGGTCGTCAGTGTGTGTGTGTGTATGTGTCTCTGTGTGTGTGTGTGTGTGTGTGAGAGAGAGAGAGAGAGGGAGACAGAGAGGGTCCTGAGGGAAGGTTTTGGACCTAATTGGCAGCGGCATGTCAAACGTTCCCATGAACCACGCTGGCACCTCTGTACGTCAAAACTTCCCGTTCCCAACAAACGGAGCGGCGCATGAATGCGAATAAGTTTGCAGACCCCCGAGTGACTTTTAGCATCCTAGTGCTGCAGGCAACGAGGCCGGAGACAGGAGGACTGGAGGGATACAAACACGAGTTTATTAAAATGGACACACACAACATATTCAGACTAGTTCAGAGCCCAACATAACTGCTCAGAGGTCGCAAACTGAATCCCCCTCACACCGAATAAGGTAAAAACCCCCTAAGACAACATTATCATCATGTGTCTGCACTGTGACAACACTTCCTGACGAAGCTCCATCCCTCGGACACATGTTCAACAAATGGGATTAGACTGAAACACCTCGCTGGATAAATTTAGATATTAATGACGAGAAAAATGATTTTCTTGAGACTACTGTAACTCGCTAATAAGAGGCAGAGCGCCATTAATATTGGCCGTTATGTGGAGCCAACTATGCTGACACGGAATTATTTGCTAATGAATGGGAATTAGCTTAATTAATGACCTCATTAACATAACTACTTATGTTCAATATATCACAGAGATATGGTGGGACATTAGGCAGCTCAAGTGCCTCTCATTTATTATCGTTCCACCTAATTTATATTGCATTTTAATAATTTAGAACATGTTCTACTGTTGCATATAAGATATTTATTTTACATTTTTAGAAGGTTTTATTATACATTTCCTATTATAACTGCGGTTCGGTCATGACAACGGGTCGGACCGGTGTCATACTGGCTACTTCGGTGCCGATGGTGGGTTTGTCTCTAAAGCCCCGTTTCCACTACACAGAACTGGCTCAACTCAGCTGTACTCGCCTGGTACTTGTTGGGTATCATCTCCATCACGGTTGAGAGAAAAGTCGCATCATTGTCGAAATCGAAGTGAAAACGTCTCCTTGCTGTGATTAACAGCCACATGCTGAGAGTTGAGAACAGGATTCTGTCTTTTCGTGTGTCAGCTTCATGTGGTGGAGGCCTGATGACCAGGTGCTGAATGAAGCGAGCTCAGTTGAGCTGTTGCAAGCAGTGGAAAAGCAGCAATGGATCCAGTCGCTGCCAGTCTTATGTTTTTATATATTTAAGACATCACAACACAGGTATTTCACCTCCAGTTCCCGCTGCAAGCTCTACATTTCGAGTTGTCGTTGCCTTTTCATCCAGGATCTCGTCCCCTTTTTTCATCTTTTCTGTTTAAAAAATGTGAAAGGCGTCCGTTGTCGTCATAATACAAGTCAATAATTTGCAGGTTTGTCTTTCTCTTTGTGTCTGTAGCTATGGCCCTGTGCCTGACATACACACCAACTTCTAATTACCTACAGTTATGGACGATGAGTCCATTAGCTGTTATCACAGGCCAGAGGCTTTTAGAGTTTTTCTATGGCTGCTGTGTTTGTCTCTCTTGCCCGTCTTAGTTTGAAACCCCTCATTTGGCGGCTGTAACAGCAGCGTGTGCTGTGTTTTGTGGCCCTGCAGACAGAAATAGCTGCATCCTCTCAGCGCTTTGTAGTCTTCATCGTGGGGCAAGTGGAGGGTTCACTGGGAGGGTAGAGCTGACACGCGATCTACATAAAAGACCGATCATCCATAAAGACAAAGAGTTGTTGCTGTTGCTCCTTGGAGCTGTTTTAGGTGAGAATCCAATTAGATGATAATTACTGAAGTGTGTGCAGATGAGACAACTATTGCTGCATATATTTATGTTATGTGAAACAAAATATCATTTTCTTATTATTGCTTCTTTAATTTACCTTATTGAGTTATTGTAGATTTTTATTACACACATACACAGGATACCTATTTGTATGTAATTTATACAAGCTGTAAGAGTTGCCATTAACATCCATGATGAGTTTTTTAGTAGGACAAGTAGATGCATCATGCTAAGAGAAAGACTGTGTGTGTGTGTGTGTGTGTGTGTGTGTGTGTGTGTGTGTGTTTGTGTGTGTGAGTGTCATTACAGTGGGTGACAGTTGCTAGAGGGGAGAGCTATGGCCAGAATGGCCTGATATCCTTTAGGGGAGACATCATTTCAACATTTAACTAATGACTGATGGCCGGGCAACCAAAAGCCCGTCCTCTTCACTGCAGGGCACACACACACACACACACACACACATACTCACATGCACATATACACACAGACCAGCACACACCAGATACTCAGAGGTCACCTCAACACACCACAGCTAGTGATGCCCACTTCTCACACTCACACACGCAGCCTTGAACCAGTAAAGCTTTATTAATAATACTTTTGACATGTGGCTAATTAGACCTTAAATAAGATGAAGGTTAGGTGCAATTGAATATATACTGAAAATATTCATTAGAAGAAAGTGTGTAACTCCCTCCACAGTCTTTATTGGAGGTCAGATACGTGAAAACACCTGCCTAAGTGAATGTATCAGGAATGTTGAACATGAAAGTCATTTTCATTAAAAAGCAAAATGTTTCAGGTGAATACGTTAACATTGTAAGATCTACTTTTGAGGTTTAATATAAATGCAGTGTTTTAATTACAGGGGAGACAGTGGACAGAAGCCACAGAGTTTATAAAACTAATAATATTCATAACAAGACAAAACATTTATAAAATAGTACTAAATAAAACCTAATAACCATAATCATTGGTTATACAACTATGAGCAAATCTCCATTGTTGTAACGTCCTGTTAATGTGATTGACCAGTACATGTGTGCTGTCATTTATAATGTATTACATAATGCTTTGATTGGCTGTTTTCCGCACCAACTTCGCTGTATATAATTACTGCACGTAGGCTCGGTGATCAGCTGGAGCAAACACTACCTCTTTTGTTCTTTCTGTCTCTCGGAGTCCAGCAGTGGTCGTTGCAGTGCGCTGATCACTGTTGCTAATACATATTTATTTATTGAATGCACAATCTTTGCCCCCTCCCCGCTGGCTGGAGGTGACCTCCATGTTAACCCCCATTATGAATAATACATATTCTGTTACTCTTCTACTGCGGCTACGTGATGGAATGATGGAATGACTGGATATGTAAATAGAAAAACCAAACTTTTCACTCATCTTTAGCTACTGTAGTTAGAGATAAACAAAACTTTAATCCTAAATGTGAAGAACAACAATCTTTGTAAGGTATGTTTTCCTAATAAGTAGGTGCTGGAAGCACATGCATCAGCTGAGTAACAGAGAGAAGCAGTGTTCATGGCTGTGCTACTGAGGGAGTATTGACCCTGTTTTCTGTGCAGGGGGATCCTTAATTAATAACTTTAAACTACAGCTGACATGGAGTTTAGGAATGGATTTTTTTTTGTTCTCCATCATACCTGCTCTTTAAAGTTATGGCCATGTGTTTGCCGACAGGTTTTTGGTTCATACATTCAGTAAACAGTCTGCAGTTGTAGTTGTGTTTCTGCCTGCTTGATATTTATGAGTCCAGTGTCCAAATCTGGCTCTTTGTGTGTTTGCTACAATAGAACCAAAACTATATCCATCTTTGACCCTTTTATGTGTCTTTTGTCTCATTTACTGAGCTGTGCTACTTTCCAACAAGGAACATTCGATCATTTCATACAGGTGCTCAAACCTCTCTGCAGGCCCATTTAGTCATTTCGCTGACATGTTCATTTTTGACTTACTGGACTTAGACATAGAAGAAATGGTTAGTGTTTGGACTGTGTAGGGTTTTTTTTTGAGTTTGAGTACGTGATCCATACAACATGCACACACACACACACACACACACACACACACACACACACAGTACACCATCATGACAGGGAGATGGAGATGAGCTGTCAAACCATGTCACCATTTTGTCAGTGTGTACAAATGGTAAATGGTGCCACGTTTGGCGATGTCTCTTTTGGGCAGACTAAAAATACACTGAATCCATCAAGCAAAGCAGCGGGGTAGGCAGAAGCCTCTGAATGACTGAGGTGTCATTTACAGAGTGCCGCTTCCAACTCCCTTCAACTGCATGAAAGTTCATGACACCCCCTCTTTAGCTGTGTTTTGAAATAGAGCGTTTAGGAACAAAGAGAAAAGCGAGAGCCTCTGTGCGTTTACAGCAGGAATACATTCACAGTCACACATCAGCACAGATCAGTGAACGGGGTGTCTTCTTGAAAGCTAAAGGGGAAAAAAATCACTTTGGCTTTGACAAGTTTGGGAAATATGTTGCTTTTGCCATATAAGAGAAAAAAAGCATTTTTCTATGCTTTAAACCATATTATCTTGATTGCTGTTGCTGAATTCTTTGTTAGCCACTTTGAATTGAATTTTAGTGTTCATCATTATAGAGGATACACCGAAATGTCCGTCGTTTTACTAGTATATAGCATTTATCCATTGTTATGTCAAAAATACATCATGTGGATTCAGATGCATCACTAATGCTTTTCCCACAGTGTTCAGTTACAGCACTGACGTTTTTTTGACATTACACACAAATAACCCTGAAATACAAATAGGAGAGAACAAGGTGAAAACAATTTAAGCTTTTCAGTTTCAAAATTAACTTTTAAATTTTGTTTATACAATTGTAGTTATATAATATTTTTTTATACTTAGTAATTCGATTTGCATTTCATGCGCATTAATTAAAATGTAAATTTTTTTTCGTAATTCCAGCTCCTTCTTCTCAGCACATTCTCTGTTTAGATACAGAACGTACATGAGAACACTTGTCAGGCTTTTTGCTGCTATTCGTGTGCAGTGACGCCTTTCACCTGCAGACACATTAGTATGTGTCGTGCTACTTTGCAATCAGGGCTCACAGACAGATGGACATTTTCTCAGCTTGAATCCAATATATGGACTTGGTGCCACTTTAGAAATGGCCATACGCTACCAGAGAAGAGAACTGAAAATGGTGCCATTTCAGCCAAATTGCACTGGATGTAGAACTTTGTAAAGGACTCAGCCATCTGATGTATAATTTCCTGTGCCCAAATCGGGTCGGGCGTTTCCACTGCATTTTAAAAGCTGCATTTGCCATTTTACTGGTGAGACAGATGAATAGATCTCCTCCCAGCCACTTGGTAAAGTAGAAAGGAAAGAACAAAAAGTGGTTGGTGGAAAAGTGCTGTCAGCCTGCAGATATGTTTTTTATGGAATCTGATTGTGAGATTGATTTCCACACACAGCTGTGTCTTGCTAATTACTAATAGAGAGAGAGGGAGAGAGAAACTTCTGGATCAATTGTTTATGCAAACAGACAACCCATAACTTGTAAGCCCAGCCAAGAATAATGTAGAAGCATGTCCTTTAGTGAGCAGATGTAGGCAGCTAACCCTGACCTTTGACCTCTCTGTATCAAGAGGGGGAAACAAAAGCAGAAAACTCTCCCTGCTGATTCATACTAACACAAGGTCTCACAGTGACCTCGTGTGGCTGTAAAAAGGTAATGCAGGAGCCCACACATATGAGCCCAGTGAGCCCATAATACAGCATCCCAGGTGAGTCACACTGGGCACCCTTGCTGCTTCTATTACCCCCCCCCTCCCCCCCCCCCCCCATCAATATGTCTACTCCTTATTTGTATATGGGTAATAGCAAAACTGGGCCAAAAATTCTTAAAGAAGAAGCATGAACCAAATACCTTAAATTCATTTACTTAAATTAAAAAAACCTGTACGTCACAATATCCTTTACAACAAACATGTCTTTTAAAAATGCTTTTTTTTCTTCTCTTCTCTGTACATTTCATTAATTGGTATATAAATCTCTGACAAAAAAAGTCATCAACTGTTACTGATAACAAATTAATTACTCATTTTAATGACTGCAGTGTTTCCAAGTAACACCTGGGCTTTCATTTGCAATTCAATGCTTGTACCAAAAACAAGTACTGTCAATCCTAAAAACAGGACTGAATCCTTGACATATTTGTAGCCTTTTAAATTAACTCAATTCATTATGTTGGATTAAGGCTGTTTGCAGCCTTGAGACAGTTAATTTGTAAATTGTCCAAAACCAGACAGGAGCCCTAGTACAGTTTTTTCTGTACATTCAGAGTAGATCACGTAGTAAACTTAAAATGGTTTTGGAAAGTCCTTAACATTAACACACAGTTTGAGGAACTACATATTTAATACAACAGCGAGGACACCAGCTTCAGCAGAGGGGACCATGAAAAGACAACACCACTGTTTTTGACAAGGTCCATGCTGTTCAATCCCCAGACAGGCTGTATTAGTATGGCAGTCATTACGTGCACCACAACCTAACATTCATACCCTAAAGGGAATAAACACATTCATTTTCTTGTGGAGACCTACATGAGAAGACTGATACTACTCATTTATGTGCAATAAATTAAGAGATCAGAATAATTTAAATAACTGGCTGCTGATCAGTTACTCTGCAGACAAATAGTGCAAAACATCACAGGGTTGTAGTGAGTGTTTTAGATGTAAATAAATCTATGTAGTTAAAAATAGCTTTTGCAATAACACTATATCTATCTATACGTATTGATATAGATATATCTATATATACACACATTAAAGCCTTGTAACAGCTTTACGTGTGTTTTACTTCAAATGTTAAGGAAGGTAATTATTATTATTATCAATCTGAGATATTAGCCTTTTACAACTGTTGGCTAAACATCATGACTTTGATCAGTGTATGTGAAAAACAACTCATAATGATTCATGTTAAGTATAATCCATATTGTGTTCTAGTCAAAACGTGATGTACACAATGATGTGCACTGAAATGGAATTAATTCACTTTACATAGAAGACCGTGAATAAATAAATAAATTTGAATCACGTATAAATTATATTTTACCTCAACAGTAAATTTGAAATGACTAACAGTTGGTTAGCTCCTTATAGCAAACCAACTAGAGGAAACAGCTACTATTGCTGATCCAGTGTCATATCTGTGTAGGCTACAATAAATTAAGATCTGCTAATGGACTGAATAGAAAGTTCAAACAAGACGAGGACAGAATGGAGTGGATATTTTTAGACAGCACAGTTAACCAAAAAAAAAAAAAAATCATAACAAGTAAATGCTGTTTGCTTTAATGTTTCTAATATGTTCTGAAGAGCATTTGAATAATAGTGGGATTTAAAAGAATGAACAAAATAATCTGCCAAAAGTAAACAACTAGCTAAACCAGGAAAAATCTACAAATTTGACTAAGCTAAGCCGCTACTTGCATTAGCTTCATGTTAGTGATCAGACATTAAGATAATGTCAATCTTCTCAATTAATTCTCAACAAGAAAATATATATACAGTGTATAGGAAGAATGTTTCCCCAAAATGTCAAATGATTTCTTTCAGCCATTTGCTGGACACTTTCTTCCAAAGTGCCCTGCAGGACTATGAGTGGTCACTTTTTATTTCATATAAAAAAAGGGGTCCAACTTTTGCATTTCTCTGTAATCCTCAGAAGTGCATTAAGTCACAATGGACATGATAAATGTCAAAAACCCTGATGTTGCCATTTCAGTCCACCATGACCATCTCTGCTCAGTATGATCAGGTAATTTACTGCAACTTACACTACACCGTAACCAAGCACTGGGATACTGGATAAGACCATTTACATGAACATGCTCTATGGAGATCAAAATACTGCTCTTGGTGTCACTATGATTCCCTGTTGGTGAACGGGGAGCAGAGATAGTCATGTGTGAGGTGCAGAGCCAATGAAAGCTGAGACATTAATTCAAGAACAGTGTAGCAGTCCAGTCTTCATAACTCCACAGACAAAAGGAATTCAAACTGGGTTGTTAAAAAAAATAAAATTAAATAAAACAAACTATTTTTACATCCTTCTGTAAACATGAGCATAGGCAGAATATGGCAGACAGAAAAGTAAAGATTTGGCAAAAGAAAACAAAAATCAATCTAGACATTTAGAACGTGATACATTCTGTGCTTTTTCTGAGTGCAGACTTGTGGGGGTCTTAACGACCTCCCTCCAAGAGATTTTCAGTTACCACGTAACAAAAGGCTTCAGGTAAAAGCTTTAAGACTATAACAAGCCATCCAATCAAACAGTGAGACAGCAGTAATTACTTTTCTGATTTTACCTGCTCTAATATCCACAAGGTCTAACCATCCATGGATCAAATGTATTCCTAAACAAAAATAGAAATCCATGTCTGGGAAGTCAGCCTATAAAAAACAGGCAAAATCATACAAATGGATGTCAAATAAAATATCCATCTGTAATTAATTCAAACTAAATAGAATTATATGGTTGTCTGAACTGGTCCATTGCATTTCTGGCAACTTCATATCCAGTTGATTTGTCTTAATGATGACTTTTACAAACTTGACATTTTTTTGAATAGAAAAAAAAAAAAGATCCTGGTGCCACAAGTGTGATTGTCAAACTAGGAAGTGCCCAAAGAAGTAATTAAAAAAAATTCCCAATTAAAAGTGAATATTCAAATATCAAGGTTCCCTTTTATCAGTGTTTTGTAGGATTTGGAAGGAAACTAAAGCTTGTGCTGCTGACATTCAATACACACATGTTGGGAGTGTGGAACAGCTATTCTACATGTCCTACACTAAAGCTCAAAGACACATAATCTAATCCAGTCTTAAATCATATCTGCATTCATTTCACACAACATGGTAAAGTGTCTGATGTAGTTTGGCATTTTACTACCACATATGACTGTAAAAGTAAGGACCAGCTTTACTCTTGCAAATGGTGTCTTGAAGTAAATCCACATTGAATTATTTTATTAAGTCAAGACCTTTATCCATGGACTATTGTTTTTTTTTTGTTTTTTGTTTTTAAAAAAGCCTTGAGGTGTAGAAGCGGAGCACCCAGATATCAATCTACTTGTGGCACGACATAAGCAAAAACATGAAGCAACCAAAGAAAAAAAAGTAATTAGGCATGTTTTTATAGCTCATAATCCTGGTTTTTGGATTTACAGAAACAAATTTGAATTTTAAAGGCTAAAATAAAGCAATACATTAATGTGTGAAGGTTGCCAGTGCTTTTATTTTCAAATTAAAGTACCTTCTTGTACGGTCTGTGAATGTTGTTTGGCTCACAGTAACACCCTCCCTGTGGCAGGCAGCTAGCCTGCGTTAATACAATGTGCTCTGACAGCATTTGTGCTGCGCTGACACGGGCCGGATACGACCTGTGCAGGCTAATAGAAGTCAGACGTAAGAAATACCATAGGACACAACTTTTAGCTGCAAACACTGACCAAGGATTCCAGATGAAGTAGTGAGCAATCGAAATCATGTTCACTGCAACAAAAACATTAGGGCTTCCAGTTAACGCTGTCATAAAGTGCAGGGAGAAAACCGCTAATGTGGATGAGAAGGAAATCTCACTGTATATGTACAACGTAGGCCCTGAACACAGAAGCTTAGATGTGGGAGGCTACTGTATGTCCACCGTGCCAAATCTCTAAATGGCAGTTCAGTTTTGTGCTCTCGTCTGGGAACACAATCAGCAGCTTCAGGACCACTTGTTACAAAGACTTAAAAAACAAACAAAAAAGGCATTTTTTGGGGCTTAAAAACCAAAGTCGACTACACATTTTCACATATGCACTTATGAACACCGAAGTGGATGCTGAAAGCAGCACACATTTTCAACAAACGACTAAACATACATTGCTGCTGAAATCTGTCTAGAAAGACGAGAACATTTTAGACAGCAGCAGTGTAACCGATGAAGGCTCTGTGTCAGTCAAATGTTGACCTGACATTTTCACAGCTAAGACACATTTAAAAAAACGCACATGAATATGCCTATCAGGCGTATTTATGCCAATCAGGCACCAATTAGTCAGTTAACGTCTACATTAACACAACATTAAGTGCCTTTGCACTGATTCATAGAGCTACACTTGATCCTACAAATGTCTGGCAGTTAAAAGAACTATTTGTTTGTCTTCTAGCTCTTTTATAATGTTTATTTGACAGTCACGTTAAACTCCTTTTGAAACCCTTCTACCACAACAGACCATTGGATGAGAAAGAGTGAAAAATGCGCCACTTGATGAAATTTAAGACCTTAACCTCGGTCCACACAAACTCACACATGCAAACACAGAAACACATAAGTCAGGAAACTAAGTCATCAACTAAGTCAGCTGGTCAGTCAGGTGGGAGAGGAGGACCAGCCCTCTGCTGATTGACAACAGAGATCATAACTCCTCATAGAACCAGTTGACAGATTGTGTTCCTTATCCAACTCCCACAAACATTTGTTGACTAATCATAATTAGACGCATAGCTGACACATTCACATATCCCCTCCAACGTGGAATCCAACAGTCGAAGCTGGATGACGACTATCAACGGTGAAGCTGATGCCCATCACAAAAGGAGCTGGCGACTCTCACGGAGTGGATGAGTGTGGTGTTTGAAAGTATCTTTCAGTCTAGTAGAAACTAATAGGCTCTCTGCCTCAGACTTTAGCCCCGTTGTGGAGAAGTGTTACTGAGATGCAGTCTGACTAGAGCTCTGCACTGGCCGGGGGTTTGGTGGTAGTCATGATCTTCATGTATTGGGTGAAGATGGCCTCAAAGGCCTCGTCCCTGTGGATCATGGCACCAAACACCAATGGCTGGAGGATACAGACAGCAGTTAATAGCTACACCTTACATGTAGTAGACTTTAAGCAGAATAGCAGCTGGCCTACAAGTATGAATCACTAGAGCTAAAAGGCTGCGAGACTGAACAATACACAGTATGACTATGAGTGAGGAATATATGAATTAGTTGAAAATACATACACAAATTGTTAGGCCCTCAAGCTTTTATCTTATTGAAATGATGCAAAAATCTAGCATATCAACATAGTGGGCTTGCACAACAGTCTCTTCACACTCTACCTTTTGAGTGGAGGGTGTGGCTATGGAAATACCCATCCCACTTCCTGGCAGAACGGACAGCACTTTGTACTGGAGAGGTAAAAATAAGAGTCATTATTGCTTACAAGGATGAAAAAACAATCTTGATAAATTATTTGGAAAAATGGTTTATCCATGTCAAACAATGCAGTGGAAAGTTGGAAATGCTGGTTAAATGTTTAATAATCAGTAATTACTTTTTGTATGTCAGTGATATCCACCAGCTTGATAACTTTGTTTTTCTTTGAGGCGCTGGACCTGGAGCTGGAGCTCTCAAAGCACAGGTAACTAACAGAGACAAAGAGAGACGGAGAGAGAGAGAGAGACAGAGACAGAGAGAGACAAAGAGAGAGACAGACAGAGAGAGAGAGTGATAGAGAGGCAGAGAGAGAGAGAGAGAAAGCGAGAGAGAGAGAGAGAGAGAGAGAGAGAGAGAGAGAGAGAGACAGAGACACACGGTTTAGCCCCAATGATGCGAGAATGACAGTTGAAAAGACCAGCTATTTGCTGACTCCTATTGACACAAGTAACAGATTCAACCTGACTACAAACATTTGATTTTACATGTGTTCTGATACCACATTTAGTTAAAATGACCGAATCCACATAAAAGAGTCAGTCTATCTAATAACGAAAGCTAAAAACTTTCATTATTCATAAGAGAGCGGTGCCCTGACAGTAACTTCATCCTCGGTACTATGATGACAGTTCACCCCATTACCTGAGCAAATTCATACTCAGCAAGAACAGCTCTTTATACCTGCAGACTACAGCTGTTCCATTTGTGATCCAGCTGCGGCATCATTAGAAAGTGATGAAAGGTCAGAGAAACAGATGTTTCATTTCTCTAAAAAAGTGTTTCCTCAAATTCTCCCTACTTTCATCTTTCACACGTCTTCCCCACATCTTATGTAAAGGGAAACAAGAAGCCTTTTTAGGATTATGACAAATACCTTTGGTGTAACTCTCCTTTTCATTACAGATGAAAAAACCCTCTCCACTCTGCCTCCAACTTTTAGAACTAACTTCTTCTCTGCTGTAGTCAAAGGCATAATGATAAAAGATGCTCTCACGAGGGAAGATGTCCTACTTACTTCTCTGTGACGTAAAGCACTCCATTCCTGATGTAGTCAGTGGGCATCTTCCTGTCTCTGTTTATCAGGCAACACCTCCAGCCATTCTCACACACTGACGACACACAGGACAAAGAACAGTGTGAATACTGTTTGCAGTGGTAGTTATAAAAAAATAACAAAAATCCTGGTTACGTATCATATGTGCCACCCAGTTTTGAAAAGATCCAAGAAAGAAGTTTGTCATTTTAGTAAAACTTTAAGTAAACCTTTTTGCAGACAAATGAAAGCTAAGATTTTGTACATTTAGTGGCAATGAAAACAGGTGTCCGTGGGGTGTTGTTTTAAAGTTGCAGGAAGTCCCCTTACCCGCCAGAGGGCGCTCTGACTCCGGCAGGTTGAAGATCTCATGAAAGGCTCCCTTCTTGGTGCTGTGGGAGCGACCAGTGTCCTCCTCTCTGCTCACCCCACAAGGGACAGTTGCAAGGCTGCTGCGGGAGACGACCGGCTGAACCTGGTGAGACATGGAGAATATTTCAAATAAAGACTTTCTACACTGAATAGAATACCATCATGTTCCCAGGGCAAATGGGGAAAAGTGTCAAACCTCAGAGATCCTCAAGTTTTATTACTGCATCATGTGCTTCTCTGCATGTGCACTTCTTTGCAGCAGGGTCAGATGTAACATGCTAAGCACAGTGAGCCAGTCATTCAGCAAACATACAGTAAGAGTAAAGGCCACTGGCAGGTTAGTTTGTGAAGATAAAGTGTAAAATATATACACAGTCCCCTCCAAAAGTATTGGAACAGTAAGACAATTCTTTTCACTGTGCACCGAACACATTTGGGTTGGAGATCAACAGATGAATATCAGATGAAAGTCCAACAGTTCAGCTTTTATTTGTTATTTATACCTTGTTAAATTAACATTTGTTATTTATATTTATACCAAAACTTAGCACCTTTTGTACAGTTGAGTGTGAAACCTTGAATCAATGGTACTGTAATTCAAATAAATAAATGGTTTCTATAATCAACATAATATTTATTGTGTATTCAGGTGGTACAAATTTTACTCAGAAGTAACATACTTGGGCAAAAGTTGTATTAAAATGAATGTTATAGTAAAATAATGGAAACTTATGTATATGTACATATGTATGTCATATGCCTTTATAACCCCCTCCATCATCTGAGCAGCATTTGTATCCTTTTAAGTGTAATTTTAGCCCATTCTTCATGGCTGTTAATTCTACCAGCTTACTTGGCTGTGTGCCATGTACAGCCTTCCTCTAATCTATCCTAAGGTTTTAAGTGATATTTAAGTCTGGAGACTGTGTAGGCCATGGTAAACATTCACCCTTTTCTTTTTAAACCATTTCATGGCTCAGGCTGCAGGGTCGCTTCTGGAACAGTCTTACTAATCTTGCAGATGACTGATGGCAGCAGAATTATGTCTGCCAGTTTACAGAGAAATTAATAAACCTACTTAGGAGGAGCTGCATCATGCAGCAAATAAATGATCCAACTGCACAACAAAGGACTTTATCAGAAGCAAAAGTGGAAGGTGTAGACTGACCGAGTCAATCACCAGACTTTAACCCAACTAGAAAAGTATCTACAGTAAAAGCCAGGAAAAGCTTTTCAAAAGAAGAAACTATTGGCTGGTCTGAAACTGTCATATTCATCTTTTAATCTTAAACCTTAATGTTTTCCCTATACAGCAAAAACACATGAATTAGCGCTGCCATTTCCACACTTTTGGAGAGGACTGAACAATCACTGGATAGTTACAATTCTAGTGTAGCCTGCTTTAAAGTTTATCAAACACCACTTAAAAACTTCTACAAGCAAGTACTTCAAAGGGTTAATAAAAGGGCTGAACGATATAGAAAAAAAAACAAAACTATATTATTTTTAAAAATCATAATTCAAAGTAATTTTGTCAGCTGGAAATAGTTGGAAAGCTGGAAATATCATTTTACAACTGACTAGACTAACACAAACTACACTATAAATACTTATAAAAGAATCTGT
This sequence comes from Channa argus, assembly GCF_033026475.1. Classification (NCBI taxonomy): domain Eukaryota; kingdom Metazoa; phylum Chordata; class Actinopteri; order Anabantiformes; family Channidae; genus Channa; species Channa argus. The sequence continues at coordinate 12,883,735 of NC_090217.1, read as the reverse complement.
GTTCTGATCCAACTCTTGAGGTGATGCTCTCGCACAGTTTGGCCACAGATGCCCGTCAGCTGACATCTGGCTCAAGTGACCTAGTGGGGTTTGGAGGTTTCATTAACAGATGTGTTTTTGTGGTTTTAAATTGTGTGGTCACTCCAGCACAACACCTGTTCCTGCCATGCATCCTCTCATTTTAATTCCAAATATATCCTGTGACCTACTTAACTTTAATGTTTCGCATTGACGCTAGTGTGGTTACTTGCTCGTTGACATCTGGGTTTGCTTCTGCTGAGGAAATCTGCACTACACTTAGCCGCATCGCAGGTAAACTTTATTTGATCTTTATTCACTCTCACCCATGTCCTCTGCAGGCATGGTAGGGCAAATCAGTGCATGTAAAGCCTGCTGGAACAATTCTCTTGTTATTGCAGCATTTAAAAATACATTTTAATCGCTCATTTTGTAATTTGAAAACTGCATTCAGTTAAATTGCAATATAGTTTGAAAAGGATTAATCGTTCAGCCCTAGATTATGAGTAAATACACTGGGAGAGTTAAGGCAACTTATTGAGCTAAAAGGAAGTCACATGGGTCAGGGGGCTATTCTATTGCATATATTATTCAGTAAGCACACTAGCACAGTACTTCTTACAGAGCATTTATGTCAGTGGATCAAAAATGTCAATTATTATTGAAAAGTCAATACCTATATAGACAGAAATAAGTGGTATTTAATAAAATGAATAAAAATCTAAAAGACCATTAAGTCATGACATTTTGATCCATTCTGTCACTGAAGGCCAGTCTCAAGGTGTGACACAGACTGCACACACACACACACACACACACACACGCTTGGAGGTGAGCTACACCCTGGAACAGTAGAGGAACCAAAGGGAGGCACACCAGAATCCCTACCTTCTCAGTGCCAGAGAGCTGAGAGAAAGAAATGAGAGTACACCTGTGACAGAGGCCATGGCAAAGATATGCATTCACGTGCGTGCGCATATACACACAAAGCACAACGTGATAGTGAATGGCTGAGCTGTAGAATATTACAGACTGTAGGGATGATGATATTTGGATACTGATTAATTTCTTTTTCTCTTTGCTCCACCACAGGGGGTCAGTGGTGGGAGGCAGACGGATACTTGCCAACATCAAAGAGTGAACTTGCCCTGCAGCTGAGGGTGGTTTTCTGGTTTAACAACTGAGGTGGCTTAAACATAGAATTAGGGAAGCAGAAATACTGCATACTGTCTTATTGTCCAAGATGGGGATTAAACCAAACTGTGTTGAATGATTTGAGTGTGTGGTATGTATGAATTTGTCCAGGGTTAGTTCAGTAAAACCAGAACTTGGGAGAGATGGCAGTATGTGTTTGTATTACTCCCCCCCACCCCCACCCCCCCCACTTACCCGCCGTGACACAGTGGCGTTGGTCCTCTCTTTGAGCTGGGGGTCAGTGGGAAGGCTGTTCCACACAATGTAGGGTGTGTCATACTTGTCCCGCAGCTTTGGACAGCTCTTAAACAAGAAGTCTATGATGAAGAACTTGATTCCAATGTACAGGCCTGGGGAGGAAAAAAGAGACACAGTACAAAGCAAAAGATTGAATGAAAAAAGCTTCTATGGTAGGAGGAATTCTATACAATCTTGTTGAGCTATGCTAATTTCGCTAGCTTAATGTACTAATTTTTGCTGTACATCGCAACCAAAAGTATCATCTGTGACACCTGTAGTCAATTTAGGAGATTTGCTACTATCCATGTTATTATACATCCATTCAAATGCACTATGTATTTTATGTTACAAGGTTAGAGAAGCTCTGTGTGTGTGTGTGTGTCTGTCTGTTTGCGTGCAGGCAACTCACCCATCATGAAGCCCATTAGTTTGTATGGTAGGACACAGGAAGTGATGAAAGTCACCCATAAGCAGATGTAAAGTTTCCGAGTGCTTTCTGGCTGCACCCACATGAAAAGGCTGACACACACATGGACAGAAAAAAACAGAGAAAAGGGAAAAGTTGAGATTTACATTACATGCTTTATGTGCACATGTGTTTCTTAGATTTTGTGTAAAACCAGAAATGTGTTTAAACATACTTCTTTATTTTCTCCAAAACATCTGCCATCTTACCAAAAAGGTTCTGTAAAAAGAGTTCAATCGAGTTGAATCAATACAATTTGATCTCTGTAAACGGATATGAGAGGAAATAGTATCCATTTCTTACCTGTGCTTTTTGTGCAACATCAAGTACAAGCTGGAATTTCTCAGACACAGTCAAGTCTTCCTTTGGAGGCTCCTACATAAGCCAAAGGTTCATAAAATAATTTAGACCTGCAGTAGTAGATACATTTTCTTTCTGACAAACGAAGCTTAGAAATAGGAAGCTGGACGTCATCTTACCATGGGTTCAGAGACCTCAGGCACAATGCTCCATTGGATCCTCCAGCCTCTGAAAAACAGGAAGAAGATGTGAATATTGTATTGTATTTTTGTAGGTGGTGTTCTGCTTTAATGAAATGATGCCAACAGCCTCTCAACTTAGTGTTTTTAAGCAACAGCTTTACAACCTTCGAAGGTGACCAGGGGTCCCAGATTGATTCTAAGACTGATGACAGATGTGTGGCTGATACTAATTTGCCTTGATGTCATAAAAATCCTTAAAATGCCCTGTTTTAAATGAGTTTGTTGTTGGTTTCTTAAGACAGATAAGATAGATGTCCACATTGTGCATGTGCCAAAGTAGTTAAGTTTAGTAGAAATCTATTACACTACAGAAATAGTTTGCTAGTAAATATTTAGTCAATAAATACTGTTTATTTGACAAAGCAGTCAAGTAAACAATAACAAAATGTTTTTACCTGGCGATGAGGTAATTTAGGGACAAGCGGAGGATAGCCAGGAAGAGGAACATGGGAATGGCCCAGCCATGCCAAGCAGCATTCATATAGATCTGGCGGAAAAGAAATATAGCACAGTTTGCAGTTTGTTTACATTTGTCAGTGGTGATCAGAGTTTACAGAGCTAAATTTCACTACAATCTTTATTAAATTCTCCAGATGACATCACCCAGAGGAGTTTTTCATCATTAGGAGTTTAAATGATGACACCTGGAGGAGCTCTGCAAGAAAAAATTGACGAGCTTTACAACCTCCCTAGTATGAGCAACGAGATGACATAATCAGAACTGAAGGTTCCTCCAAGTCATGTGATCTGGAGGCTTTTTTCAGCAAGGAGTAGAGATATTTTTAAAAAAATGGGGAATATAGAGAATATAGAGAGTTTAATGAGATGTATTTACATGTCCTGCAGAAAGTAGAACCAAATGAACCAATTTACAGTGAAGTCATCCTTTAACAACACAACTAAACTTTATTCGGCAGAAACCTTTGTGGCTTTTAGTATGAGACAAATTAGGAAAGAACAGCATAAAGATTTCCTTTATTGGTTTCGTCTTTTGATGAAATACTGACTTAGAGTAATTAATTTTGGGTGACATAAGGTTGGTATTCTAACTTTTAAGAGATTGGTACATCTAACGTTTTTGTACGTTGAATGACATATTGAGAATTGAGTTTATGAACTTCATAAAGAAATAAGCACAGTGGAGAAAGTTATCAAATTAGAGGCTATTAGTACTCACAATGAAGGCAATAGCTGATGTGTATATGGAGTGCCAATTAGATAAGGCGGAGAGGTTCCTTAAGAAGTTGGTGACAGGTCTGGCTCCTCGCTCTGAAACAAGGTGGGAGGAATATATATATAGTGCGCTTCATATCAAACACACAGGACCGATAGCACTGTGCCTATAGTCTTAATAATTATATACTTTATTCAAATGTATAATATGTATTGCTAATTTCTGAAAATGTGAAAAAGAATATTTGCTGTGAAAATCAGTTGATTGACTTTCAATTCGATCTACTGTATTCCAAAATACAGTAAATATCTTACTGTTAGATAGAAAGGTACAGTTCATTCAGAGATGTGGCTTAAATGTTGCTAACCTACTCAAAGAAAACTATTTTTTCTGAAATTTGTTGAAACTGACAAACATTACTGTGATTGTGACGTGCTGATGTTGATTTTCTAACAAATAAATGAAAATGCCATAAGCAAATATGTCCGTACTTTAACCTACTGCCATCAAACACAATTGGTACACATCTAAGATTTACCAATATTTTCAATGTTTGGGCAATTTTAGAAGATCTTTGTAGAATGAGCATGCAAGTAATTATTTCACAGTTTTATTCTATGACAATCCAAACACGTGTAGGTATATATGACAGAAGAGCTTTTAATTTCAACACTTCAGAAAGATTGGAGTAGGGATCCACTACGGTTCAGAAACACCAACACTTTTAGCCACGTTTCTAAGTCTGTTGTACATCATTTTCAATGTGAGAGATGTTCCAGCATTTTGTAGAGGCTGCTAAGCAAAGTTAATATTCTAACAGGACAACAAGGGCGTGTTGTGTACTCACTGAGTCGCCTCATATTTTCTGTCAACCTGAATCGAAAACACAAAAAACAAAGGTCAAAACACACATAGATGAAAAAGTCTAAAAATGTACACACAAAAGAAGTCGATGTGAGAGGAGTGAAACTTTGGCTTTCACCAGCCTTGCATGACTCACTTGCCTTGACTCAGGAGGAGAGAAAGGAACAGGGAAAACAAATGAGAAAAGACCTTCTAACATCCGGTCCTCTTTTCTACAAAAAAGCCTGATCTAAATACATCCTTTTTAGCAATCAACATGTTGAGACTGAACAGCTGAAAGCACCTGTGAGTCAGCTAGAGTGCATTGTTGGCACATGGAAAACATAACAGTATAAGATTGTGATGACCTGCAGTGCAGCTACAGTGTTGTGAAGAAGTAGCTGGTTTTGTCAGTTCTCCCGAACTACCAACAAGCTGTCTGATCTAACATCTTTGTCAACAAGCAGAATCAATACCTGGGGAAAGACATTTCATGTTTTATACTGAAGCAGCTGCAGGAGATCACACCTTTTAGCACTTAGCGGTTCCTCTGCCTCCACTGTACTCTCCTCTGGCTGGAAGCGGAAGTCTTCAATGTAAACCCCAAAACGCTCGTACAGCCACTTCAGCAGCCGAGAACTCCAAACCTCCTTCTGCTGTTTATCTGCTAAAGAGAACAGACAATGTAAGAAGGACCAGCTATTAAACCTGCTAAGCTCACCATTAGCTGACAAAACCCATGGCTGCCTGCTTTTATCTAGCTCCATCTGAAATAAAAGACTCATTACTTAAAAAAAAATTCTAAAGAATTTCTACAGTAAATCTGCCAGTGTTATCATTTTAAACCCCATATGTGCTTTGTGAAGGAAAACCTCAAAGGCATAACAACACTAAAAGGACACATTACTAATGCTAAAGTGCCTGATCTCATACTGTATAGCACAGCTGCTGTCATAACCCTATTTATACTGTGAGTGTGTGGTTGGACATAAAATTTCCTATAGATTCATTGTGAATTGTGATGAAATTACATTACCTTTACCAATTTGTTCAGTCACCCCCTGTCCAAAAAAGTTCCTAAGTGACAAAACTGAAAAGGTAAATTAGATATGTAGGGAACATATTTGATGTTTAGGCTGCAAATTGTTTCCCTCATTTTCCTAAAAACAAGTAGACAGAAGAAGCAGCAGCGGTATAGCGACAAGCCTGCAGAAGCTGCGCTATAGGAGCAGAAATGTGGGTTTGTTCCAGGACGCACTGTGAAGGTTTTGCTACCAAGCCGTAACCAGCAGCCATTTAGCTTTGAGTAGCTTTTCATTTTTTCACAGATTTATTTCATGGTTTTCATCTCTTCTCCCGTAGCTGTAACCCTCTGCAGCCCCTCTCATCTCAGCATTGATTTTTCCATGCACTGACAAATGATTTATAAAACAAATGACTCATGCAACTATTTCCCTATTTTCCCTAGTCTAATATATTTCCACCCTGGGACCTTACACAGGATACGCGGGTACAAATAATGGATGGATAATATTTCTCTCTCTCATGAAGAGATCAAGGTTCACATGTCACTTCTCAAGTGGCAGAGGCAGGCCTGCCCTGACCATTCAACAGTTTTAATTCAATGCTGCTGTCAGCGTTATTAGTCCAACTCCCTACCGCTGCTGTCAATGAATTTATCAATATCAGACTATTCATATTTTACATTCAAGACAACTGTAGCTTCACTAAACTGAAAAGAAATCACAACTTGTTTCTATTTAGCCATTATATTCACATACTAAATCACACTGTATGGTGCCAGTGTAAACAAGGAAAACATGTAAACTGCACACAGAAACGCTGTGAGGAGGCAGTGCTAACCACTCCACCACCATGCAGCCCAGCAGTAGACCAGAAGGTTCATACTCTGTATTGACACTGCTCTCACACTGGAGGTTGAGCTGGAGCAGAGCTGGAAACATACATCGCCCTCCCTGACAGAACTACAAGATGCATTATGGGTTATTAGTCACATGCAGTAGCAAACATCGGTGTTTTATTTTTGTTATTATGATTCTGCTTCACTCTCACAGCTCTTGGTTAAGTGAGACCAAAATTAAAGACGGAGATAGTCTCAGGTGGGACGCAAGTCTGCAGTAGGGCAGACGTACACACATTCATGGTCTGATTAAGCTGCTTTTATCGTCTTTCTGTTTGAATATCATCCAAACATCAAAAAAATGTTCTCTACAAAACATATTTAGTTGCTAAGAATGTAATTTTAGGAGTCAAGGTGATTGTAAAATGAGGGCCACCTACAGACATTATAATGCAATCACTTGTGCTGCAGCAAAAAATTTAAAGCAGTCAAAGCACAATTAGCCAATTAACACGGCAGAAGGTGATCTAGTGTTTTTTTGTGGTAGTGTGATATTTGAATATGCAACAAAATTACTGTTTATGCACTCACATTTATCGAACAAATTATTCACTTTTTCTGTCCTCTGATCAACAAAAACATTCCAAAACACACACACTGTTAATCCATCTTGAAAAACAGACATCCTCACCTACCCACCTCCCATACTAGTTAGAGTTCAGGCATGTCTGCCCTAGATGATGTGATCTACAATCATAACCCATTTTCCAAAATTAGCCTTTCTGTCTCTCTCTATTACTCACTCTGAACCAAACTACACACTTGTCACTGGGTCACTGAAATTCAAACAAAAATTATTAGTTGGTCTAAAATAAACAATTCCATCTGACTATAACAGTACTACTGCGCTTCCCTCTGACAATTTTCACACAATTTTGCGCACTTTAATTTTGTAAAAATCATATTACGTGAATGTCCATCTCTTTCAACTCCGCCCATTTCTTGCAACACTCCCTGCAGTACTGCCTTTTTTCTCTGTTTACTCTGAGGTCCTACCTGTTCCATTGTTAGAGGGCGACTGCTGTTTTCGGGGAGGGTTTGGTGGAGAGTCCTCCAGCCTAAGGGGAATAAAGAAAGAGAGAGAAAATGGGGAAGTGATATGTCAAAAGTTTCACTTTCACTTCTCTATTGTCCGAGCAGCAGTGTCTCAGCACACACATCTCAAGAAGTTTGCATTAATATGTGGCAGCTGCTACAGAGGATGAAGCAAAACGAGTTAGACCCCAAGAAGCAATTTCAGTCTTCATCTTTCTTCATGAGGCTTACAATAATAAAAGTTTTACAACAAATGGAAGCATTACCACAAGGTAATGGCACAAACAAAAATAAATAAGGTGAATGAATAAGGTGCATCTTCAGCGCCTGCAAAGATCTCAAATAAACAGAGACATAAAACAGCATGTCAAGAGCTAATTGGCTTTGGCAAACATGTTACCCTTTCATCTATGACACTATAACTCAGGGGTCTTCAGCCTTTTTTCACCTGAGAGCTACTTATAAAATGAAAATGGCCGAAAGCTACTCCTGTTTTGTAACATTTATTCTCACAGTTATTTAAACCCAAAAAAACTGATAAGTGGTTTTCCTGAACTTTTACAAAATGTTAGTGTCAACAACTGGCATTCAAACATATGAAAAAATATTTTTGTATGTATTTTTGGATGTAGTGTGTCTGTATGCATTTGTTTCTATTGTACTGTATTGTCTTACTGGTATGGGTACCAGTGGCAACTTTGTGCATGTGATTCCTTTCATTTGCAGCGTGGACGCGGGTGAACATCTGCTCTGATTGCAAATGGGAGGAGCTGCTGTGTGAGGACTGGGCCACCTGTGACTGCTTTGGGATATGGAAGGGGCCTATGGCAGCACCCGCTACTCATTGAGGAGTGTAAGACAATGCGTGCTTTCACGCCAGTTTCCGAAAGTCTCCACACCATAACCTTAGGTTTCCTATTCTAAGATGCACCTGTTTAGCTAGATGCTGCTCCAATGAAATGCACAGACAACAACACCCTACAAAGATGATGATGTTTCTATTTATAATAGAAGCCCTGGTAGCAGTGGGACTGACAGACACACACACACACACACGCACACCTGACCTGTAACAAATGTTAGTGCAGTGCAGGATCACCATTTCGTCTATAATATAATAATAATAATTATAATTATTATTATATAATTATTATATATAATTATTAGTTTAAATACTATAACGGTAAAATATCACTTAGATTTTCTTAAAATGCATATATCAGCGCATTTGTGGATCACTTTAAAGCCAGAGTTACATCTTTAGTCTATTCAGCTTTGTTTTAGGGTACAGCAGCTAAAAGTTGACATTATCCTTTGCTTTTAGAGAAAAAAACCCACTTCCAACTTTAACCTGTTTCTGTGCCTACATCAGCAGAGCTGCAAGGTGAGAAATCAAGAGCATAACAAATTGTTGTATCAGGCAGAGAATAATCTGATATTAGGATTCATTAGCTGGCAACTGCTTTTTGTGAAATACACTCTTTTGTAAACCCCATTAAGAATATCAGTGAGTACTAGCTACATAACAAAATGTCCTGTCTTCGCTACAGTTCAACAGCAGCACAAAAACAGCCTCCACAACTGAATTAATTCCTCTGAACACAAAAGGAACATTATCACTTTCATGAAGGAGGATCTACTGCAGGACTGTTTGATTAGATTGACTTCATTTGAGCCCAATAAACTTACAATTGAGTGGGAATTTCTTCATCCATATCTACAACAGGAAAGTCACCACACAGACTCAATATCTCCTTAATAAAATTCAAACTGGGTGAAGTTTAAGGATGAAGCTGAAATCAGTCCCTATCACTGATCCCTGTCCTACTGTGTCTGCTGCTGTTGGGGACACTGCTGACAGCTGGAGGGTCCTGTCTGGTTTGGGAGTGTGACTGTCTTAGTGTCCACCAGGACCTGTGACACGTTAGATTGAACAGTGGAGTTCTTTCTAACTTCCAGCTTCAGGTGGATGTATGCTAGCATTTTCGTAGCAATTAGCCATTAACCAACAAGCTTGTTGTAGTGAACACATGACGATCAATGGGCAACAGCGGGCAGAGGTGAAGTTACCGCTTTTCTGGACGTTTATAATCGTTTTTTATGATCTAATGTTTTGATCAATTCCTCCTATAGAGCCTTAATTTATGGAGTATTTTTACGCTAGTACCCGAACAAGCACTGAGGTTGACTGAGGACACTTGGATTGCTCAGACTCAGAGAGAAGAAGCTGCTCCACAAGTTTTTTCCTTATTTGATAATCTTAGTGGTTTCTTGAAGAATTCAGATATAGCAATGTCAGAACGCAAAGATTTATATTTTCGTGCTCTAGTTAACAACTAAATCTGTGCAATGTGAAGTAATTTCTTTATTGTCCCAGGCAATGAATCTTTGTGCACCATTAATTTCTAGCCCAACTTGCTAGAAATGTATGTGTATGTTTGTGCAATGTATGTTTGTCCCATCTCACCTGGACTTGAGCACTTCATTCATCTTCTGCTCCAGGTCCATCCTCCTACTTCTCTCTTTCTCTAGCTCTTGCCGCAGGAACTCCACATTGGTCTCTTCCCGCAGCTTCCTCAGCTCCTCCTCTGCAAACACAACCAAAACACTTCAATGGCACAAATTCTGGTACAATACAAATTCATTAATCCCACAAGGAGCAATCTGTTTGAAGGAGCTGGACAGGTAAACAACATAATCCCCCCAAAACATTTAAAGAAAACACTGTTGAAGATATAGATGCAACAATATTACAGCAGGTAACTGTTGTCAATTCATTAATTTTAATATGAGTCTTCTCATATACTCCCAACTTTCTCAGGTTTGCCTGCACCTTCTCCCTATCTGCTAAAATAAGAATGTGAACGTAAGCAAGACAGACTACGTCTTTGTATGCGTTTGAGTGTGTGTGTGTGTGTGTGTGTGTGTGTGTGTGTTAGTGTGTATGAGAGAGAGTGTGCTCGCATAAAAAAAACAACAACAACAGTCTGTGAATAGCCGGCCAAAGGTTGCCTGGGGATAACCAGCTTAGTGCTGGCTAGGTTTCTTTGTGCCACAGCCAACTGGAAACCTATTAGACAAATGGTTAACTGCAACAGTAACGGACCATGAGTAGTGTAGGTAAAACTGAATGCAAAGCTTAATAAAAACATTACTTGACATAAAAAAAAAATAAAAAAAATAAAAAACACATAAAAAAAGAAAAGGCCACAATTTGTTTTTCCAAATACCACAGTATTTGGATAAACAAAAGTAAAAATAAGAATAAAGTGATAGGAATATGTCAGTGACAAATTTAAACCTGTTAATTTAGTTTTGTCTTTGCCATTTCAAACAAAACAGTAAAAAATGTATGCTTTATACAGACTTGCCCTTTTATCCATCCAGCAGACTTTGAATCACATTAGGAGGTAGGTGAAATGTCTCCCTGATTGAATGAGTTTGAGAGAAATATCTGCACTTAAGCAACAAAATGTTTTACCAACTGCCCTCTAGCACAGTCTGTTTGCTTTTATAAGATTAGCATGTTTATCAGAATTTCTCTTCTGTTTTCAAATGGAAATAAGGTTGACAAAAGTGTAAAGGCTCAAACAAAACATTAGTTAGGTCACGTTAGCTCACGTTGTTCAGCTTTGAGTGGATCCCATTGTGATTTTGCACCCCTTCCCCTCTGAGGCCAAAGCTCACTCCTTTCCTTTACCACCCATTCTCTATACACCCTATACAGTATGTTGTACCATCACTGTCCATACTGTCCTACATCAAAAAGAGAGATTCCTCATTCCAATAGTCCCTAATACTGAATTTAAAAACAGGCCACAAATGTGTAATACGGCACAGCAAGGTGCAAAATGCTATGCGTGTCAAACAAAGGGCAACAGAGTACAATCATTCCCCTGTTCCAGAGAGCCATTCTACATTAGATAGCATATTAATAATACAGTCAACATGTTGGTTCTGCTACTAAAATTGGACTGCTGTGTTCTATATATAAATCTTCATCCTGGGTTACCATGTCACAGGGTCTCGTTGGCCATTATGAAGGCTAGTAACTAGACTATTTATCTGTAATACAGACAACGGTATTAGTTAAATGCCTTGCCAGGAGATGTCACTTTTAATAGCTTTGACCTTCTCTCCCATGCAAGTTTTCCATGTAACACTAATCTGAGGGAAAAAAGCTTTAAAACAACCAACAAAAAACAAACAAACAATCAAGCAAACCAAGAATTTAAAAAAGGTACACATTATACGCTAAATGTTTGAAAGAAGCAGAAAATAATTGTGATGAAGATGGCATTTAAATGCAATAAGAAAGCAACTGAGGTCAAGGGGAACTTAATGTGGTCTTGATTAGTTTGGGTCTTACAATATATTCAGTACAAGACAAGGTTAAATTCAGAAGATTAAATAATCAAGTTGTAATTAGGCATTTCACTGTTCAAGTAGAGGAAAACGTGAGTTTTTAGTTTGAATTTTAACACTGTCATGAGTTACAGTCATGCTTGTAAAAAGAAATTTAGCTCAAATAAAATTTGAACTTAAGTTACATTCAGCTAGATTGTACCCATCCCCAAAGGTTATGACTTTGAGTGCAGGTGAGGGTGCACGGGTAAGCAGCAAGCCCACTGGCTGACTGTCATGTAAGTGACTTCCTTTATAACACAGTACAGTATTTTTTTAAGATAATACCAAACTCCAGAATAGAAAAATTAAAGTTAAATTGGACAGAGATGAGTTTGGGTTATTAGTTTGCTCAGGGTTGACATCTGCGTTGATAAGGAATCAGCTTTCTAGTACAGAGCTTATGTAGCACGTGACTGAAATTGACATGTACTATGTTTAATAATATTCCGGATAAGACAAGAAACAGCCAAAAGGAAAGCAAATGTTTACAGTCTCAAAGTGGGGCTTGCTTGGCCTTTTACATTGTGATAAAATAACCATTTTTACCAGTGCAATACTATTGACAAACAAGGTTGACTAATGTAGTTTACAATAGATACCGACACTAAAGCTGACACTTACTGAGGTTGAGGTCACTCTTATTGCGTTTGATTTGATCAACAGCTCCATTGTTACGCAGGTCAAAGCTGTTGAAAGTGCAGTCTTCCATCATGCACAATCCCATCCGTCTCTGCAGTTGCCCCGTCCCCGGGACATTCGGACAGGCCTGGGACGGCAGAGTAGCCCCCTTGGTTCTTTCTTGAGATCGTGCCACAGCTACAGGTCTAAGTCTGGTCTAGCTTTTCTTTTCTTTTCTTTTTTTTAAGCACTTTTTGCTACCTAATGACATTAAGCGCCTCAAAGCCGCTCAGTCTTTGCTCCATATTTACGTATTTAAATCTAGACACACACTATTCTGTCGTCACAAACACACAAGACTATTTAACACACACAGAGTGATAGTCAGTGACCGGAGCTGGTATGAATGTGTTAGACTCCAAGTAAGGAGGAGAAGGAGGGCAGCAGAGGTAATGAGAGGTGGGGCTTTGCTGGGTGACCAGCAGACTAAGAAAGCCCGGAATCTGAGATTTCAAAATACACCGGATCTGTCAGAGAAACACATATACACATTATATTTATGTATCAGTATAAGTTTATATAGTATAATGTTGTGTACATTCAATATGTGTGAGAGTAGTTGTGTTTCATGCAAATTTCTGTTTTCTGGTGCTTGAGTGCAAACGACATAACTACATCTGAGCCATCAAAAATGTGTAAAACCTCAAAAGTACTTTGAGTTTCTCAATCAGGTCAGAAACAATGCATCTATTCATTAAAGGAAAGTGGGGGCATGCAGAGTTTAGAGAAGGCAGACAAAAAGAGAGGGAGAGAGAGCGAGAATCGACCACTTCACATTGGTCTCTTATTGTTCCTATTCTCCACAGTGTTTGTTGACTCGAACAGAAAGTAAGGTTGAGGCCCCCAGCTGATCTGCACAGGGTAATATGCCATTTCAAACACTGTCTGCCAAAAAAAAGACAGCATTTACAAAACTCTCTCTTTCACTCACACGCTTTCACTTTGCCTCAAAAATAAAACTTGCTGCATGTTTACAAAACACCAAATTTATCCTCGAGTCTCCAAGAGTCATTCACACTTTTGAGGTTTCTAAATAAATGTGTAGAAGTGACTAACACTGGGTTATTTTGTCCTTAATATTAATTTAATCAATCTTCCATTTTGACATTTTGTCATCGTTCTACTGAAGTTCACGTTGTACTTATAGTAATGCACTTTGCCTTCCTTTTGTCTTCTGCTTTATGAAATTATCCTTTACTCTCAGTGGTCTCCTTCCACTCTGGCCCTGATATCTCTAACCTAGATTTCTGTATGTAGTTAAACTTTTTTCTTCATAGTTAGGTCTCAAACTTCACAGTGCATCCTGCAAAATTTAACACTTTTATAAAACACTTTTATTACGACTAAGTTAAATGTAGCCTACACTGTGATATTGTGAACTTTTTTGATTCATATGCTGGATTTTTCGTTGTTACAAATATCAGTAAATAGCAGAGGGTCCCTTACATGACACACAAACAAGTGCAGAGATACCTGCAGGTAGTGCTCGAGTTTTGGATGGTTATTGCTAGGGGGAAAAAAAAGCTACTGGTAAAATGACCTAGAAAACAATTTTAATATCTTTAGGGATGATGTTTGTAAACTTTTGCAGTTTTTAACTTTTAGTGGAGTTGACAGATCACAGTTTGGAGAGCTGCTTTGCTTTGGTCATAAATTCTCATCAAGGCTAATTTCTGAGTCTGTTTCAATTTACAAGTTACTTTATTGGTTTTTGATTGTGTTTTATTGAAAGCAGGAAAAAACTGTTTATTACTCATTTACCTTAACTGCCACACTGCTATACTGCTGTGGCAGTTTAATACAAAGGGCCTAAGGACAACATTCAGGCAGCGTCTTTCAGCTTCTATTACCAACACACAGACAAAAGGCCTGTACAATACAGATATTTGTGGTAAGTTTTAGGGAGTAAAAATAAAAAAACTGTCCAGAAATAAATACTGAAGTTTATATACCTGAAATTTTTACACGGGTACAATAATTAATTCGTTCTACTTCATTACTTCCCACCTCCACTTCATGCACCGTGCTTTCTTCACTGACCTCTAAACATGGCACAGCACCAGACACCTTAACAGTCAGCATATGTGGGAAACTAATGTTTTTTGTCCTCACTCCCTATTTTGTCACTGTGTTTTGTGTGCATGCTCAAAGATTTGTATGTGAGGAACCATAAGCATGAAATAAATAAACCTAGATAAGAAAGTTCCAGATACTCTGCAGTCCACTCATTTAAGTACTGAGAACCAAGTTGCTTGTTAGAAAACACTTGTATTCACCTGTACTGAATATGCAGCCTGGTCTTTTAATATTCTCTAAAAGATAAAGCTCTCTACCCACATGGCCACATGTTGCATTCCCACCTGTTCTGCCACACCTACAGAATTATAACTACATACTTCTGTATCACTCTAAAGAGGGTACAACAAAATTAAATTAATTTGCAGTGCGAATAAGACTACAGTGAGCGCAATGAAATGAAGCCGTTAAATTACAGGTCCTCATAAAATATCAAAATCTAATATCCTAATAAGAGAAACGTCTGCTTTTGAGCTGTCAGGGAGTTTGAAATATTCATTCACTTTGATGCAGCTTGCACTGTAGCTGCCTATTTAGGAGAACAAATTAGAGTGCAAGAAAAAAAAGGCGGTGTCCCACAGAATCTATTACTTTCATGAATATTTCCAAACAGACAAAACTAATATTATCAATACTTCAATTTTTCTCCATTTCATTATTGGAAATAATATGCTAAAATTCAAAGCCAAGCTACTCAAACTGAACTGACAATTCTAGAACACCAACTACAGTACAGGAACATCTTGATATTAAACTAATTAATTCTAGTAGCTTTCAGAGAAAATATATTTCTTTAGCACACCCACACAGTGTTGAGGTTAAGTCCCATGTTTTTACTTAAACAGTGTTGGAATATTTGTGTACAGGTCTATATGTCTGCCTTCTTACTACAAGTTCTTTTTCGTGTCCAATAGGCAATAAGACACTTCCTAATGTCTGTTTGATATATGCCACTGAAATAAACTTGTTATTCTGGTTGGTTTCCCAGTACTGGTGGGTTTATGGAATACCAGATGGTACTGCAAAGAACAGTTTGCGTTACAAGCCTACTGCAATACATTTCTGGATGCTTTAGCTTTGAGTTGTGATGCTGCAGCACTGTGTTTGTATATAGCCTTTATGTGTGTTCCCCTGCACAGTGTGAAGTAGGACAGCTGCTAGGAAACTGTATCGATCAGCCAGTCACTATACAGCCCAAAGACTGGTGTGTTCCCCCGCAGTGACCTTCAATACGCAACCTTAAACAGAACAGCTAATCTCTCAGACACACACACACACACACACACACAAACACACACACGTGTGAAACTAGTAGTGGTAAAACCAATAAACCCCAATTAAGCAGCGATGGTCTATTACACAGTGCAATGTGAGACCATAGAACAACTACAAACATGTACACTGCCAGAACAAGGAAATATATCAACAGAAAAAAAAAAGTGCATCTGTGCTTCTGTGCAATTATCAATTTGATTTGTGTTTATCATTATAAGGGTGTCTGCCAACATCTGTTTGCTCTAACCATAAATGAGGTGTTTTTAAATGTAAAATATTATTAATAAATAACAGAAACTAGAGACATGAACAAATTATGACTAGGCAAAATGGTAAGGTAAAAAGAGGACACAAAAAACAAAAACCAAAACAGTGACATTAAGAGGCTGGAGAGAAAGGGAATAAGAATAATAGCAGGAGGGAACCAAAGGGAGTCCAAAGAGGAAGCCATAAAAGCTTAGCACAGTAAGCCTTGTCACATGATTACATGAGGTGATTTCTACTTGCACTTCTCTCTGCAATTTCACAACCAGTAGGAAGGTCAGCTCAGCTCAGCTCAGCTCTGTCACCCATGGGACAGATGCTCGTTGATATAGCCCTCTGTTTTTACATCTCTTACTATGATAATCATAGGATTATCAATCACATTATCACTGTGCTCTGAGTGTCCATTATAAATCTTGCTACAGAGTGTGTGTAGACTGAGAGGCACACAAATGTTAACACAGAAAAACTCCATTTTTATTTTTTGTGGTTCTCTCTCAACCAAAAGCGCGTCCTCTTCACTGCAGAGCACACACACGCACACAAACACATGCATTATACAAATTTATATATTTACTCATAATATACATATGAAGTACACTGAGATCCCACCAATGTTCTTTGAAATTAATCTGATTAATCTTTTGTGGGCTGTGGGTTTGCATACACAAAGATAAGATGACAGAATTCAAGCAATTGCAGCAAATAGTCTCCTTATAGCAGAGAGCAAGGAAGTGGGGAAAGAGCAGGAAACAATAGAAAACTCAAGCGTTGCATAACAGAAGACCATGACAACCCTCACTGCACAAGTGTGTTTGATAGCATCTTCTGTTCGGAAATATAGTTACAAATTAACCAATTAACTGCCCTGAGAATAGCACGAGTCAAAATCGAACAAACGCCAAGGGAAAAGGCATGGATCATTGTATTCACACACCATCTGGAATGGAAACAGACATTATACTTAAGCAGCATGTTTGTTTTAGGATACAGCGTGGGCCCTAGCTTTATTTTAGGCAGCACAGAGAAATACGTCACAGATGGAGAGAAAACGCCTACACTCAGTTCGCTTTGAGTGTGAAACTGCTCTAAGAAGCCCAAAACACCTTTTGGGTTAAATATTGATGCATAATTAGAGAAATAAACACAAAATTCAAGAATCACTGGATTTGAGTACACTTTTGCCCAGATTTCATAACACTGCATTCTTGTCGTTTCCCTCAAGTAACTGCATGTTTTCAAAAATGTAAATGTTAAAGAGTTGAAGGCAGTGACCGTTAAATGACAAAATTGCCCTCTATATGACCCATTAGTGATTTATAGCATTGTTGATTAATTTGTTATTTTAAAAAATAAAATCAGCTTCACACTGCTGCCATCAGGCAGGCGTTATAAAGTCCCACTGGCCTGTAAAAACATCTACAAGAAATCATTCATCACCTGTCCAATAACTATAGCAAAAAATAAATACATTTTATCTGATTGATGTTTTTTACTATGTTGTTTTAACTGTGAGAACTCTATTTTGTATTGTACTGTTGTTGTTTTAACTGTGTCCACTATACATGTGAATTGTGGAGCCTGTCAAAGACGAATTTCTATCACTGGTTGGGACAGACAATAAAGTTAATCTTATCTTGTTCTGAAAATCCAGAAAAAATATTGTCCACACTCTACAGAGTTTGTGTAAATCCACCCCAAATTTCAGCCAGCCCAAGAAGAGCTGATTCGAAAGATACAGCGCGACATTTGTTAAAAACAGAAACGTCACTGGTTTTTGAATGAAGAAATATGTCATCCAGTGGGTGATCTAGCTGATGTGTTTTCAATAGTTTTTGGACAACAACAAAGATCTATGGAAGGAATGAAGGAGCAAATCCAGGCTGCAGGCTGACAACTGAGCAAACCTGAGCGGAGAAGATTCATTGTTAGCTTTAGCATATATATGGTGATTGTAAGCAGTATCATTAATTTAGAAAATGACCAAATTTATCCTATAAATCCTGCAAACTATGGTTTCTCCCAATATGGTATGCAGGTTTCCAATATTAGCTATGCTTCAGAAAAGCCGTTACAAAATATATAAAGCCATAATATCTTGGTGCAAGAAGTCTTTTAAGTTTTAGTCTTACTATGTAAGTCTGAATTCATCCTGTCTCAATACATTTTTAAAAACATTATAAACAGACACACACGTAGGACACATTCCGCAGCCCATTGTTTATTGGGCTTGAACAATATAAATTATAGGAAAGCAGAACAAAGAGCAAAGGAATATGATAGAAATAATAGACAATAACTAGAGTGCAGGGCAGAGTCTGGGATCCATTAGATGCTACTGTATTGTCACACATCAGTGTTCCCTTAAGTAGAATTACACCAACCAGAGGTAGGGCGGGAGATTGAGAAATGGATAACCAGAGATTGAGAGGGGAAAGGACAAGAAGCCTGTGGCTACTACAACACAAAAACACAAAGTTTATGTCAAAAGAAAAAGATTACTAGACCCAGAATGCAAGCATGTAAGACAATTGGCCTATGTGCAAAATGCCAAGTGGGCGCCATCATAGGTAAAGCAAAGACAATATTTCTGTCCTTAACTCATACAGCTTATGAAACTCACAGCTATTTTAGTTGCTTTAGTTTTTCAATGCATGTGTGTTAGTCCTTTGCAGATCATCAGATTATGCTGCTGCGTCTGACAAAGACAAGGCATGAATGGAAAGGCATGATAAAAGAAGATAGAGGAGTAAAAAGGGAACTGAAACGATGTTGAAATGAAGAGCAGGCAGAATAGCGGCTTAATCTGAAAAATAGCTCAGCAGAGAAAGAGAAAAAAAGCGCTACAGTAATATTTTTAAAAAGAAAGGAAAAAGGGAAGAAAATCAAGAGGAAACTAGGAAAGAAGGAAGATCTCATAAAGCTAGCGCATTAACAGTGTGACCATGAATTTAGTCCTGTAAGCAAAGCACATTTTAAAAGAGGACACAGTCAAAGACACGGGTATATTCTCTTTCACACACACTCTAACGCTGGGAGCACACCTAAACACAACCTCCTATCGCAGACTCCTAGTGGAAGCATAAACCTGATGACTTTAACTGGACATTCTGGAGACAGAGGGTTATTAGTCAAAAGTGAATTGATAGGGGGACTTTGTAGTGCATCACAAACCACAGCTCTGTCAAAATGCAGTGGTATGGGACAAGCAGAACCCATTTTTGATACAAAGATAAACAATCTTCTAAATGTGTGCAAGTTGTGGGTAGCGTAAGGAAAAACAATTTGTGAGGCAAAAGGTCAAAAAAGTTAAGATATTAAGTTTACTGGTACATAAATCAAGGAAATGCAGCTAAACATCACAACTGAGAGGCGAAGTGACATGAATGAGTTTGGGTGGTCACTGTTCATTTTGCACTACGTGTACTGGTGAGATTCTCATAAACTGCACCTTGTACTTGTTGATGAATGAATAGTGCTGCTACTTCATGCTTGGGAACCCTTTGGACTTTTCTTTATTTTTGCACGTCATTTAGTGTCATTCATTATTACTTTTGACCAGGAACGTAACCTGATTTTCCTAAAATTGTTTAAATTGTAAAGTTAAACAATATAGTAAAAAGATATTCACAATTTCATTTAGACCAAAAAATACTGCTAAAAAGCTTCTCACACACACACACACACACACACACTTCTAGTTTAAGTTGCTAACATACAGTTATCAAAACAGGATGTTGATTGTTGTTAATACCCAACCTACATTATGTCTTGTGTGTTGGCTCCTAATGATAAAAAATTAGATTGTAAAGGACTGTTAACCTGAGGAAAAATATTTGATGTTTTAGATGTTTTTTAAATTTGTACCCTTATATATACACATAATTGTCTTGTGTGGTTGGGCAACACAGCACTGTTTCACATAATGAGTGAAACCCAGCAGGGTTGTTTAAGATCACAAGTCTGTCAGCCAAGTTGCCAAAGGTAGCCAAAAACAATGTACAAAACTTCCTGTGACAGCACAGACAGACTGATAATAATATCGCAAGATGATTATAGTTAGACATTAGTAAGACCCCTTATGTAACAAACAGAGACGCACAAGTAACCCTGCACTGCAGCAACAAACTTAAAACCTGTTTAATGTGTGTGCAGCTACATTTGTGTTCACTAGAATGGCTCTAAATGCCACCTGGTCTGGGACCCAATGTGTGTGTGTGTGTGTGTGTGTGTTTGTGTGTGTGTACTCACGTAGGAAGTGTTTCTCCAATAAGGCAATTTCCAGGTGACCTTTGACTTCGTTCAGTCGGTCTGACTCTGACCTCTGGAAGTCCTGGATGGTCGCAGCCATGGTAGGGGACCCTGAACCTGCCTGTGCATGCACAAACATGCATGAACACACATAGACACACACAAACAGAGCACAAACAAAAGATACGTAAGACCATGCAGACACACCCACAAACATTCAGACACAGACAATAAAATCAAAGGATTTTTTTTTTGGCATTAAAACTTCCTGCCAACAAAAGTCATCAAGAGAAATTTAGTATAAATGTCCCATATGATTTAACATACAAACATAGACGCATACACAGATTAACATGGCTCCATGACTAATACTAACATTCTCTCACCAGGTTTAAGTCCAGCTGGAGCAAGATAGGAATGTGAACAAGAGGAGATCCCCCCACCTCTTCTGACTACAGCAACACAGATAAGTCACACACAGACACACACGCTGACTAGGGCTTTAACCCTGACAAACGGAACTATAAATACAACGTGTGTATGTGGACAGAGTGAACAACTGAATGATAACGACTGCGTGAGTGAGGAAAGGAACGAGGGTGTTAAGAATGTAAAGAATCACAGGAAAGTGGATGATGAAGGTATACGAGAAGAGCGAGACGAGAGACAGCTATGCTAACAGAATGATGAACAATGCAGATTGAGCATCGCTGCTTGACTACAGCATGGGTCCTTTAAGAGGCTCCTGCCAAACACGCACGATGCAGCACTTCTCATCGACAGCAACCACCATGGCTTGTGTGCATCTGCGTCGACACACAGCTATGTCTTTAGCTGATGCACTATTTCACATAGAGCACAAGAGAAAGAGGAAGAGAGAGAGGGGAGAAAGCAGAAAACTGACAGTGACCTGAAAAGATTTGCTTTGGGAAAGAGCCAAAGTCTAACACGACGGGCGGGTGGGGAGACATAGAAATGAAGACAGTGTCCCTGAACAAAAAGCAACCAAAAAAAACAAAAAACAAATTAGGGCTTCTACTGGAAGTGTGTCATGGAGAGAAAAAGCATGTTGACTGAACCCGAGAGAGGGAGACTGTGCAATTCAATTTGCTGCATTACAAGTGATGAGGGATACTACTACTGCTTTTATCAGCTATATTTTTACAACATTTTAAGAGCTAGTGCTAGTGGCTTGGTGCAGGGATGTTCCACCTTCATGTGTTTAACATGGCTGTCACAACCTCCCGGTTATGTTATAGCCGATTAATTTGAGTATTCCCCCTCTGACTGTGGCTGATATGAGCAGAGGAATGTCCTGCTGTCCTGCTAAAAAACGTATACAGCCAAAGTCCAATGAAAATCATCAAATCAGTTTTGTTTTTGTAGTTACAGGCCAAACATCAAGGCTGTTGTCAAGGCAACTCATTACTGATGTTCCTTTAACCAGACTGAAAGTATCCTAAAACACATACAGTATCTTTTGGATTTATCGACAGTTTCCCTTTTCTCATTTTCTGTCTATGTTTGGGTCAGCTGTGCCAACTACTTAGAGCCTTGTTACATTTTCCTTCTGTCTTGTGTAATTGAGGGAGAAACCTCTGAACCACAGATCCACTTTTCTCCTTTACACTTAAAAAGCTTCTGTACTTCTCATTTGACACTTACTGTACATTTGTCTTCTTTATGATCACTTTCTAGTCTATCACATGGTCAGTACAAAATTAAAGAACAGATCCATGGACTTCAGAGACTTTTTACATGCTCTCTGTTCTGTTGTGAATAGGTAGGTGATTTTAAAGTTTGCAGCTTTCTCATGAGTCTGGCATGAATATAACAGTGGGAGGTTAAATACAGAAGGTGTGATTTCAAGGCCTTGTTCTTCTTATAAACACAAATATCACAGGAGACCATCTCTGACTGTGGCAGATTGTTGGTCCAGCAGGCTGCTGGCTACTTGATCAGCCATGTCCTTTTGTTAAACAAAAAGGTTCTTACACAATGGACAGTGACAGATGGTATACCAACACTTGCAAATGCAGAGTTCTTTTAAAATGTGATGCTGTGAGGCAAATGCAGCATGCTCTTCAACTACCTGAGGCCATTCACAAAGCAAAAAATGTTTTTTCATGTGCAGATTAATGTGTAGTATATTACACTGAGGAAAATGCATTATAACCTTTTACAGGTGAACTTAATTTGACCTTCTCTAAACGTTTGAATGCACATGTCCAACTGTACAATGTTTCAGTACTTGCACTGCATAACATGCCGTTTTCTAACAAGGTGATTAACTGTAAAAATCACAATGTGATTCATGGATTAGACATGATCCATTAATCAAGCACTAAATGTCTTGGTTCAATGACAATTTCTACTTCTAACAACCCTCTCCATCATGCTTTTCACATTTTGACATCATTACACCAAGACAACACTTAAGTTACTGAGACATTTTATACTCAACTTAATAAACATTATTAAATATGCCTGGAGTGCCATTTATATGCCACAATATATACCAACTATGGGTGGACCGGTTCACATTAAAAAAATATATAAAAATCTAACCCGTGTATTCATTAGTCACTGTCCGAAGTCTACAGTTCCATCTTGACGATAGGTTGAGGCAGGCGCAAAAACGTTTAGAGTTACTTGAGGAAAAACACTTGTTATGTATTACACAGTGAAAGTGAAGTAGGCATGGTTGAGAGCTGCTGTCAGTCAGTCAGTCATGAAAATGGCAAGTGGACAAGACAGGGTACAGTCAAAGGATCTGCAAGTATTGTTTTAGTCTGCCCTATGGGAGGTTTATAGAAGTTTATAGATTTCATGTTGCTTGTATAAAAGAATGGGGGATAACGTGGTGGATATTAGAGCTGATTAGAATGATATACTATTTCAGCATAGTCACTGTGATGTGCAAAGTAGTATTAGTATTAGTATTAACAACACTTTAGTATTAGTATTTCTTCGGACCATTCATCTTTTAAATAGCAAAGATTTTAAATAATGTAAACTACAAGACAACTTTTTAAATATATACTGAAAACCAAACTCCAAAAATATCTCTCTCATTTTCCTCATAGCTACTTGAGCAAACCCAGCAGAAACTTTGTTTAGCAATTAATAAACATATTAATAAACCTATTCCATAATCGCAACATGTCACCCTTTTGCCTAAAACCACATGGCTCCCATCCCATGTTATCCCTTATTGACAGTTTAGAGGCCATTTTATGTACCCGTAGGAAACATCACATAGCCCTGTTTGCACTTCATTACTTTCAACTTGACTGGAGCAGCCCTAAATCCCTGCAGCAAAATCCAGAATTGAATAGACACAAGTATGAAACAATTGAGTGTAAGTATTATAACCCAGATCTTTACAATGCTGTACTTTATTTAGAGCAGGTCCCAAAGCCCTGCCGGCAGAAACTGGCAGGATTTTCCTCCCGATTTCAAAGGTGAGGTGATCATCAAATGTAAAACCTAAATACTACTGAAAAAGGAAGTGATCCTATAAAAACCCAGTCTCACTCTTTGACAGTCCCCTTTTTTCTAAAATTCATAATCTGGGTTTATCATTATTTACCTTCAGTCGCTATGTACCAACAACACCAGCTATGTACAATATTCAACATACTCTGACGGTTCTGTATAAAGCAAAGTACAAACTATACAATACGAGAGCTTAGAATCCTGCATCAGACAAGAATGGGACAACATTCCTCTCCTAACCTCCAGCAACTGCTCTCATCACTTCCCAGATGATTACAGACAGTTGTTAAAAGAAGATGTGATACTACACAAAGAAAAACATGCACTGTTCCAACTTTTTTGAGATGTGTTGTTGCCATCAAATTAAAAATGAGCTAATATTTTAGTAAAATGTTTCAGTTTCAATATCTGATGTTGTCTAAGGTTTTTCTTAACGGAATTTATTTACAAAAGAAAAGTATCATCCCACTTAAATATTTGATTGCTTACAGCAAAAAAAGCTAAATCTGTTTCCCATTTTTGCAATACACAGTTCAAATTAAACATAGAAAATCAATTTTACAAATTACTGCACCTAAATTTGTTACATCATAATGTATTTATCATGCACCAAAATAACTGGATTTTTCATTTGACAAAAATCTATTTGCCTATAAGAATAAATAAATAATAGAATAAAAAGTGGTGACCATCTTTTAAAATGGAGTATCTGCTAAGACTTAATGCTTTTCCTTAAATCTGCTGCAGCCCCTCATTATTTCAATCATTATTACAATCTAAAAGTCTTCTTCCCTCATCTCCACCCACATTGCTTTTAGTCCTTTACAACAAAACAAACACTACCAGACGGCTGCCTGGTCCTGTCTAAAATGCGTTCTGTCTAAATAGGCTGTCTAAAAATATTAACTTGTTTTTAGAACATCAATCCCCACTTTAGGATCTTTCCATCCTGTAAAAACGAAGCGACTGTTAATCTGCCACCCACTCCTGCTACCCTGGAATTAAAGCAAAAATACCCTTACACCCAAGCTAACTGCCAAAGTTAGCTTAAGAGTTTGCAGGACAGATACATATAAAGTATTAGCAAGTAGTTAGCTCTGCCCTTCTAGCACTGACTGCGTTTACATGCACTTAAATAACCAGGGTACTATGAGAAATCAGCAGTCTCTGATAATCGGAGAACAGTGTTTACACGTACTTAAGAAACCTGGTTACTACATGCAGCGGCAGAGTAACCCCATTTCTCCTCCACATCTGACTTATGGTGGAAGCCTGGCGCACAGATTCTAACTACATAGTGACAGAAAACATTGCTTTCTGACTGCGAGGCACTGTGTGTTGTTGTTTCTGTCATATTTTCGGTCGGACTTTGTTTTTATCTCTCCTTTCCTTCCTTTCACTCAGCTGCATGTTCCCATCTGCAGCCTTTTGTTACCCACATGCAGAGTTGTAGAAAGTTCAATAGAAACCTGCCTATGCAAATACATGGCCAAGAAACAGGTGTTCTCTGACAGCAATCTACCAGATTTCCTTAATCTCCCATCCCAATTTTGGAAACCAGCTTTCCTATTTTTATGACACTTTAATCAGCATTCCCGAGAAAACTGAGAGGTATCTCAAAAATAAATAAACAAATAAACAAATAAAAAACAATAACAAAAATCGGAATGTTTCAATCACAGTAAATTCGTAGTGAATGATTACAGACTCAAGCATTCATGACCAATTAGTGAGAATAAATAATGGTAGATTAAAGAGTGGTTCAGTGCCGATGGTTGTTTAAGTGCCTTCTAATTAAATTATATATAAGTACATTACATAGGAATTTTTAAATAGAAAACTTCTGTCCCGCTACACACAAATCCAGCAAAAGTTTGGTAGAAGTACTAACTCTTTGTTAAGCAATAATATCAGGGTGATGAAAAATGTAAAATTCGAAACAATAATACCACCTGCATCATTTTACCCGTCTGCTTATCAAAACATACATTAGATGTATTTGACATAACTGACACTATGACTCAAAGTATGAAAGATGCCATGATCTAGCAGGAAAAGTGAGGGCAGGCCAGTAAGGTCACATGTAATTGTCTGTGCAATGACTGAACACCATCTGCCTGATGACATTCTACTTATTTAATATGGATGACACAGGCTGGCTTGTCAAAATGTCTCACCACATGCATCCTACAGCTCAAGGGCAAGCACTGTCCTCATTTTAACAAATAAGGTAATGAAGGTGAGAGCCTAGGTGTGTCATGTCATGAGACTGTGGAGGCTGGAGAGAGAACTATCATTGCAATATAGGTGGGCTCCAGTGTGTAAGTAGGGACATTTTAAGGGTACTTTGAAGGGAAGATGAGATTTCCGCCATCCACTGGCAGGTTTAAGATACTGAATGAAAGTGCATGCCGCTTGTGTGTGTGTGTGTGTGTGTGTGTGTGTGTGTGTGTGTCCATCCCAGCAGGGGTAATAGCAAGCCAGGTCTATTTTGGGGCTTCAGAGTGTGACTCATCAGTGCCGTGATGTGAGCGATGCCTTCCTTCTAAGCTGGTGTTCATGCAGACACAAACCAGTGCACATACACAAATAAACACCAGCTCAGAGATTCACTTGTGAATGAAAACACAAGTACATACATACAAATAATAAACATTACACAGGATCATACATGCAAAACTAATTATAAAACACATTTGTTTCTTATGTGCAAAGAGTGAGGTTTTATATGGTCTAGCAATGTATTTCTTACCAAGTACCACTCATGTAACTACAGGTTTTGGACAGCTTTCAATGGGATGCAGGAAAACCCTGAGACAGACTCAAGTTGTTTTAGCTGTCTATTTAAACAGAAATAAAAAAGAGAAATGAAAGGAAGACGGATCCTTGGGGCTTTCACTCAGGATATGACACAATGAAGTACTAATCCCATCTTTCAGGTATTTCCTATCTGTGCATGTGCATGATGAAGAAGATGAAGCTAACAATGCGGGTCTCTTTGGTCACCCCCAAGGAAAAAAACTGAGCTGCACATTTCAAGACATACAGTTTCTTGTGTGGGAATAAACCATATCAAATAATTTAGAAAAAGTTTGTGCATTTTCTTCTGTAACACTGGGTGAGGTTGTTCTTTCTCTCCCTTTCATCTGCATCCTGTCCACCTCCTCCCCCTAGACATCTGAAGTTTAATCTTTAAGTCCAACTTCCTGTCCTCCCGCTTCCTTTGTTATTGTCTTCACTTTAATCTGCTCTTTCCTTCCATTTTTCATTCCTCTTCTGCTATCCAGAGTCTGTCCATCACATCACTACTTTCACCATTTCTACTCCTGTCTGCCACTGATTGCCTTCTCTATTCTGTGTCCCCTATTGGAAAATCTTTATCAGGGTCATCTCCTTCATTTTTATTTATCATGACATCCCTCCATATAAAATTCTTCCCTTCTCTTCAGTTCAACACTACAAAGTAACAAAAATAGAACCTAGATCAAAAAACTAAATCATATGTTACCATAAACATTCATTAATTTCAATAAAAACATTAAAACATTTGGAATGTTTTCAGAAATGTGAACCAGCATCTAATGCAGTCTCCCTCTCAATTTTTTGTCTTTGTCTGAATTATGCTACAATCCCACTGAAGACAAACTTCTATTATAGAATAAGGGCCTATTTAGTCAGAATGCATTTTAGCAGACTGGGTCGGCTTACTCGTAACTTTTTTAACCAGAGTAATGAGAGCTTGCATGCTGCTTTTGCACTGTGTTGCTGTGCACCTTGTGTTTCTCGGTGGGTTTTTTTCAGCAGCTCACTGAATGCTTTTAGTTAGGGATGCACCTAACTTTGATATTTTGTCTATTAATTGACTGATTATTTTTTCGATTAATCGATTATGTTCATATTAAGGACTTTTTTTGTAACAATATAATAATGCGACTTTCCAACATAATATTGTGACATTGTGCTGAAGAAAGTCACGTAAGAGAAAGGTTCCTTTTGAGCTTTTTACGCCTCATGTGCCACATGTGCTACATACACCAAACAACCCCGAGTAGACTAATTAATTTCAGTACAACACAAACAACACGACAGGAATAGCGACTGGAGGCCATCAGCTGTGGCAGAACTCACAAACATGGTGTAGACATGAACTCCACCCACTGGCTAAACCAAAGCAACAAAACAGAATAAACCACAGAACAGAACAGAAATCCCCCAAAGCCCCACAGTGCCCACAACTCTCACTCTCAGCAACCACTCCCCTTGGCTCACAAGAATAATATAACATAACATAATAACATGATTAATTTACTAAAAATAAAAAATGTAATTAATCAATCATTTAAATTTCAATATAATAATTCAAAGTATGCACTGCAGGGCATCATTCTTCCCCACCGAAAATAGGCCAGTCTTAACTGGTAATCTGTGTTTTACAGACTAATAGGACATCTCTCAAAAATATAATTAAAGCAAGAGCTTGTTTCATTCAAGTTAAAGGAATGTGGTGCATTTCCTCAGTAAACAGTTCTGTTTACTTTAGCTCAAATACTGTGATAGAAGAATGAACATGAAATCAGTCACTATTACTGAGGGAGGACCACTGCCTGCTGCTGATAGGGACTCTCTGCTGACAGCTACAGGGTCCTGCTTGGTTTGGGACTGTGACTGCCTCAGGTTTCACCAGAACCTTTGGCACATTAGGTTGAACAGTGAGGGCATTAAGTGCAGCACGTACAGCTTTTCTGACTTCCAGATTTAGGTGGATGTAACCTAACGTGTTCGTAGCAGTTAGCGATTAGCCAACAAGCTTGTTGCGGTGAACACATTAAGGTGGGTGGGGAACTGCTGGCACAGCTGAATATATCACTAATGTTATCTGGTTAAGTTAGGAAGTAACTTTGATATTACCTGAGCTGTCTGCTCCCGCTCTGCTGCAGACAGGGACACTTAAACTGCTCCGAAAGCTTTTTTTCTTATTCGACAATCTCCATGGTTTCATGAAGAATTATTATCCAGGGATTTCAGAACACACGTTGTATGTTTGTGCTTTAGTTAACATCTAACAACTAAGGGGCGGCTGTAGCTCAGTTTGTAAAGGCAGCCGTCCACAGACCTCAGGGTGAGTGGTTCGATCCCCGGCCCTGGCTATATGGCTAGCTATATGTTGAAATGTCCCTGGGCAAGACACTGAACCCCTAACAGCCCATTCCTCTACCCAGCTGTGCAGTGCCGGTCCAAGCCCGGTAGAAATTGGGGAGGGTTGCGTCAGGAAGGGCATTCGGTGTAAAAACTGCAAAATCATCATGCGGACAATGATCCGCTGTGGTAACGCTGAACTCATGGGATGAGCCGAAAGGGCTCATCAGTTAACATCTAACAACTAAATCTGTGCAGTGTGAAGTCATTTTTTATTGTCCCAAATTTGTCTATGGTACCAAATCTCTGTGTACTGTTGATTTCTAGTCCAACTTGTGACGCATCGATGCACATTCCTGAACCTAACCCTTGTATGTGGTTTATTATTACTGGTCCAGATTGGTGGTTTTGCCCACATTGTTTGGTTCGGTTAATATTTGCCCGTCAGTTTCCTGCACATTTCCCCTGGTCTCACCTCGTGTGTATTCTGTTCTTGTTTTCTCAGTGCCATTGCATCAGTTCTCTCATTCACATAGCTTCCTTAGTTTCTTCCTCATGTTTTAGTTTTTCTTGCTCCCCTTACTCGTGCATGTAGCATTCTCATGGTTCCCCAACCCTTTATTATATCGGTTTTCTTAGCGCTAATGTCCTTATTTATTGTTTTTGTGTAGTCTGTTGGTCTTTCCTCCAATTTAGGAGCGACTTGCTGTTTCTGTACCTTACAACATCATTGCAATAAATCCCTGTTTCCATCATACCTGCTCTCGCCGTCTCCTCACTTGGGACCTTATACAAAAACCCTCAGAGGGACACACCCAAAGACTAGCAAAGACTGTCAAAGACTGGGTAGTTCACACATAAGAACTGTTTCCTCCCTCTATCACAGATCAAAAGACGAAAAAGCAGCTAGGCAAATATTTACTATAGAGCCTACAGAGGGAAACGGAGCTAAGATAACTAAGACAAAACAATGCTACGTTCCGGTAAAGCTGAAATAAAAAAGATACTGAGACTGAATTTAACATGAAAATTTATCATGCGTCATCCAGAAACGTGATTATTTGAAATAAGTGAACACAAAAAATAGCCTAAACACAAACACAACCACACAGACACACTTAAATGCATGGTTTGCACTCACAGGGTCTCGTGCAAGGTCCTCCGTGTCTCGCAGAGCTGTCCTGGGCTTTAGCGGCACATCATCGCTACATTCGTTGTCAGAGGCAGGTGGCGACTCCGCCAGATCCGGGAAGTCGTCTCTTGTCCTGGGGCCTCGGAAGCGGATCTTGTCCAGGCGCTTTAGCATGGTCAACACCGCACACCTCGGCTTTACCTTGACATGGTTGACGGCCACCCTGTGGGGGACACAAAAGACAGACTATTAGAACACAATAGGGATGCTGCAAGGGCAGATACCTCAGTAGCAAATTGATCCTAAAATTCTAAAAGAACGACTACTTGTTTTCTATGGTGCTGCTGATACCAGAAAATCCATAGCAGCAGTCGTGGGTGCTGGAGCACATGATTTTTCTGGCCTCATCAAAACAGCATAATAATCTTAGAAGTGTGGCCTAATACTAGACGTAATCAGAAGAAAGGTAAGGCACCAGCAACAACATGTGGAATACTGATGTCAGCAAGACCAGCAACACGTCCACTGCAACAGGGCGAAAGTCGCACATGATGTTTTTGAGTCTGATGATCAGGCGCAATTCATCCAGTATCAACAACTGTCAGAATCAGTGGAGGAAACATCAAATGTAGCAAAGCTTTTCACAGACTTCCAGACCGAATTAAGGCGGGAGTTACAATTGTTAATTTTCTATGATGATGTCATCAAAATTGCAAATTTTAACAGTTGAAAATGTTTGCAGAGCTAACATTAGCTTGTTTAGGCGCGAGTTCATAAAGTAAGCTTGTTATTAAAATGTTAGTATGCTACTGACATTACCATTCAGCCTTACTACTGACCGTACTGTTGAGTCTTTTAACAAATACATTGTAGCGATGTGTTACGGAAGAAAAGAAGAAAAATTGTCTTGTGCTGTTCGTTATTTGATATCAACCCTTATCACCTTTATAAATGATTAATTTCAGGTTGTACTCAGGTATGCAACAGGTCGAAGGAAGAGAGCAACCTGAGGGGAAAAAAACAGAAAGAGTGCAGGACACACAGAGCCATGCGTAACAAAGTGAAAGTTTAATATAGATCATAGCTCCTATAAAAAAACGGCACAATTGGGTTTTAGCTTTTTATGCATCTTAAAACTTGCACTATGAGTGATGCAAACTTCCACTTCACCCTTATCTGAATTTACCTGACACAGACACTTATTTTTTACCCTTTGCAACCTCAGACAATTTTCATAAAGGGGACATTTGACTTTACATATGGCAAACCTGAACCATTAATGCTGCTAAAGTTCTAAACTTCTAGCGCTCCCCTTGAGCATACGAAAGAAAATGGAACCAGTAACCATGTTAGAACCATAACAACCACATCTTTTCACTCCACTGGCAAACTGTTGACAACAGCAGATCTGTTGACCGCATTCACTGATTTAATTTCCATGGCAGGAGCAGTGGTTTAAAGAGGTTGTGAAAGGCTTAATGGTTATGTTTTGACATCAAGGTGCCAAGATGTTATGATGACAGAAGAGGAAAGCTGTTTCTGTCAGGGGTTTCTGTCATCACAGGAGTCAAGCACACTAATTCCACTCTCCTTTCTACCATCCCTTCACACGCCCCCAACTTATGAAACTCAGACTGCACCCCAGGTAGCGACTTTCTAGCCTCCATCTGCATTTTTTTCATGAGTGAGAACTGCTGACTGCATGAAGCAATACTGAAATGTCCCCATATTGTAGAACAACTGTACATGGAAACCATTCCTGATATGAGAAAATGCATTTTGTCAGAAACACTGTCACAACAATCTGTCATCTTTTACACCAGCTAAGCAATGGAACACTTAATAAAGGTGACTGAATTTCTGTTTGACTGCTGAAATTTGTCATTTGAGAAGGGAGCAAATGTAGTTGCTTTTCATATCATGCTCAAGAGAATGCTCAGACTGCTTGACTGGACGCTGTCAGTATGGTTATTCAAGTGATCATCTATCAGCTTTTTTTGTGTTAGATGATTTGCTGACTGACTGCTGGTCAAATCTGCTTATATTGTATATTGCATTTCTAAAAATTCAAGAGACTGCTAAGTGGCAATCTAGGAATTTCTGTGACTGAATATATGTGGGCTATTTGACTTCATACATTTGACATTGGGAATAACAGAAAATTACAAGTGGCTTATTAAATAATTAAAATAAGCCTTATTGTTAACAACTGTACATTATCTGTGTAAATTCAAATTCCTTAACTTATTTCTAAGTGTGCGTAGAGTGTCAACTTCCTTGTATCTCTTCTGGGGTCTTCAGTAGAGTGGACAAAGATATTGCATAAAAGAAATGCAGATCCTAAAAAAAGAGACTTTGATGTACCCACATACATGTAGAGAGGTGCATGGGCATTTAGACAGATAAGGTTTCTTGATGTGAATTTAAATTTTAGCACCAATTTTTATTTCCACTTGTGGATGAGACACCTACGTAAGAACGTTTACTGTAACTGGAAATTTCAGGGATGACTGGTGTGTTTAAGTTCCCTTTTCAAAGAGTGAGTGGAAACAAAGTGGGTGACAGCTTAATAAACACCCCCCCTCTTCTCAAGATACCAGACACCATG
Source organism: Channa argus (assembly GCF_033026475.1). Taxonomy (NCBI): domain Eukaryota; kingdom Metazoa; phylum Chordata; class Actinopteri; order Anabantiformes; family Channidae; genus Channa; species Channa argus. The sequence continues at coordinate 12,850,977 of NC_090217.1, read as the reverse complement.
AAATCTGTTCTCACAATAACCTCCTGAATCCCCCACAGCCAGCTCACTGCAACAGCTCTGTCAGCCACTGATCTGCACAAACTAACTTACAGTTACATTGATGAAGGTTCTCAGTCATCCAGGTATAGTTATCTGGAAATCAGTCATATCACCTAGACGGCTTTCTTGGTTTGAAAATGTTCAATTTGTCCAAATGTCCTCCAGGGTGGAAATTTAAGGACATAATTTAAGTGCACATTTCATGCTACTTTGCTATTATTTACCTCCTCCCTCTCCAGTATTCTCCAAGCTACCTCTCTTTTATACATTGCTAGTTTAAGGACTTCTTTCTCTGGTCCAGAGGCAGTTTCAACCAAAACAGCATCTTAAGAAAGGTAATGATATGCACACAAACATCTACACAGGCTGATAGTGTTTATGACTGCGTACATTAGTCACGGGTGAGAAGCTTTACAAGCTCAGCGTGTATCAGTTATACAAGCCTAATAAACTGTATCTGATGTATCTGTGTGTGTGTGTGTGTGTGTGTGTGTGTGTGTGTGTGTGTGTGTGTGTGTGTGTGTGTGTGTGTGTGTGTGTGTGTGTGTGTGCGCATGTCTGTCTGAGTAATCTCCTGCTAATGACCTGTAGTAGCTCGAGGTTACTCTTGGCCACACAGGAGACACTCACAGCAACAGCCAGTCAGTTTTACTGCACATGGATATAAGGGTGTTAGAGGAAGTTTACTGCTTTCTGTTCAAGATCATGGTTTTTCCATTATAGAATAAAGTTCAGTGCAACTGTAGGGCCTACTATTCCTATTCATGTGAATTTTTGATGCTGCTATTGCAAGGGCTAAATGCTTCTTTGCTTTTTGTTAAGGCAAAACTAATCTTTGCCCCAAAATATGTTTTTTACTTTTACCCTAATTACACTTCTGTAGTAAGTGATTACTAGTTATCCTAGTAATTAAAAAGGCCAAAAATCTTAACATTAACTATCAAAAAATAAATTAAAAAATATAAATTTTAAAATTCTTAAAGTCTGTCAAAGCAATTTAACAAAATACAAAAACATTAAATAATATGAATCCTTGGATTTAATAAAAGAATAGCACACAATATTTTAAGATGAACTATATCCTTGTTAGTAAACATTTTTATGCATTTTTGAGAGTGCCATCAATTAGTTTGTTGCACTTATTAGTTGGCTATTAAACTTACATGTACTCAGATGTACACTAGCCCATCCATCTTACTTTAAACACATAGTGTCACTATCACCGTGCCATGATAGAAAACTGCCATGGTATAACATGAGATGCTAGTAGCTCTTTTACTGCATTACAATCACAGTACATCCTTTGTGGCTGGTGCCAATCAACCATGCATAAACGGGGGGGTGTGGGGGTGTGGGCAGTGGACGCACTGAAACGGGCACATACTGTTCAGTACAATAAAAAGCTAGAGCAGTCATATAAGTGGGCCACTCTGCAACTGTATTTATATGAACAATATGCAGCCAGGTTTTGATTCAGAAGAGCTGAAGGTGAGAAAACGGTGGAAATGCCACAGTGCAGTGTTTCCGTTTTTGTAACCGATGCAAACTTTGTTTCCTTTTAGGTGCTCGAACTGGGTTGTGCTGCATGCATTCATTTAAGGCCATCCTGTTGTCATCATCATCATCATCCACAGTGCTTATCAGGTGTAAAACACAGCCAAGCATAACACTTGCCTGTAGAACAACAAGTTTCATGAGACACTAAGAAATCATCATAACCTTTAATTATCTACTCTGCAATCACCACCAACCAGAATGTTCAAATAGTAATACCAAGGACATGACAGGTGCTACTGTACAGCTAGAAGACATAAAGATTAATATTTTGTAATCTGCATATTACTGCATGCATACAAAAAAAGCCCTTGATATCATGTAAATGTAAACAGCTTCTGAATACCTGCAAAGTGGAACACAGTATTTGTTATTGTTAGTGTTTATATCCAGCTTCTTCTTCTTCTTCTTATCATTTCTATTATTATAATATCTGATGTCAGCCCTGGGGATGAAAAAGCAAGAAGGGAAAAAAGTGCAAATATGATGAACTTTAATTAGACCTAATAAACATGTGTTCTGTGTTTGTAGTCGGAGGCTAAACAAGAATAGAGAAACATGTACAAGTAGAGTCCTCAGTCAAGAATGTGGGGAGCAGAGTAATAAAGAAGGAAGAATGGACAGGAAGAATGCACTGGCTTTTATCTAATGCAACCCAGGGGGTACAACATAGTTGGCTGAACAAAAATAAAAGTTTGTTATGGCATGCATTTCTCAAAGCTAACATCATGTCCTGGTTATTTTGGATCAGTGCTGCATTTGAATCGTCCTCACTTTGAGTTTTGGTTATTATACATCATTTCCATGGTGTGTATAACATTTAACCGGTTATAAACATCACTGATGTACAAAAAAACTGAGTTGAATTGAGACAATAAGTACATCATATCAATTCTGCTCTGAATGAGCCTTACAGGACACCTTCACTCATACTGAACTTGCTTCTTTTTGTTCCACTTTGGGTAGTACAATTTCCATGAATGACGCCATTAAACTTCCCTCTGACTTCCCTACATTAAAATAACTCTTTACTTTTAGATGAAAACGCCTCCGGATGACATCACTTGGAGGAACCTTCCGTTAAAAGTATGACATGTCCTTACACTGTGACGTTTGCGGTTTCCTGCATTATGGCACATCAGAACAGACAAGGTCACACTTACTCACATGCAACATAAACCAGAGACAGCCTAAGAACATTCTGCTCAAACTATGGTGGTCCTTGCATGCAGCAGCCCTCCTACTCCGACACCATCATGTCACCATGCAGATATATAAACAATCAATTCTTCCTTTATAACTGGTCAATCTGCCCTGCTCTCTCTAAATCGGATGGATAATGGTGTAGGAGGTCAAAGTATAATCCAATTTGAACTCTGTGCGAAGTGAGATCATCTCACAACAGGAACATAAAGCCTGACCCCACGTTCCCAGTGATGTGCCTGCATTTTTTTGTTTTGTTTGTATGTTTGTTTGTTTGTTTGTTTTAGTGGCCGCCTTTAAGAGGACCGTGGAACGTCAGGCTTCCCCAACGTCAGTACACCGCAACAGCACCTTTTCATTCACTGTGCACGCCCAAGTAACGTTACGCACCCTCGATAAACCATAAATAATAGTTATATAATTAATAATTACAATGTGTATCATCAATGCGTTATAGATTTGAGGCCGTGTGCAAGTCCAACTGTGAAAACATGACAGACACAAAACTAAATGGCTGCCTTAAAACAAATATGGACACAATTCAACATTATATGCCGTTATTCCAGGATATGGAAAAAAAATAAAATGTAAAAAGCAGCAATGTCCGTTATTTCATAACCTCTATCCACAGTTTAGCTCGGCTCTTTGCTCACGACCCCCCTCCGCCAGTTCGACGTTAGCTAGCTAAGCAACTTAACTCGAAGCTAAAACGCATCGATACAAACTAGCGGTACGATAACGGGATCGTTTACGTAATTATTTAGGCTAATTAAACGCTGGAGTATGAAGTTAGGCCTCAATGTAGGTAACGGTTTCAATAAAACCTCAAATGGTCGCACATATGTTTTTTTTTTTTTATTTTTTTTATCTTTAACACAGAAAGACCCAACATTACAGCGAAATTATGCGCATTTTATCAGACCCTGAGTAACGGGGACACGTTCAGGTGACCAGAAAAAAAAAAAAACACCTATGGCATTTTTTAACAACTGACAGTTGAATAGTGTAAAATGGAGGCAAAAGTCTTCTTACCCAGCACGTAAATCGTAGCAAAGTTTCATGAACACTGACGGTGCCTTTAGTCCTGCTTTATCCTTCAGTACACCTGCTGCTCAGGACGGCCGAATTAGCGCCAGTCTCACGACAAAAGCTGCTCACTTGGTCCATTCATCCCAACAATATCCGCGCGGTTGTGTTCACCCACTAGCTTAACTGTTAATGTCGTCTCCTGCTGAGTGCGGAGCAGCTAAGCAGGCGGACGCCACAGAAAGAAAAAAAAAAAAAAGATACCAGTTGCGTCCCCACTCCTCCTCCTCCTCCTCCTCCTCCTCCGTGGAGAGAGCTGCCCTCTCACCAGCACCGTTAGCCCGGAGCTTGCAGATACTAGCCTTGGCTGGGTCTCTTGTTGATTTCGCAGAAACGAGTAGGCACCAAGGCCGAGGACATTTCGTCAGTGTTCGGCGGGGCTTTCTTAAAGGGGCCGCGGTGAGTGAGCGGCGCTTCAGCGACGAGCCAGCACGCACCTTCCGCTCGCCGCCGCCCTGTGGCTGCCGCTATCGTGTAGTGCTGAATTATAAAACACGTAGGTAAACAATCGCCTCATTATAATGTGATTAAGCTTTACTGTGAATGAATCACAGTAATCTAAAACCCAATGACTCTTGTTATCCCATTACTTAAAAGCTTTATTTCCTGTTTTCCAGGCTTTACTGTAACTAAAGACTGATTTTTTTTACAATACTTTTAAATAGCAAATGGAGCATCTATATAATCGGAGCAGCTTCATACAACCCACCTATATAATTCTAAAATGACTGACCCTTGTCTGTTTTTCCTACCTGATTAGTTATAGGTATTGTAAAAACATCACACAGGGATTTAAAAAAACTAACCTTTCCATGTTTGTCTTGCCAGTCTGGGAGATTCTACCACACAGCAGGTGTGTTTCTAAGTGATGGAATGGCCTTGAGTTAAAGATTCGTCTGACGTGGCTTCACCTTCTCCATCAATGACTTAAACAGACAAAAAAAAAAAAAAAAAAAACATGTTTGAGCCGAGGAGGTAAATGGACAAAATGTGAGAGAGAAACCACAGTGACCCTTGAGATGAGACCACAGATTATGGGAATGTGATCACAAGTGCTTTCTAAGTCTGCTGTCGGACGACCAAAGAGACAGATGGGAATAAATATACATACAGTAGTCTTGTCATCACTAAAGCTTTGGTTTATTTGTCCTACAGCTGCCATGCTGCACTAAAATCATAGTGTCAGCAACGTACATAGGTAGTTAACATAGTAGCATGATAGAAGATCAAGCTTTGGCGCAGTATCTGAATTTGCCCTCATTAAAAAAACTGAACAGATAAAAAGCTGTATCTTACCATGTCCCACGTGAAGCCTCTGTTGATGGGAAGTCAAAGACAAAGCACACACATAGATTACCCTCACATTTGTGTAGGCAAATGTGTTTGGCACTGAGAGAGAGAATTTTCCACACCCAGTCCACGAAAAACCCTCTGAATGAAAGAGTATATTCATAGTCCATCGTATTTTCCATCAGAAAAGAAAAGCAGCGAAGGAACTATAAAGAGCATGTGTCCAGCACAAATCTAGGTTACAATATATTAGAATATTTCAACTTTTTTCACTGTGGTTTTCAGACATCTTTAAAATTGAATAAGAATCCTTTATGAAAATGTGCTGTTTGCATCCTGCTCTGTACAAATAATGGGCAGAGAAAGCCAGTGGCTTTTGGTGAGCAGCTAAAGAGCCAGACGTTTTTCTCTGGAGTTGGTGGAGGCCAAAACCGGGGTAGGAGAATAACTGTGGCTCCGGAGGTAGAGCAATCATCCACCAACCCCACGGTTGTTGGTTAGTTTCCCTGCTCATCCTGTCACATGTTGAAGTATCTTTGAGCAAGACACTGAAAGCCAACTCAGTTGCTCCTAGTGAGAGTGTGTGTGTGATTATAAATGGGTGAATATAAGTTATTGGGAAATCTGTGTTTTAGGCCTTTATTCTCATCCATCAATTCAGCAGCAGGTGCTGTATCACTGGAAATTACCTTATAAAAACGTAATCTGTAAATATATATAGTATAGTTCCTTATGGGAAATCATTCAGGGTTCTGTGTCATCAGAGCAACAAGGGAGCAAAGAAGGGGACTAATGGTTTTAGACAGGATTCCCCTTAGCCACTTAACACACACACACAGTACACAATACACAAGACAATGGGTTTCTGGCTTGTGATCCTCGTCAGATGACTTCTAGTAAAAATAGTACTGTTAAGATTTCCCAAACCCTCCCTCTGGGCTCGTTTACCCTGTAATAAACCTCTTAATCCCAAACCAGCATTTTCTAGAGGGTTACACAACGATGTGTTTCTTATGCAATTGGCAGAGTAGTTAAGAGTCAATTATAGAACAGTTGGTAGGAAGGGAAGAAAGGAGGATGAGGCAGCTGATGCAAAACATATTTACTGTAGGATAAGATGTCTGATTAAATACTAACATGGTTTTCTTTTGATCTGAATTCAACAAAGAAATAATCAAATTTAATGTAAGATGAAATGGAAGTCTTTTTTTATGTAAGCATAATATATATTTTCTATTATTGCTAAATTGATAGATGTTTAAATTAAACAGTTATTTTTCAGCTTTGGCACTGGTTGTATATTTTTGAATTAATCCTTTATTTTAATTTTAATCTGAAATGAAGGTAAGAATAGTGTTTCCCCCCCCCCAACAGCTCATAAAACAGTATTCTGTGCTCTATCACTTCTATTAATGTTGAAAGATGTGGTTGACACCTCCCCTGATAAAGCTCTGATAGTAGAGTGGAAATATTTCTTTCAGTTTTTAAGCAGGACTCACCCTTCTAACTAATCACAGAAGTGTGATACACACCCATATTCTACAGCAAGCCTGATTGCCACAAGTTTCACATTGTAGCTTTTACTTTAAACGCTAAATGAAACAGTTACTGGCTGAACACAAGAATTTGAAAGTGCTGATAACAGCAGCTGATAACTGACAACTAGAACGGGCCTTTCATAAAGAAAGTGTGTGTGATTGCTGAAAGCCAGTTGCTACAGCTGCATTCTGCCTATATCGAAGCCCTGAAGTGAACGTTTTTTTTTTGTTTTGTTTTTTTTGAAAGTGAAAGTAGTTTATTTTTTTTTAAAAAAGTAATGAATTGCAGTTCCACCCAGTGGCGCTATAGAGGCCATACTATAATATGTGAAACATTTAATCATGGTGCAGCTGTCCATTATGTTTCATTATTCCAAGTTTTTGAGATATTCATGTTTTTATGATCAGTCCCATGGACCACCATTCAAAACAAAAATGCATAAAATATTCATAACAATTACTGTACATTAGCTATCAGCATACAAAGTAATAGCACACCTCTCATGTTAGAGTTGGAACCATGTTTCTAGCTGTCACATTTAGGACTTTTAGCAATCACACTAATTACAGACTGACCTGGTTTACATTAGCCATCAGCTTTTGGCCACAATGACTGAGTCAAGCTACATGAAGACTTACCCTGGTTTTACTTCACTTTTTTCCAACAGTAGATGGCACAATTGTATCAATCATCCTCTCTCCTCCTGCTCACTCATGTTCAGCACAGTTCATTATGCCAAGTGTGACTCACGGGCTAAATTATTTAGTTTGGCTGGATGTGATGGAACATAGATAAATAGGACGGCATGGGGTCAGTCTGACAGAGCTAGTAGCTGGTGGCCACTCGACTCTTTAGGTTCAACTAGAAAGTTTTATTCTAAAGAGAAATACAGACAACCTGACAAAATGATACCTGCTTTAATAAAATTACTGGTACAAATAGAGAAGATATAGACAGCAGAGAGAGTACAGCCACTGTAGACTTACTACATTCATGTTATATTATCATGATGAGTAATCTTGCCAGTATTCATAACTTCACACAGTACCTCCCATCGAACTCTTAACTTCATCTTTGTACTTTGTGTCACCTGAGGGGAGGACTGTCTTCAGTCACCATAACAACTACCACTTGTGAAACCCGACTCTCCCATCTAACATTTCACTCTGCCTGCTCACAATAAATTACTTGGCAATACGAGGGCTCTGTGTGGATGTGTTTGTGTGATGGACTTGGCACAGTTTCCTTTTCCAGGCCCCGACATGGTACCTAACCTTTTTAAAGCACTATACATCAAAGAAACGAGTAGGCTTCGCTTATCTGCACAGAGGAACAGAGAAATGGAAATAAAACAGGAGGCCTCCCACCGTTTTATGATATCATTCTGATACATCTCTCACCAGCTGAAGAAAAAGGCAGGACGACTGTGGCTATGAATGTCGAGCAGTCGTCCACCAATTGCAGGGTCAGTGGTTTGATTCCTGTCTTCACCTCTCATTTGTTGATCTGTCCTTGATCAAGACATCGAACCCAAGCTAGTTGGTAGATCAGACAAGCTGCATAGCAGCTCCCTCATCTGTGTCTGAGTGCGTGGGTGATTGTGAATGGCTGAACGACAGGCAGTGTAAAGTGCATTGTTTTCCGATAACCAGAAGCTGAAATACTTTATTAATCCCAGAGGGCCAATTTCTTAAGATACGTGGAAAAGCCTGCTATAACTTTAGACCATTTACCATTTGTAAATGGCTAAATGTGAAGCCCTATTGCAGTGATGGGCTGCATAAAACCAGCTTACCATGGAATCCCAGAGAGGTCATAGTGCAAGCTACGTTGTCTGCATACAGGTCAGCTTAACTGTGGAAGAAAAGTCAGTAAACTGGCATAAATAGTACAGAGCTTAGCGATAAACAGTCACTTAAAACCAACAATGTAACTTCAGTGTTATGTTTACGGACGATTCACGTATCAAAAGTTACTCAGTTATATTCATTTGGTAGCTTATTTAAAAAGCACATTGTGGGAACGTATGTGATGTCATGAAACATTTAAGCAGTTTGACATTTTAGTGAATTGCCCTTTGGCTTCCTTGAAACCAACAGCCAATAAGCTTAGTTTAGCACAAGGCCTAGAAACAGGGAGACACATCGGCCCTGATGCTTCACCTCTCAAGGTTTAAGATGTTCTGATCCTTCTGGATAAAGTACATCTGGTTTACACAAGACATCCCACCCTCATTCACTGATTCACTGGCACAAGACAGACTGGGACCGTAAGACTCACATGCTCTCTCTACACATTACCTTGTAGGGAGAACATCTGTGAAGCATACACAGCCCTTTAGGGTATGTCTCAGTTTGAAATCAGTGGTCATTGTTGGATCCCTTCCATCTTTCTATGCTTTTGTCACTGTCCTTCCACCCTCCCTGTGATAGCAGGACTATTTTATCATTTAAAATATGTAGCTTTAAATCCCCTCAAAACTTCCCCTAGTTATCTTTTTCTTCCAAATAACAAATATCCAGAATGCAAAAACACATGCTTATGTATAATTTATGCAATTGAAAGTTAAAAAAAAACTAAAAATGCAGAATTGTTTCATTTTTGAGAATGTTGATTCAAGTATCAGAGCAAAGAAAGGCCTACACGACTTCCATGACATTCAAATGTGTGTGAACCCATCAATTGACAGTGATTCATGATGATACCATAAAGCATTAATACAGTAGGAGTCATCACCCATCATTTCTGTACCAATTTGCCCACAGTTTTCATTATGTGAAACGTATGTTAATCACTTCCAAGGAACCTAAGTGAGCGAGTTTGTTGGAGTTAAACAGTGTTACCTAATCTTTCTTGAGTAGTGTACATGTTTGGACTAGCTATGCTTCCCCCAAAGTCAAATGACAAGTGAAAGGCTCCACAAGGTGGTTAAAAATTCATCATGTCAACTTTTAATTTTACATTCACACTCATCTTTTTCTTTCCAGTGTCTTAAAACCATAAAAAATAAATATACATTATGTTACAAAACAGTTCCAGTGTCTCAGATCAATAAAAAAAAACACAAGGAGATCTGTCAACAGTATGATTACAGAAGGGCAAAAGTGGGGTGTATGCAATGAGAGAACAGTAAATAAAAATTAGGTTGTCTTTACTGCTAAATTCATTAGAGTTGGCATCGCTTTTACTTTAAACACAGCTATGAATGAGTAGTCAAAGGGTTATTAAAAATATAAAAATGAAATCCATCTTCTTAGTCTGTGCTCTATTTAAAAGTCCTACAAATGTTTTTTCCTACTAAACTAAAATGAAACGGAGTTAAAACTGAATTGACCCCAACCACATTTACTGTATATCATGACTTTGGTAACCAGGAGTGTGTTGCATTTGACAAACAAGCAGGAAGGACACTGGAAAAAAAAGGCTTCAGGATCATAGTGCTCAAACTGGAAAAAGTTTTCAAAAAGAAGAGTAAATTCCTCTCCACTTCGCACGATTTCTGTTCATTAAGGTCCGCTCTTCTCTCTGTGCATGGACTCGGGACATTCTAGGCCTTATATGTAGCAACATACGCCGGGTGTGGTACATACACTGAAAACCCTCTACAGTGTGTGGGTGTGTAAGGCCTCTGCCCAGGATGAAGGCACACAGATTAGTGTTCTCAGCTGATTAAAACAGCATATCAAGTAATTTTAGAAAAATATTCCCAACCTAACGCAGGCAAAATGATTTTTAGTTTTTATAATTTGTTGACACTACAGCTGAAATACAAAATAGATCATTTCTTCCTCACCTTTGACAATATCTACATATTAATTACACCCGAAGTGGACCACATTAAGAGGCTTTCTGTGAGTTAAAAAAAAAAAGAGAGGAGCACGTGAAGTGTGACACGAGCGTCCTGTAAGCTGTAGATTTACAGTATAAAAAAAAAAAAAACTCAGCGAGGAGAAGTTGAGTCTTGTAGTCCTTGAAATCCTTTTGGACTACAAATGAGACTGTACCAGCATGTATGAGTTCATGTACAGCGATTAAACACTATACAGTATCTGCCTTCCTCCACAAGAACGTTAGCTGTTTGGAAGTACTGTCCAGCTTTACCCACTGATAGGGAAAGCGAGATAATCACTGTCATTTTGGGGTCAGCAATGCATCCTGGGTGAATTCTTCATCTTCTGACTCTGTCGACCATTCCGTTAGTGGCTTTGGCACACTTGGCTCCATTTCCTCTTCTATTTGTTTAGTCCAACACAGCTTTCCCTTTAAGTTTCTCACATCTTTCAACACCTTTGCTTATTTTCTTATCGCAGGCAGTCTAAGAGTCTGCATTTAATACTGCTCTCCACAGAGAGGGAAGATGAGTGGAGGGATGAATGGACAGACCAGGCAGGGGCAAAACACTTTTCCCTAAACCGCCCAATCTTTGATACCCCTCTGTCTTCTTTGATGTTTTCCGTTTTATTCCCCTACTCTTGGATCTCCTTCCCTCAGTGGATTCTTCATTCTTCTTCTCATAAGGGCAGACTGGTCTGGGTTTTCCTAACGGGTCAGATCGAAGTCTCGTTACTGCCACTGTTAATGGAAGAATGGGGACGAGAAGGGATGCGGAGAGGAAGGGTGCAGAGAGAAGGAGAGGAACAAAACATGCAAAGTAAAAATGAGTGCAGGGGTGCAGTCAGTCATCATGCAAAACTGAAGCAGGATGATCGCATTACTTCATGCTTTAGTTAAAGGAACTGTAGGACATTTAGGGAAATATAATAAATGGCTTTCTTGTCAAAAGTTAGATAAAAGGATTGATATCGCTCTCATGTGTGTATGGTAAATATGAAGCTACCAATAGCTAGTTAGCTAAGCCTACCACAAAGACTAAATATAGGGGGCTTTGGCTTACGTAGCGCTGACAAAGGGTAACAAAACCAACCTGTCAGGCACCTACTGTATAAAGTTCACTAAATGACATATGCTGTTTATTTCATCGGTACAAAAATCAAGGAGAAAAATCTCATTAATCTCTATTATCAGCAGTGGGTAGTAGAGTCCTAGTTGGAAAACAAAACGAGCAAGGGTCCTTGAGGACCAGGACTGAGAACAGTTGGCTTAGGTAGACTGGCAACCTGTCCAGTGTGTACCCCACCCCACTTGCACAATGACAGCTGGGATTGGCCCCAGCCCCCTGCAACCCTGAACAGGATGAGTGGTTAAGATAACGGATGGATGGATGGATGGATAGATATTTAGGTGGATAATGTAATTTGTGTCACACTTTGACAGAGTCATGCCAGCTCTTTCTCCATTTCCAGGCTTGCTAAGATAAGCTAATCCTCTGCTGATGGTACATTCATCCTTTTAAATCTCCTCTTCTAAGTCTTGGCAAGAAAGCAGATGCAAATAAGCTAATTTTTGAGCGATTTATTAAAACATGCACTGTTATACCACATGCACTGTTGAATCAAATAACAGTGGACAACCAATATGTGTTATTATACAAAATGTTTCTGAAAAGATTTTTCAAACTCTTGATTCAAATAACATGATAAAGTGAAAATAATTCATTTTTGATAATTCAAAGACTCTACCCATCTACCCCACCCAAGAAAAACAAAAACAAAAACATGCCATCTCTTAAAGACTACTCACTCTGAGTCAGATTCATTGCCTCCGTTGACTGTCCCTGACTTCAAGTGCATTGCCACTCCCCCGTTTGTCTCACGATAGATGCCTGCCGACGGGGGCCCAACTGTGATCTGTGGTCGTGGGGCAATGGGCGGTTTGATAAGGGTGCTGGTTTCATGGTTGCCAGGGCGACCTCCATCATTGGACGTCAGCGAGGGTGTTCGGGCTGTCGGCGTCATGATGTTGACGGAGGGAGGAGGCATGGAAGAGGTGGTGTTGTTGTTGCTGGGCGGAGGGGAGGTTATTGTGGGGGGGTTGTAATCGCTCAGCTTCTCCCTCAGACGGTTCTTCATGTTTTTGTCGCTCAGGGGAGGAGGGTAGCTGATCTTGTTCTTTAAGATACCTGAGGTGGACATAGTTATTACCAGCGTAAATATGAAAATAAAACAATCAGTGCATTTATTTCATGACATTCAAATGAATTCTCCTCTCTCACCTTTTCTCTGCTCTGGCTGGTGGTTGCTGTTGGGTTGGTTAGGGGGGCCCGTGTCTTTAACATTACTAGCTGTCTGGTTGTCTGTCTCCTGAGGTGTCTGACTTTCTCTTTCACCAATGTGGTTGAGCTTCATTTCTGGGTGCAGCTCCACATTCACTTTGGTCTCCACCCTCAGCCTCTCAGCCCCACCGGGATCCTCACTGTCACTAGCTGTGGTGGCCTCTGTTGGCCAGTAAGGCCTCACGTGATTGGACATTGAATCCACTAGTAGAGTGAGATGGGAACATACTAGTATTAGCGAACAAAAGCATTAGTAACTTATTTTGCATTCTTTTTCCAAAACTCCTTCCTTTTACTTTCAAATTGCCTAAACTGCCTAGTGCTCTCCCAGTATTTGGTTCGATCCCTGGCTCCTCCGTTCACATGTCAAAGTGTCCTTGAACAAGACACTGAACCCCAACATAGTTGCTCCCAATGAGTGTTGGTGTGTGAGTGTGTGTGACTGTGAGTGTGAATGGGTTAATAGGAAGCAGTGTAAAGCGCTTTGAGTGCAAATAGGTAGAAAACAGCTGACCATTTGCCATTTACTGTTTACTTTGCTAAAGTAAAATTAGGAATGTAACATGGTGAAAAAACCTTTGTACGTCCATTATGTATCTCTATTTGCCTGTTTAGTTACCTCTAATTTCTAGGTGTGAAATACTATAAATGTACTGACGTAAAAAGTAAGAACGTTTTTTCTTGAAAAGCATAAAAAACTCAGTTTAGGTATAAGTGCCTCAAATTTGTATACAGGTACAATGCTTGAGCAAATGTACTTCGTTACAAACCACAACTGATTGTGCTTCATTTTCATGCTCAATAGGATAAGTACCTTTAGGCGTACTGTGAACAGGTGGCCTCTCATTGTTCCACTTTGGCTTGACATCGATGTCATCGTCCTCGCTGTCGGAGGAGTGGGAGGAGGCGTAGGAGGAGCTGTGTTCATCAACTGACAGCTCACTGTCTGAATCAGAGTCTGACGGGGACAAGGAGTGACAAACAGATAAATGAGCTTTTAATAATTAATACATGGTTCAGGAATGCAAGAGATTAAAAAAGATGATGTATGATACCCACCATCTCCTTTTGTGCCGTTTCTGTGGAAGAGAGGCCCATCCAAATCTGTGTGTCCTTTAGCTGTTCCTGAAGAGACACTGGGCTTCTGACCAGACTCCTCCCTACGCAGATAAAGACAGATAGAGAGAGGACAAAGGAAGGGAAGGACAGGGACAGGGAAGAAAAATGGGAGTGGGGAGCAGATTAAGAGGAGGCACAGTAGAAAGGGGGGCAGAGTCACAGGAGATTTATTCAACCCCCAGCTTGATGTCGAAGACAACAATGCACTACGAGATATTTGTCATTACAACGTTTACGTCTGTGAATGGCTTCAATGAAGACAATAACCAATATATATATGGATTCTGTGTGCTTGTGTCAGTCAGTTAACCGCCTTGATAATCATCATCAGAAAAAAAAAAAAAACATCAACCACTGATCGATAAATGGAGGCTATTATCTGTTTCAGGTTTTTGAGGTTTAAGCCAACACAAAATACGCTGATAAAAATTGCAGCAGCTTTTGCCATTTATATTCTTCTTTCTAATTATGATGCATAGTTAATAACAAAATGATATAACTGGGTAAAAGCCTGGTTGTTCTGTCACGTCTCCACCTGTATCCATTTATTCCAGGTTTGAATAAGATGCTGCCTGGGAGGCAAAAATGCTACTGGAGACTCTGACCTGTCTGTTAGCTGATCTAAGAGAAGCTTCAGGAAGGAGCTGGACGTGTGCCAAAAGCCCCGGGGAAGAGGTATATGTGTTTGTATTACATTCTCACTTCAACAGGTACAATTTCAGTCTCCCTACTTTTCTACCGCCCTCTCTCTCTCACCTTTTTGTCATTTCTTTTTCCTCTCTTGTAGCATTGCTCCCCCTTTAGCGTTATTGCGCTCATTGACCCAAGTGTCAGCTCGTATTACCCAGATGACAGCTTTACAAGCCGAGGCGTACAGTCAGACCTACTGTTCATTCTGTAAAACTCTTTATAACACCAGCTATACTATATTTAACACCACTGAGATGAAAACATGTCACGATCCAATGAAAACACGGCTGTACAAGACATGGAGGTGAGATTAGCAGGAGATAAAAAGGGATATATACGCTAGGAAAAATATCTCAAATGCCGACTTTTAGGTGATTGACTGGGGGCTACACGTGTCCTGCTGAAAAAATGCATCATTCTAATTCTTCAGTGTGAACCTTGTTGAAGAATAAGTAAGCAAATGAGGCAAAGTAGATTTACGCATTCCAAAAAGGTATTCAAACTATTTCATAACATTTTCTAATTTAATGCATAACAAAATTTCCTATAAATTTCCTACTCTCACATGGTGTACAAGTCAGTGATTACTGCTAAATAGTGGTGAAAAATAACAAAGTACAAGTACAGTACAAAAAGTACTCCACTACATTTCTAATCAAAGTTGGATTACAATCAAGTCACTTTACACATTTCATAATAAACCACTTTTTCAAATTTTTTTTTTATGAAAATGAATCATTAAATGAATGACAGACAGGCATACAGGCATTTCAGCCGGTTTCTCCTTCCAAGGTCTCTTTTAAAAGACTTATTTGACATATTAACAGTACTCAAAGTGAGCTGGAATGCAGCCCTTGGGCTTCCTGAACTTTAACTTGGGGTTGCTTACCTCTTCTTTTCACTCAACATGAATAGTTTAGAATTAAAGCTTGAAAAAATGCATCAGATCATATAGTTAAACAGCTTCAACTCATTATTTATGTCTGTTACCATTAAGTAGTTAGTGTCCCCACCAACATGAAGCAGCACTGATCCACAGAAAAGGACAGAGAGAAAGAATAGTCAAGTACTTTTGCATTTAAAATATAACTAATATACTTCCTTTTACTTAAGTAGAAAATTCAGCGGGCAGGTTTACTTTTAATACAGTGCATTATTGTTTGTTTATTTGTACTTTTACTTAAGTACAGTTTTTCAGTACTTCATCCACCACTGCTGCTAAAAGATATAGGCATACAGTGACCGACACTACACACATCATTTCTTTTGGTAAACAACCCCCCAAGCATTTTTTCAACTTGGTCAAACAATATTGAATTTTTTTGTGCAACTGCTTGAAGTTCACATTTTGCAGGAGATATTGCTCGTATTAGCTCGTACAAGTAGTGTGTACAGTGTATCAGTGAGCCTGCAAAGCTTGGTCTTTTATGCAAGCATAGTTTCACATGCCCAAACATCATGCATGTGCCTGTGTGTAAACAGCATGCATCTGTGAAAGAAAAGAAAGACCCTCCAAATATTATCTCAACAACTTGCTTTAGATAGGACAGCAGAAAATACAGGCAAGATGACAAATTGTGTGTGTGTGTGTGTGTGTGTGTGTGTGTGTGTGTGTGTGTTTGAATAATGGGCTTGATGTGTGTTAGTATGAGTTAGAATTTAGATGTATCAGCAAAGACACAATATAAGCAAAAGTCCGTAGAAATTGAACCAAATAACAAAAAAAAAGACACATGCACTGACATTGACATTCTTCTTGCAGCAGTGCAGTAAAAGCAGCCATGCAGTGAGTGAGCGTGTTGTACCTGAGTGTGTAAGCCAGGTAGCTGCTGCGGCTCTTGGCTGACCTGAGGGTGCTGTTTAGTGAGATGGTGGACTCTCCGATGCCTGAGCGGAACAGGGGGCCGTCTTCTGTGTACGTGTTGTTGCAGTTGAGTGAACGCTAAGGGTGGAAGACCGAAGAGCGGGAAGTGGAACAGAAAACAAAAGTGGCTGCTTAGCTTCCAGGCTTTTTAAACCAAATCAAATCTATGTTAAAAATTCTCTAGTGTTTGTATAAATATGATTGTAGTTTTTAAGACTATGAGCATGTAAAACACAAAACATAAAAATGAAGTTATATTGATTACACACAAGCATTTCCGTTAAAATCACTATTAAATGCAGTACTGTGCTTTTGGATGTATGTCCTCCTGTCACTTACTGTCAGTAGAGATGCCCTTGTGGTGCTGGATTCATCAGGTATGCTCTTCTTTCCTGTGAAAACGTTCTTGAGGTTCTTTCTAACATCTTCATTGATGATAACATGGAAGAAGAAGATGAATACTCCCTGTGAAGAAAGCCAAACAGATGTTTTATAAAAGTGGAGTAAGGATCACAAAACGTACATGTTTATCATAATGCCTTGAATTAAGTCTTAGTAAATATGTATTTAGAGACTTAACATTGCCACAGCAGGCAACTACAGTACACACCTGCAAACAGCTGAAGACAGCAAACAGGTAGTGGAAGGTCATTACGTCGCTGTTGACCGCCATTAGGCCGAGCAGCCAGGTGGCACTGATGAGCAGCAATAGGAGGAAAGCCATACGTAGAGCAGGACTGAGGAGGGAAACACATATAAATGATGATTCCCTCACTATCCTACTATACACTGAAGTGATCAATGTCAGTTTTTATGTAACATTTGCACTTTTGAAACGTCTGAGCTGACTCAACCTTTTGCTAACAAAGTTTTGCAACCTATAGATTTATTAATGAAACAGTAAATCTTACATAGCTCCAGACTTCTCCACAGCCTTCTGCCTGCGGCCACAAGAGGCCTTCCCAGCAAGAATAAAGATCACTGTGTTAACCTACAAAGAAGAAAAAAAAAACTTTAAATATATTTTGATGTACAACATTTAATCAAAATTCCTTTGGGACACATGTGGCTGAATTTCAATTGAACTTTAAAAAAAATGCAGTTTCTCTTTAAGCCGCAAATGTCTGTTAAAGGATTATTCCACAAATTTTCACATGAATGAGCTGAACTTATTTTAAGGTTAGGAGAGTAAACACGATCCAGTGGTTTGTGTGCATTCATGTGCATACCAGAACAACAACAAAGATGGGTCCAGCAAAGCTCCAGATGAGGGTGTCATGGACAGAAAGCCAGCAGAAGTCAGGGTTCCCATAACCCTGAGGGTCAAGACCTACTGCCAGACCTACACACACACGCACACAAAACACACACACACACACACAAAATACACACAGACAAAATACAGAGACATTTTCTTAAATGAATCCCATTGATTTGTTATTGTCACTTTTTATCATTCTGACAACCTAAATTCCAACCAAGTAAACCATTAGTTTCCAACACAACAAAGCAAGTCAGTGCATTGCAAAGCATTTAATGTGTTACATTAATCAAAGGGTTATAAAATAAATATAGAGAAAATTACAGGCTTAAAGACGTAGTACTAATTTTGTGCTACTTTGGCATACGGTGAAAAGCCATATGAGGCCTGTCTATCTTTCATTACGTTGGTGTCCTTCTCTTTCTCAGTCTGTCATGTTCAACAATTTTCCCACGGGGATCACAGCCCCCTGGGCAGAGACAAGTTTCAGCAGGAATCTCGCTGACAATTTGCCATCTTCCTGAGCTTATGTAAGTGTGTCTCACCAGTGATAATAGCCGGTATGCCCCAACCCATGGCGTAGTAGAACCTCATATGTCCGTGGTTGATGTTGCGCAGCTCGGTCAGCATGCGGTAGATATGCAGCCCCTCCACGAACATCCAGGCAAACGTGCACATGTAGAAGTAATGGAGAAGGATGGCTATGATGGTGCACACAAACTGGAAGGAGGTAAAAGAAAGGAACAGGAAAGGGATTTAATTATAATTATTTATGCATAATAGAGTTATTTAAAGTTAAAGTTATTTACTGAAACCAAAAGACACCAAACGCCAGACTGTAAGTCCCATCAATGTAGTTTGTTCTTCTTCTTGTTTTATATTAGTTGTAATCACTTTGGATGTCGCACAGATGAACGTTGTGAAAACGCCGCTTGATGCTATGCGAAACTGGTGCTTTTGATTATATTCAGCACTTCATTCATTAATCTAATCACACTGTCATTAACAGATTGATAATAAATTGATTACCTGTAATAACTTTAGTATACTTTAAACTTCGTTATGACTAAACTTCAATTTATGTAATGCAGTAATAATTCAACCTGTCCCCGCATTCCTATACCTTATTCCCTCCACCTTTCCATGCCCTTTGCTCTAATAGAGGAATGTAGTGTGTCGGGGAATGTCCCAGCATTTGAGATACTGTATTTTAGTAAGACTGTGTATTATGGAGATCAGCAAAACAGAGAGAATCTACATTGACAGGGTTGTAAATCATGCTGCATGCAGCCCTGGGCACACACTGACAGCATTCCAGGGTTCTGACACACACATATACACACCTAAACAGTTGATTGAGTACAAACATTCAAGAGTTGAGAAAAAAAAAAAGATTATCTCTGTTCTTTTGGCTTTTACTTAAAAAAAATCCATACAGGTCTAGATAACATGTGGTTTTGATCTGACTTGAAGGTTACACTATTTACTTCTGCTGTGATGGTCCGAGCCAAAGTTTACATCTGGGTCACAGTTACTACTCACCACAGTTTTACAGGGATAACCTGATGATCTTGTGAGGTCCTGTTTAACTGTAGACATCTAGTTTAGCCAGACTAGTCCCAACTGACAAACTGATTGGTAATATAGTGGCTAAGGAAAGATAACCACAATGTGTTATAAGCTATCGTAGCATCCATATCACTTTCTGCAATAACTGCACTTTGTTTGTTGTATGGATTAAATAAATGAGGTATGAAGTGTTAATGAGTGAGTTTAACAGGTACTAGTTGGTGGATATTGCTTGCAGGCTAGCTGTTTCCAGTATGATAAGCCATGGAAACTTGAATGAAACTTAAACTTGTTTAAATGTATAGCTCCACTGACATGTAGCAGATATTGATAAGCTAACCATAAATTGGATGCAAGTATACATGCATAACATAAAGGAACGGTGTAGATGCAGTATTTATCATTACTTATATTAGCTAAACTTCACTGAAATGTAGAATCCTTAAACTTTGTGCTTGTGTCTCCCCAGACCTTAAGGCACCTCAGCTTTCCAAATCTCATTACTTAAAAAATAAAAAAAAGAATCAGGATTACTTGTAAATTAACAGATTAATGATGTTTTCTGTACAGCAGACACGAGGGGTTTATCAAGTGAAAACTATGAAGTTGTTTTGGGAAATCTTTGCCGAGGTTTACTGCCCTGAGGCCTTCTCCTGGAAACAAGTACCAGTCTCAGCATGTCTCCCCAGCTACTGGTCCACAGTCTGTGTGTGTGTGTCAACAGACTTCAAAGAATTTCCACCTTTTGATCCTTTACTCTATGTCTATATATTTGTGGACAAGTGTGTTACAGTGAGTTACACTACAGGGATTAAACCAACTCCAAACTATATTATAAACCTAACATGATAAGGTCTATAGTCAGACTTCTACACCTCCTTAACACTAACAATGTAACATTTAGTCTGGATTCAGTTTAGTAATTTTAACTTAAAGCTTTGGCAACCACCATTTTCCTATCTATTAAAGCACAAAACCTGTCAAATACAGAAAGGCTCATTAGTTAGTCCCATTAAGCCTGGTAAAGCACCTGCATACATCAGCATCTTCTGCTCGTTTATGCATGATAAAGAAGAGAACATTTGAAACTGGTGTAAAGCCCCTAAGCCAATGATCCCCAAGAGGTACTGTAGAAGCATGGCATTTTCAGCAGTGCCTGAATCCTATCTGTAACCATGAGTGTTAAAAAACCCATTTGGAAATCAGTTCAAATAAACACATTTAAAACATTTGAGTAGTGCTGATAAAATGTGTTTTTCAATTAAGCTGCGGGGGTCTGGCAAAGATTCGGAACCACTACCTGACAAAGTGAAAACATATTGCAGACAATCAGCAAACTCTCGCTAGTGCACTTTATTTTGCATGTCCTAAAATCACACTCACCGGATTGTCAGTCTGATTGATGCCAACCAGGAAGACAAGCTCAGAGAAAAAGAGTGCTGCTACCAGGTTCCTGTGGATGGCGTGGAGGTTGGAGTGCAGTCGGTGCAAGAGACACAGCAGGATGAAGGTGAGGAGGAGTAGGAACAGGGAGACTGACACAGTGGTGTAGGTGACGATCTTCAGCGGGAGAACATCGCCGTGCTATGGAGAGCAATGCCCAATGGTCAAATACACAGTGTTTCAATCCTAGCTGGTGATATTTTGTTTAAATCAAGCTGAAATAAAAGATTTTCAGCAGTACCTCTCTCTTGGAGATATCCATCAGCACAGCAAAGCTGGTCATATGGTTGCACTGGCAGCTGATGTGGCTGTTGTTTCTGTTGAGCACCTCGCAGCCTTTAGAAGACCAGCCACCGGTTCCTCCGATCCTAAATGCACACAAGTGACATCAGTAACACAGGAACTCACATGTGAATGCTACTGAACACACAGAGACAAAAAAAAATGGTTCTCAATGAATTTTCTCTGCCAACATTCATCTCGGAGCTTCTGAATACTTGTGCCGGGCTGTCAAGTCCAACTCACGCAATGGAGTGATTCCAGAAGACACAGACAGGTTTGGTCCTCTCCTCCGTCTCCAGCAGGGTGTATTCAAGGGTGATGGGCGGGTCCAGGATGGGAGGAACAGGTGGACCCTCACTGTGGACGGTAGCACTCACTATGGCTGTGTTGATCACTGGCCGGGTGGGAAGCCTGGAAGCACAAAAAAAAACAACAATAAATATGACCAATAATGTTTGATATTGTTTACATTTATTTTCGTATTATTGTATTCTTATTGAGAGAGATACTTCTGGCAATTTCCACTCAGTAACAACACAGGACCCTCCCTGACCCTCATAATTCAGTTTACCTAAAAAGAATCTTAGAGGCCCTTGCAGAAGGTGGTATAGCAGTTCTTCTAAGCTCACAGTAATATTATTAAATGTGCGTGACAATATAATGAACATTACAGATTAAACATAGAACATAGTGAACATAGACATTTATATATAGACTTGTACATACAGTGGAATGTGTTCAAAGTTCAGACAGGGTGTTCTTTTAGGCCTAGCTAAGTATGTTACAACATTTATCTGCACTCCCAAGTGCAGTGTCTGAAAAAAGCATGTATGTCAACACATTATAATGCTGAGGAGATTTTTATTCAAAGCCTGAAATTACGCTTAATTAAAGTGGATCACTTTTTATTATACAAAATCAACAGTCTACCTCAGACTCCTGCGGTCAGGGTCATATCTTTCTGGGAGCAGTTTTCCCAGGGATTTGTACACTATCACCACGGCAACTGGAAGAGGGGCAGCTGGTTCGAGGTGGCGCCGTCTCCTATCGGAAATGGTGTGATCCTCCTCCAAGGGGGGATCAGTCTGAGTTGGAAGGGCAACAGTGGGCTCAACTAAATGGACAGAAAGAAGATGGACAGATAAATTGAATGGATGCAATGTCACCCTAAGGTTTTTAATAAACATTTATTCCAGTGCTCCTACCTCTCTGGCTGTGAGCGCGGAGGTTGAACTGGGGAAAGTGGACAGACGACCCAAGCTCTTTGGGATATGCCTCCTGGATGTCCTGGAACCGAGGAAGCGTCGCCTTCTCTGGGTCCGACACATCCATGTAGTCCACAGTTAGAACTAGAGGGCGCAGGGAGATTAAAATGATGACAGGTGATGTGAAATGATTCGTACCACATTCACACAAGACATTTTAAAATGTTGTCACTCACTCATGTTGTCAGTGACGATGGTGAAGGGCTTCAGGTAGGTTTTCCTGACATTCTGGGCCAGCGTGTTGGCATAGTCTTCAAAGTTGCGGAGCAGATGGGCTGTGCCACCCTCAGTTCTCTGGATCTGCTCCCAGTGCTCCTTGGTTTCAGGATTTAGTATGGCACTGCCTGCTCGCACAAGGTTCTAGAAAAAAATAAACAAAAGACATAAATGGCAACTTAATGTTGTATTACTGAAGATGATCGAAATTCAATGTGTCATATAAATATCAAATAGAGTATAGGTGAAAAGTGTAAAGCAAAAGTGGAAGCCTCAGAGGACAACAGTGAGAATAGACCAGAGGAGGGCAGTGTGCCACCTGTGCTCCCCATGCTACAGACATGGCTTCATATATAAAGTTGTAATGTAGTCGAACCCCTTTGAAAAAACTGTGTGAAGTCCTTAAATCAAACTTGAATATTATAATCTGTTGCTTTTATTTTTCCTACCTCGTTGAACTCTGCATCCCTCATGGCAGTGAGGTCAAATCCTGCTTGCCGGCTCTCAAACTGCAGCACGTGATTCAGCAGCTGGGCGGCCGTCTTCACATCATTTCCATAGTAACGAGGTGTGTTATTGGTGGCACTGTGAAGCAAACGCACAATGGTCTTGGAGCGTTCACTGTCCATCCTTGAACTGTTGCGACGCAGTTCCTCATTCTGGAAGTATGGAGGGATGAGGAACAGACAATGAAAACGAGCAGGTTAAGGCAAAGTTCAAGCTGAGTGGGTGCAATGAAACGTAATAGAAAATGGTCAATCCCATGATTAGTTACACAAGCCTTTAATATTAAGTTCGGGTTAAAGCACGAGAAGTGAAATGCTTGTAGAAATCAACCGGTGATCAAATTACACTTAAAGAAACATGAGCTCCTTAACAAAGCTACTTTTGTACCCTGATAAACAAGTGGGGGATTTTTTTGGCCTCAATATTGGAAGGTTTTTTTGGACTATATTATTTACCAGTTTCTTTAGATGGGAAAAGGTGACGGTGGTGCAGTTGAAGAGCTCAGGTGACAACCAGCCTTTGTCATCACTGCAGTGGCGGATGGCAGTGCCTGGAAAAACACAAAAGCAGAAGAAATGAAAGTCAAGTTCAAGTTCATACAAGTTCATACATACTTAGAGTGTCAAAACTGTAAGCACAACATATTCACAAAATAATACTAAAGCACAAGGGAACAATATATGAATGTAGAAATTTGATTTATTTATTTCAATGTATATTATTTTTAAACTGGTCTGAATAAGTGCTAGGGTCAAAATCTATAAACACATTCATAAACATAAACACCAGACCTAATTGTAAATAATATTTGAAATATTTGAAACCAAACTGTTGCTGTCTGATTTAGAAAAAAGGCTTTATTCAAATGCAAAGTTTTCTCTACTTTGCTATTGTTGCAAAGGAAAAAACGGCTGAAGGAGCCGCCAGTTGGAGCTAAGAGAGGGCACAGAGCAAATAAATTCCCCGGTGACTCTGGAGACAACAAAGTGGGCGCCATGGTGACAGCAGTTACCAATGGGTAACCAGGAAAGTGACAGAGCGTCACCGGGAACAGGCCAGTGAAATTCACCTCAATTGTCCTTGTCTCACACAAAAGTGCTCACGCTCTGCGGTGGGGAGGAGAGGTATTACTGTCCGCTCTTAATATAACACCTGGTGTTTATCCTGTACATGATTGGCTAATGAAAAAGTTCTGTTAGATCAATCACAGACTGATCACAGAGCTTTAATACACTGTTTAAGATGATCTAATAAGATGATGTCACCCACACGTGCAGCTTAATCCAACTTCTGTTATGATATAACTGAATACTTTTACATAAAAGGTAAAACTGAATTTATAAGCAATGAAAAATAGCCTATTTCAGTACACTTGTTGTTTTCAATGCCAGTAGCTTTTGGCAGATAATGTTAGCTATTTAGCTAATATTTTGTAACTATTGTAACATTACCAAATCAGCTTACTGTACCTTGTAGATAATTTCCATTTTTTGTGTGATCGTTAATCAGACAACTGACGATAACTTCAGAAAAGTGGTGGGAGAGGTGCTTGTTAATCATGCCTATGTTTTTGTTACATAAAGGATGTAAGACTCCAAAAATAACACGAGGCCACCATCATGTTTTTAGTCCATTAATTCAGTCCTGATTTTCACAATAATCAAGAAATTAGACGTGAAGCTTAACAGCATATTTTTAGCCAAACATAATTAGAACATAATTGAAAGGTAACAAAATTATACCAAATTATTCCCTGGGATGGGATGAAACGACTGATTTTGATCAGTGAAATTAGCTCGTTCATCAATTAAAGGATATTTCGACCACCTCCAGAACTACATAATTACACATTGCAGTTGTCACCGCATAGATTAAAAAGTACTGACCAATGGATCCTTTGGGACAGTTCATTGCTGCGGGGCGTCCAAATTGTGTCTTGGGCCACCAAATGCCTGCGTCAAATGCCTTGGGACAGCCCTCGTATACCACTGTAAAAAAGACACACAACAGAGATCAAAAATCTCAGTTGGAATATGGTTTCACACAGTTAATATTTATTTAAGAGCATTACAGTATTTGAACCTGTTAAAAGAAATGCATCATAAAGTGAAGCTGAACCCCTCTAATGCTTATCACACAATATTCATTATCAATCCTCTACTGTAGCCTTCTTAGTGCAACTAATGAAACAACCACAGACAAACACAGCGACATTCAACCAAGTTATTCCTAAGGAGCAGTCACACAAGCTGTCATACATACATAATTCATTTCAGCCCATCTGGTTTAATAAATCCACTTGTTTGCCTGTGGTAACTGTAATCCTTAAACGTTTCATTAAATACTTTGCTCCTATGGCACATACGTTTTCCACTTTATTCCATTTCTATTAAAATTTTACTTTCAAATAAAAATAACCAACTGAGTGATGTTTCGTAAAATAGCATATATGTCGAGTGTCTCTCAGTTGTCTGGACTGTGACTAATGCAGAGCTGACACACTGGTATAAAGTCTGCAATGGTTGGCCACATGTCAGCGAACCACAGGACATTAGCTTAAGAAATATCTTACTTGTTGTAGTCTGGATTTTTTAACCATTTCCATAATAAAATATGATATCAACTTAGACACAAAAACACCAAATGTTTTTCCAAAACGAGATGCCAAATTAAGAGGCCGAGCATGTTCCCAGCCTGTGAGGAGCTTCGTGTCGGGTCAAACACTAAGCACATTTACATGAATTTTCTTTTAGGGACTTTGAGGTTTTGTCTTCCATTCATCTGTACTGTATTGTGTGTGTGCAGTCCCACTGCCAAGTCAGCCTACTAGTCAGAATTGCTCCTTCTGCTTGACTGGGTGGTGACAAAGACTTGAAGTTAGCTCCACTGCAGCATCAGCAGATGTGAGAGCGACACTATTTGTTTTCTTCTGACACTTCATCGATTCATCCGGCCCCACACTGTGAACCAGAACATTTACAGGACCAATACCAGCTTCTCAAAGCTTTTTTCTCACTACTATCCACATCCTCTGTCCACACCTAAAATACTTAGCTTTAAACAACATTAGGTTTTATTTCAGTTACTGTTAGTTATAGAGTTATTGTTAACACACTAGTTGTCATTTCAAATACATACTAATTATGAATTGTTCCATTTAATGTGTGTAGAAGCACTACTTTATTAATTATATTGGTAGATATTTAATTACTCTTTATGTGAATTAACAGGGAAATATTGTTCTAGCACTTCCGGATGCATTTTTGTAATCAACCTTAACTGTTTGGGATTTTTCTGATAAATTTTCCAATCAGGCTTAATGACATTTAAACCTAATTTACATTATGCCCCTTTGTTTTAAAGATCAAACAAACCAGGGAAGATCACATAATGAATACACAATATAACAATATACATTCATTCATATACCTTCACATCCAGTGGGGGTGACTTCAGCAAAAGGGTTGTCACAGCGGTTACACTGACGACCAATGACTCCTCCCTTACAGGGGCACTGCCCAGTGAAAGGGTCACAGATTCGAGACTCCGAGCCAACAGAGAAACACTCACAGGGGTAGCAAGTGTCCTCGCCCTCTGGACGATAGTGGTTTTCCTACAGAAAGGAGGAGACACACATGACTAACATTAATTTTATGTCATTTAAACAGATAGGTCAAAGCAAGTGTATCAGATTTTTATTAAATCACAGCTGCTGTGACAATAAGTAAGAAATACTGTAGAGGAAAAACAAGCAGAGATGAAGTCAGAGAACAGAAAAACAGCACACTTTAATAGCAATTTTCCACCAGATGATACAATGACATTTTACTCTACTCAACTTGTACTAGGTATTTTGTTTTCCTACGCAGTATTATCACTTTGCCTCACTTGGGACCTTGACGAACGTGATACCATAAAACGTACCAGGTACCAGATACTATCAACAACTTGGAAAACCTAAAAAGGTGAGTTGAGCCTTCTTGAGCTCGCGTGTGGTAACAAGGCTCCATATAGTGCTCATATCAAGTAAAGCTGTATCGGCAAAACCACTGATAGCACAAAACTGAGTCTTTTCTACTTCTTAGAAATGTTTCAAACGTATTCCAATAAATGTAATTTTTTTCTATTATGCTGTTGTTTTCATTGCCTTGCTTTAAATATTACATAAAAAACAACAGTTTTGAGCTGTAAACACTAATAATATGGTAAACCACAAATAGAAACACTGTTGTAGTCACAAACAGGATGTCGAATGTCAAGTACTGTGTGTTTCTACCTTGCAGCGGCACTCTCCAGTGGTCTTGTTGCAGTCTTTATGAAATCCTTTGTCAGTGTCACAGTTGCACGGTCCACACATGGGGCTGCCCCACCAACCCTGAGGACACGGTTTCTCCACTCTGTCATCAAAAATACAGACATGTAAAGTGAGACACATGCAAAAATAAATTACAATTTTCAATACACAGAAAAATGAATTAAGAAAGCAACCAATTACTGGATCTGAACAGGAATCAATTTGAAAATGCAAACTAATCTAGCATCTAGCTTTTTTCCAAAGTTCATCTACAAAAAACATGGCAAAAAACAAATCATAGTGATGGTTAATCAGGTTTTGGCATGTTACTGTCTATCTGTTGACTTTATCTCCAACTAAAATCCCCAGATCACCCTGAATAAACTTTGGTACACAGTTTTAAGTAAGTAAGTCAAGTGTGAGTCATTTATCCAAACACACACACATTTTTCCTTTTTAAAGAGATGTGATCTGATACGGGACAAGCAGCTGTGTGAGGGCAACAGAGACTAAACACTTATGGTAGACCAGTCAGGCATGGAGGTGGTATCCCACATCCTGCTTATGACAGGAAGCGACGAGTGTCATAGGTCAGGATTTAGGGTGAAATAACTGGTCCTCCATCAGGGCCTGCGAATTCATGTGCGCTTTTAAACTTACACAGCATTTTCTGCAATATCCACATAAAATTCACCTGATGAATTTTACCTGACCAACAGGTGAATTTTGTGTGAATATTATGTGACCATGCAGAAGCTCGTATTACTGATAAGTAAGACTCTGACTTGAAAAGCTCTTACTCTTAAACACCAAGAAGGGGACATTACTTGTTTTCGCAGTACTGTCCATAGTAGTTCTGGCCGCATTCACAGGTGTAGCCGTGGGAGGAACTTGGCTTGCGAACACAGGTGGAAATATGCTCACAGGGGTTGAGCTGACAAGCGTCAAAACACCCATTACCAAAATAACCTGCAGGACAGACACATAGGACTGAGGATTGACACCCAAACCCTCGCAAGGAAAATACAGAATGTATAGGGGTACTGTTTGTGTTCATGCATGTGGGTATTACCTGGATCACAGACACAGGTGTGTGTGCTCCAGTCATCACTGCAGTGGCTGTTGTCAGGGCAGATGTTGGAGTCGCATGGGTCAGCCAAATCGCAGCCGTTCTCCACACGGATCTTAAGGCCCTGAGCCATGTTCACATTGGCCACATTTGTGGATGTCTCGCCCATACGCACACCCTGATGAATTGTATATATTGATGGATAAGGATTAGAGGAAAGAAGGTGCAAGAAAAACTGAAAAGAAATTGGGTGAGAAATTACACTAGAAGGAAATGTATTTTATTGTAGGACATACTTTTGTGCGAGGCATTTCTCACCTGTATGCAGCCTACAAATCCTTTGTTGACATGATTATTCTCTCCAGGCAAGCCTCCAATATGAAGAGTTTGCAACTTCAACCCTGGGAGGTCATTACCAATTTCCACTGACTTCTGCTTAAAAACATGGATTTGTAAAATGAGAATGTTAATTTTAGACTTTAAGCACAATCTTCGCTACTTGTAATGGTAAAATGCTCTATACCTGGTACATGTCATAATCCAAGGACACAGCCGCCATGTATTTGATGTCTTTGCCATCTTTAACGCTGCGAAGTTCAACCAGCAGGTGATGCCACTCTCCATCATCGACCCTAACTTGCGGGAAGTTCAAAGAGGCCACCAGCTGCTGTCTCAGCAACACTTCCATGCGGACTTGCTGCTGACTCAGCTGGATGGTGAGGAAGATGGAGATTTTAGGAGAAGACATTCTAAACCTTGTTTAAATCGTCTGTCCACACAAAAAATAATTTTACTCAATGGAAAAAGTTACTGATGAAAAACACAACAATATGCCATATACTGTATCTTACCATGAGGTTGATGGTGGAGGAGGGTCCAGCATTGGCCTGCATCAAGGTACCAGCAGGCTGCCTGGTGCGGAACATAAGGCCAATGTACCAGGGAACAGCAACAGTAATGTCCGTCTCGCTCCAGGACACCAGTGCCTCTCCATCAAAGAACTGAGGAGCTGGCATCACTGAACAGGGGGTAACAAGAAAAACATTTACAGTAACTGAACCTAAATTAAGAGGTTTCAGAATTTGTAAACAGTAACACCCACCGTTACCCAAACTCTTGAATCAGATAAGGAAAGGCTACTGGCAAATCCTGACAGGTGTTTGTCACTGGATACGTTTAAAGAGCATATCTGTACCATTTAAATGTACATTTAGAACTACTTTTATACTGAAATATTAATTTCAGCAAACAGATTGCTGCTATGAACATCTTCACGTCAGACATCACTAAACATCTGATTACATTATGTCAGAAATTACATGCGAGCAGCCTTTCTTCTTAACAAGCTGATGAAGCTTCAGCATGAGGAAACAGCCAGTTGAACAGTAATGTCTGACATGATCTTATTTTTCAGCAAAGTGAAACATTAGGTAAAAGTGGTTTAGATGAGGAGGGGCAAAAATACCAACCACATCTTGGTGATATGTGTCAAGAAGCTTGATAGAAATCCGACAAGAAAGAAAAAAAAAAAACTTACAGCATACACAATGTATATATTAAAGTCATTTGCACCAAGAGTCGCAGATTGCAACAATTATACTTAATAAACAATAGAACAAACTAATTCAAAATCCAGTTGCTTCAGTATTATTACTAGACTAAAACGTGTCCCATTTCTTCTTGTGTTTGAAATAATGACGACTTAGGAATCTCTTATACATAAAGAGATAAAAAAATAACAATATAAGTTTTTCTTCCAGTATATTCTAAAGCCTAAAATCTGTGGGTCCCTGGGATGTAGATTCCAAATTAAGCATTCACAAATACAAAGCACATGTTCCTAGTGACATGTAGCTACTGTGGTTTCAACTTGACCAGTTTGCCAAAGCTTATCCTTCTGTAATGAAAGAAAGAAAAAAACACGTCGCTCAGTTTTTATTTACTATGTCAAGACTACAACATGACAGTGCTTTAAACTAAATGTTGCATCTAGCTTGCAGACAGATCTGCAGAACTGAAATTGTGACCTGATGATGGTATTAGATAAGGTATCAGGAGATGACCCTGTCTTTATTTCTATAGAGACCTTAAATTCCTGGCTCACGGTGTATAATGTTTAGAGGATGCTTTGACAAGGCCTGGGGAACAAACTGAAGCTTTTGTTCCTTTCAAAACCACTTTTCCACTTTCTTGTATGAACACTCCTCCAATATATTACCAGAAATGTTGATTACAAACAGATCTTTAATCACATGCAACAGCTTACTTTTCACCAGTCCGGATATTAAAACTTGAGAGCTATTTGTCACAGTAATGCCTCATGAGCACGTGGATATGTTTGCCATTCTACAATATGAATATATTTAGCCTGACTACAATCTGCTTTAAGTGAGAATGACTTTAAAAATAGTCTGTATTAT
This sequence comes from Channa argus, assembly GCF_033026475.1. Classification (NCBI taxonomy): domain Eukaryota; kingdom Metazoa; phylum Chordata; class Actinopteri; order Anabantiformes; family Channidae; genus Channa; species Channa argus. The sequence goes on along the minus strand of NC_090217.1, from coordinate 12,820,095 downwards.
TTTAATCAAATCTGATAGAATACGAAAGGGAAAGTCTGACCAAGCGAGCACCTTCCAGTCTTTTCATGTCTGTTCAGGCTGGATGATTTTGGCAGCGTGAAATAGATGATAACAAATCTCTGGTTTCGCATGTGACGGCAAGGTGTGTGAAGATTTAAACTAAACGTTTCAACAAGCAGCAGAGCAGCCAACAGCTCTTCCTAGCTTTTTGTGATCCTAGCCCAGTTCAGATACTGGATACCGAGGCCTGGCACTGGCTAGGCAGCTACCTCATAGAAGTTCACCCTAAAGGGTGAAATTAAAGTTCTCTCTTTACCATAGAAGAAGATGAGACAGGTTATAGAGAGTAAATAACACTTTTGGTAATCATAATGATACCACTTACTCTTTATCTGTCTACTTATCTCCCTATCTATTTATCTATAGTGTAGCTCTGCACTACAGTATTATGTCTGCTAAGGTGGCAACACACACGACACGGCAATGGGATCAGTGCAGTGTGTCTGTGTGCATCTTTTGTTTTATGCTTGGAGTCAGGTTTTTGAGGAATGAGTCAGAGTTCCCTCTTTATCCGCATAAAGTCCAAACCTGAGGCAGTGTTTTGTGTGTGCAGTAGTGAGCAGATCCTTCACTGTGACATGAATCAGACTGAGTCATAGGAGGTGTTCCTTATCCCAGTTGATCTCCCAAACAAACAACTTCCTGAAAGTCGTCAATATAAGTACTGGGGGTAAAAACCCACTTGCACGCGCTCGCCCGCCCGCCCACTAACCCCCACACTCACACACATGTAAATGCAACAAATTCACCTAAGAACAGATGGCACCACACACGATTTACCTTGTTCACAGTTCTTGCCCCCATAACCAGTAGGGCAGTCACAGCTATAGGTGTTCCACTTGCTGACACACACCCCTCCATTCTGACAAACCTCTTTTGTGCAAAAGTTTCTCTTTGCAGGACAACCTGAAAAACAAGTACATTTAGAATAATTTCACATGACAAAGGTTTGTCAGTGTCTGAAGTTATTCGTGCAAAGCTTTGGTTTAGCATATGTCATGTCTAACCTTCTGTGGTGCCATTGTTAGCAATGTAGCTGGCCATGTCGATGGCTTTGCTGTCAATGCTAAGGTTTCTCATGCAACCCACAAAGTCTCTGTTCCGGACCGGGAAGTCCTCAGGCAGGTTGGGCACTCCGCCTAGCAACAGTGGTCCTGTTAAGTCCAATGACCTAACGAAGACACAAGACAGAACATAGATCAGAGCAAAATCTAAAACACTAAATACATGATTTATTATTAACATACAGTACTATATGTGATGATGTGAACTCCTGTTAATGCCCTAAAATCATCATGCAATAAACCTAAAAACTTAGACACAAACTAATTTTGTCTTTTGAAAATATTAATACTTTAACAAATTATGGAATATAACATGGGTTGTAAAAGTAAGATAAGCCAGGAACATGACTTTCACTTTATTTTTATTTCATTGTCATATTTCAAATTGACAAACAAGGTGTAAAAAAGTATATATACTGTACCAATGAGGCTTCTACCTCCTCCAGCAAAGAGCAATTGAGGTAAGTCAGCAACCCTTACAAGATTTACATATCTGACATAAGGTTACAGTGTTCTAAGTTTAAAGCGGTCACAGGGCTAGCTGTCACCATCTGCATTAACAAGTAAAGGTTTCACATGGTGGGACATGTAGGAAGCTGCTTACACCCTGAGCTCCTCAAGATCAAAAGCTGCGAGGCTTTGGGAGATTTATTGTGATGCAATGGTGAAAAAAACAAAACCACTGAATGTATGAATTGTTTGTATATATAGTACAAATGCTATTGCTGGGCAAGGATCATGTGGAGTCTTTCAGAAATCAGTGAGTGAGAAATCCCTAAATAAATCAGCTCGGCTACATTTGCTTACCAATTTTAGAGTCATGACCAGCTCACTGAGGATAACATATCTATATAGAAATGCTTATATAAACAGTTGAGTCAAATAGTTTGCATCCCCTCACTTTGGAATGGCAACAAGAGTAGAACAAAGAATATTTTTCATTAACATAATATTTAATTTCACATTCAGCTAGTACAAAAGTTCCTTTATCATCAGACATAACAAAAATGATCAAGGAGTGTGTAAAAAGAAGGTTATAGTAAAACAATAAAAATTATATCTGTGCAAAAGTTTGCATGTTTTTTAATACTGAACTTTTATATGCACCATATAACAAATAATGGTCCCAGCAGGTAGATAATGATGATGTTCCATCCCTGGCTGGTTTAAAAGTGATATTTGTGCAACAACACGCTGTCCCCAGAGTTTTGATGCGAGGACACCGATACTGTAACCCAGTATACTAATTGTCCACTGTGGCCTTTCATACAACTGTGATGTGGTTACAAGAAGCCCTTAAAATAAAGTTATTGCCAACAATAAAAGCCAAGTTGTTCCTATTCTCAGTCTCAGCAATACTCTGGACCATGATTCTACATTGCAGGTGTTTGTTTGATATGCATCAGTGTAATACAAAATATTGGTATATTCCTCTCTAGCTCCCAAAAGAATGTGACCTCATTAAACCCCTTTGCAGCTCTCTTTACCTTGCTGATAACAAAATGTGTCTCTGCATGTTAGCTTTCCTAAACATCCATAACAACACTGTCAAACTAAAAATCTAAAAATGTATTACTTTGTAGTAAACACACAAAGTCACTTAAAGATTGTGCTTGGATGATTGTTTGACAGCAAGCAGGCCATGGGGATGAACTCAGATTAAAAGACAGAAGGGGGAGAGGATTGTAGAAGTAGCATTGTGTAATCTATTGTACTGCAGGTACTTTGACTTAACCCCCAAGGTACAGCATATTGGTCTATTTGTGTTGCTATTAGAGGATAGTTTACCGAGTCTGTGTCTGGAACAGACTGGAGATAATAAGTGAGAAGGTCTAAAGACAAGGAGATGAAAAAAACATTGGTGACAGATTCTCCAACTTACTTCTTCTGTCCGGTCTGGGTGCCCTGAGCAGCACAAGAGTAGTTTCCGATCTTCTTTCCAAAGCGAATCGCCATGGAGATATCACAGTCATCAACGGCAACCACTGCCACCTTTTCTCCGGAGGGTCCATGAGGGATGCCAAGGCGCCCAATGTTAGGCTGAAAGAGATAAAACAAAGTTCATATTTCGTTATGCATCAACATTTTCTTCACTGTTTGCAGTTGCCAGGGGATTGTCAAGTCAATTTGAATAAAAAGAAAATGCTCTTATATAGATTATATAGTTATTAACCACACAGCTAAAAAAAAATATGAAATGTTCAAAAGAATGCAAAAAGTAAAATTTACTTGTTTTTAAGGTAATTTACAATGGTCACACAGTTTGATAAAAGCACATACTAAGGGTTAAAATAGCTGTAACTATTAAACTATATCTAAATACTTAACAAATTTAGATGCTGTAATTTATTAACAGTTAAAACATCTATCTAAAAATAATAGATTAACAGTTAATCTAACTAAACTTAACACTCCAAAACTAAACCCCAACAGTTTAATTGTACAATAAAATGTATAAGTATCATTATAATAAAAAAATAATACAGTTTAAAATCATATATGATATATAAATCATTTATAACTACAATGGGCTGTGGAGCTAAAAAGAAAAGCACTAGGAAGCACTGCTCTGGAAAACAAAGACATTTATTTTCTTTTTTACAAACCTGACTGCTAAAATAATAATTTTTATGCTCTTGTTATGATAAATTACACAGTTGATTGAATTTTGTTAAAAGCTTTTGATTTTTTTAAATCAAACGTGAGAAACTTGGCCAGGATGACAGCTTTGGTGCACGATTAGTGAGGGCCAGCACTACACAATGTCTAGCTGACTTTAAGCAACTTGGAGCAGAAGTACACAGGCCTCACTTTCCTTAAGATGACAAAAAACCCCATTGTACGTTTGCTTGCACCTAATGATTACAAAGTAGGCTAATTCCTCCATCAAGGCCTGGAGCCGACAAATGTTGATCTGAGAAAATGTGGATCAGCTTATAAAATCAGGCCACCAAATCGCTTTAGTTTCTGTAATATCTAGCCTGAGACCGAAGTTCAATAGAGTGTTTCACTTAATAATAGTGGATTTGGACCAAGACGCATTTGAGGAGTTTAATTCAAAAATGTTTCCACCAATTAAACAATGACACCTCTTCTCTTTACTGGCAAAAAAACATTTGCGACATGGTTGTGGTAAAAATATGAGAAATTTTGAGACACATGCAGATTTTTATCTTGAATTCAAACCCAACCTTTTCAATTGCTTTTTGAGTGAGTGGCTTCTAATGGATAAAATGATGAATTAACTCTATTATCTCTCCTAAGGATATGATAAATCTCTAGACTACAAAAAGCAACAACAAAGGGACTACAAATCCCAAATGTAAATGCAGTGCTATGTTTATATTCATCCAGTGTGTTTAAACGGTGCCAGGCAGACAGATAGTAAAAGCGACTTTGAAACTACTGTGTTGGCGTTTTAATAGGATTTTTCTTCAATCTTTTTTTAAATTTATTTTTATAAATTAGGGAGTTAAGACACAAGAAAACAAGCACAACAGAGGAGGTGGACAGAAAAAACAGGCATGGATAGGACGGCAATGTATGAGCTTTTGTTTGTCTCCTTCATAAACTGGATTAGTGTAATGAGATACTGGTGGGGCAGAGATGTGACAAACAAAGGAGGGAAAAAGAGAGGGTGAAAAATAGAAGAAAAAAAAAGGAATGGGAAGTGACCAGACCAGAAATAAGAGAATGAAAGAGACAGATAAAAGAGAACTAGGCAGACAGGCAGCATGGGGTGCTGTGGCCCCTATGTTGGCTCAGATGGGCTCTGGTGCAGGGATATTTTCCAAACCAAAGACAGTTTTATCATAGTTTTGTCAGTGCCACTCCCTTCAACATCCACCATTTTCCGCTGATTCCACAGAAAACATTTTTTACACTTTCCAAAATGAACGTACGACACCTCTGACACAGCTGGCAGTCTGTGTCAGGGCTTTAATGTTACTATTTTACACTACCATTCAAAAATGTGCTGAGCCAGGGTAATGGTATTATGGTCAAATGCTAACTCACTGTACAGGTATCCACAGGTGAATCCTTGTTTTTAAGTACATCACCCACACCACCAAACATCACCGTGGTAACAACAGAAATTTGTCTCTCAAGACAGCTTATGCATGATACAATTGTTGGGACTTCCCAATGTTAGTACCATAACTTGAATCAATAATGGACAGGATCCTGTGTAGTTTGCATTGGAATGTAAAAGGAGGTGTAAAAAGTATATATGTTTTTAATTTGAGAAACATGAGTTGATTCAAATAATTTTCTCATCAGTGTAAAACAAAATGAGAGGGAAAGTGTAATAACCTCATAAAAGCTTGTCTGGAGCAACAAAAGGTAATTTGTCAGATAAAGAAAACTACTGTGTGATTAGACTCTTCTGTGATAACAATCTTATCATCTCTTTCGAGTTTAGTCAAGCAAGGAAGTAACGAGATAAAGGCAGAGAAAGACAGGAAGCAAAACACAGGAGAGACGGGGATACCCAGATGTTGTACATAATGTACCTGCAACCCAAAATCTCAGGGGCTGCAGCTGTTACATGTGCTGAAATTACACACACACACACACAAACACACACACACACACACACACACACACACAGCAAGTGCTTAACTACATGTATGTGTGCAATGTGTATATAACATGAGGGGTATTTGAGCCTTAATTCAGCAGTATGAATACAACTCTTACAGACACACACCATGCTACACTATTTGTCAATTTCCGTCACAAATTACACTGTAACTCTGGTCCATAGAACTGTATATAGATTCAGTCTACTGTCTGGCTCTCATCTTTTGAAGTGCTCTTGGCCCTTACTTTGAGGGGCCCCATGAGAGTCTCTTATTTACCCTCACCCCGACTCTGGGCCGTTGAAGATTCCCTCTCGCTATGGTTTCGTTTCCAAGGGCGATGGGCGTGCTGCAGCCATGGCAACACTCTTGATCCCTACAGCTTGCCATATAGACAAGGAGGACATATGACACAAGTGGACAGAGGAACACACACACACACACACACACACTGAATCACACTCATAGAAAAATGTGTGCACAAAATCTTCCACATACATTAAGAAGACTGTAGTCAAACACACACACGGAACACGCACACACACATGCACTTTTTTTAAACGAGAATACATGCTGACACAGGACAAAGACCAACCCAAGTACACACACCCTCTCTCTCCGACAAACAACGGCACACACTGACAACTCTGCAACCACCAGGCTACCTGTCTACATGATAGCTCAACAAGGCCTGCAGCCAGGATATAGAACCTTGCTACATGATTGAGTTACATGCAAAGATTAGATGCACAGATCAGTCAAAAAATGCTTAAAAAATTGTCAATATGATTAACTAATGACCAGGAAATGTGTGTGTGTGTGCGTGTGTGTGTGTATGCAGGGCAGGACAGAGGTAACACTCAGAGGTGATTATGTGTTTGTGTTTGGCAAGCATGGGAAGGATGTGTGCAGAATGTGTTTAAGCATGTGTGTTGAGTGAGAAAGCGACAAGCTTGTGTGTGTGTGTGTGTGTGCACGCACAGAGGCAGGAAGCAGCAAGTAAGGCTGCAGACGGCCACACAGTTCATTTTGATAATAAAGGAAAAAGGCGCACAGTCTTGTGTTTTATTTGGGCTCGCCTGAGGAAATGCCACTGTTACCTTAACTGCTGTATGAAAGTTACAGTCAGTGGATCTCCAGTTAATCTGGAGCAACCACAAAAACCAACCAAACATAACTGTTTTAAGTATCCATCAAGGAGACCTAGAGCCAGAAAATGTGGGCACTGAACCAGCATTTCTCTTAGATTTGTGTGTGTTTATGTGTAATGTTGATTAGCGGCACCGTCGCGCACCAACTACTGTGTCCCACCTTCCCTATCACAACAGACTCTATCATGTCCACATTACCTCATCTGCCCTCTGGCTGTGTAAACCTAGAAGTGTGCATTATTTACACACACACACACACACACACACACACACACACACTTTACGTAAGGCTACCATGTGTCCCATGCCCAAGCCTATGTATTGCTGTTGTCTCTTCTCACTACTAGTGTAACAGATGAGCAGGAACCATTGTTAACTTGAAGCTTTGGAGCAGTAAAATAAATGTGTGGACGACACACAAACTAAGGTAAGAGTTATTGTATACTATTTGGAACAGCTTGAAAACATTCCTTTTACAACTCCACAACCATTGCCACCTGCCTGTACACTGACATCAAGGGGATTATCTTCTGATTGATGTTTTGCAACAACTTAGAACATATTTTAAAGACACATTTTGTCTTTTTAACAAATTGTGCATGATTAATATTTTTCTTTTCCCCCTCTTTTTAAGATCAGATTCCTTCACTTCTCATGTCATCAACTGTAAACTTTTCATTTACCAAAAACAACACAAACTAAAAATAATAAAAATACAAAACATGCAGAAACATACCAGTAATTTGATAAAATTTATTTAGGGTCTTTAATAAACAGTATATAGAAGAAGGACAGATTTTGGATTTATTGACTGTTGTTTTAGTTATGTTAAGCTAACACTATTCTGCTTTAAGCATTATACAGTATTTGGTGCTGAGATATCGTTATCCAACTTTGATGAAAATTTTAAAAAGAATTTAACAGTAAAAAAATCTCAAGAAAGGGTTAAAGCTAGTTAAATTTATTCTGGTTATAACATCATATTCAGCTCAAAAATATCTCGTCATCCAACTCTCGGTAACAAAGTTAATAATTTCTTAAAAATGTTTTAAAGTTATTTTGAATAGTTTCAAATGTATAACATATTTCTGGGAAAAGGGAGAGGGAGGATCTGGCTAAGTTAGTTCTACAATTTTCAACATAGCTACGACATGAAGCTAAATCAGACATCAGCAGCAGTGGCTCCATACTGAGCCATTTAGAGTACAACATAAAACAATTAAAGATCATTGGAAATCAGGCAATAAAAGCACAGTAAAAATCTACTTTATAGAGATTATAGCTTATAGATAACAGAAACTGTATACATAAGTGGAAATAGTGGAAGATAAGAATGAAAGATGAGGATGAGGAAGCAGAGACGCGAGATGAAGGAAGTCAGGTTAGAGCTATGCAGAGTAGTCATAAACTACATTTACATATTGATCTAATACTTTCTGTTCTCCGCAAAATTCCAATGTCTGTCTGTCTCTCTCAACATTCATAAGAGGTTTAGTTCATGCTAGGTGAGGTGTGTGAAATTTCCTCCTTTCAGTGACATACCCTATCCCTCATCACAGCACAGCGATGAAGAAATGCAACGATGAGAGAAGCAAGACGACAGAAATGCACTAATCAGTCAGTCGTGTGTGAACGCCTGCAGTCTGTGTGACAGATTTATCAGATATCAATGATACGCGATATAAACATCTGCTGTTCATACTTATAACTCACTCATCATGACAAGCACACACACAGACACACACTGTAGTTACTGTAAGTCTGCCTCTGCTGTGACATCATCAGCCAGATACTAGTTGTAAATACTAAACATGTTTTAAAAATTCTTTATTAGAAGGTCTGGCAGCGACTAGGTCCAGAGACACAGTCTTCCGTGCAAAGTCTGAATTTTCCAGACTTTCCAGACCTTATTGCAAAATTACTAAGTTCTTAAAAACACGATAGTTTTTCCCCCCAATAGTATATTTGCCATATCAGATTAAATTGTTTTAAATTTTAAACCTGCCAAATGTGCTGTCTTACATACATTTCAAATACAATAATAGAAGAAAAGAAAAAGGTGCCTGTGGAAGCCAAGAGGGCCAGAGCCTAAAACCCAATGTAGACATTTGCTTTACATTTATTACTTAGTTAATACCAATTAATGCCAACTACTAAGAACACATCTCTTAGTGTAACACAAGACAAGGAACACATACGACCCAAAATAAATACCTCAGACTAAATTACAGTCTAAAGCCCTGAGACAATTGTTGTCCATGCCCATTACAAGACCCATCTCTGATGATTTCTGAGCATTCTTAATCCTCCCTGACAGAATCTTTGCTGCCAAGAAAAACACAATCACTGCTCACTGGGTGTCTACCTACCTACCTGTCGGCCTGCCTGCTCGCTAGTCAAAAGCTCAGACATGTTTATTTCACCTGAACAAACCTCAATGGAAGAAGTCAATGAGAGCTGACAGATAAGCACTAGGCTGTTACTGTTTTATTTCTGCTTACACAAGGTTGATTCATTTTTGATATGAGCAGCTTCTCTAACCAGACAAAGTGGAGCCGTAATCACATAGCGAGATCAAAGAATATTTGCATACATGCAAAAATGGTCAATGATGCCCAGAAAGATGCCGCTTTAATGCAATGCTGCAGCTGCTCAGAGAGGAGACAGCAATGTTTTTTGTGTGTAGCTGTATCAAATCTGTTCTTATCTGCTATGTGAGGAAAAAAAAAAAAAAATCGGACTTTACTTTCTGACATTGTTTGTGCTTAATGTCTTTTTAAAAAAGTGAGAGCGCATGCAACAGGCCCAAACAGTAAAACAGCTGTGTTTTCTAGATTTATTAAAGGTAAACTTAGGAGTTTTGACTCTTAGTATTGTTATGGAGCAAAGTTTTAAAATTGGTGCCTCCATTATTTACATTCAAAAAAGCCTTTTGGCTTGTCCGTTCAAGGGTCACCACAGCGGAACATGTTCCACACATTGATTTTGGATCATTTTAATGCCGGATGCCCTTCCTGCCACAACTGTCCGAATTTATCTGGGCTCAGGACCGGCACCAAGGTAGCCCTTGATGGGCGGGGGGTGGCCACACATGGTGGGCGGGGCTTCAATCCTGAGCCACCAGGCCCTCTCCCTGCATTGTTTACATTACATTACATTACATTATTATGTATTTGCACGGAGACACACATGCATTATGTGACGAATGTAACACACATTCCAGTGCTGGTGTTAGCTGAAAAGGCAGTAAAGACCAGAGAAAGAGTATAAGCTAGTGTAAAACAATGCACAATTCCAATTTAATAATGATTGTAAAAAAATTTTCGTCTGATTACAAATAATTCCATGTGGCAGTCATGATAAATTCGGATGTTCTTTGGGGGCAAAAGTGACACATCATGTCCTGAATTCTCACAGAAGTCACAATACAGCAGCGACAGAAGAAAGCCAGGTCACACAGAACTAGGTCCATAAACAGCCAAACTAAAACCAGAAAACCACCAAAATCTACTCAAATCCCTGCTACGGAGCAGTCCAGAGCCAGAAAAACAGTTAACAGCCCAGTGTTAAAGGCCATGTTACCTCTGCCTGTCTGAGGTAAGCATGTACAGTAGCCTTAGTCCAGCACTGTACTAGAAGCAGAGCAGATACTACATGACACCCCCAGGAAAAAAAAGAGCACCAATGGGGACTAGGCTAGAGGTCAGAGGTTACCTCCTTCTGATTGAGCTCCAGCCAGGCAGTATAGAGCGGGAGCCGCAGAGCCCCACTGGAGTCCACCAGACTCCCCCCGTCCTGGGAGAGAGACACCGTGAAAGAGAGACACCACATTAGACCTGCATCCCACAACCAAGCCAGTTCACTCTGTGTGTATTTGTGTGTTGTGCAGGTTGTAATGTGTAAATCTCACTCAAACCTCACTAAATGCATGTTTATATATTTAACTGTACTTGCCCTTGTATGAGTCCAGCGTTTATCTGCCACTATCCAGCATTTTCCCCACCATTACAGAATGCGCCAAGAGCAAAATTAAGATCAATATTTTCACACACATGTGCAGCATGTGTGTGAAAATGCTGTGGTGCCTGTGGTTAGATCAGCAATTTGCCAACAATAACAGCATCCAAGCAAACGCATAATTCCTCTGTGCCCACTTCAAAAACACCTCTTCTGTTCTCTTACACAGTAGGTTACTATGCACTACCACCTTTGGACAAAGGTTTCTGGCAGATTTATAATGCACAGCCAAAACACTTTGCTGTGTGAAGACCAGGGGAAATTAATTTACAGCAAGAAAAACACTGAATAATCTGCTTGGCACAGGAATGACAACCCCAAATCCAGCTTCTGTCTGTCAACAAAGTTGTTTACACCAAAACAGTGACACAAGACATGGTTTGATCATGCTTAGATGTATAAAATGACAATGTGTTAAAATTGTGTCTGAGTGACTGAAAACACTGGTCAGCATATATCTAAAAATAGCCTTAAATATAATACAGTATTATATCCAAAAAATAGCTTCATGTATTTATATGTAAAGTTCGTTTACAGTGTATGTGATGACGATATTGTGGATGTGTAGCAACATTCACCAAGATGAACAGAGAATAACATGGCCTTTTAATCTATAGACACACTCTCAATGGGGGAAGCCATAGTCTGCAGCTTTACATCAAACAAAAACTAAGTAACCCTTCTTAAAAGGCACTTGGCAGATAAACTACAAAAAACTGCACTGTAAATGTTTCTCATCATAACACACACACGCACATACAGTGGTCATTCCTGTGCACAGCTGATCAAATGTAAGTGTGTCGTAATGCCACAGTCAAACACCTAATAAGGCATCTGTCCCTCCGTGTCATTAAGGCCACCCAAGAAAGCCACATGCGGCTGGGACTACTGGCTATAAAATTGCAACACAAGGAGATGGATCACAACTCCTAATCCATTTGCTGTTTCCTTGCAGTCTACAATATTTTAAGAGCAATTGTCCACTGTGTGCAGGTATTGAAGATTGTGTGTCTATTTATCAGGCTGCATTTCAGCTGTCAAGTCATGGAAACCCAGTAAATCCTGAAACATCAACAAAGAGACATAAGAGACACACAGAGAGGACAGTAGGAGGCACAGACTCAGTTAACTGTTGAAATGCTAAATTTACAACTAATGCTATTAAGAGCAACAATATGCAATTGTTTGCAATCAGGCACCTAAGTGATAAATTATTTTTGTTTTTTCAATTCACTGATTCAGAAATACTTGTTTATATTGGAGGTAACCCACCAGGTTTCTAAATATAGCTGCACGATTGAGTCATATTAAGAGTTTCAGCCCTGCAGAACTGGAATGCAAAATTATACACACAGTATGTTTAAAGTACTTCAACCTATTCAACTTCAACCGGTGAAGTAATTTGCACCAATGTTCTGCTGATGTCATATAAACAGCGGCCGGGTTGAGTTCAAGGGAAGAGCTGAAGCAGGTAGAGTAAACTTTTGGTACTCGCCAGCTAAGCCTGTCTGGGAACGCCATCTACGCATTGTAGCTGTGTAGACAATACAGTCTACATGAGGCAGTCTGACACTTTTAACATATCTAACAACAGGCCTGTGTGCAGCAAAGGCAGCATTATTAAAATTCTGCAAACACACATGAATGCCATTTTCTGCTGTGCCAAGTTTGGAAGCATGTTGCTAGATCGCAGGGAAGTTAATTATAGTTTACTCATAACTGAGGTTCAAAGTTAAATGGGGATTCACTCATAAGCATTTTCATACTATATTGTTGTCGAAAGAACAGCTGGTGAAACATGTACGCAGATAAGATTCCTTTATATTTCCTTCTTGTTTCATCTTCATGCGTCCCATTCAAAAACAACAAACAGAGAAAAAAAAAAAAAAATCATACTAACCAAACAATATCTGCCCGGAACGAAATCTGCCCGGAACTGAAGGCTCAATGGAATAGACTATAAAGAACACAGTCAAACTATTTCTTTCCTGTCACCACTCTGCACCACATTATACGAACGCCACATTATAAAAGAGACCCTTTAATTAATGGCAACAACTTTTCCCATAGCTTTTAACTGCATGTCACATATGGATTTTGTTAAGAAGGTACTTAATTAAGATTAAGAGAATACTTTCATGTTTTTTTAATTGTCTTTGTTATGTAACTGGTGACATTATGAAAAAAATTCAAAAACATGAGGCAAATACAGCATCCCTCATCTATTTGTCTACTGTTTTGACATAACCCAAGCAGGTGACCAGCCAGCATAATCGTGATACAACTTACATCCTGCTCTGTATCCGCCTAACATCATTTCCTGCAAACTGAGACATCATTTCCTGCACTTAGCAAACATCAAAACCCAAAACAAAGCCTCCTGCTGCTTCTGGACTACCCACCTCTATGCTTTGTCTGTGTGTGCATGTGCGTATGAGTTTCCTGTTTAGATTTGCCTTGATGACGCAGTCCACTGTTTTTGGGAAGCATCAAGGAATTGTAAAAATGCTTCCACTTTTATTGTGTAACATATCTAATAGGTCTGGACATATGCACACATTCAAGAACACGCATACACACTTAGCTCTGCCTACCACAGATGCACACATGCAAGAACGCACACACACAAACAAAACTTTCAAACTGACCCAGATCATTGCAACAATGGCAAGTGCATGTCTGTTGTCATGCCAACCCTCTTCCGACCTCTGACCTTTGAGTTTTAGTAAAGGGACCTATTTCTTCTTAACAGAGCAGCAGAGGATTTAAAAGTAAGCACCTACATAAACACCCTAACCCTAGACCTACTTTAACCCCTGCCTCCCCTGGCCCAATAAATCACCATCTGTGCGTGCATGTATTGTGTTAGTGCACTAACAGGACTGTCAATAAAAACCGGGGCTTATTTGGGATGAACAACTGCACTTGCTATTCATAGATCTCATTAGTTTGTGTAGTGGTAGTAAATATTTAATGCACATTCAGCTATACTAAACATTTTTTTAGTATAGTTCTTGACCTTCTTTGTTGTTTCGGATGCTAAAAATAAACATTTGCACTAATATACTAACTGGCCAAAAGGAAGCATGAAACTATTAACGGAACAAAGACAAATTCTGAAGATGAACAATATTGAACTGGAGAACAATCAACAACATAACTGCCACGCATAACACTATACACCTCAGGACATTTGATAATCAGGAAAACATTTCGAATGAATTAGGAAGTAAATTTGACCTTGAAAAGAACTTTCTCAACACTATTAATTGTGATGCGTATAATTTGTGAGTATTATTCTGAAGATAAATTTAAAGAAAAAGTTTTATCCATTATCTTTTAAATAGTAAAAGTCAATTTAAAAAACACTTTAGTATAATAGCTGTAAATAAACATGGCTGAGTGAGCAAACAGTGAAGGATTTTCAAAAACAATGGTATGAACCGTTGTCATTAATAGAATTAATTACAATGTATAGCTTTATATGTGGATAAAAAGTTTGTTTGTTTCATTAATGCTTGGAAAACTCCTAGAGAGCTTTACTTATTATTTATGTGGGATATGAAGATGATTATAATGATGTTATATTCAGCCTACTACCTTTTGGTCTTATTTGAGAGGACATTAATCATCATACATTAAAAAATTGTAATCACTAAGAGCCATTTTTACCAAATCTCTGACGAAAAACAAAAACAGAGAACATAAGGACGGAGAGGAAACATTATTTATGTGTTATGTGGGTATGACACATGACATGGGTCTAGATTACGTGGCAGTTACGGATTTGGGCTCTGATCTTTTCCCAAGTCTCTGGGCTATGCAACGATACCTACAGACAATTGTGCATGCAGATCTAAGAGTAGACCTAAGAGTAAGTGTTTTCTCACGCATGACAAACATGTGTTCCTACATTCACGTCCATACATTCACACATCAACACGTCTAGGCTATTGTGAGAACATTACTGCTTTCTGTCATATACTTTTTCACTAATCCCTCCAGCAACTGATTTAGGATTGAATTTCCATCAGCCGACCTGACGGCTGGTCATTCAACATGTGAAGTAAAGTTGACCCTGTATCAGCTACACTTGGCCTTGGGCTAATTTAATGGAATGTGTCACCAGCTTTACAAATCACTGGTGTGTAATAAGACTGACATTGGAATGCACATGCCCCCTGCTTTACAAGCTAATAGCACAAGAACGCACTCATAATACTAGAATAAGATGTGTGTTTTTGCATGTTATATTTGTTTCTGCATGTCACAGCAACAAAACAGAAAGCCAACAGGATCAGTAAGGCTAAATAAAACAAGACAGATCTGTCCAAACGTGGAAATTAATGTCTTGTTACCATAGTGACACTATACAAACCAACAGACAAAGAAATCTTCAGTGCCAACAGACTCTATTCAGCAAATAATACTTGCTGGTACACTAACAAAGTTGTACAAGCCTTAAATGTTTGTCTCTAGCAAAATAAAGGCATCACTGATGAATGAGTGACATAAAGCCTAAGTACACCTCAAACAATAGATACAGATGTCACCCTGCAGCTAACACAGTACTCTATGGTAGCCTGATGCAACACCTTTGATAAATGCATCCCTGTCAAAGCTACCAAGTATGCTATGGGCCTTATAGCTGCCAGACACAAGAGCTGAACAACATATGAAATCTAATATGACATACATTGTAAACTAGTATAAGGCTAAAGAGAGGGGTAGTCTGGTTAACAAGCTTCAAAATACTGTGCCGCCACTGAAATATGATGCTGGATGTCATGGCCCAAGCCAGAAATACTACAGCTTTCAGTGTTAGATAGATGAAGAAAGGAAAAAAAAAAAGGAAGATGGAAAAAGGTGAGAAAAAAAGCCTTCATACCTTTTGTAACAGCATAGCACAGCACATGAATATGAATTTGAGTTAGAATATTTGTTTTGACTATCGACGGCTAATAGATTAGGCACACTCGAAGTATTGATACACAATAATGCCATTTCCATTAGTGCAGATACTAATACTAAAATCAAGAAAACTAAGCAATAACACAATTAAATAACCAGACACAAAACTATAGGATATCCCATGTTAACAAGGCCAGGTATATCCTATTTCCTGTCTGGGTAAATGTTATAAAACAACACCCGCAGGCTCTGGAAGTTTGTCAGAAAATAACACCAACAATTGACTGCAATGTAAGCCATTAAAAATGATATTACATTTAAAGTGGATACATGAGCTAGGTTGTGAAATAATAGCCATCTCTTTTCTGAGATTGGACTCAGTAAAGAGGCAAGAAGACCATCGTGGGAATGTCTTGGAAAAACAACCGTCTTCCGGAAAAAAGGAAATCTTTTTGTCAGTGATTACAATTAAATTGAGATTGTACCACTAAGAACCCACAGGCTGCATCTAAAGAGTCTATCGTTGACTTTATTGTGAAATTGATGAACTTTTGACCCTTGAGGCAGATGGCAGGCCCCTGTGCTTCAGTGTCAAAGGCTAAGCCAGATGAGTTAAAGCCACTAATCAAACTTTCACTGTTATGATAATCTCATGAAACAAGAGTGAAGGTCAACTACCTTCATAGCTTCAAAGAAAGCTACATTTCATGCACTTCATTCCTCCAATAAAAACTCCTTAAACTATCTCCCCTTAAAACAGGATAAAGACTTTTTCATTTCAACATGATGTTATTCCATGTCACATTTTTTAAGAGCTGAAAAGAAAATTATTTAAAAAAAAAAAAAAAGAAAAAAAAAGAAAGGTCCACTGATGTAAGAGCAGAAGCAGTTGGTTGGGTGATTAAGTTCCTTACCTTGTTGTAGTAGTGGAGCTGGACAGCATGCCATTGGCCGTCACTGACCCCACCTGGGATGTAGGGAGACACAGTAGTCTTTGTCTCACCTAGATGACAGAAAAAGGTAGAAAGCAAGTAGAAAAGTGTGGTGGGAAAGAAGGGTGGACATTAGGAGTAGGGAACATATTGATAAAGGGTAGATGAGAGAAGTTGAGAGGGGAAAAGTGAAAAAAATTGCACAGGGAGTTTCGAGGTGAGAAAAAAAGCCATAGACAGCAAGAGAAAAGAGAAAAGAGCAGAAGTGAATTGTTAAAGTAATGTCATTTAACTTCGGTTTAACATCATTTCAAACAAGACATTTTTGCCTTTTCTGTGGTGAAGTCACACTTCAAGCAGCAACAATAAATGTTTCTTGATGATGCATGATGTGTTTCACTCAATGTACTTGTGGGATACAATGACTGCAATGCTGCAAGACCAGTGTGCTACCTGAGCCATAGACATTTTTACTTGAGCCAACATACTCCACAGGTTAGTGATACGTTACCATTAGGGCAAAATCTGTCTTTGATCATAAATCAGCTGCTGTTATTAGTAGTTGGTTTTGCAGTTATCAGTTGTTCTCAGGGAGAAGATTGTAATGCTCAATGGCAGCAGATTTGCTGAGATTTACTCTTGTTTCTTTAAGGCAGGAGCAGCGTGGGGGGGAATTTGTTGCTCTGGAAATAAATAAACTGCAATAGCAACACTGACAGGTCTGAGTCTTTGTATGTGATATATGAGAAAGAGTTAATAAATGATACGTGATTTCTTGGTATGAGAATCAGAAGATAGAGAGAGGGCGTTAGCTCTACCTAACTCTACTTCTGTAGAGTATTTACTGCACACTAATTTAAAAAATAAAACTTAAAGAGAAACACTGCAAACCAAACAAAGACTTTCCTCCCACCCCTCCCATTAACCATGAGTCACATTTCAAAGTATTTAGTCTGATGATTTGTGCATTAAACATCCAGTCATATTTCAGATCTAAAGCAGGGCACAAGGAGTTGGCTTGGGTCCCAAACAAGCTTCACCCAACATAATCATATTGAACCGGATTCCTCACTGTATGGTACCATGGGAAAGTAGACCGGCTCTGAAAACAACAATCATCAGTCCAACTAAGATGTGTTTGATCTGCAATCCAATAGTTACCAGCTTTAACAATGATTGTGGGTGTGTGTGTGGGTGTGTGTGTTTGATTGCACCTAAACTGTGAATATGTGCGGATGTCAGTATGCATGCACGCCTGCTTTGCTTTCTACTGACTGGGGGCTTTAACCAGGGTGTTTTCTAGCCACTAAAGTGTGTGTGCTTACATGCATATAAATAAACCTGTTCACACACCGGCACATTTGGATTTGTGCGTGTGCACATACAGAAAAACACACATTACTGTTCAATTTAAGTGCATGCCGATAAGATTTATTTATCCAGCTCTTTGTGATAGTAACTTTAGATAAAGTACACTTAGACCTGCAGAAATCTATTTACAATATCAGTGATATCACACATATACTAGGTCACAGACCTTTGCTAGTACACAAATACACAGTATGAACCTAACCTCCAGAGAAGGTGAGCTGAATTTGTTCGTCAATGATCTCCAGGGCAATGAAGTCATGTTTCTCATTGAATCTGCCGTTGTAGAGTAGCAGAGCGTTCCTCTCTCTGGTCGCAAACCTGCAGAGACAAATTACATTGCTTAGGGACTTTTTTTGGTTTGAGGAAAGCAAAAACAATAAATCAGTGCAATAAATCCAAAATTGAGAAACTATAAGGGTATCGGCTTCAGCTGGAGGGTGTAAGAGTGTGTTTCAGATTGACAAGAAACAAATATATAGATACACTTTCCTTTTTGCCGTATGAAGGATTCGTTTTCCTATTTCAGAGGCGACTTAAAATGGTGAACACCCAGATATGTGTCACCGAAAGGGTTGAGTGGCTTCCAACTGTTTACGCTCTGCTCTAGCTCAAGTTTCCTGGCACATTTCTAAGTACCTATCCAACTCAAACAGATCGGGACTAAAACTTTAAAGGCCTGGCAGATAGCTTTATGATGAAAGAACCGAGGAACTCTTGAGGAAAAAAAAAAGACTTGGACAGGAAAGATAGGACGTGTAAAGCAAGCGATCTGCACAAAGGAAACAGCTCATGTGGGAGGGGGAGAACAACCTGGTAAATGAGCCACTAGTTTTGCATGTGGGTTTTCAACAAGGGCGTAAAGTTCACGTGCGTAGCTGTTTGTGTCTGTGTGTGTTATGAGTGTAAGGTGAGGGCAGAGGAGTCAGCCGGCAGATGCCAGTGAGGCCAGCAGGGCAGGAAGTCAGGATGGCTGTAGCCAAACACTGATAAGGGAAACTCATCACACAGCCTTTCCTGTTTTCATCGTCCAAACCTTTCTCCCCAGCAGGCTGTCCATTAACTTGCATTATAATCTCTGCTAGTGCCATTATTCAACCTTTAAGCCTTCATTTTCCTCTAGCAGTTTGAGACTGCTTGCATGCGAGACTCACATAGCTGCACATTCAGGTGCAGTGTGTCTTCTTCATGTTCAGAGAAGTGAGCTGACACAAAGTAGAAAAGTGTCTACATGTCTTGGCAAGTCCCAATTGATACACTTTAGCTCCGTTCACCCGGTTGTGTTTAGTTGTGCGGCTCCTCACACTCCCTAAATTACTGTTTACTACACACACTTCTACATGTATCACAGACATGTAATGCTGCTGCTGTGCTGCAAATCCCAGGTGTGTGTAACAAAAAAAGGAAGACATATTTCCAGCCTAGGGTTTGCAAATACCAAAGTCTGTTGGTCATTTGAATATTTAATTCAAAGAAATTGTATGAGTTGAATTTCAAGGCAGATAAATTGAGGAGTGATACTCAGCATTTAATAGAGTTTGCAGAAATTTATTTTTGTTAGCTTTAAAAAAACAAAATCTAAACAAAAAAAATTGTCTATATCATCATTTAAGGAGTGTGTTATTTTGTTAGCATGTTCAGCTAACTAGATTAATAAATGCAGTGCTAGATTTAAAAAAAAGCACCGATCCTGCTTTGCTAGTACCTAAATGAGCCACTAACAGGGTTATGTTATAACAAAATAACAGGGTGAGACTATATTTACCCTAAATAAAAAATTAACATCTCTTCTTCATGTTTTCGACATATAACGTTATAGTCATGTGGTGAGGACACAGTTTTTATAGCTGTTGGCTTTAGCCACATACTTTTAACACAGAATTATGTATGTGGCCTAAAAGTACATATTTAGCAGCCTTTAGGAGACCTTCAAAAGATTATACCATTCAAACAAGTTAAAACTAAAGTTCCAGCATTAAAGTTTAGTCTCAGTGCTAAAAAAAAAAAAACACACAGCCATTTGGTCCATTCTAAACATTAACGTGTTTGACTAGCTTTAGTAAGCTAGGACTCATCTGATGAAATCTGCCAGTGACTTTTCATCAAAAGTCACCAACCAGACAAAAAGTGGTGTGTATATACACCTCTGTTCCCAAGCAGAGAACACTGCTTCCCACAGTACATTCACCACTACAAGCTTCATGTGCCAAGGTGTGGTTTGCAGCCTTTATCTTGAACTGGGATTCAGTTATTGGCAGTTATTGGTAATTAGTAAAGAAGTACTCACATAAAGGAGACGGTGAAGTGAAACCTCTGCCGTAGGCCCCTGAAGGTGACGAAGGACTGTCCAGGGAAGCTGCGGGTGGTCATCTCACAGTAGGGCTTCTCATACTCCCCTGGGGGACACTGGCACATGAAACCACCTGCCAGCCGGTTGACGCACTTACCGCCATTTTTACACACGCCAGGTACACATCGCCCTGATGATGCATTCAGCTCACAGTGTTCACCTATGAAAATAAAAAAAAATAGGAGGGTCTGACCTGCAGTGCATGAGTTATATGAACCGGAGTATCAACATAAACCAATTATTTCATTTTTCTTTTTGTTCGCTGACAATTACTGTAGGCCAGTTTCCACAAGATATTTCCTGGCTCCGACTTTTTGAGGAGCTAAAGTCCAGGACCCTTCCTTCGGGTAAAAGGCCCACAAGGAGCTGTAAACGTAGATAAACAGCAGGGCCCGTGCCCTGGAGATATGAAGCAACTTAGCCTCCACATATCAAAAGCATGGTCAGGTATTTGGCATTTACGTTCCCTAAAGTTCCTGTAAATGGGCCTGATTTTTACACCCTGTGTGGACGCTGTATGAGCACACAGGACTATTTCAATGATAAATTGCCTGTCACGGCACTTCCATCAATTTTTTTACCCTTAATTTCTTCTATGAGGCATGCGGTCCACCGTCCAGTGAAATATATACTTGACATCAGTTGATTGGAATCCAGTTGTTTTAACAAGATGCCATAGATTGTCAGTCAAGCATACTTACACAACTAACCTGTGCTTTCCCTCATTCTACAGGTAAAAAAAAAAAAAACTGCACTGGCATCATGTTGATGAAGGTCCTCTGAAAACAACTATTGAACGTTTGCCCATCTTGAGCTAAACATCAGGAACACTGACAAAGCCTTGTTCATAGGTCTTTTTAAGCAAAGAGGGTCACAGATAAAGAGGACTTAGGTGCATGAAAAGGGAGTGACTAGGTCAAAAGCATAAAAGGGAGTGGGCAGAAGAGAAAGAGGATTGCAGAAGATGAAAACACGGATGACACATTCCTTCATTAAGTCCAATCCACGGCTGAACTCGTACTGATATGTTGAAACGTGAAGATCAGATAAAAGCTGACCAGCTAAATCCTCCACAGTCACTTCAGCCTGTGTTTTATGAAGTTACAGAAAACATGCACTCAGTAATAAATACTCTGCATTCCACAGTTTTTTTTACAAGTTTGTCGCTGATTTATTTCTATTGTGCCTGTGCAGGGTTTACACAAGCATCGACTATTCGGTGGCAGAAAATAAATGTTTTATAAAGTTACCAGGCTAATCAGAAGACTATGTTCATTGGTTCATTAAGTAAGAAGTCTTCTGTGCCAGTGGCTGCTATGCTTTATTTTCTATGTTGACCCTGTCGTTTGTCCTTTACTTGTTAGCTTAAAAGATGCAGGTTGATATCAAATGTTCCTATCATATATCTTATTTAATTACAACGGTGAGCTTTGCCATGGAAAATTCCTCCTAAATGACTGTGTGGCTCTAGCTTTGTCCAAAATCAGCGACTTGGGCCCAGTTTCCTGACTCGGCTAATTTAAATTCCTTCACTAATACATCAGCAGACTTCATTCTGACTGTAATATAATTTGGGATAGGTGCCTCTGTGTTCCATGTAATGTTGTGAGTCCACTCGCTGTCCAGACAAGATCTCTCTAAGCGGGACACACAGGGGCCCCCCCAACACCATAGGCTGGAACCAGCTAATGGCTCTTCTCTCCTCAGCATAATCCTTTATTCTGAGGCGAAATTATAAGGATCCATTTCCCTGTAATGTTGGAAACCCAAGGAGGACAGATTGGCCCCCTCCTCACTGTCATCATTCTCATAATGACCCCTGATGGGCACTGACTTTGCGGAGTTGAACTGTGACCTTCAAAGGGGGGACACTGGAAAGGAGGTAAGGGAAATACGATGGGTGGGTGGAGAAGATGGACATGGAGAGCAGGGTAACAAGGCAAGAGAGGGCCAGTGAGTGACAAAGGCAGGCATAATCAGGTAATTACATCAGATAGGATAGAGGAAGAGAGGAAGGGGAAAGGTAGAGTGTTGGGAGACAGAGAGAAGAGGGATGAAGGCCATCGGGGGCCCTGTAGGCTCCATTAGTTAGAAACAGAGAAGCAGAGACAGGTATCAGATGTACAGGGGGAAATATTTCTGAAAAGGCATTTCAATAGGAATGATGAAAGCTTCAAAGTCTTCCCATAGCTTAACTTCCACGTCAGTGCCGTGCAGGTCTACCATAACTCACAGCTTCAAGGCAGAAGCTACTTTGATCTTTTTGATCTAAATCAGTGGAATAGACACGTTTGGGGGTACAGGTACATAATGGAGTTCTTATAATAATAATCAAAAAGTTCATTTTTAGATTTTACATTCCATGTTTCTTGCCAAAACAAATGCAATTTTTAATAAAATGTCTGCAATCCAATACTTTGAGTTTGCTTAAAACGAAATTGTTTAAGTCCATGTGTGCTACATTACACCACCTTTTAAAAGGAGTTAAGCTTTAGTTCTTGGCACTGAGGAATAATGTACATACACATAAAAACTTTACATTAAAAAGTCACAATGCATTTAGAAAAAATATATAATATATAATACATATAGGGCAGCCATAAACTATAGTTACCTTTCACGGTTTCTGACTATTTTGAATATTAAAGCAAATGTGTAATAAAAGCTACTGTGGTTTTGGTTAATGGTGATAAGAGATATTTGAGACTGATCTGGTTTAACCAGTATAGTCAGCAGCATTCTGCACCATCTCTGCCATTACAGCAATAAATCTTCTGTATTGTGTGTGTGTGTGTGTGTGTGTGTGTGTGTGTGTGTGTGTGTGTGTGTGTGTGTGTGTGTGTGTGTGTGTGTGTGTGTGTGTAGGTGGCTATACCTACAGCGTTACAAAGCATGCTTTCCCTTCCTGCGTTGGGGTCGACCTCAAGCTACAATAGGTGGTGAGAGCTTTTACAACTTGTCAGTGTGGTTTGGCAGTTTTGTATTAAAGTCATTAAAGCCATTGTCAGACACAATATGAAACCCTGTCCACACGTTGAATAGATTCATGTAGTTTCCTTTGGAGAAAGTTATTTTATGTGCTTTCTTTAGCACACAGTCTATTATCACATGTGTGTAATGTGTATTAGGGACCGAATAGTTTAGTTAAGGTGAAAAAGGTAGGGTTTCATTTATTTCAGATATTTAAAAATCTAACCAAACTGCATTAGTACATTTACATTTTCTTTACTGTGCAGCCAACTCACCTGTAAAATCCTCCAGGCAGTCACAGGTGTATCCGCCCTCTCGGCTGCGGCACCTGCCATTGTTTTTGCATGGGCCCGAGTAGCAGAGGTCGATCTCAGTCTCGCAGTAGTCCCCTGTGAAACCAACAGGGCAGCGACAGCGCAGCCCATTGATGGGGTGGATGGGCCGAAACAGAACCGTGTCGGAGGCGATGAAGGGAGGCGAGCTGTCGAACTTCAGCACTGATACACACTTCATGTAGTTTTCACAAGGCTCACGTAGACAGATGTTGTCATCAAACGGCAACACCTGGAGAAGAAATTTTAATCACAGTTATAGATTTGTTTTTTTGATTTTGTGCTTTTGTGCATCTGTGTGAAGTGCGTTACCTCCTGAGAGGATATCAGCCTGAGCAGAGTCCTGTTGAGGTAGATCTGTTCCTGCAGCTCCTCTGAGGGGAAGAATATCCCTTTACCAGGGGTGCCACCTGGTTGCAGCGCGGAAAAGGTTACGTTGAGGATGGAACCTTGTACGTCGGTGTCATTTTGGATGTTGAACACAAACACTGCTTCCCGTTTTGTGGAGAGTACAGCTGCCACCCCTTCAAGGAAGAGGCCGAGCAGGGGAGAGAGGAAGCGTTCCTGGGACATGTTCTCCAAGCGCACAGTTATGCTGTTGGTCAACATATCATCAGTGATGATGGTGACACGCAGTGTGCAGACAGCCACGACCCTATGGATGCCATCTGGAAGACAGAGAGAGCAGATATTTGACTGTAATTCAGATTTACTTTTTGCCGGCTCCAAAGTAACAACTGCGGGCAAGAAAACAAATTCAGTCAAGTGCACACTTTTGCATCATTTAGATAGATTTATATAAAAGTGCAAAGACAGCTATGTTTCCTGGCAAAGATCAAAGCCAATGTGTTCCTAGAAGTGAGGCCAGGTTTCAGCAAGGTGAATGCTTTCATATATCCGCGTCATATCAACAAAGTGGAGCAAGGTCATGTTTAGTTGAGGAATGTCATATCTAGTAAAAAACAAACTTGTGTGTTTCTAAAATTACAAGAAAGTAAATAAAAAGAGAGAAAGTTAAGACGTAATACAGAATTTTTTTAAGATTTATATATTGGGCCACATTGGTGAACTGTTTATTACATACGGTCATTGAGTTCTAATTCTAAACTTCTCCTAGGGCCCTGAAATTAATTTAACCAAACCTCTGTGAATGCAAAGAAACACTGCAACCTGTAGCCGTTTCGCCTGACTAAGCAGTTCATTTAACTAACAGTATATAGCTCTTTCATCTAAAGCGCTTTACATAAACCTTGTGGTTCAGTATCTTGCCCACGGAGATGTAGCCAGAAGAATCCGGGAGTAGAATCGCTGACCCTGTGATACGACTACTCTCCCAGCTGAGCTACAGCTCGATAAGTTACTTGAAAATTCTGTTTCTTAAATCCTCATCCACACACAATACATATGCTCAAATAGCGTTTAATAGCATCTGGGAATCTTGGTACAGCAGCTCCAGCGCTGGATGTTTCAAAATCTCATTAACTTTAATACTAAATATTTGCTATGTACAGTCTCAAGCTATATATGTCACAACCAATCAAATCTCTAATGCTCTCTCTACAGCCCAGATTAACAGCTTGACTTGTTTTACTGCGCAACACTTCTGCAGCTAGATTGAATTAGTTATAGTTGCCAGCCTGAGTGCATGCGGTCTGATTCAAGCACTGGCTGGGTGTAATTGGATCAGTGTAGGATTTCTGCGCCTGGGGAGGGCTTGGACTGGTACCTACTTCTAGCACAACTGTCACCTCTGCTGCCTATGGAGGAGAACAGAAGGCCATAGGCTACAGGCTGCAGAGGGCACAGAGTGCGTGAAATACGGCTGACAACAGGTGGTGAGGCCAGATGAAAGTCACAGGGGGGATAATTCTGTTGAAGGAGTAGGGAGATGGGTCAGATTGCATAGCTTTGCTGCAGAGTACTTCAGTGTGGTATGTCTGTATGTGTAGGTTGGTCTAGGGGTGAAACAGTCTTGGTGAGGTTTGAACACAGGTGCCCTGTCACTCTCAGACAAATATGAGGACCTTCAACTCCCCTCACACAAACAAGTGCACAGTCAATCAAAGCAGAGTGTGGACAGGCCGGCTGATCACACAAGCTCCAAGTTAACAACAAAAACCCCACCGGAGGTCAACTCCAACTGCAATAGTATGAATAACTAACAATGGGAAGCAACGTGAGGGTCAATTTGTTCACTGAAGCCAAAAAACGCCCAGTACATTTCAGCTAGGATGTAAATCAAGGTGCATGAGTAGTAGCAGCCCATAAAACAAAACTGCAGGAAAGTGACATTAAGCAGCAGCTGTAGTGCAACAGGCTGCTGTGACGTCAAGTTATAGAAGTGCTCAGTGCTAACAGATGGAGATCTGTAGCCCACTGTGTTTTCTGCACTCCACACCTGTCTCTCTCTCTCTCTCTCTGTCTAGGAACACAATGGTCTTCCATAGGCTCATAATGTAGCAAAGAAGCTATAGTGTACTCTACATTCAATGGGACAGTATTTGGGAAAATGATGGTTCATGCTTTTTCTCACACTGTCAGAGAAATATACACACACACACACACACACACACGCTCAATGCGGAGTCAAAACATTGCACCAGTTGTACATAGCCACATCAAATGAGTGTATAATGAAGTAGGTCCTGACGCAATCTGTTATCACTGGGCCTAACTAAACAGGATCAGCCTTTCCTTCACATATACACATTCTCGTTTCACGCCCAAACACATAAACTACAGACTGAAGGTGTGAACTTCCCACTTCACACAGCATTGCTCAGCCAAACACTTGGATTTGATATGCTGATTGACATGGACAGCAAATACTACACACAATCTGAGCTATTTGTGTCTAAACCAACTACAGAATTAACACTCTGATACAGTCAGCGCTCTGAGGATGATCAGCTTCCCAGAGCGGAACGTACTAGCATCGTTGGGACACTGATTGGCACAGATTGGGGGGAGAAATCGCAGTGTGAAACATCAAGAGAGTAATGACTACATAGAGTGGAGCAGTAGCCTTTAGCTGGATCTAAAAATGACAAAAACATCACACACATGGAAAACAAATATTAAAGTTTAAATTATGAGGCAGAAAATTAGTTTCCACTGAGGGAAGTTATTTCTGATACATCTGTAACTAACATGTGAGCAACACCAACAATTAATAAGATTTCATCAATCAGTCTTGAATATAGTTCTTTACAAGATGTTTGTTTTCCTTTTCTTTCCACTGGGGCATCCCAACCTACACTATTTATAGAGACCACCAGCTGCAAGCATGGAAACACACACACACACACACACACACACACACACACACGATGGGCTGAACTATGGAAAGGGTGTGTCACAGGCTGATGCCATGGAAAAAACATTCCTATGTGTATAAGTATGCCGTCACACAAACACACACACAAAATTTTATGGCTGACTGAAAGCGCTTTAATAGATGTGACTGCAAGTCAAATGACAAACCTCTATTATCAATCACCCATATATAACTATTATCATATCTCTAAATTGGTTAGATTTGTATCTGAATAAATAGATTTAGCGTTTTAGACACATTAAAGAGAATCTGTGTGGCTTGTATCATTTGCAGTTTAGGTGAATTCAGTATCGACAAAGCAAAAGAAGATAAATCAACAGGCATGAATTTAAAGTCCTGCCGCATAGAGCTGCGGTTATAAAAGTTGTTACTGAGCTGCGAAAGCAGGCTGCACCCATGACATGCTGGTGTTTGTGTAGGAGGACAAATGACCACGCACACTAATGCATCGACACATGCATACACAAAAAAAGTTTGTAAAAAATCTGTCATATGTAATCAACTGTCCATTTGCTTCCCTGATCACAATGCTCACACATTATCTCCATTTACAGTGGTAACAACAGTGTCGTGAAATTTTACCACATATTATATATCTGAGGGCATTTTTGTACATAATAGCATCATTACGGATATATTAATCTACATGTCTGGAGAGTCAACAACAACTAACTGTTTTATTTACAGTGATTTCTTTTAGTAATAAATTTGCCTACACACACCTTCAACTCTGGTGGCCAACCCCCTCCCCAGCAGCACAGTGTTAAATCAACAACAGTGTTTAGTCAGTCATTGAAAGGGGGGGGGGGCACCCAAGAGTAAAACACCCGAGAACAAACAAGACATATGTAGGTCTGACAGGGTTCAGAGAGGTGACGAACCCACCAGCGAGAGACAATTTACCCCACCCATCCTTCCATGTAAGGTAAAATAGGTTATTGTTTTCACTTGTTTCACAGATGCTAGATTTTATTCTGCATGTGTAAATAAATAAATAAATAAAAACACTATTTCTCAACTAACTTTTAACTTTCTTCGTTAAGATAACGCTTAGCTGATATTTATCATGAATAGAGAGACTAGAGAGGTCTGAATATGTTATAACTTCCAGCCTGCCATTAACATCAGGACGTTTTTTAAAAAAATTTTCACCCTGTAACTTTCTTCCTCTTTTCCTCTTCTCTCTACCTCCAATTTAGAAGACAAATTCAAATATTTGAATCAATACAAAGGCTGTAACCTGAGCGGCTTCTAGCCAACCACTGAGCAGACATTCAACTGTCAGCTCCTCCTCACTGGAGGCACCTGAACAACCTCTGGCCTATCAAAGGGGGAAAACAATACTTGTGAGCAAAAGCAAGTGATCAAACACACAAACACACACTCTATTTCTCTCTTTGAGAAGCGCAATCTGGCACCATTTGTCCTCTTTCCATTATTTTAATTTGTTTTTCACTTCAGAATATTATTAGAGTGATTAAAAGCTTTGCCCAAAACAACAAGTTTCCCTTTAATTATGACTCCAACTGTTCTGTTCACAGTCCAACAAGATGTCAGGGCTCATCTCCCTTTCTCTCTTTGTCTCTCTCATGGCAACCAGTGCCAACATCAGATCGCATATCAGCAGCCTGCAGACACGCTGACAGACATCCTGTACACTGAAACAGAGGGAAATAAGCCCCCCCACCACCACACACACACACACACATAAAATATCACACTTAAGTTAACTCAATCAAAGCACCATCAATCAAAATAAACATAAAGCCAGCGCTGCAGGAATAAAAGATGGACGAAAAAAATGTGAGGAAGAATTTTGCTGAAGAGAAGATTACAACAGAAAATAGTCAAAGTTTGAGCACTTGTGGGTTAAATGTCTGATTATGGATAACTAAACCCATAAGGCATAATAAACTTTCCTGTTCACAAACTTTTTGAAAGCTGCAAAATTATTCACAACCTCTCACTGCAATTATGTGAGCAAAGTGTTTCAAGGTAACGCCAAACTGGAAAGAAAGCAATTTAAACAGTTTGTCAAGTGGATTAGTCCTAATTACTGACAACACAGACATGACTGAAAGCTCAAATTTAATAACAGGACATTGTTTAATGTCGCCTGACACATTTAGTGAACATTTTCTGCCTTTTTTTTTTTAATAGTCTCAGTTTGACATCTTGGGAATTGTGATGACTGGAATCATGCTGAGACTTAAATGGGAAGATCGATACCATTCATGAGTCTGTGCGGTAAACTTGAAGCCTGACTTCTAAGATAGCAAATATGATAGAGATTAAAAAATACGTTTTTCTTTGGGGTTCTGCCTGCCTATTATATTCAAATTACTTAAAACAAAAACACAATGTGAGGATGCAGGGTAATGCTTTAATGTGTACTGTGAGAGGGAAGGCAGGAGATTCATGTGACTGCCCAGACACATGGACAGGAATGGAGATGTCAGATATAATAGCAGAGTTATTGTTGGTAATGTGACATGATGAATTAGAGAAGTTAGAGACCATTGTCCATTTTAAATCCACTCTATTAAAAATATGATCCTAGCTTCCAACAACAACAGAATGGTGATCACCTTATGTGTATTAGTCCCAAAATCGGGTCTGTTCATCACAATTTGACAAAAGCCAGAGGATTCGACCAAAGAAAACATTAAAATCCAAACTGGCAAAAACGGCTTAATATGATGCCAGTGCAGCAACCTTTGAAACACTTGCTGGACCAAAGGAAGGGTGTGTCCTAATTCCATTGCTATTATTTGACAGTCTCTGGCAAAGAGGTGGACAGGAAACATGGGAGAGAAACGGGGCATGACATGCCGCAAAGGTCCCCAGCCAGACCTGAACATAAGATGCGCCGCCAACTAAGCACGAACTGTAACTATTTGGATACTAGGGCCCTCAAGCTGGAGGTAAAAATTAATCAGTCATTAAAAGTAGCCTCGTACTCCACCAGGCTATAAGGTGAGCTGCCGGCACCGTTTCACATCTTCACAGTATCTGTTATGTGTTGGGAGCTTTAACCATTAGTGATAAAAAAAGCAAACACAGGTTAACTTAGAGTAAAATATTAACCACAGGAATGTTAGAGGCAGCAGGCCAAAAGCTGTACACTACACTAGAGGTTATGATGTTTAAGAACTAAATTTAAAAGCTCAGTCTCCTGCAATATTTATTTTAGAATACATCAAAGAGGTGCAACTCCGACAATATGACTATAATTTGTAAAGAAAAAAGTTGAAACTTTAGGTTGTTGCACAAGTAAAATCCAAGCCAAGAAACTTCTCTATCACCTCAATCACAGCTTTACACAAGAACCACCAGAGCTACAATTTCACTCCACAACCTCTGTCAGCTTGCACTCAGTACAGAGAGCTTTTACTGCATCTGCTCTCACTCATCTGCTGGTGTGTGTGTGTGTGTGTGTGTGTGTGTGTGTGTGTGTGTGTGTGTGTGTGTGTGTGTGTGTGTGTGTGTGTGTGTGTGTGTGTGTGTGTGTGTGTGTCTGTGTGTGTCTGTGTGTATGCTTATATCTGAAAACACTTGGTGAAAGCTGCTCTCATCTCCTTCCACAAGCTGTCGGCCATATTTTTCTCAGGCATGTCCAGTGGAGGCTTTGAACGCTCACAGAGACACACAGAGATAAACCTGATGGACATGACAAGACTGCTGGGCTCTTTGATAGGTGGTGAAGCCTTGGAAAAGGGAGGGAAGCTATGGACAAAGAGGCAGCAAAAGGATGGAAGAATTATATATTCTTTAAGCGATTCCATATGAAGCAGGAGTAAGGTGGGGGAATGAAAATAGCAATAAAGAATTGGAGGGACACTGTCTGTGTGTGTGTAGGTGTGTGAATTTGTGTGTGTGAGGTCGAAACATACATGTCTGTCTTCTAATGCAGGATGTCAATTAACTATTGTGGTAAAGGCATAATTTGCGTGTCCATTTGTGACCATAGATCAACAACCCTACACTCAGACATACACGTAAACACACCGCTGCTGCAACCTAATTTCACCACAGCACATGCAAACAGGCCTCTTTCTTCTTCTTCAACACTTCATCGTTCTCTCACTGCTTTGGCCACACTAGTGGGATTAATCCCTCTGTGTTTCTCGTTCCCTGTTTGAGCTTTCATACAGGGAAAAGTGGCAGCAGGCACACAAAAGACTTCATTCACCCCCAGGAGTGAGCAGAGAAGGAGGGGAGGTAAGGTCTGAGTGATTGGCGGAGGAGTGGGTGTGTGCTGTGGTTGTCAGAAGGATAATGTCCAAACTACAACCAAAGAACAGGTGGGGTTACAGACAGACAAACTGACTGATCCAGGACCAGTGATGGAACCATTAGTAGGAACAGGTGGGACAGCAGCACACTGTTGTAGACCAAAATGGAATCAGATGCTTCAGGTTACCTCAAGAAAATCACAAACCATCATTGTACAGAAATTATTTCTTTTCAAATAACTCTATGAGCCATTTCTGTACCTATAGATGCTAATTAGCTTTCTGTTCTGCACACTTAAACTATCCACAAGTGTTTTTAAATGAATCTGAGATGAGAAATAAAGCATTTTCATACAGTCTGGCAGTGTCAAGAGGTGGTGAATGGTGTTTAAACCAGTTGCCACATTGGTTTTGCTTTTCAGGGGCAGTTCTCTCTCTCGTCTTGCAGATTTCTTTGCATAAACATAGTTCTATGAGGCATGTTGTGTTGTCTTTGAATATGCCTAACAAGATAAGTGTTCCATTATTAAAGACAATCTTATCATGGCAAGGTCAGATTCCAATTTGGACTCCTGAGGCCATGTTCAGACAGACAAAATCCAGCCCAATGAGATGATGACCAATGTCAATGGTAAAGCTTACTGCTCAACCCTGTCCCACTGTCTCACCAGTATCTGATGTGTTTGAATCCATGTCCACTTCTAAAGCTTTATCTTGTCGAAGTGCAATACACATGTAAAACATGGTTGGTGTAGACAGAGAGCAGGAACCCAATGGGACATCACAGTTTGACATTTTTTGCTTGGAACATGAGGGACTTGAGCAGATTGTGCCACTGTATTAACTTCTCCTCCATCTCCACCTTTAGGCAGAATGGACTCCCACAAGTGCCCTTACTGGCTGTACTTAAGCAGAGCACTAAGGGGCACCAGTCCAAGAACTGGCCGGGGTAGAATATCTACGTCCCATTTAGGATCCCTGGGAGAGAGAAGGGAAAAGAGAAAAGAATAGAGGCACTGTTCCTGCCAAAACAATACTAAGCAAGCCCGGATGAGGAGGCCAGACAATGCAAAATCAGCCCAAATAAACGCTTGTCTTGTTAAAGTGCCTGAGGGTTGACTGATAGTAGTGCACTTGGTAGTTCATCGCCCGTTTGTCTCTTGCCAAAAAAGGTAATTAATAACGTAGGCACTAGTGAGTCCTTGACCGAAACAGTGCAGATGTGGACATTAGATTGAAAGCAGAGTTGGAGGTTTTGTTGTAAAGAAGGTCTCTGATGATACAATAAACGGTTAATAGTGTAAATCACAATCTGGGGTTTAACACATCTAAAATGGGAAGATAGAAAGTAAAAGAAAGAGGAACATTGGGGAAAACTAGATTAAGCTACCCAACCAGATTAAATCAAATAGAAATAAATACTTTGCGTAGATTAGGTCCATGACATAACTAACTAATTTTGTCTTTCTTACATAAACTTGTAAAAAGAAAAAAACAAAAAAACTTTTCAGCATAGAACAGCAGTTGGGTTTCATAACATCAAGTCCAGGGAAAGCACAAAAATAACAGCTCACCATCAAACACCATTAGCTCATTGAATGTAGAGGCAATCAGAAGAACTATCGAATAGCTTTCATTGCACAGCTCTGTTTTTATAATTGATTTTAAAGGACTGTTAAATCCATTCAGCTGTTCCACTGGAGCACTCTGGGATCTCAGTCTCTTAGCTGTGTAAGCTCTCTCTCTCTCCCATGTCTGTCTGTCTCTCCTGAGCCGGCTAATTGAGTTAAAGCCCTCCACTTCCTCTTATTAAAGGTTCAAAAGTTGCACCTTCCAGGTGTTTTCTGGTTCTGTTTTTATCGGCTTACATTATAGCCAAAAAAAAACAAAAACCCAAACTTTTAGGCAATTATGTAGGCTAAGTTTTACGCCCCACAGTTAGAAGGTAAATTGACCTGAAAGAAAAATGATCTAGGAGCATGTTCTTTAGCTCAACATCTGAGACAGGGTTTGTAATTCAACCATTCATTTTAATTCATCATTGACTCTCTTAAAGAGCAAGTGATAAAAATGTCACTGTTTTCCTCATAAGACAATTAGCATTATTTGTTCCTAGTGTTATCTGTAAAATAATAACTAAAGACATTATTTATTTACGTGTCATTTTTTTAAAATGAAAATTAAGAAACACAAGTAAATGACGACAAATATATGTTGAATGAGTTTAACAGACACTAAGAACCAAAACATTTGATAACTATTGCAAATCAAGTGACCAAGTGAACCACAGAACAAAGCTGAATGTGGCGCAGGAAGGTAGAGCGGTTGTTCACCAATCTCACAGTTGTTGGTTCAATCCCGGCTCCTCTGGTCACAAACAAGTCATCAAAAATAAGCAAGAGCATCAAAGCCATCAAGTATTACAAAGAAATGTGTGTGACAGACTCCTAGCAATGTACTAATAACACATGTACTGCCTTATTATTTCCAGCTACTCGTACAGAATAATATGGGCATAGACACATAGAAAATGTGTTAAAACTAAAAAAAAAATCCACTTACACACACACACACACACACACACACACTTAAATGCACACACTGCTCCTCCTTCTGCTTAAACTTGCTCTCTCTAGCATAGATTCCATTCGATAAGCTAACAGCGGACAAATAGTTGGTTTATTGGGGGTGCACACCGATCAAAAGCGTCCGCACAGGTCGGCCTGCACTGCTCTCTTAAGAGCTACCCAGCCATGAATGGTCTAATAGGGCCCAAGTATCCATTACACTGACTGCAGAACCTGTCTTTCTCTCCGTGTCTGTCATTAGTCGGCTGCCTCTGCTTACGCTGCATGTTGTTCACACATTTCTAATTTTGTCATTGCTTTCTACTACAGACATTTTTATTGTAAAATATATTTTTTTAATAAATTTAAGCTTTTTTGAAAGCACAAAATCCAATTAAAATGCATATGAAGTAAAAAAAAAAAAAGAAAAGAAAAGAAATAATAGCAATAATTTAAATTACACTGAATTTGTATTTTTTTGAAAATTCCTGACTTTCTTTTTCGTTCAATCTAATTCCAACTCTCTCTACTTTTCTTCAAGCTCCTTCTCTCAGAGGTGGTGTCAGGTTTCAGTTATTGTTGGTGCTGGTTACTGATAAATAGGGTGCCTAGTTACCAGCCAATGCATGATTGGCTCTTTTCAACAAAGCAGGGTAAAAAAAAGGGGGGGAGGCTGGTGTAGTGTGTGTATGTGTGCGTGTGTGTTGGGGGGGTCACCCTGGGAAACGATGAGAAAATTTAAATAGTTGGCCAAATCTTCAAGACATTTGTGTGTGTGTGTTCAAGTGTGGGTGCATGTGAATGTGCAGCCATTTTCATTGTCACTGCAAGGACAAAGCCTCGGAGACACTGACCCCACCGACACTAGCTGAATGCCCGCTGTAGACCCCCATCAGGCCTCTATCTCCGCTGGCATTAAAGCAGCACTCTGCCAAACACGGTCTTTACAAATGGCTTCCAAAGACACATCATATCATGTTCCTTCAGCTAAACATCAGCAATAATATGCACTGTAAATAAAATGTATGTATAAATATTTTTGAAATAATAATTAGTAGCATAATGATACTTAAAGCTGTGCTCTGAACAATTACTTATCTGTTTTTTGCTTCACTCTTCTATTCATCCTACACTAGGTATCAAGGTATTTATATGCAAGTAAATAAAACTATTGTAATGTTTACCTACATCTTGTATTTGTTTCAGTATTCTTACATATTTCATGGTTCCCTTGTTCAAACACTTAACTTGACTTTTTTGATCCACCGGCAAGTGATAGGTGAACTAGTTATAAGTTTGGCCGCTGAATGAGAAGAATACCTGCCATTTCTCACCTTATGGGTTTTACTGGGTATGAACTGATGCAGGAAATTGAATGAATCAAACAATAAACAATAATGTAACTATAGTTGTTAGTTTTCATTTTTAATTACACATGCTATAACTCCCCACATGCCTGAGCCTCTACTCTCATGTGGAGGATTCAAGGCCTGGAGGCTTGCATTCAGACTTTCTGTCAACTTCAGGAAGTCTAGAGAAACTCTATAAATTGTTAATGTATTAGCTGGAACTCCCAGGCTCGCGGAAGAAGAGTAAGCTAGCAATTATCAGACGACAGCACTGCAAATGCTGAGCAGGCACATTTAACATTAAAGGCTTGTAAGTAGCCTTCAAACATGTGTGGCATGTATTTCTAGATTCAATGTTTAGGGGAAGCACACAGAGAAGCACAGCCGTTAAAACACAGCATTGCCTTTAAAACAATAATGTACAAGTCCCCAACTCCAGATCTTCTTAGAGAATTATTAAGTTACATTTTTACAGTATCAAATAATCTGTTAATAATCAACAATTTGACTTACCCAGATATAAACTAAACAAGATATAAATATAAACAAATCTGCTCAATTTCCGTGCACGATCAGCACGCACAGGAGGAACTTGTAATAAAATTTTACATTTGGTAAACAGTGTTTTGTTTACAGCACATAAGAGCAGTGCAACTAAAAAGAAAAAGGTTCAATCACTCGACTACAGCGGCAGTTGAGTGCTACAAACATCAACAACCCCACTCGATGGCTTTTAATCCTCCAAATGATTGGAAATGGGCTTTAGGCTCATTCTCAACATTTGTGGGAAATTTTAAAAGCTGTGCTACCTGTATAACTACTGGGCATGTAATAGGCTGTGACTGGGCTACTCTGTGTCAGTGAAACTTTGTATAGAGCCGCTGTAATTTTTAGTGGCAAACTAACATTACATAAAGGAGAGTATGCAGGGTATTTATAGTTGTAACTTCTATGCATGTATAGTTTTTAGATTCTGATAGCAAGAATGCATCCTGAATGATTTCCCTGACACACATGATGAACATGTGTGGTATGTCAGCTGTTTGTACACAGTTGGCCAGTTGGTCTTAGAGCCAAACGTTTGCTCCATCAAAGAGTCATTCATAAAACTATTCAGTCATTAAATAAGTCAGCCAGGCAGCCAGCGAAGCAGTCAAATTCATTGATTCATTCATGCAGTCCGCTGGTTAGCCACCAAGCAAACCAGCCAGCAGATTGAAAACGTGTTGACACAGACGCAGATATCCGAGTGCTGTTTGGCTTCAGCCAGGATCACAGCCCACCTGGAGCTGCTGGCTGCCAGCTGACCTCTTGATGTTTCAATCCTTCCTTGGCTCTGTGCCACCACTAGTTCAGCCTGGACAAGCCACAACCTAAATAACTCTCTCTCCTGTCTTTTATTTGGATTTCAAAAAGTAGTGAAAGAATGTGTTTAGGAAGTTGAAGTGCATTTTACAAGGACTGTTTGTTCTCCGCAATAGTTCTTTGTTTGTTGGTTTACAGGTCCTTAATTTTACCGATTCAGGCTTCGTCATGTTAATCCAAAGGAAACCTGGAGTCTATCGTCATTGTGTGAGTGTGAGAGAGAAACAGAAAACCTTAGTACATCAGCTAAAATAGCCCTGCTAAGATCTTACCAACAGAGCAAGTACAATCTGATTTTTCTGTGGAAGCAGAGGTAGCGGTTCAGTACGAAGAAAACAGTGTTGTAACAAAGCGGTACGGTTGAGCGGAGGGGAATAATTCCCTCTCACCAGGAGATTCTTTGAAGTCAGAAAAAAAGAATGTGAGGGTAAAAAAAAAAAAAAAATGCCCCCACCACTTTCTTCTATCCTCTCCTCTTGCCTCCTTCCCTCCCCTTTATTTCTCACTTTACCTAATTTCACTCCCTTCCTCTGAGAACTCATCGGTTTCCTTTATCACACAACTTCTATCCCCTCATTTCTTTCTGCTTCTCCTCTGGTTTATAACCTTCTTCTCTCCATTTTCTTCTCCTTCTCTTCAGAGGGTCACTTAAATGTCACTATACTGTGTTGGGTGACATGGCCGACAAGAATGGTGTGTGATAATGAGTCAGCTTCAGAAAGAAAAGGTGGGAGGCAGTAACACATATTAGTTTCTTTCAGGTTTTTCTAGAATATCTCCCTATACCTCTGTGAATTTCAACTTGAACATTAGATAATAAAGCTTCCTAAACAAATACATTTGATAATAGTCTGTTATAGAAGTGTTGATGAGCCTCGGTCCTCATTTTTTTGTAAATGATCAGAAAGTATATTGCAGACAGCGTGTATGAGGCCATTTCATATGGCTGAACAAAGACGTTTTACACCTGCAGCAAAGTTTAAAAATCACCTTGCCTGACCTGCCTTTTCCCAGAAATAGTTAAATATGTATAAAATAGAAGGCTTGTGTGCGAATCTGTTACTTGATGAAGTACACTGAAGACGGACTCAAGTATAGTGATACAACTCAAACAATCCTGATTCAGTCAAGTTAGTTTTACACTTTGGTTTGTGCATCAAGCTGCCAATTACTGTAATAAGCTCTAGCAGGTGATCATAAATACCAAATTAGTCCTTGAATTATTAAGGACAATGCAAAGAAAATTTTGATGTGTAACTAACAGTGAAATAATCAGTTGTCAATCAACAAAAAAATTAAACAATTTAAGTCAAGTGAGTAATTCATTTGGCAGAAATGCTAAAAATATACATGTTCCAACTTAAAGATGGAAATGTTCTTTGACATTTTAGAGACAAAACAATGAATTAGTTACGAAAATAAATCAGATGATTAACTGATCATGGAGACATCATTAGTTGCCGCCCTATATTAAACAAAAAGTGAAAGAAAAAAAAAAGCTAGAGTGAACTCTGTAACTTGGGTAACTACAGCATTGGTCTTATTGGTGGGTGGACATAAGCTTGACACTATTTCGTCATAGTTTTTATCATGGGTGGTCCCGTGGTCCTCCCCAGGCTTGACAAATTGACAGTATTCCTCACTGAATTTAAAGTAGCAATTACTGTCAACAGATAGTATAACTAATAACAGCATCTCTAGCTTTTTATCGAACTCTGCCACAGCAAGATTTAAAACATCCTACCAATCTGCGAATTCCATACTACACAGCAAAAAAAAGACATTTTTATCAACTTTATCATGTTATCAACTATATACTGTATATAATTAACTAGTTGTGACTTTCTTTTTTGATATAATTTGTCTGTTGATTCTTCTGAAGGCTAAGACACTGCTAATAAACTAATGGCCGCATCGATTGTTTAAGCATCTTCAGAATTACAGGAGCTTCATTATTTGACTGGATTCTTTCCTTCTTTGTCTCCCTCTTCATCCTGCTATTCACTCACCTCATCCCTCAGCTCATAAAAAGGGGGATTTATTAGGGTGGGGAAACAGTAAATTTTAACTTCAGCTCAGCCTGCAGGGACACGCCCCAACATCAGACAGATGTTCAGTCAGCCCCCAAAGAGACAAATTTTAAGTACTCCCACAAATTACTGTCTTCAACTCAATCAATCACAAATACAGAACATTTCTGTGCTCAAAAAAGAAAGTTTTTTGAAGTTTGGTGGTCATGTTATGACACGCTGCAATGCTTTCAAGAAGAGCAGGAAAGGGAGGAGGATCAGGGTCACTGTAATAAGATTAAGGACGACAAGCTGTACTGGCTGTGTGTGTGCGTGTGTGTGTGCGTGTGTGTGTGTGTGTGTGTGTGCAAGAGAGAGATAGAGAGAGAGTGCGAGAGAGAGAGACAGGGAGAACAAGAGACCAAAGAAGGATATGAAGTTCTTTCTACAGGACAATTTCTAAATTTAATGTATATATTTTTTTATGTGCATTTGAAGACCTTTTGCCACAAGTTCAAGACACTGCATGTAGGTACACAAGCATGATTGGACATGCACACACACTTATAGGATGCTCTTGGTCAAATTATGAAGATGTTTTCTGGTTTTGCTTGCAGGTGAAGTCATACCGGTGGTGAAGGCTGGAATGTGGAAACTATTAAGTAGGAAGAGAAGTCTGTGAAAGACATCCAAAACATGTCTCTTATTAAGACACAAACAAGTGTGTGTGTGTGTGTGTGTGTGTGTGTGTGTGTGTGTGTGTGTGTGTGTGTGTGTGTGTGTGTGTGTGTGTGTTCTCTCTTGATCCTGCATTTGTGTCAGTTAACCAAATGTGGTTTAAGGCAGGTGGGAGGTTTCCAGAGAAAAAAAAGAAGAGGGAATGATTCTGCCTTTGAGTAGTTGTAGAGATGAGTGTTTGTGTGCCAGGTTGTGCACTGGCAGACTGCCGTGCTCTGCAATCTCACCGTCTTCCGATTCAGAAAATTATGCTACACCTTTAATATGTAAAGAGGTGCACGAAAATAGTGGAATAACCCAGCTACCAACGGATAACATACTATTGTCATCCACAGAGCTGCTAACATCACTAAACTTGAGCATTATCTATTTCCTGCAAAACGCTGTATAATTCTCCTCTCCATATTAGTCAATAATGTTTCACAAAAATGTGTGGATTACAGACTTCACAAGACACTGTGTATGGAACAGCCACAGAGGAGGAGAAACACAATGATGCAGAATAAATTGTGTAAAAAACAAAGAGTAGTGGTGTGTGAAAGCAGCTTCACTTACGCAATGGCAGAGGTATGTCAGCGTGTGCTGGCTGCCCACGGCTGCTATCATCACTTTAGTAATAATAGACCATTTCCACTTTGTTATCCTTGCAGTCTCTAGACCTCGGGCAGCCATGGCTCAGTGGGTAAGGCAGTCGTCCACGGATCACACCTGTGGACCGTGGCTCAATCCCCGGTCCCGGCCATATGTCGAAGTGTCTCTGGGCAAGACACTGAACCCCTAACAGCCCATTCCCCTCCCCAGCTGTGCAGTGCCGGTCCAGTGTTGCCAGAAAATGATCCACTGTGGCGACACTGAACTCTCGGGATAAGCCAAAAGGACCAAAAAATTTGTTTTTTAAATAAATAAATCCTTGCAGTCTCTGGACCTCAATCACTGAGTGAATGCTAAGCACAGGTATGGATACGAATACAAGGCTCATAGTGAGTATGTGAGTGTAAATGTGGCAAATGGTGATCACCCCAGCTCTAAACCAACTTCCCCCTGAAGCAAAACCACAGCAACAAACCACAGCTTTCCACTCCTATATTAAAGATACTGTAAAACAAGACCCAAAGGCCTTGACTCACACCACAATAGTCTGTCCTTAGTAGATTCAGGGGAACAGATAAGCCATAAACACAGTATTGCACAGTATTTTGGAATGTTTAGGGCGACTGAAACAGACTGCATGCGCTGAGGCTGCACCAAGTGTGCAGCCAAGGGTTCCACACTGTCCCAAGCAGTAACCACTGAGTACCTGCAAATCCAGCCCCATGTAATCACAAACAATAAGGATCCATTGAATAGAATAACAGAGAAAGTTGAGAATTTGGATTCCTTAATTAATTGGAAATAAACAAAACCAAACTATATGATCATGTTACCTTAGTGAACATTTATTTATTATAAACTTCAAAACACCAAAAAGAGAAAATTTATTCAAATTGAATCATCAATTTTACAAACAACATCTGTGCTAACAAGAACTCAACCAACACTGAACCCTGTAATCAAATGTCTCCATTAAAATGCCTTGTCCTGTGAGCCCATTATACCCCGTGTGACTCCTAACAAGTAAAGACAATCGCTTCACACCTCTAACACAGATACTGACTGTCAGGAAGCTAATCAGCATTTAAAGACAGAACAGTAACAGTAAGGGAACTGTCTCTTAATAAAAAAGTAAAGTGAATGACAAAAGGACTGTGTACAGGAAGATGAAATGCAAATGAAGACCTGGCTCTTTAATGTCAACTCTGTGAACTTTTGTTTGTCTGAACCGTGGGTGTGGTCAGCTCAAACTGAAACATGAATGCTCCACCTGTCTCGCCTTCACTTCACAGTTTATTTAAAGAAGGAGCCTGTGAATCATTGTTTTAGTGTGTAAATTATTATTTTGGTTGAACCATTAATTGTTTTTGTAATGTGTAATTCATGAGTACAGTAATGCCATCACACACACAAGAGAATGACAATAACAACATATCTGACAATCATGAGGCTGTTTATAATTAAAACTGGAAATGTCTAATGATCAATATCTGAGCTTTGTATTTTATATTTACGTTTACATGGGCAAATAGCACTGAGGAGAGTGGGCAGTTGACACTGCACACCACTAAACTTACATTCTACACATCAGGCATCACAATACAAACACCTGTGATAATTCTGGAGTGCATTGTAAGAATAGGTGGTTCTAATGTTTTGGCCACTTCATTATTTTTAATT
This sequence comes from Channa argus, assembly GCF_033026475.1. Lineage (NCBI taxonomy): Eukaryota > Metazoa > Chordata > Actinopteri > Anabantiformes > Channidae > Channa > Channa argus. Next base: position 12,778,486 of record NC_090217.1, on the reverse strand, counting down.
AGGGTGGCAAAACCTTAGAACCACGTCTTCTTATAATGCACTCCAGTACGACTCCACTACCCACTTTGACCTCAATGACAAACTAACAGTAGAATTATCACCTTTGAGACAGTTTCATCCTAAAAACTGAGAAATTAAATGCTTATAAAAGTAGAATTCATGGCAGAGCTGCTGTATTAAACTGCATTAAATTGCACAGGTGGTTATAATGTTATGTCTGATCTGTGCACATAAACTAAGTATTGGTGATTAATAGGAATTAGGATAATAAGTGGTAATAAGTTTTAAATCATCTGCTAATGTAGAAGGCGGCATAATTTCCCACGTATGTCTTGTTGTTACCCTGCCTTAAAAAATACATTGTCCCCAATCATTTACTCTCCTGGCAGTTGCATGCAGAGCATGTAAGCAAACAGCTTTTTAAAAGTAGTACTAGTCTATATCAGATGCCAGAAGGAGCCTATGTCTTTCCTCATTTCTCAAGAATGACTGACATTATCCATGAAACCAGCAAGGTAAGAGAGTGACAGTGGAGATGACCCTGCAGTTAAGTGGAGGTTTACTCAGATAAGACCACTGTTGTGAGTCACTGAACTCTCAGCTGCTACACTCTAGACCCCCTTTGTCTGTTTGACCTCCCAGGAGCCAGAGTTGAAATAACCATAATCAGAGGCCATGGCCCCCTGAGCCTCCACTGACTCATCAAGCAATTTTTCGGGCTGACAGAAAGCAGACATGAAACAAAGCTATCGTTGCCTGATACCTGTGTCTTAAGTGTGACTCGACTATCCTGCAACAGCAACGTCACTCTTTCCACAACGTAATAGAGAATGTGACCAGTCCCTGCAACTTATCTCTTTAACAAAACTACTTCTGCCGGCCTCCTCATTATAGCACTAATAGACAAGAGCAGTTCAGCTACAAACATTAAAGCTCTATAATGAGTCCATTAAGAACTAGTGGTTATTGACAATCCTCATGGAAATTGATTCAGACAGTGTTTTAGAAATTCCTGAGAATGCTCAACAGCCTCCTCAGGGCAGGGTTAGAAACTGGCAAATGGCCTTGACTAATGCACTAGTACAAGTAGAAGTGCTGGTAAACATTTCTTATAGTGCATCAGTGCTGACACTTGGAGTATAAGAAACTGAAAAGAAAAAAAAAAAAAATTGGAGAAGTCAAGTGGAAGTCACTGCCATCACAGAGTTTACTTCCAGTCAGAAAATGTCCTGTTCTTAGTGCACAGACAACAAGAAGGTATAGGAGCTGATTTTTGGGATTAACTTTCGGCAAGAGCATTTTTGATCACCCTAGTTATTACAGACACGCACACACAGACACACACCTCCTGACTGTAGCCCAGGATTTAATATGATAAGGGGCTGTTCAAGGTAGACAGCAGCACGTATGTTATTTTCAAACATCACATGGGATGGACAGAGACAGAGTGGACCATTGTGTTTCCATTTAGCATTTATAAGTAGAATACAAGAACTGTTTGTTGATGTAGTTGTCAACAACTAACTTTTTACACCGTCGTATTTCGAAGGATGCCTTTATAGTAGACATCAAAATGGTTTTATAATGCTATTTAAATAAAGGCAATAAAAAAAAAAGAAATCAACATAAATATGCCTCATAAAACATCCTGCAAACGATTTATATTCTTTTAAAACTATTTAAAAAAACGAAAATCACAGAAAATGTTTGAACTGCATTTTTTAGTTTCTCTGTAATAGCTGTTCCTGAAGGATAAAGTAGCTTCTACTTCTTTGATACATGTGTAACTGAAGACATTTTAGGAGGGTGAGGTCGTTTTTGTGTGTCGTATAAAAGGTGGAAGGGATCTTTGTGCGAAACTTGGCCTTAACACTCCAGGGGAAGAGGTCGGCAAATGCAAAGGCCACAGCTAGTCTCTGATCATGAGTGACAGGGAAATGGGCAACTCTACCGGTATGTGCATGTGTAAATGCATGCTTATATGCAGTTTACAGATGTGTTTTTGGCTATGTGCATGAGCAATCCTATCCAGAATGTAATAGGAGGATGTCATAGTTCAAAAGAGCATTTTGACACTTTATCAAAAGGCAGAGCAATCCATATTCACCTCGCAGCTCCCTCTGTCTACATCTACGTATATGTGTCTCTCACTTTCTGCTAAAAGACGAGGCCTGGAGCATTGTAGAAAAACATAAAAAGCTTCACTCTGCACGTCTTAGTCTGTTTCTTTGAAATGCTTACAGAGATCTAAGCCGTTCCACCTGTTGGATCCAATCGTAACACAGGGTGTGGTAGACACTTTTTTCGCACCGTGATTCTCTCTACTATGCATGATGGACACAACGTTGCATGAATAAAAATTAAAAAACTATATATCTGTTTTTTGTTAATATGTGTATGTGTGAAGTGTTTTTCCTCTTATGCTTAATAAAGATAAAAACAAAACTTAAGTTGACAGCAGGACCCCAAGTTGCTGGGGTTCAGTTAAAAGCCTACATCTTCAAACAGAGGAGTAAAATGTTGGTAAATGGGTAAATGTGAAGCAACATCATAAAACACTTTGGATATGCTATATAAGCTGGAAAAAACAATTGTATCCTTACAGGGCTTATCAGAGTTACAAAACTCCTAATTCATAAATATTCTCTAATATGTTTAGTTTTATTATTCTCTTCCGCTCATGCAAGCGTGTAACATACATGCAACATGCCTGTCGGGTGTCATGTGTTCAAGTGCCACTCGTCAGCCTAGACAAAGGGCGACTTGAGCCGACGCAGCAGTAGGTCTTCATCTTCCTTTGATGTTTGTTTTGTGTCAAAGTCTGTGAACGTCATTAAGTATGCAGTTATTTTGGTAAAAACCATAGTAAGTAAAGTACTGGCCAAAAGAACTGGACTATAATGAACTAAGAAAGTTATTCTAATTGATCATCAACATGAATGTGCATACTGAATTTTATTGAAATCCACATGGATTTAAATTGATATTTTACTCTGGACAAAAGTGGTGGATACAGTGCCATTGACAGAGCATTGCTGCGAGTAAATTAAAAATCTGGTCAACACATTGCAATTCGGTTTACTTCGTGAGTAAAGGCTATTTTTTTTTTTTTTAATCTCCTGGAGGATATACCATCTATAGCAGGCCTACATAGGCAGTTTATCTTGCTGCGTAGCCTCTTAAGTACAGATCAACAAAGGAAAAGAAAACGAGTAAACTAGGGATGCAACTATACCACCTCTAACTCATACATGATAGAAAGTTAACTGAAAGATGAAATTTCAGGAAAGTCAGGTGATTTCTGACATAGTAAGCAAAAAAGGACAACAGTGTGAGAGTAAAGCATGAATCAACAAGTTCCCACACACAAGCTATTAACTGTCATGATTACACCTGTCACCAGCTCCTTCTCTGGCTGAAGGGGAAATGTCTAAAAGTGACACCTCTGTGAACACAGTCTGGCATGAAGGCTTTCTTTGGAGTCCAAGATCAACACTCACAGAGGATCAGTGTTAAACCCCAATCAAGGAGGTTTTTTTTTTTTTAACAGGTAATTATGAGAAGGCATCGGTTTTCAGGAAAGTGGATAGTCAAGTTTCTCATCCAAATCTAAGATGCTACTCTCTCTCTCTCTCTCAAGAGCCTGGAAAAACTTTATAAATTTTATTCCCGTCATATAATGTCAATTCTCATATCAAGAGCTGCGTCTGTCAGTTGTAGGTTATCTTGGTGCAGAAGTGCACTTTTTTTTTTGTTCAGCTCTGGATTAAGCAACGCTTTTGGTCTGTTTGTGCCAGTGAACTCAATCCATTTAAGCCGTTTGACATTTCATCCTAATACCTTCATTGTCAGTGCCAACTCTAATAGCTGTAAGGATCGTAGCCTTGTGTACTGCACATAGAGCTATTACATGGGGTTGTTTCTTACTAATGGTGAAGATATGAAGTTACAGTGTGTGGCAGAAGTATGTCACAGGGCAGGATTAGTACAGAGGTGGCAGAGTACACACTGAGCAGCAAGAGATTTGATCATTAATTGCTATGACCTTTGAGTAGGAGCCATTTAAAATATAAAAGAAAGCCTAGGTCAGTGTCAGGGATACAGTTTGACAATTTGGGAGGTGAAAGGATGGACACCACTCTTAGGACGTGGTTAGTTTTCCTTAACAAAAAACTACAAACAGGAAAATTTTGACAATTTGATGCACAACTAAATTCACCAATTCACAGAAAAAAGCTTAAATCGCTTATGTGACAACAAACAGAAAACTATTCATTAAATCACAAATAGTGATTTTAACAACATATATATTGAATATATTCCACTAATGTTATGATCCATCTGGTGATTAAAAAAAACGTGATGTTAATAACCTAGTTTTGCAAAATCCAAAATAGTAGTTTTTTTCCCCTCTCAGCAGCTTTAAAGTTTTTTTTAAAGTATCTCACTACAATCCATATGTGGCCCATTCTGAAGAACAGCTACTTTTTTCCCGGTCAGACTAACTTGCACTTTGATGTTTCTTGTTTGTGGTTTAAGAGTCTGGTCTTAGATCCTGAAGCAGGTAGTTCATCATCTAATGGTGAAAATTAGCTTCCCCTGGCCTTCAATTGAGGCTCAGGAACCTGGTCACCTGAGGGTAAAGTCTGGTTCTGAGAGAGTTTAAAGGTCAACAATGGAGGCGAATTACAGTGAAAGCTTACAACTGATTCTAAAACTAATTCTACACACAAAAGCTTTCAAATTCCTAATTTATTACCCTCGTGAACCTATTTAAATTTTATCCTAAATTTGTCAGTGCTGCTGTGACAACAACATTCATGCAAGACTGAACCAGGACGAGTACAGAGGACAAGACTACAATGGAGAAAAAGTCTAAAACCAGAAATGAGTTTGGAAGACGTCAAATTAGTAAAAAAAGATGGCATTTTTCATTTCACTGTGCAGTTTCCCACAACTAAATCCTAAAATACTTCCCACAAAATCAGAGCCACAATTAGTAACTGAGCATGAAGCCCTGTGGCGTGGCCAGCAGACAATCCGTGAAGAGAGGCACCAACTGTCTCCCTAACTTCTCTGTTGGCTCTTCTTTTGCCTGCTTCTGCTTCCCTTTCACACTTGTTACTGACTCTGGCTAGATATTTTATATGTACACCCTCAGCCCACACCACTTAACATTCCTGCAGCTGGTCACCGCACATCGCAATGCATGTAATATCACACTTGAGAGCCGTTAGCGAGCCACGACACTTCCCCTGCCTCCTCAGTGAAAGGGGACAAAGAGAAGTATTGTGTCATGGTAGTGAGAGAGAGAATGAAGAAGAATGAAAAGCTGACAGAGGTGTGTCAGGTTACAATCAAATACGACCCCTCCACCACCCAAAACCTGTTGGAGTTTGAGGGGTGAAATCACTGTCCTGCAGCACGTAAACAAGAGATAACCCTCCCTTTGTGTGTGTGTGTGTTTGTTTGTTTGTAACAGAGAGGGAAAAGTGGTGTGTGTCGTGTGTTTCAATCTAGATCTAAGCTACTAAACAGCACACACGTTTAAACAAAATACACACACACACGAACAAAAAGGTACACCCCCCTGTGTTACCCCAACTTTTACCCCTGAGCCCAGAAGAAGACAAATAAACAACTCTTCTTTGTAATCCCCACAGTACACACACACTTGCATGATGGGAAGACAGCACACGTTGCAGCCCACTTTTACGCCAATGACCGAAATCAGCACAATGCTTAAGAAAGATTTCCTGCTGGAAACAAAACACTGATCTTGAGAAAGGAGCACATGGATTAAAATGTGTGGGAGGAAAAATGGCTCAAGTAACAAAAGATGGACAGAGATGGCAGGTTTACACAAGACAAGCTGAGTAAAAATGTAACACGTCAACAATTAGTTAGCGTAAAAACTGCCATCCTCCTCCAGGCATAATGTCAAAGCATGAAATTTGTGTCAAACAAAGTCACTCTTTGTTTCCTCTTTGACAATTTGGAGCAGCAACCAGTTCTCAGTCACTGGGTGGCCATACTGTTTCTCACAGGCTCTGATGGCACCAGAAGAAAGTTTTAATTACTTAAACAACTCTTCTCATTTTAGCCTTTAATTGAGCACACAGACCTCAATAAAGACAAGTAGTGACCATCTCTGATCAACTAAATGAAATGAGTACACTGATCTGAGTTTAACATGTTTGAATACTAACATTTCCTAATTAGCACAAAACACTAAGGCAGTGTGGAAATTTTCAAGATGTGAAATTTGTAACAAATGTAATGTCAATAATTTTAATTGTTCGTATATTTCAGCAGACCAACATTCCCATCCCCAGAAACATGATGCCAGCATGGATTAAACCATTTTGGACAAACACTGGTTTGGGGATCACCAAGGAAGGGATGTGGACAAATGCACAGAGGCAAGCATGCAAGACAGACAGAAAGCAGGTCATCTAATAAGTTTCTGTAACCACTTAGAAGAGACTCAACAAACACATGGCAGTTGAAGACTCTCCGGGGACATGGTCGAGCCATGGGTGGAGGAGGAAAAAATAAATAAATAAATAAGAAGAAAAAAAAAAAAGGAAGTCGTGAAAGAAGATAGTGAGACTGAGTGAGAGGTAAGAGAACAGAGATAGAAAGAGAAGGGAGACGAGACAGTAGAGTGTGATATGTTAGGAATGAATGGGATCTTCTAATATCAGTTACTCCGAATGCCAAGCCTGGGAATGGCAGCATATCTCACATGTACTGAAGGAAAACATATGGGCTGCTACAGACATGGCTGATGTGCACAGGCACCATCCATGGAGACATTGGAGACATACGTACACACAGTAGGATCAAAGTAAAGCACTTTTTACTCTGTTAAAGTGCTGGAGCAGAGTTCTCTGCCAAAAAAAATAACAATGGAAAATCTACACCTTGTTGACTTTGGTAGGTAGCAAGAAGCTTTGATGGAGATTCTAATTGGGAGAATTCACACGTGGTAAATTTTTAGACTGCAATCCCAGACCAAAGGAAAAAAAAAAAAATACACTGACAACATCTTCTTTCTTGGACCTTTCTGCTCCATCTGTCAGCTTGAGGTCACAAGTCGTGTATTTGTGAGTACAGGGATGTTTCTCACTGCTAAGTGTTTGCATGTAAAACCCCATGTGCTGCTTTGTTCTCACAGGTGAAAGGCCACCTCATCAATGTCTGCGCTTGTGTATCGCTCCCACATCTGTGCACCATTGAGGAGTCACATTTCTCTTGTCAGACATTACCTGGGATAAGACATGAAAACAGGAAGAAAAAAAAAGGGGGGCGGGGGGGTGTCCGCACATTTGTTTCCTTTGACTCATATAGTGAATGCTTTGTATTTCCCAATATGTATTCTTGTGTCCCAACATGTATGATGGAATATTTCAGGGTTAATTAATGACTGAAACCAACAGAATGCCAGGGATGGTATGGAACCAAACACAGGAAGATTTTTTGCTGGATAATATGATGATGTGGTCAGAAAAAAAAGAAGGAAAAGCCACAGAATTCATGTGGAGAGCAATGCATCTCACAGTGTATTGCACAAGTTTAATTGTGCCCCATAATAAAAAGTGACTATTGCACATCCCTTCCCTCTAAATGATAAAGCTGTGGTTTTCACAGGAATGTTTTTAAGTGGCCTGTTGGTGGAAGCTCAGTGAGTTCAGCAGCAGATTGTATTTTATCTCAATCTTGATTTTAAATAGGCACAAAGCCAAAGCTCCATTGTCACTGTTGAAATCTAATTATGTGTATAGAAATAGGGAGGTGTGAAAGTGAGAGAGAAAGTGTGTATTAGGAGGGGGCGGTGGGTGGATGAGAACAGAAATGTTAAAAAGCTGAGCTATGCAACTCCTCAAACGGGATTAAGAGGCAAACCGGGGCAGGAAGGCTCAGAAAAAGACCCATTGGAAAAAAGAGGGGAAAGACTGGGAGGAGGGATGGAGGGGGGTATATATCAGTACATGTAGTGACTTGCCATTTTGCTCACCAGCAGCAAGGAAAAAGATCAGAGCCAGGGTGGAAAAAGACGATTTGGCATCAATCATTCCTAATCGTTTAAGTAACAACCTGCTACACTGCATCGCATATTGATATAACATAACTCCACCTATGGCCAGTTTACGCACGTTTTTACAATAGCCGTTGTAAAAATATCAGGTGAAAATTTATTGGAAAGAAAAAAAACAAACAAACAGTGCACTTTAGGTGATGCCTTTTACAAATCGAGGGCAGATAGATCTCAGAGCAAATAGAAGAATGTGGGGGCAACACAGCCAAATAAGCAAGCAACACAAACGATCAGTGCTCTGAAAGACACATATCTTCCCAATTTTTCAAAAGAGACCATTTGTGAGATCATTTTTTTTAATATACTTTAGCTTTTTAAATAAATGCTTTTCTCAGCAACGTGCACCAGACATGAACTGCATAAGCACTTACCGGCCACTTGGGATAATTTTTCCTAAAGGTGAAAACTCTCAATCAGGTAAGATTAGAATCAAGCCTTTATTTCAACACCACTTATCACCAATTATTCAGACTTCTGACAACAGATGCTCATTAACTGCACAAGTGTTTCCTCTGTGCCACTGCAGGCCTGCTTTGATTTGTGAGAAACCACAAATCTGGCTCTGACTAGATAGGGCTCAGTAACGTGGCAAAACTTAACTACACCTGTCCCAGTGAGTTAGATAAGAAGAAAGGAGGGCTACAGGTGTATTACACTGAAATACTGTACCTGTCTAACTCACTGACACTTAAAGCAGTCAGTAGAAATTGACAGATACTCATCTTTTAGAAAACAGGAGTGAAAACCCCAAAGGTTTCAAGTGAAATTTGACAAGCTAAGATAAGAACTCTTACAATAAGATCACATAGAATTGGCTATGGAACCACCAAGCTACTGACACACACACACACACACACACACACACACACACACACACACACACACACACACACACACACACACACACACACACACACACACACACACACACACACACACACACACACACACACACACACACACACACACACACACACACACACACACACACACACACACACACACACACACACACACACACACACACACACACACACACACACACACACACACACACACACACACACACACACACACGCACACACACGCACACACGCTAGTGGAAGGGGAGACAAACGAGGACAGACAGAACAGTGTTGTGGCTAGCAGAGTGTGTTTAGCGAGTGTATGTGAAGAGACTTATCAGGGCATTCTTGTGTTTCAGCAAAGGGCTCAGGAAACATTCCCAGGCCTTCTGCTCACCAGAATGAAAGCACTGGTGCATTTCCTGCCCTGGTTCAAAGTACAGCCTTGATTATACGGATGTTAAGGAGGAAAATGTGTCATTCTTTGTGACGGACAACCTTTTCATCTCTGGTTTGCCGTGGGCTCTCTACAAACACTAAATCTATGCTCGCTTTGATAAATAATCAATAGTATTTTGTTCCATTACTCAGGCACCATAATCAAGGTTAACGGGGAAACATGGATATCAATGTTGGATGTCAATGGTGATCTGATCTAATAAGTGTAATGCTGGCCAACAAAATAAACATACCCACACCCTGAGATTCATACATTAATTTAAACCAACATGAGATCAGAGAACTGTCAGGAATGAAACAGAAAGATCCAAACATCGGTCAATAAACAAGCAATAATAATGCCTCACGTACAACTGTAAAGTCATATGTCAGATCCATTTGAACATCTCGATAGACAGGTTAGTCACCAATGGCAATAAAACCAGATCTTACCCAAGACTGAGAATTTACACCTGATCTGATGAGTTTACTCCTCAGAACCGAACAGATCTGTGACAGCCTCTAGATTAGGCTGAAAAAAGGTCAAAACAATAAGCCTCCAATAAAACTAAACACTTCAAAAGAAAATATGGGAGACCAGGGAAAGCAGATAGTGTGTACATTTGAGAGTCACTAGCACAATCAGAGTCTTGTCCTCCGGTGCTTGTTAAGGTCCTGTTAGCCCACCAATCCCCCGAGGCTTTCTTTTCACAAGAGACTGCGGTTAAAAGGTCAAGACATCAGCCGTAACGGTTACCTAACACTTGACATAAGGGTGAGCCACCAAAAAAAGGGGGGTGTGGAGTGTGCATTTCTTCAATTGTGCATGAACGCGTGCTTACATACGAGTGTGTGTGGGTGTGTGTGCACATTGCCTCAACTAATGAAGATATCCAGCCCCTGTGGGACCATCATGAGGTCACCGTTTTCAGAAGCAGTAAATGAGGGCTATAAGGCCAGGAACCATTGTGGTCAGTCGTGGCATCCTCAGATGCTCTGCAGGTTGTCAATGACTGCTATAAAGCATCTAGAAAAGACAGTTTGTCTTTTGTCCTTGACAAAGAAGGAAAACACACTAGAGAAAGGAAAAAAATAGAAAAGTGGAAAGAAATGAAGATTTTTTATTTTTTTTTGTGCACCAAGTAATTTATCATCACCATAATTATTTTGAGCCTTTAAAACAACCACAAATTGATCAGATGGGTGCAGCTTGGCTCACAGCAGTTCAATTGCATTCTTGCTTTGTATGTGTGATTTGCTGGAGAGATGATACAACTGAAGAGTTCGAGCTGTGTCGGGCTGTTTGCCCATTTTCGGGGGAAATGTGCTTTGAGAAGCAGACAGAGGGAGAGAAAGAAAGGAATAAAAATGAGGAAAAAAAAAGAGACAGGGTTGAGCAACCAGTTGTCAATAAGTAATCGGGTAGTTATTCTGTCAGGGTTTTAGATTTATTCTGCCTGTCCAACTGCCTGATTAATGTCACAGTGCTTTCTTACAAAGTGTGTGTGCTTGCCTGTGCTGTTACCCTGCCAGTTTAGGTGTGAGTGTCCAAGTGTTTGCATGGACTTAATCTTTAACTCTGAAGAACATACTCTCTGCTTACGTAGTGGGAAAAAAGACAATTCTTTGTGCATGACCTTGTAGCATGAATGCACAAGTTTTCAAATCCAAACTATGCCATTTTCTTTCCAAAACTAAACTATGGATCTCAAATGTCTCCTTTAATCAAAGCTGAAAGGGTTCCAAGTGGGAAAAACATGTTGCAATCATCTTGCCACGACATATTCATAAAGCTCCCTGCAGTGCACCTACAGCAGCCCAGAAACATTTGCCTTCTGCACTTCAGGCTACACTGTATGCATGTGTGTGTTCCTACTTGTGACAGAAACCCACATATCTATAAGAACAAAGCATCTCGGTTATGAGGGTGCCCCGCTAATAGCACCTTTTTATTACCTTAACCAACCACTTCCACACAATACATTTATCACCCAAATGGCACAAAAGCAGCACAACCGGATCCTGGATACAGCCTGCAGCACACACTCAACATATAGTCAACACTACAGCCGAAACCTGCTCGTGTTCTTAGTTCAACGAAAAAGAAAAAAAAACTCTATATTGACTCAGCAGTTAAAAAATGCGTCACATGTTGTGACTCAATATCCATCTTTAAACACAATTTATCACCCTATTTGCATGTTCTAACACAAGCCACTGAGATGAAAACGCAGAACTTCTTCACAAAAAAAGGACAATGAGAGCGATAACCTTGAGAATGATAAAGATATAAAATATGTTTTGAACTCTTTACCTGAGACGGAAATAGTCATGGGGGCTTCCAGGGGCCTGTCATTGTCCAAGTCTCTGCTCAACCTCAAATCCCCAGTGTCCTCGTTCAGCACCAACAAACTGAGTTCATTTCCAGATTCAAACTTGTACCGTAGCTTATCCGATACATCCGGGTCATGGGCTGGAACCTTTCCTATTATTCCTGATGGGAAACTGTTGGATTTGTTGGTGACATAGTTGTTGAAAATAATCTCAAAGTTTTGCAACACAGGCTCATTATCATTCATGTCTACAAGGCGGATGTGAACAGTGGCCCTGCTTACTAGAGGCGCTGAGGTGGCCTGGACCACTATGACATACTCTGTTTTAGTCTCGTAATCCAGGTCTGTGAGTGCAGTGAGGTCACCGTTAAAAATGTCCAGCTGAAAAACTTCAGGACTATTCCCTTCTACAATCTGATACATGATCTGAGCATTGGTGCCTTCATCTGGGTCAGTGGCAGTGATCCGGGCCACGACTGACCCCACTGGGCTGTTCTCCTCTATGTCAATAAAAAGCTCATCCTTTTCAAACACTGGGGCATTGTCATTTATGTCTTGGACAACGACATGAATGGAAACAGCTGCTTTTAGAGGCGGAACCCCCCTATCCACAGCATAGGCCTTCAGATTGTAAACAGGCACGTTCTCCCGGTCTAGTTTGCGAGCAGTTCTAACGATACCAGAGTAAGGCTCTATGAAGAAATCCCCCTCTCCATCATCACCACCCTGAAATGTATAGCTCAACCTGCCGTTTGAGCCAGAGTCTCTGTCTGAAGCGGAGATCTGGAGAACGCTGGTGTAGACAAGTGCATCTTCAAAAACTGTGCCCTGGTACAAATCTCTGAGGAACTGAGGCGCATTATCATTAGCATCCAGGATGATAATCTCCACATAGGTGGTATCAGATTTCTGAGGGATGCCGTTGTCTCTGGCAATGATGGCTAATGTGTAGGAGGCCTGGTCTTCGTAGTCAATTTCCATTTGCGTTGTGATGGCACCTGTATCTGGGTCAATTTTAAACTGAGGTACATTGTCCTCCATCACATAAGTAATGCGAGCATTTTCCCCCGTGTCCTCATCTGTTGCACTAATTACCACCACAGTGGAGCCCACTGGTTTCTCCTCACTGAGCATCACCTGGTAGTTGGCACTTTGAAAGACTGGCCGATGCGTGTTGGCGTCCGTCACATTGATGAACACCTGAGCAGTATCATAGCGTGTTCCGTCACTGGCTGTGACCGTCAGAACATACTGCCGTTCCTGCTTGTAGTCCAAAGGGAGGGCTAAGGTGATGAGACCACCACCGCTCTGGCTAGTGATTGCGAAGCGGTTCCTCGTGTTGCCGCTGGAGATCTGGTAGGTTACCACACTGTTGACGTCCCTGTCCACAGCGGTTACTGTGAGCACGCTGGTCCCCACTACCGCATCTTCATTGATCTTCAGCGAGTAGACCTTCTCTGTAAACGTGGGCACATTGTCATTCACATCAAGCACTGTGATGCTGACACTGGCTGAAGAGGACATGACAGGTATCCCATGATCTCTCGCCTCTACACCAAAAGTGTAGAATTCAGTGGTCTCCCTGTCGAGTTCATCGCTCACTGTCACCCAGCCTGTGCTGTCGTTGATGGTGAAGGGGAAACCGGGGGTGGTGTCAGTAAGTCTGTATTCCAAACGGGCATTTTCTCCTGAATCACCATCAATCGCCTGAATGTGGATCACAGAGTAACCAATAGCCACGTTTTCCAAGACTGTAGCCTGGAAAGGTGTACTGACAAACATGGGGGCATTGTCATTCACATCCACCACTTGCACCACCACCATCCCTGTGGCATTAATTAGTGGCGGCCTGCCACCATCCTGAGCTTTAATCCTCAAATTATACTCCCGAATAATCTCATAGTCCAGAGGATTGATGACATCAATCACACCAGTGGGAGAGTGAATGTAGAACTGACCTTTAACATTACCGCTGATGATGCTGTATTGAACTTTGGCATTGTTCCCCTCGTCTTTGTCAGTAGCCTCCACCTGGATGACTTTGGTGTTGACGACCACATTCTCTGGGACCTGTACAACATACCTCTTTTCACTGAACTGCGGGGTGTTGTCATTTTCATCCTCCACAGAGATGTTAACTGTGGCAGTGGCGCTGCGGGGACCTGGATCTTTCCCCTGGTCATTGGCTTCAACAATGAGCTGGTAGTGGGCCCGAATCTCCCTGTCAGGCCTCTCTCTGATCCTGACCAGGCCGCTCCGGGGGTCGATCTCAAACACAGAATTCACTCCGTCGCTGTTCACAATTTTATAAATCATGTTGGCATTGGAGGGAGCGTCTCCGTCAGTTGCCCGCACTGTCATCACTTCGAAGCCAACTTCCACATTCTCCCGGATGCTAACGCGATATTCAGTTTGCTCAAACACAGGGCTATGGTCATTCGTGTCACTCACAGTGACAGTGAGGTATGAAGTGGCAGATCTCTTTGGGGTGCCATTGTCAGTTACAGTGACTTTGAAAACATGTGTGTCTTTGATTTCTCTGTCCAGAGCCTGGACGGTTGTTATGCTTCCTGTCTGAGGGTCAATGTCAAAAAAGTCATTGGACCTGCTGTCAAACAAGGCTTCCATGCTGTACTCCAGCCTGCCTGCCTCTCCATCATCCGGGTCAGTCGCTTTCAAAGTAATGACCCGCGTACCCGCAGGCTCATTCTCGGGCACGGACACCTGATAGTTTGGCAGCTGGAACTGGGGAGACGTGTTGACCTGTCTCCTCCCTCGATGGATTGGTTTGATAGACGTCTGGAGCTTTTCTGTTAAAGATCCAGGCTGTTTGGGCACTTTTACGAGCGTCACACTCACCTTCACAGAGAGCCGGTCCCCCAACGAGCTGTGCAACGCGCAGTGCAAATCCGCCTCAGGTTGCCCCGTGTGCGTAACACACCAGTCACTGTCCAGGAACAAATCTCCACGCTTGAGCAATGCACCAAAGTCTTCTCCGACACATTCAGTGTCCAAAAAGGTGACGTTCCGCGTAAAGGCAGGCAAAAGTTGGGTTACATTCAAAAGCAGTTTACCTGCGTGTAAGCAGGAAGTTGCATCCAGTTTTGAAAGGTGTTTAATGTGAATGTCTGGCTTTCCCGGCGACTTCTTTCTTTTATATTTAATAAAACAGTCCTGGCCGTGAACAAACACATTAAACTGAGTCAGAATAACGTCCCCACATGTCGAGGAACCTGTTCTGACATAAACAGGCGCTGGGTTCCTCGGTGTGTGCGCACACTGCAGTGTGTGGGACAGACGGATAAGCCCATCGTGCCTCTCAACTTGCAAAACGCGCTGGATGAACTTAGGTGATAAAGTCCTGTCAATTGTGTATGTCCATCCAAAGCCGAGCGACAGGTTTGCCAAAAGACTCCCGGGCTGTAAAGTCTCCGAAATGTGTATATCCAAACACCCAAAAAGCGGCATGTTAAACAGGGCACAGACCAAAATCCAATACATCGGTCGCTCCATTCTTGTAAACCACCCAAATCCCATTCAGCTTCTGTGAAACTCATCGGCAAAAACATTAACTCTCCCTCTCCCAGCACCGCGGTTTACTTTCATCCCTCATTGTGAAGTTCTAACGTGGGAAAAGACGCTGAGGATCCATAGTGTCAGTGTGTCCACGGCGCACAGCGGCTGCGTTAACCCACACTGAGTTTAAATGATTACAAAATGGCTCCGCTCCTCTCCTCCTCCTCCTCCTCCGAGACTTATTACCATAAACCTGCTGCGTCCCCCCTCTGGGACGCTTTCACAGGAGGGGGCTTTTTTTTTTTTTTTTTTTCCTCATGGAGATTTAGGAAGTAGCCCTGACCGGGTGACCAGTGCGCGCAAGTGCATTGTTATTACAATTAGGAGACTTGGGTAAAATTCCTAATACGAGCTTGAATGTTGCTCCTTCTTCCACTGGTTCATGTTTAAGTAGTTTGAAGAAGTGACGGCACATATAAAAAAAAACCCGGCATCTCTGCACGTAGCTGCACTAATGCTCCAATTCAAACAACTTTTAGACTCCTGTTGGGTCACACATTTAATCAGCTGCTCAACTTCTGTGAATATAATTTAAATTAAAAAAAAGTTTCAAGGGGCTTAAACATGATTTTAATAACTTTTTTTTAAACAAACCTTTTACATGTTGCAGTTTTATAAACCAAATTATCCGTGATAGGTTTAGGACATTTTATCGCTCAGCAAAGTTTCTTCTAAGTTAGTAAAAGAAAAAGTATGTTGAAAAGTTAAACTTATGACATTATTTTTTCATGCACCTAATTCTTACCGAACATATAAATCATCAAACCTTTATTTTTGTTACTGTCAGGTGTTAAAGGGTTTGTGATCAGATTTTTTTTCCATCTCACAAAAATAAGCTTTTCAAAAATGACCAAAATTTATTCTAGTAAGTTTCACTAAAATCAAACGAGTATAGTTAGACGGTGACTCATATTTGTATAAAAAGCTTATTGATTTTTGAGAAACGTGAGGCTCATTTTATATAACACTGCCCCCTTATGGACAATTACTTGTATTGCACACAGTATTTTCTCTGGGTGGAATGTTTGAGGAAACAGGTCAGTGAAAAATAAGTCGGCACATTACTATTTTCTTTATTCATTTTCGAAGATTTTTCAATATTTACAATTTGTACTTTAGGAAGTGGTACATGTAGCAAGTGCTACAACTTTAACACAGCGGGATGTTAAGTGTTTTAACATATAAAAAACAGAATTTTTATCTTTGTTTGTAGTTAGCTCAGAAAGTAGTGAACATACATGACAGACAATCAGAAAAAGGTAAAGGAATAGAATGAATTCATTAGAAAAGTCAAGCCGCCTTTAAGATGCACAGGAAGTAAAACAGAGCAACATAAAGGTCACCTTCACAGATGACTGGGGGGGGGGGGTCAGACTACACTGTGTCCTGAAAAAAAGACTTTCTTCCAGAAACAGCCCATAACACTGAGAACTTTTAAGAAAATTGACATTTTAAAACCTCAGTAGTACAAAAACATCCTTCACTTAAACTCATGCGCATGATTATCCAGCAGCTCTGCCGTAAATGCAGTTATTTCACTGCACAGGTCTTTGTGATGCACAGAAAACGGTAAAAGCAAATTGACTAATGTCGTGAGTGTTCAGTGGAGTAAAAACAACCAACATCCTTTCTCTGAAACATTTGTGAGGTGCTGGTTTTGTAATGTCTGATGTCAAAGAGTGGAAATGATTTATTTCCAAAGTAAGGTCAGTCTTACTTGGTAAACCATCTTATTTCGTTATAGTTTCCATTTCAAAACACACTTGTATTTTAGCAGCAAAAGGATGATCTCATAGTATCAATATGATGACGCAGAACAGAAATCAGCCATTTCCTCTCGTGGAGATGTAAAAGTTCAGCATTTAAAAAACGCAGGCACTAGGTCACAAACGTCTGTCTAAGAGACAGTTCCTCTTGAGAAACAGTGTGCTCTACCTAAAGTAACCTGACCAAGCAGTGAGGTCATCTCAGCTGGCTGCTTCAGGGGTCTGCGGTTCGTTGTGCCGGGCTGCTCCTATCAACCCTTCTCTCCCCTGCTGGAGTGTGTATTCACTAGGCCCCAGCTGGATGATCTTCCCACTGCCCAGACACTCGTCCCCTTTGTACAACACAGCAAACTGGGGAAAGGATGGAAAGAAAAGCTAAGAAACACAAATTAAAACGGTAACAGTGAAAATATAACATTAATTTACACAGAGGAATCTGCACTACATCTAGTCTAAAAGCATAGTACTGAGCAACTATACTGTTACTCAGGTATGTGAGCTGTTACCTGTCCAGGTGTCAGAGCTCTGACTGGTTGGGAAAGTGAAATCCACACAGAGCCGTCCATGTTAAGAGTTACTGTGCAGGGAGCTGCAAAGCAAAAAAATCAAGTTGTACTTTCAGTTTAGTGTTGCCTAACTTTCACAGCATCAGTCTACACAAAAGTGCTTAGATCCTTCACTTAGAGCTGAAGTATTTACATTTCTTTTAATATTTTTTTGTAAAAGAATATGCGCCAAAACACATTATTGTAGCGAAGGGCTGTCAACGGCTTCTGTGACCCAGATTCATTGGTCAACACTGACAGCAGTGATGAGATATTTGTTTTTTTTACCGATTTAGAGTGAGGATCATCCTCCTGACCAGTCAGAGAATTTATTTATTATTTCTCCTTGATTATTAAGTTTTGTTGCGTCTTATTTATTGTAGTTTGATAATGACTCAGAAGAAGAGCTCAGTAGAGGATAGTAGATAGATGTAGAATCTCATGCTACTGCTAACTCAATTCTTAAAAGCTGCATATTGAACTGCAGTTTTACAAGTACAAATACAAGTAAAAGTAATGCACTGAAGTAAAACTGTTTTGAAAATGTACTTAAAGTAATAAAATTGGCCATATGATGATAATATATTAAAGTGGATTTTATATTTCTGTTTTTCTCATAAATTAATTAAACAGAAATGCACTTCACAATTAAATAGGTAAAATAGAAGATAGAACCATGAAATGTGTGGGAGTTTCACATTAAAAATCACTTATACAATTATCAAAATAGGTTGCATTCATTTTCTGTCCATTAACTACTTCTTTAACAAAGTCATGTGTTGTGTTCAGTTCATTTTATTATAACTGTACTAACAGAGTATCATATCTTATAAGCTATACATTACTTTTAATTGTTTGCAGGCCCTAATGAGATGAGACTTACTGAGTGGCATCTGGTGGATGAAGCGGAAATGACACTCCATCATCTGGGTTCTGACTAGTTCAGGAGGAGGGTCAACTGCAATCCAGTGGAAACGATCAGTCCGTAGCGTGTCACGAAAAAGAGCTGGGTGATTTGTGGTCGGAGCCTGAGTCACAAAAGTTTAAAGAAGCAGCATTTTTTGGTCAAGGTTCAAACTAGGAGTTGTTTCAATCTCAAAGAAAGCTGAGACAGATTTCCTCACCACAAACACATCTCCAGTAGAGATGTCTTTGTCCACTACAAACCAAGCATCTCTCTGTCCTCCTATCCTTGCCCTCTGGCCTAGCGTCAGCGTGAACCAGCCTTTTTGAATATAAACACAAAGCAATCATTTGGTTTAAGATAAAACATATTAAGGGCCATTAATTCAGACACACTATTCTAGCTCTTAATTTGAGAATCTCTGAACTACATTCATACCTTTGTGCTTTCCCATTAAAGTCCCATCCTCAATGGAGACAAAGTTCCCTGGTTTCGGTTCTAGATACTGAAAAAAAAACAAAAAAAAACAAAAAAAACAGTATTGCGTTATTTACATCTTTTAATATATTATGGCTTTTTAGCTAGAAACGAATGCCAGACGCACCATTTCTAACCCAGAGAAGATAACATTTTAAAATTAATACGCAGAACTATATTCAACGTTTCAGTTCTCACCTCCAAAATAAACTTTTCAAAGTTTCTTTCTCCAATAAAGCAAATGCCCATACTCTGTAAGAAAATGAGCACACCGAGATTTACTCAGAGTTTGTGATTTTTAAAAACAAACCCTATTTACATATGTCTGATGTATTTTTAACACGATTTGTACTGTATGTACCTCTTTCTTCTTTAGCACATGGTAAAATCCAGCTTCAGCAGCAATCTTTTTCACAAATGCTTTGGTGAGTCCAGCGAGTGGAAACATGGTTTGTCGCAAGGCGTCCTGTGAGATCTGACTCAGGAAGAAGGTTTGGTCTTTGAGGAGATCTGCTCCCTTGTACAAGTGCACCGCTGGCACAAAGAAGAAGAAGAAAAAAAAATTCCATTACATGGGTTTAATCTGAAAGCCAGCAATGTCTTACAATGTTAAGGCATCGTAAGGAACTACTCCAACAACTGATAAGTAAAAGAGGTGAACCACTCAAAGAAAAACAACCAACACTTACGATTTCTCATCTCAAATCGGTTTCTGAAGAGTGTAGTAGGTGGAGATGTGTGTGTGTGCTCAAACACATCTTCATCTTCTTGTGATGTTCTGGCATAGTGGCCTGTTGCAAAGGCATCGGCACCTAAACAGCATCACACGTATTATAAGACCTTTTTAACAAGAATTCTGTATTTCATAAATTATCGTCAAATTACATAAACTAAGTTTATGTCAGTGTATAATCACATTGTGATACATACCCAGAACATTGATGGCATATTTGTAGAAATGGTTGAATTTGATGTGTTTGTTGCATAGGATATCTGGATTTGGTGTCCTTCCCTTCTCATATTCCTTCAAGAGATAACTGGAAATGCACAGAGCACAGACCTGATAGAATTTGAAAAGATTTAACAACCCAAAATGCTGTGATTTTTTTCAGGTCAGAATCAAATACCTGAATACTTCGTGCCAGTACTCTTTCACGTAGGACACTTGATGAAAGGGGATGTCCAGGCTCTGACACACTCTGTAGGCGTCTTCACAGTCTCTCTCTGTAGTACACACTCCTCTCTCATCCAGAGAGTCCCAGTTCTTCATAAAAACCCCTGTCACACTGTAGCCTTCACATGAAAGAGAGGATATTAAATAACAGGAAAAAATATTTGTGTTTCTGAGTATTGCTATTATTCCATTTGAGCCATATCAGCTGCTTGACCCTACATCCTTAACAACATTTCAGGACATATCAATTTGTCTCACCCCTTCTCTTGAGTAACAACGCCGCGACAGAGCTGTCAACACCTCCGGACATTGCGCACACGACGTGCCTTAAAAATCCCATATTTTAAAATGATATATCTTCTAATTATTACTATTTGGTTCATGTAACTAAGAGAAATTTGCCAAGATCTGTCTAATGCCACTCTCTGGAGCCGCCATGCTTACAGTTCGTTTAATAATAACGTCCGTCTGGAAACACACCTTAAACCGGAACTACTTCGCTGAGGGGGTCTGAAAATGTCGGAACACTGTAAACGTCACGGAGCTGCCTGTGCTTACAGTAAAAGTAAAATCCAAACAAATGACAAGGTCAGTGGGAAATAAGCGAATACAATTAAAATATATTTTTTGTTCTTTAATGAGTCTTTTATAAGAAGTAGATTTTTTAAATTGATTTGCTGGACTGCTTGTGAATAAGTTACTTGGACTGCACAAGTCCATTTTCAGGCCTGATCTTTAAGTCCTGTACAATATAATAATTTATTGAAATATACTGCAGTGAATGAAACATTATATACACCATTAAGTTGCACAATGTTATCAGCATATTTACTACACAATCAAAATGAAATTCTGACATTAAAGTGTGTGCTTGTGCCACAGATGGGTGAGGTTTCTGCAGATGCTGTCACCCTGGATATGCTGAAAGAAGCTATGCAGACAGTGAGGAGCAGCCCTCTGGGTGTCATCAACACTCCCATGATTCCCTGGTGCCAGACCACCCTGCCTCTCAGCATCAACTGCAAGATCCTTGTCAAATTGGAAAACATGCAGAGAACAGGTTAGAGGAAGCCAGTCTTACAATTCATGAGTCTCACACAACAGTGTCTCACAAGTTAACTGATTTCGAGACATGTCTGTGTTTACTTCACAGGTTCTTTTAAGATCAGAGGAGTAGCCAATCAGTTTGCAAGGCAACCTAAGAGTGGTCATTTTGTTACCATGTCTGCAGGGAACTATGGGAAGTCTTTTGCATATGCTATAAAACATTATGGGTCAAAGGGCAAAGTGGTGATGCCGGAAACTGCCCCTTTGTCCAAAGCCACTCTTATACAGGTCAGAGATCATCTCAATTCTCATTCACTAAAATCAACGTCTTCTCACTTCAGCAGGATTTTAAAATGTCACTTTTAAGTAAGATGTTCTTGCAGATTCCTTTTGATGTATTCGTATTAAGTCATGAAAGTGAGTTCTTGTCGTCTTTAGAGTTTTGGGGTGGAGGTGGAGCGAGTTCCACCCTACAGTCTGATAAATGTGGTGAACCGCTGCATTCAGGAAGACAAGATGACGTTCCTGCACTCCTTTGATGACTTGGATTTAATAGCAGGACATGCAAGGTACATTCAGATACATTGTGGATGCTCTTAGGTAAAAGATAGATCAGAATCATTCAGAGATGAAGACATGATGTAATGATTGTTTTTAAATATATTTTCTGGCAAATTGCTCTGAAATGAAAGTAATTATATTTGAATATTTTACTGTTTTGATCGACTGTGCTATTTATTGTTCCACAGTAAATTTGACAGCAAGTTTCTAAAAGTTAATCTAACTGCTTTTCAACCAGTAATTATAGCTGACACTTAAAACCTCAGTTTGTTTCTTTTTGTTCAGCCTTGGTTTGGAGGTGCTGGAGGTGAATTCTGAGCCTGATGTGGTGGTGGTGTGTTGTGGTGGAGGGGGGCTGCTGGCCGGTGTAGCCGCTGCCATCAAATTGTCAGGCTGTGATAAGACCAGGATCTACGGAGTGGAACCGGAGGGAGGTAAAAATTCAACAATAGCTGTTTAAGTCTGCAAAACCAGCCCAGTCACAGACTTTGACTTTGCTGTTTGACTTTGTAATTGTGTTTCAAACCCAGCCTGCACCATGTACAAAAGCTTCATTGAGAAGAAACCAGTGGGCATGGACACATATAGTATCGCTTCAGGTCTAGCACCACCTTTTGCAGGTACTATGCCAAACATATTGTGGTAATTTGATGACCAATATTTTTTATTGTTCATTTAGACACTTTTTTTTCTCCCCAGACTTGACCCACATTTAAAAGGAGAATAAGCCCCAAATTATCAGGTTTTTCATGATTTGCCTCCCTTTGTCAAGTCAGTCTGCCATAGTTTGCTATACTTTTATTTTAGATGTAATATTATTTTTGCTGTTTAAAAATTAAAGTCGCTTTCATGGCCATGTCTCTCTAAAACCCACACTTAGTGCAACGAACAGACAAGCTTAAGCAAGCGCATCTTCTTCCACGAATCAAGTTGACATAAGTGTTTTGTATTTTGGGATTAAGAAACACATTCTATTAACTGTTGTAATTTGTATCACCTTTGCTTTTTTGCATCACAGGCAGGCTGCCTTATGAGTTGTGCAAGCGTTATGTGGAGGCAATAGTCCTGGTGAGTGATGAAGAGATCAAGACAGCAGTGTCCACACTCTACAAGTCAGGACTTGTGGTGGAGCCATCGGGTTCTGCTGCCTTCGCTGCCATTGTTAACAACAAGATACCTGACCTGGAGGGGAAGGCCATCGTGTGCATTCTCACCGGAGGAAACATAGGAAAAGATGAGCTCATTAACTTCCCCGACTGACAAATATCTCAGACACCATATGACTAATTCTGATAAACCTGGGGCAATGAGTAGCTAATGGGGAGGAATCAAGGACTAATTGTATGAGTTTATGTTGTGATGTATTTGTTGTAATAGAGGTGAAGGTGAATCATGACAAACTTTTTTTATTAACTATAATATGAATTTTCAAAAATAATCTCCTGGTAATCAAACTTGGTAATCTTTTAATAAACACCTTGATTTCATTTTAGGTATGCAAATGGAATTCCCTTTAGAGAAGATGAAAGTCCATGCTGCATTCAATTATGTTTAACATTATGGTTATCTTAAACTGACAGGGTTTGATTGACATGTAGTTTGAAGTAGATGTAAAAAAGATTTTTTTTCAAACCCACTAGAGACCATGCTGATATTTGGCCGTAAGCACTTTAGATCCATTATTAACAACTGCTGCACTAATGACACCAGCTTTGTCTCAGACTTCGCCTTCAGCTGTCTCTAAAAATGCCCAAAGTCAAGGAAATATACCACACTGAGCATCTGAAGCTTTCAATCCTTAAAATGTGTTGGGGAACAATGAGAAGAAAAAACCTTAGTAATATCTTATATGACAAAATACAAGATATGTTCTATTAAAATAGTTCTGGTTTTATATCTTGATGGAGCTACATGACATCTTTGGTGGCCATTCTGCAAACAACGGCGTCCAGCAGAGTCCCGCACTTTTCCTCCTGGGGTGTGACTTTGTACAGCTGAAACAGAGTCACAAAGGAGTATTGTTTAAATATTTTTATCTAGCATATCAATATTTACATTAACTGTATATATCCAATTTAATATATCTATAGGTAAAAGATAAAACAAAGATAATTTCCATCAACATAATATTTATTGCACATTCAATTCAGCTACTACTGTTTCTTCATCAGAAATTTTTTGTTAATTTATCAAGGTAAATGGAAACTTTTGCACGGATATAATTTTCATTATTTCACAATTAATTTCTTTTATATATACTCCTTGACCATATTTTTTACTACTGATGATGAAGGAACATTTGTACTAGCTAAATATGAATTGAATATTACATTATCTCTCGAGCATGGTTTAAATGAAGCAAATTACCAGACGTATACCAAGCCCACATTATACAGAACGAGTCACATAAAATTGAACTAGAGGTAAAGGAACCTTTTTGATCTTTGCAGGGTCTGACAGTGAGGAAATGTCTCCCACTGGAATTTGCAGTCCATCCACCTTGGCTACAATGTCTGAAATAAGCTGGGTCTCATCTTTGTTGTGAACCAGGACAACCATGACAGCATCATCACCATCTGAGGTCCCAAACCTTTTAAAGGCCTCTGAGATCTGTATTAGGAGAAGCATTTAAAATATCAGTTTTAATCATTGTGATTTGGAGTGTTTACATGTGCATGGGCTGATCCTGAGCCAGAATGTCTGACATTTTATGACATCAAAGGCAACTACAAAATGAACACAAAATTACTACAATCTCTTGCAAAACAACCACACAGAAAATATGTGTAGAGACACATCAAGAAACATAGAAAACTTAAAGACATAAATACAAATAGACATAATGACCATACAGACTACATATAGACACAAAATACAAAGATACAAGCAAACACAAATAAAAATAGAAACAAAATATTCAAAGAAAAGAAAAGCGAGTGGAGACAGAAAAAAAGGTGAAGGGAATTAAACTTGTAAGGTTGACTACGAATCCATGCTAAACATTTACAAAGAGAGAAGTTTGTAAAGCGAAGCAAAACAATCAGAGGCACTTTATGAGTCAACCAGGGTTTCCTCTGTCTTTTGTTTATGCTGTGTATTGCAATGTTAATTAGACTAAGAGGTATATGAAAGCTGTACTGATGATGTCATAATGGACATCATGTGGCTTTATAGTTTGCCTTTGTAGTTTACCTTTTAAATTTACGGAAACAATGCAAAGCAATGACAAGAGAGTTCAGTTCAGCTCAGCTCAGCTATTGAAAGGTATAGACATGGACTACAAGGGACACGGTAATTGGAGCAAAGGAACTGACTACAAGGTAGTGGGGACCACAAAAAGGTAGAAGAGAAGGGTTCAGAGTGTAGCTGTGGAGGCACACGGTGTCTTACAGACTTCTGTGGATTCAGACGTACTTTGAGAAACGAGTTCTGTGGGTTTAGCCATACGTTGAGAAACTTGTTTGATAAAGCTGTTTGTGAGATTACTGTTTGTAAAGTACTATTTACAATTAGTCCGTTATCGGCTAAGTTAAGAAACAAATACAATAAATGTTCAATGTTCATCCTACAACGATCTGCGGAGTGAAGTACTCGTGTTTGACCATCAGATACGAGTAAGATCACCTCTACAGGCACAATGTAAACAGACTATGAAACTAAGTTTTGGGTCAGTTTCAGTCAGTGTTATCTCATCATGGTCCTACCTAGAGACAGTTACAAAGTCTAACTACAACAAACAAAGAATCTTACATTTTTGAATAACAATAACAATAACAAATTATTTGTGGTGACTGTGTATGCATCATCACAAATGGCTAGTTATCTTACTTACATTATTAGTGGGTGACAAGTTGAAGATTATTTCAGAGTACATACTTCTTGTCTTCATTTTTCCTGTTTTCTGTAAATGTAGAGCCTTATTTGCGGCTACCAACACTTGAAAATGATTCACTAGCTGTAGAAGAAAAATGGACAAAATAATAGAATTAAAGAAACGCAAATGACAAGTAATGAGCATATACATAAATGACATACATTCACAAATCCTTGCTGATCCTAATTACGAAATATCTTAATGTTACCATTGTAGGGTTGATCAGGGCACAATGTAGTTTACCCTCCACGGCACTTTGTCTCAAGTCTACGGCGTTTTTTACTTCCTTAAAAAGCATTTGAGTCACTCTGTGGTCAGGAAAAAGCTCTAGCTCCTGTGTCAGATACATGCTGCAAAACGTTTAGTGAAATATGCGAAAATTACAAGTAAAGTTCAATTACAATGCTTCACATGAGGTCTGTACACAAGGGGAACAATAACACGGTAACCCCGCTTGAGCGGAAGTTTCCTCTTTGGTAAAAGGTTCCCAAAACAAAGACAAATTAATTTTAAGATTCATCCTATGTGTAATAATGGCAAATATAAATATAGGTATAGCATGTTTCTTTTTTTATTATATATAAGTGCAAAGCTAAATTATTTAGCACAACCTAGGAACGCGTGTTTCCGAGCGTGTTTCCGCAGCGGACAGACAGCTGTCGCAAACTGAACTTCCGTATCTCAATTCTGTACGGACTTGAACCACTTTCCCCTCGAAATTGTAGCTGTACATCAATTTTAATAGGCGAATCTAGTAGTTATGCGGTACGCACATCATTATAGCAGCTAGCTTTTGACTCCATTTTCCTTTACACCGATTTTTCATCAAACATGGAGAAATTTGAAGGCTACATCTTCACTGCTCTCTGCAGCACCAACTTTTTCATATCATGCCTGCTGTTCTCAAGAGTCACTCGAGAGCAGAGGGAGCCTTACATGGACGAGATTTTTCATGTTCCACAAGCTCAGAAGTACTGTCATGGGAAATTCAACGAGGTAAACTTGCTTGTCACAGTAGCGAACCTATTATAGTTTTAACGTTAACGGATTAAGGTTAACTAACAGCTGAACGTTTGTCATTTAAAATGATGTGGCAGCTTGTGAAGCTGGTCTTAAAGTCAGTTAATCCGGTGTAAACTCAAGTCAATGGTAAAATTGTTCCATTGACAAAAGGGAATTCGTTTTCAAGATAGCTTAAATGTTCATGACCAAACTTAGAGGGTCCTTTGGTGATTTAGTATTGTAGCAAAAGACAAATTAAACACATAATCTTAGTATAAAGTATAAAAATACAGGTAGCCTGACTTTTAGTTCCTGCTATTTGTAAAGCTCTAAAGAATGTTGGATACTACATTTCCAACGTTTAACATAGGGCTGATTGTCTTTCAGTGGGACCCGATGATCACCACTCTGCCAGGCCTTTACCTCATCTCTGTTGGGGTCATCAAGCCTGTGGTGTGGCTCGCTGACCTGACAGGCGAGGTGGTGTGTTCCACGGCCATGTTACGCTTCATCAATCTGCTCTTCAACTGCGGGAATCTCTACTTGCTCTATCTGCTCATCTGCAAACTGCACCACAGGGAGAAGGTAAGGCCATATGATGAAGACAACCTTCTGTGAACAATGTTGTTGTCTGATATCACATTCCTTCTTTTCCAGACACGGACAACCTCCCGCAGGGTCCTCTCAGCGCTGTCTTTGTCCACCTTCCCTGTGCTCTACTTCTTCAACTTCCTGTATTACACAGACGCCGGCTCCACATTCTTCATTCTCTTCACCTACCTCATGACGCTCTATGGCTGCCACAAGGCATCAGCGCTCCTTGGCGTCTGCTCTGTGCTCTTCCGTCAGACCAACATCATCTGGGTGGCATTCTGCGCAGGCACACTGGTGGCTGCCAAAATGGATGAGGCCTGGAGGGTGGAGCATACAAAGAAGCGGGATGAGAAGTCCCCTGCATCACAGGTCCCTCTGTCGTTCAGTGGAGCAAAGAAAATCATGCTTTTCACTCTGGAGTTCCTCACCTCACCCAGTCATGTCAAGGGGGTGCTGCTGCTGGCCTGGCCTTATGCGGCAGTAGCAGCGGGTTTCCTCATGTTTGTGATGGTAAATGACGGGATAGTGGTGGGTGACAGGACGAGCCACGAGGCCTGCCTCAACTTCCCCCAAATCTTTTACTTCTTCTCCTTCGCCCTCTTCTTCTCGCTTCCCATCTCACTTTGCTACTACCGCGTTCTTCGCTTCCTGCAGGCTCTGAAAAGACAGCCCTTGTTCTTCTTCTTCATCACTGGCATCACTTTGCTCTTAGTGTGGAAGTTTACCTTCACCCACAAGTACCTCCTGGCAGATAATCGCCATTTCCCCTTCTATGTGTGGAAAAGGCTTTTCCAGAGGCACGAGCTGGTGCGCTTCATCCTCGTCCCAGCGTATATCTTCGCCGGCTGGAATTTTTTGGACTCCCTAAAGTCACGCTCGCTCTTCTGGAGCTTGGCATTTTTGACATGCCTCTTGGCTGCCACAGTCCCTCAGAAACTGCTGGAGTTTAGGTACTTCATTGTTCCGTATCTGATGTATCGCCTACACATGCCTCTCCCGTCTCTTCCCAGACTCATTGTGGAGTTCCTCCTGTACACAGCAGTCAATGCTGCCACACTTTACATCTTCATCACTAAGACTTTCCACTGGCCAGACAGCACAGCCACACAGAGGTTCATGTGGTGAACAAAACAAGTGAGGGAAGCGCTGATATCAGAAGTCCCATGACTCAAAATGTTTCTCTAGTGTTACTTTACATTGAACTACATTTCACCCTATAGAAGTATAGACTTTGTTACACCTCAGTAACAGACTATAGCACAAATTAGATCATTTACAGGTTTTACAGTTTAAAAGCTACAGTATGCAAGTTTTAAACAATATTGTTTTCTAAGAAATATGCTCCATAGCTCATTTATACCCGTCAGACTCACAGAACAGCATGGACAGTAGCAGGGAGCTTTTCCTTTCTTCGGGTTTTCGAGTGAGGTTTGCCCTTCTAACCAATCAGAGACGATCAAACCCTCTGTGTCTCATGTTGGTGGAAAAGGGCAGCTACTAGTGTTATTTATATATATACACACAAGTTATATGTATTATAAATAAATAATCTAAAATACCTGAAGGCCTTTGCAACGGTGGCATACTGTAAGAAATAGTGGAGAAGCAGAAAGCAAAGCAGGGAGTAGCAGGGTTCAGAGGAGCAGACTGGATTGATTTGGTATCTCATTCTAGCTTAAGTTGCATATTGTAGCTTTAAATGGACAATCTGTATTATAAATTTTAACATGACACAGCTGTGAACACCAAAAAACATTTTATTTTTTGCCGGACAATCTACAGATTGTTGTCTGGTTTTCCTTTACAAAGGTTACAAGCCCCCATCACAAGGCCGTAAATTGACTGTGAATAAACTCACATTTTGGTCGTATGAAAAAGATGTGATGTGTGGGGAATGAAGCTTCAACCCTTCTAAAACTAAGCCCTCCCCAGCTGTGACTGTCACATTCTTGGACAGCTACATGCTTTGTGCTGATAAACCATCTGTTTCTCTTCGGTGACCTGTTGAGCCCATTAGCTTATAGTTGGTTTAGAGAAAAAAGAAACCAATACAGAGACAAGTTTGAATGCACTGTACTGCATCTGTTGGTATTCGATATTGTGATTTCTTCTTTTTTTTTTGACGGTACACAAACATTTTGGTTGGAATAGTGATCCTTTTTCTAAGGTGGAAAAATAAGTATGTAATTTGGACAATTTTTGTAAAGGCTTCCTTGAATTGGCAAGACTGCGTTTGGTTCTTTTACTTTTGTACTCTAAATGTAAATAATGTAATCAGTTCTTTTAAGTAATAACTTGGAGGAAAAAATGTTGCTATTTGTTGTAAATGTGTTTAAGGAAACCAAAAATCATACAGTCATGTTGTGAAACTTCAGAGTTTGTTGTAATGACTAAGACTTTTGTGTTTTGCCAGTGAAGAACACATTGGACCAACTAACAGTATGTTTCATATTTTTAATCTGATATTTACCAAGCCATAAGGATCAATCAATCTCGATTCAGAAATGTTAATTTAGATGTGTTTTGTCAATACATTTGACATTTTGTACTTTATGATAGAATATGTTTTTTTTCTCTTTTCATTTCTCTGTTTATGTGTTTGTGTGAGATTTCCGATTTAGATTTTTTGATTTTTTTTTTTCAGTATATATACATACAATTTATTAAATAGTTGATTTTAGTCCCATCAGGGCATGATTACACCCTTGTTTTAAGGCTTTCTTATTTGAGCTCAGGTGAGGAAGTTCAAATGGGACATTCTATAATTTATTGAGAGTAATTCATGATTTCAGATTTTATT
Organism: Channa argus; assembly: GCF_033026475.1. Lineage (NCBI taxonomy): Eukaryota > Metazoa > Chordata > Actinopteri > Anabantiformes > Channidae > Channa > Channa argus. Next base: position 12,748,449 of record NC_090217.1, on the reverse strand, counting down.
GCATCTGACACTCAGTTTTGACTGACACTGTCAGTTTTTGCTAATTTGCCATAAACTTACAATTCATTCTTAGGTGTCCACCTATGCTGTTCCACATGTTAATACAATCTTGTGTGTATCTTTGAATAAAATGACTAATGTAATATTAAGTCTGAAATAGTCCAGCAGGTTTTTAGTCTCAATTAAATCTGTGTATCAGCCATGTTCAGACACTAGGTGGCGATCTAAGCCAATGTTAGGTAATTCCATAAGGAAGGAAGGTTTAATGTAACTTAATCTAACTTAAAAAACATCATGATCTAGATTTTACAAGAGCTTAATACTACAATGGGTTTAACTTAGATTTATATCTGAGTAAATGCAAATATAGAAACCTAATGTTTAAAGTGGAGCCAAACGAGCCAAGAGACTTTTATTTTCATACTGTTGACATGATCAGCTATTCTTTTTCATTAAACGTAACAAATGCCAGTGCTTTCAAATACAATTGCAGAAATCACACAAAGCGTGGATTCTTACTGCCGAATGTGATGAGCAGAATCTGACATTCTACAGTATTTAACAATTATAATAAAACCTATTGATTGCTTTGTTGCTCACAGTGGTCTCCGTTGTTTTGGAAGTGAAAGCTCAATTAGGGAAAAAAGTGGCACTGTGATTGCTCTCCATCTAACCTATATCATTACTACGTTCTAATTACATCAAGCAGCACGGGGCCGGCTCGCAGGAGAGACTTTAATAAAATCAAACTGGGACGATTATACAAATGTTGATTACACTATTCAACCTGGTGTTCAGCCAGTGTTTGGGGTAGAAATCGAGTGTTCTAGTATATAATTTTTTTTTTTTTTATTGTACTCTGAAATTTTCTGAGCTGAGCTCTTTTTTTCCACTTTCTCATTGATTTTTACTTTTGGGGATGATGAAAGCACACAGTGTTTTGGCATTTTGAAAATTACAGCCCATGAGGGTGGCACTGCCATCAGTCATAGATTTATTTTAAGGTCATGACGCAGTTGTAGTTTGACCTGGTATGATGCAGAATTTCTGATTAATCGCTGATTGCATTTGAGGTAAACTAGTAAAATGATGCATCCACCAAAACCTTCCAAAATTACCCATAATTGGCCACAACGTACGGAGGATCCTTAAAGAACTTTCAGGTTTGGGCATTGGACATTGTTAAACTCCAGAATTCAAGTCAAACTCAATATAACTTTAAAATTATTTTTTTACTAGTTAAGTCCTGAAATGACATCACAGTTCACTACAATACCTGAAAAAATACCTGAAACCATATAAACAAAGATACAGTAGTGTTTCACTGGTAGTAACATTTATTTTAAACATACAACTATCTCAACTTTTCTGATGACGCAAACCCTCTGACGTAGGTAATTGGCAATTAGGGAAGTGTTTACACAGTAAACCAACCTGTGCTGTGGCCATTAGAAAAACCGTTTGTTGTGAATAATGTTACTGATCTGAAAGGACGTCACAAGTGACATTTGCATTTACATTTACGGGCTGTTTAATATGTTGCATGCTGAATATCTAATTAGCTAATTAGCCTGCAGACCTCTGTTAGTAGCCTTTTCCCTGGTGGATGTTTAATGAAAGGACATTAAGAGCCAAAATAAAATAGTGTGAAATTATGAACTTCATTGTCAGTGCTCAGTCCGTGCATTTACTTTACTTTGCAGCCACAGAGATGCAGAAACTACAAACTAGACCTTGTTGTTGAAAATCTGTGACATTAAATCTCATACTGGGGACATAAACACTTCTCCATCTTGTGTTTCATGCACAGGATTTGGGTTGCTGGTCTAGGCAATGAAAGCTATATACATTTTAGCAGGCTTATTTCTTGGCTCTGGGCAGTTGCCAGGCAACCGGCAAAGACTCTCAAGAAGTTAGTGGCAAAGAAATAGTCCAGCACATACCGTTCTGTAAAATGGCAAACATAGTTTTTCATACAAAATATAAAGGAAGTTATAACAATCCAATCAGTGAGTTTCCCCCTGTATCCAGTGTATCAAATGTCTTATCTAAATCTTTACCTGAAAGCTATTTAGATTGTACTTTGTATTTTACAAGTGCAAAGGGCAAAAGGGAAGCGTATAGAAGTGAATTACAGTTCACTCCCTAACTTGAAGATAAACACTTAAAGTGTCAGTACCAGACGTGCAGCAGTAATTACAGCTACGTTTGCTCAGAGTCAACCTGCATTTTGTTTTTGTTTTTTGTAATAACTGGCCGCACACTCACCCGATAATTGAAGAATTTAACAGTCCTCTATGAAAAGAGCATACGAGTGTAAAAACTAAAAGGTTAAATGTTGGCGGAGACACAGAGCATCACAAAAATATCATTAGGACCAGGCAACAACAATGTGTGCAAAGAGAAAATCATCACTCAAAACATCAAAGTGTGTGTAATTCAGTTCTGTAGAACTTCTTGATTTACATGCATTAGCTTTGCTGGCTGGAGAAGCAATGCACTGACTCGCACTGTCACTGACATTATTCCCTTATTCCCTCCACCCTGCCGCCTCTGCCAGGATCTGCAGTGTCCTGTGAGTTAAGAGTACATGATAAAATTATTTTATAAGAATTCATCATCATCTCAGGGCTTCTTACAGTATTATTTAAGCCTTAAATGATAATGACTGATGCACTGCAAATTTTTATTTTTTATTTTTTGTCCTCTCGGCTTATCCCTTAAGTTCAGGGTCGCCACAGTGGATCATTTGTCCGCATGTTGATTTATTCCCCGTCTAAAAAAATCATCCTTGCCCTCAAGGACCCCTGTTCTGCTTGTTTTCCAAATGCCCACTGCTGATTACCTCCATTATGTGTTTCCAGTCAATCAGGAGCTGGAAGAAACCATCTCAGATGAGGGTGAAGTTGGGGAAGACAAAGTGAACTGGTATCTGCAGCTTCTGATTATATGAACAAATATAATGACACAGAGCTTTATTAGGAAAGCAGGAATATGCTTTAAAGGGAGAATCTTAGCCTAATTATGTTGATTTGTTAAGCACAATAAGCTATAGTTACACAGTCAGCTATAATAGTGTTACTTTTTTTAGTTAGCGTTTGTTTTTCCACTTCAAAGTACATTTTATTGTATTTACTTTTATTCTACTGTTGCTAAGTAGGGTCACACACTAAATGAGGTGTCACAGGAACTAACTTGGTATAAACAGCCTCCATTATTCTCCAGAACCAGACTGATTCAACTCCTGTTTAAACTTCTTCCAAATAATGTTTGAATTTTAATTTGGTTAATATTGGTTTTTACTTAAGACCTTGTAGTAAATTTAGTTTTAATGAAAAGTTTTAATTTAGCTTTTTCAATTTAGTTTCATTAAATTATAACACCTATACACAACACTCACAGATTAGAACACGTTGAGATAGTAAACATCTTAACAGCATAAGCAGTAATTATGAAAACTAAAAATTAATATTCACTCTCTTCTCCAGCTCTGTTTTGTTGTCCACCAGCTTTAACTTTATTTGCCAGATAAAAAAGGGGCTGCAAATGAAGCAAAAAACAAAGATGTAAGGCTCAAACCCCAAAACAAAAAGCTGAGAGGCACTAAAATGCTGTATTGTTGAAAGTTCATTCTCTCTGGGTTTGTCACTTTAAATCTTTGTTAACAGAAATTGTCGTAGAGCCATGAAGACCAGCTACATTTTATGTCCAAATAAATCAGGTTGTTCCAGAAATAAACAAGTTTATTAAGCTAATGCTAATGGTCCTTGACAGGGATGAGTTTTACTTGAAAATCTTATTCTTTTTCTTCAGCTATTATAAATATTTTTAATTTCCCCTTATACATTGTGTGCTTTTGTTTGCAGGAGACCTGAGTGTATTTCTTTAACCATTTTTACCACAAATTATAACATTAACTTGTTTTAATTGACACACTATTCATTCTAATGTATTCACACATTACATTACTACATTAATATGGGCAGCACCGGCTCCTCCTCCTTCCCTTTGTGAGTCTAAAAATAGCACATACAGTGTACCTAGTGTGTGTGTGTGGAGTCAGCCGAGCAGTAGTGATGTCAGTGCTGTCAAATGATTCTCTAAGTCCTCAGAGACCCTCCAACCCTGTCATTGTACATCAGTCAGCTTCCTACACACACACAGACACACACACTCATCCACATGTCAACACACATCCATGTATTCATGTAGATGAAGAAAGCCATGCACTCATACACCTTCATGTGCAGTAGGAAATATTCTGCATTTGCTTCAGAAATTTACCAGAACCCCCTAAAGACCTATTACCTTCTATTTCTCACACTCACACACATTAAAGACAATGGGGCTCCCAGCCCCCTGTGCATCTGCCCCCTGTCTTATTGCATAATGCATCGCTACCTGAAGTGGAAACACACTCTCACACTTACACGCAGCTGGAAGCACACAGAAATGCTTCGATGTGATGCATAATAGATCAGCCAGGTTAGAGAGAGCAAGTGGCCTCACATGTACTGCTAATTGAGACAGAGGCAGGTTTTGTGTGGTAGGTACTGATTAACCACAGCCAGCACAATAAAAACCATTAGTCAGCTGAGCGTCCAAGTGGGCATTCAGTCTCACTTATCCCTGTTGGTGTTGGTGTTTGTGGACTATAATGAAGAAGCACGGCCTGTGTTGGAGCTCGTTCTCTGTTTAATTGGATTCATTTCAAATGGGCAGAAATAGAGGCACAGTTTTTTTTTTTATATTACACTCTTGTGGTACCTTTTTGTTTTTCACCCCTGTGTTGACATAGCTCATTATCTCATGCTTTAATTGAGACTTTAGAAAAAAAAACCTTTATATATTTTGAAAGGAAATTGTTTTATTGAGGACATGATTGAATTAGGGAAGTAGTTGCATTTTTTTTCTTGCATTGCATCTTCAAAGCAAACGCAGCAGAAATATAAAGACACAGATGAGCCTATGTGGCACCTCAGCTGAGATACTGGATAAGGTTGTGTACCCATCAATACTGCACACTCTGTCCACCTGGTACATAGGAGCCCTTATTCACATGGTGTGACAATGCCCCAGAATACAGGACTTTTGGAAACCAGTAATAATAATAATACAGGCATTATCATCTCTAACTGGCACTGACCTCCCCATGGATCCAGCACTTCACCTTCTCAACAACTCCTCTGAACTTTTCAGCACATGAGATCTAACTGCCGGACATGTCAGCTGCACGGAAACTGGGGGCCAAAGTTTGGCTTTCTCCACAAAATCTTACACCAAAGGACCGACTCCACCATTGGTCTTTGGATGGACAATATAGAGACAGTAAAAAAACGTTCTGATGAACAAAAACCTGTAAATCTTTTAGCTGTACTGAGTAAGTGTTTTTTTATTAGCAATTTATGCTTTATTGAATTTTATTTGGGTTCTATTTTCATTATATGTTTTTAAATTTGAATTACTTATTTGTTTATTTTTGGTCCCATGCACTATTGGCAGGAGGTTGGGGTGTGGGTGCGGGGGAAACTATCCAAATACTTCCGTCAATTGTACAGTTGCATTTGGCTTTTATGTACGTTAACAAATTGTAAAATTGTTTAAGATGTTTAATATTTACGACTGGTATCTTTGTCCCAGCTGAGTGAAATCTACAGTAACTCAAAATAGTGGTCACTTCTCCTTGTGCTGAAAGTTCTACAGTAAACCGTAAAAACGCAAGTAACACTTAGCGATGCCTCTGTTCCAAACCATGACAGTGAGCCACCACAACCCTCCCATGTAGGGAAACAGTCACTTCTAATGTTATAACCACTTCTGCTGTAACAAGGAAAGACAGATACCACATTATGGAAGCAGGACATGATTAAATGGATTTCTGGGAATTATAGTGGCAAAAGTCATAAACTGCTTTAAGATTCAATAAATCGAGCATTTCGTTAAACGATACAATGTGGAGGGAAAACAGTGCTGCATTGCTCACACCCCTGCTTTTAACAAAAATAGACAACTCGTTTAGATGTTGCATATGCTATAATAAAAGTATATCAGTAATGTGCCAACTCTTAGCACCTTTAAGAAAACAATTACAGCACACAAAGAACATGTCCTATTAATAAAAGAATGGTGGGAGTTCAGTAGGCGGAGCAGCCAAAACATGTGTTTTGCTTTATTAGTGGCACACAGTAATTATGCAACCTGCCCACAATAATGTCACACTTTCTAACAATGTCTGTAAAAGTGCTGGTGTATGAAGGGTGTGTGTGAGAGGATTAGGGGATTTTGATGGACGTCCTGTTAAGAAAATTCAGAAAATGCAATTCTGTATTCAGCATTGCATCAAGCACCTGGGTTTCTTTTTTTTTTTCATTTCTGGGGAATATTCAAATAAGATCCAACTTTAACTCTGTCTCCGTGGCAGGTTGCTAAGCTACAGACTGTGTCAGGAAGTGACAAGCGAACATAATTACGACCCTGGTTGACAGAGACCGACCACAGTGTTCATTAGACTTACTCAAGAATTAAGACATCGAGTCTTTTCAAAGGACAAAAACCTCACACAACCCTTTGTATCAACTAATTAGCACATAATCATTTGGTGAATAAGTATTTAAACAATTACGCAGCAAAGGAATTATTTTTCTTTTCCTTAAAGTGTATAAGGCCAAGAGTATTACGCTCAAGTATAACTAGAATGGGCATTTCCTAAAGAAAATGTGTGTGATTGCTGAAAGGCAGCTGCTGCAGTTGCTCACATCCTTCTCTGCCGCGAGACCAAAAACCCTGAACAATTTAGAAGTGAAAGCACTTAACAACAATCATCTAAACAACTGCAGTTCTATGAACGTTGGAGAGTTAAAAGCATTGAACAATTTAGAAGTGAAAACAGATGCAAAATAAATACGTTTACAATTGCAGCATCATGACTCTCCACTAAGCTCCTATCGCTGCCTGCTGCCATCCCTCTCTGATTGACAGCATTGAACAATTTAGGAGTGGAAACCCATGAAAAAAAATCTTCAATTGCAGTTCCATAAATAGACAGTTGGTGGCGTGGCGCTTCCAAACATGTAGCATGTGAAGCAGGACATTAAAATACAGCTGTGTACCAAGTTTCATTAGTCTGGCAGTTGTAATTTTTGAGATATAAGATGAGCTCAGAATGAGAAATCTAAGATTTGTGAAGAAATAAGACACAAATTAGCTTCACATTACAAACGCCCTGCACTTACTATAAACTAAATTATTCAGATTATACAGCTCGCTAATGATTCTGGCAAAACGATGTTAATGTAGAGTGCAGAGAGTCCCTGAGGAACCATGAGGTAAGAAAGCAGATTTGATTGACAGTCCATGCACACTGACAAATCGCGCACAAAGGTTAACAGGCAGGTGTCGTATCAAAAAAGTCAACGTCAGTCTAAAGCTGTTGGTCTTCATACGCATCTAATTCAGGCAGAGAAAACATTTCAGTCAAAAGATATTATCTACATTTTCTGGGGCTGAATTAAACTTCATTTTACTTCATTTTTCGTAAAACAACCAACCGTGTGCAAAAAAGGTAAATTCAGGCAGAAACACCCCCCCACCCCCTTTTAAGTATAAATACTAACTGCGTAAGGAAGGGGCTCGGCATAAAAACGGTGACAAATCAACATGCGGACGCTGTGGTGACCCTCAACTCACGGGATAAGGACCAAAGGACCAAAATTTGAAAAAAAAAAAAAAAAAGTAAACCGAGTATTATAAAACACTTTTTGCCTCAAGAGAAATAAAATTTTAATTAAAGTCAGTGACAACTTATTTTCATAATAATCTTCTTAGTCTCGCAGCCAAAATGAGAACTGCCTGGTAACTTTACATGAAAGATTTCGGTGCTGTTTTGGTTGGTTTGAAGTAGGACCAGCTGTAGGTCTCAGCAATCAGGATTTAGCAACATTTCATTTTTAACAAAATACATCTACTGGTGCTCTTTTAAACTGTTGATGCTTATGGGTCCTGAATATTTAAAGTTAACATAAAGGCAAAGAGAAAAATGACAATCCAAACAATAGCTAACATACATAAGTGGAATGTGTTGTGGAGACTGGGACAGGCTTTAAGTAGAGCAGCAGGTCATCAGACCAGGTGAGCTGAATTTCCATAAGTACCATTTCAGCTCTTGCACAAAGTGTTGCGTGGCATTGCCCTCATGTGTATCTTGTCACAGGTTGAGAAGCCTTATTAATTCTAAAGAAGTTCTAAAGAAGTGGACTAGTTTGATGTTTTAGAGCCATTTGAAAGAGAAATCTTTATTCTGCTGAATAGAGTCTGGATTGATTCCTGTCACATGCTGCCCTGTTTCAAACTTAAATTGAGCCTTAATTTCACTTCCCTTCAGGCAGCCAATATGCAATTTCAGGCTTGAGGTTTTTTTTTTCAGATGGTCAAATTTGAGGCCAATTGAGTGAATTTGTTTTGCAAATATATGCAAATATGAGCGTGTAATAAGGCAAATTCATCAGCCAATTCTGTCTGCTCTCTAAATTTATGAGCACATTTATGAGGGGAAAATGGATGGACCTGACATTTATCTAATATACACAAGAGGCTTGATGGTGATTGATTGGACAACAGGACACTGCATGCATGCTTGATTATATCTGTCACCATCTGTCAGCTTAATTATAAACATAATGTTAACATATTTACTGTGGGTGTCTTTCTTTAATTCATGCGAGCCATCTTTTCTGAAATCACAATGTGTTCAACTCAGCGCCAACAATGTAGAAAATCTAACTCTTACACAGTAACTTTGATGTAAATGTCCTTTCTCTCTTATGCTGATTGCATTTCAGAAGTTTTAAATGTGGGCGTTCATTGTTTTTGGTGCAACAGTGCAGTGTGTTGTTGATCCTCGTGTTTCTCTATAGAACGTGCCTTTAAACAAAATGTCAGACCTGATGGTGAGTGGGAGTCTGGCAATAGAAGACATGAACGGTAGCGTTTAGGTGAATGCAGCTTTTACACAGACATATGGAAGAACACTGAAGACATTTGAGAGGACAGTCAGGTGGTGTCTTGTTTAGTAGCACTGTGCTATTCGGGTTGCAGTTAGAGGCGCGTTTTCCTCTTTGGCAATCTTTCATTACTTTACTTAAAACTACCAAATAAAGGCGAAATTATCGTAGAAATAAAACACATTTTAATTTTACTGGCCTATTTCCAAATCAGACATTTGTCTCTGTGGGCTTGATAGTCTCATCAACAATAACATCTCTGATCAGACCAAGAAAAACTGCAGATTTTTAGGTTATTCATTAATGGTTAAGATGGTACAAAACAATTTACTTGTGATTGAAAAGATAGTAGTGATAAATGACTGTTTCCAAACTTTTTATCAAGTCATGTAATAGATAGTGATTATATGTAACCATGGAAGAATGTTAACATGACCAGAAACACGTCCACTACAGTGAGTGATTGTCGTGTCCTAGATCGTCATAGATGTGCAAGCACAGCAAGTCCGCCAAGACTGGCAACTAAACATCTGGGTTACTATGAAGACTGGAAGCACAGGGAACAGTTAGCCAGGTGTTGATGAGTAAATGAGGTGCTAGTTGTGCGTTTTAAATTTTAAAACAGTAAATTATGCGCTGATTAAAACTAAGATGATCCGTAAACTTTCATCTCATTCACTCAGTGTTGTTCAATGTTTGATAACCTAAGGTTTTCAGTGCCTTATGACCCTCGTAACTCTGTACTGTCTGTCAGTCTGAGCTTCTACTAAAATACTGACAAAAACAAGCTGGAACGTGATTTGTAAAAATCACGGATCTCAGCACCTGTCAAAATACTTGCTGAGCTTTTGAGTGTTAATGAAGAACTCTATCAACCCCCAGCAGGTAAACACTTCGAATTTCAGTATTTTTGTGTCACAGGGAATTAACAGGATTACTAATTGCCTCTTTAAACAGGTGCCAATTACATTCAGAAAATGTATATTTTCGGAAAAAGTTGCTACCTCAGTCACATTAACCCAGGACTCATAAAATCCATCCACAGAAACAAAAGCATATACAAGTGACAACAGTTAAAAGTAACAGAACAAACAAAAACACTCAGGTGTTTAATATGAATATTTATTTAAAAATCCATAGTTCAATACAGAAATAGTAATCTATAATATGTATTATCAGACAATCAGTACTTCAACCATGCTTTCTTAGATTAATCACGGTTTCAAAAAGTACAAGATAATTTTTTTCTCTTAATTGAACTTGTGCAAAGAAAACACACTATAAAGCAATATAACCACTGACACAAAATAGATAACGAGTAATTCATTTAAACAATTCATTTTTCTGAAGAAGGCATCGCACAATTCCAAGAAAATCAGTGAAAGATTTAAGGCCATTTTGTACAGTAAAATTTTCATATAGATTTTTATATTTCAAAACACTCAGTTTTTAACAAAAGGAACTGGTGCATCCTTTGTAAAACTGTACATGCAAACATAGTGCACATTATTAAGAAGATATGACGAGCATACAATATATTATTTGGATAGCTTTAGTAAACAAAGATTTTATGTGTGTTAACACCTCACATATTCTATTAAAACGCTCTGATAAAGGTGCCTCACTGGCACACACACACACACACACACGCGCGCGCACACACACACAAACTCACTGCTTTATGGGGCTTGGCAAAGTGCACTATGATTGAAACGTAAAAACTATACATGTATATTGTTCACTCACAGGAGAGCAACACAACGTATGGAGGAAAAGAAGGTGAAAATAATGGAAAAAACTAGCCAATCAAAAAGTTTAAAAGTGGAGAAAATGCTAAATACCTGAATTACATACTTTTAGAGTTTTAGTTTTACCATAATTTCTCTCTTTGTCATTTCAAATTTTACAATTACTTTTAAACAAACATAATTTTAGCCTGACATAACATCACCTGATTGGGACACTATTTGTGAACCCTAAAAATTGTAACTGCACAACTTGAAATTACCGACAAGAGATAAGAAGGCGGAGACTGAAACCCTGTTTTTAAGATCAATGGTTTTCACAGCTATTTTCAATGTTCAAAATCCATTGGAATTTAAATGACAGTATTTCATAGGGATTGGAAATCTCACCTACACAGTAGATTCAGGTCCTCATGGCATTTTTTATTTCCATATTGTGTCCTGCCAATGGACAACATGCTTTGTAATGAAATTTGGTGGAGGGAGGATTGAGAGATTATTTTCCCACCTGGATCTGCTGAAGAACACATGACTAGAAACAGGAGGTAGTTTGCTGTTCAAAGAGCAGGACAAGGGAAACCTGTAGGCTGTTTGTACGGTACAACATGTTCATCATGTGACAGCACTGTCCTGGGTTTTAGTCTGTACCTGTCAGTGATCAAGTACAAAATGTCAAGATACCACTAAAAACAGCTTGAAGCAGGTGTGAAAGTTGAAAATTGACCTTTCTATGTTACGGTACAGCATAGCTTAGTAATGAATGTTAGATAACTCTATGTTACATAGGTATTGCTGTGTAAACAACATTACTAAGTTTGCCGACTTGATGATTCTTCTCTAGTTGTGCTAATTTACTTTGATCCCTACAATATATTCAGAATGGATTGAAGCTTGGCTAAACCAGTTTTTCTTCAAAATCCCATAATTTGCACTTGTGTCTGTCGCGGCTGCTGTAGCAAAAAGCTCATTTCTTATTCCCGTTTCTTTAGGAGCAATTGGTCTCCAGAGGACAGTATTCATGAGACATTGCCAATACTGACTCAATAATGAACAGCTAGCAGCAGCATTGCCTGGTTGGTGTTCGCTTCAAAAAGTCCTTCACTGCCTTCGCAAGTCAACAAAAAACGAAATTAAACCCAACTCTGACCCGCAAAGTGTTGGATTGGCAACAATTTCGAGAAGTTTTACAGTATATGCTGAAGCAATAATGAGCTCCTTACTTTGACCTAGAGCCCTAATGATGTGTCCAGCTGTGCTTTGAACGCAGTAGGTGGCTGCGCGAGTGTGACTGCACCTACTGGGCAAACACACTTTGCACTCTGCTACAGTGGCCATGCATTGGGAAAATGTTAGAAAAGGTAAACTGGGATAAACAGGGAACTAGGCAACGCTGCAGTGTCAGTTGTTCAAAACAAAACTGTGTAATAATGTTACAGAGAATTACGTTTGGTCGCTCTAGTTATAAGACTTGGGACGTAATGTTTCGATTATTTCATGTCTCTTGCTTTGTTTTTCTTGTTTTAGTGCAGTTTAACAGGCAAGCAAACTTTTTCCTTGCCTAAAATACACAAAGTGTTTAAAATGTTACCATATTCAGCCACAATATGGATTCATATTACTTATAACAAATGTACACTCCTGCACAGCTTTTCAATAAAGCTGGAATTAGCTTTCAGTCTGTCACACACAATCCTACTATATGTGAGTCAAAGTGATTCTGCTGTCACATTAAGGTGGTGGTAAATGTAAAAATGGACAGTAACAGTTTCATTATTAAAAAACTAACTACAAAACTGTTGTTTCATACAACCCACAAATTCTCATTCACAATAACATCACTCATGAGTGAAACACACTTATTACAACACAAATCCTCTCGCACTCCATGTTAAACTGGAAACCTGTCAGACAATGTTGGCAAATGTTGACAAATCACACAATCATCCTTTTTGCACGTGTTTGGCACGTTTAGATACACATCAATAACAAACGTATAAAAAGCTATTTTAAAGCCAAAGGTGCAATTAAAAAACAAACAAACAAAAAAAAAAAACCCACTGAAGAAAAAATGAAACAGCATAAAAAGCAAACATAGGGAAAATGTTTTTCTCTGCATTTTTGACCACTGGGCTCTTTATGCTCAAACAAGTTTCTGCTTGAGAGCAGCTGCTGTCGATTTCGACATGGGGCAGGGAGGTGGGTGTTCGGCGACACGATGAGACAAAACCCCAGGGTGTGTGGGCATCCTATTGCCAAGGCAGTTTGGAGGAGAGAGATAGCGACAGACGGAGAAAGAGACAGAATAGCTGTTTCCATTCAACAGTTGTTAAACGCCACACAACAAAATGAAATGTTGAAATACAGAAAAAAAACGGGCTTTAAAATGTTTATGTTAGCGGTATTTCAACAAATGTAGTCGTTAATAATGATAATAATGAGCACAAACTGACCTGAACAACCTCATTAAAGGGTGTAGTACCCTCAGAAAATCTATATTTCTTGGCATATTTTACATTTCAGAATGCCCAATTATTAAATTTCAAACCGACCCGATTGTGGCAAGTGAACCAATACATGTTGTATTTAAACAAAATGCCGAAATAAATTGCGTTTCTTAGAACTAGATATAATCGTTGGATGGAAAAACAGCTAGTAAAAGTGAGAGAAAGCGTAACAGGAAGGAAAGAATGAGACAGTCAGATAGACGTGAAGGAAAGCTGTGACGCAGATTGACAGACTTCTCAGACCTGAGAGCAGTGCAGACAGACAGGGTGAAAGAAGTGGAGAAACAGCCAGACACTCATCCCACACGGACAGATGGATATTAGAGGTAGTGCAGGGCCACTATATGCATGCACTTGACTGAGGCTACACTCATGCAAAAGGTTAATACACACACCAGAATACAGTACGGTACGGTACAAAACGGTACGGTACGGTACAGAAGGGCTACCAGGACCTGCACTGCTGCTACCTGACGCACATGCCAGGAGAGAGAGAGAGAGAGAGAGACAGTTTTACAAGCTTCATATTGAAACTATGTTAATATAAAAGTATCAACAGTAAAAATCCTCGTCAGCATTTACTGTAAACAGTGAGTTAGTTGGAGAGAGATAAGAGAGGAAGAGACAGAGAAAGAAGACGTTACATGTGTCCAGTTATTTACAGACAAAGTTAGTGTCATTTAAGATCAAGTGATTCCTTTGTTTTGTCTCGAGACATTCGCTTTACAGTGTTTCCAAAGAACGAAGCCTTGTTTCCTTTTTCTTCCTCCTTCCTTCCATCACCAGGTGGATCAGGCAGGTCAGATCATGCTAAGCTTGAATCCATACTCTAAACTCTTACGGCATTAAAAAAAAGTCCAGACAGCAATAGGAATGCTTGACAGTGGAAGTAAACAGACTCTGGCTTATTGGCTTTTCCTGTCCTCAAAAGCATCACTCTCCTGGCCGGCATGCAGCTTCCTGAACACGAGATAGACCACTGTGATCCACGATGACGAGGCATGGAGAGCGGCTTTAAGGAAATGGAAGTATTTTGTGTGTTTCGTTAGATAAGCTAACCCCTGACACCAAAACCTATCTGCTCCTCACTCCTCATATCTGGGTTTGGATTGGTTGGCCCGGTGGTGTGTAGGGAGGCGGCGCTGGTGACGGCTTGATCCCACGGGTTCTCATGTAGGAGAGGAACTGGTCAGGGATCTCGGCCAAGACGTCTTTAGCAAGCCGGGCCATGCTCAGAATGTGGTTCCCGGTCCGGTCGATGTAGTCCCTGAATGGGACAAACTGAGAGGGAGGAGAGGAAAGAACCATGAGTTAAAGAGACATTTTCAAAAGAAGAAATGATGGGAAACTGAGGTTCAGGAGACGGGGATGCATCATTAGTCAGATGTTATTCTAATGTAGCCTTTTACCAGGGAGGCACCTGGTAATCATAGTTGATCTACTGTGGGGACGCTTACAGGACCTTACAGCATTTCCTCTACTTTGAGGTGTACACATAGCCGACAGCAGCGGGATTTGCGTTTTTGTACACATACTTCCTTGCACAGTTTGTGTATGTCTGGAGGATTGAAATGTTTAGCCACAAGAGGGCAGACTCACGATTAATCATTCCAGACTGACAACGGCATTTCATGCAACTGTATGAAATGTAGATGGTGGAATCCAAAAACGTCTCACTAATATCCCACTAATATCAGGGAGCTTGTAAGAGCAGATGGAGTAGAGGTGGAGTTAAAGGTGGAAGGAAAAGGGTGTAAAAGAAAAAGAGCAAATTTAAAAGAGGAATAATTTGTGGAGAGACAAAAACAGAAAAAAAAATTAAAGAATGAATTCACATTATATCGTCTTTGTTTTAAGAAAGTGGAACATGTGCTTATGAACTGCAAAGTTATTTTTGTGAAAATTGTTTCACCAGTCTAGATCACAAATTGGCACTGGCACAGAGAGAGTCCACCCTCATTAAGATATTTGTAGGTTCACCCGATTTTCTGAGATGAAACCCTGGTGTCTGGTTTTCAGGCACTGAGGGCAAATGAATATCAAATCTCTCTGCTGAACAAAAAATAAATAAATTAAAGGGACTGAGATGTACAGCAAACATAAGACTTATAGAGTCTTTGCTGAGAATATCAGGTACTGGAGATTTCAGACATGGACACAGAGCCAGCAGCTATAAACAAACACCTAGTTAGCACTAGCAAACGTGGGAGATCTTTGGAATCGGACGATAGGCTGTAAATATATCGTACAGGTTCAAATGAGGAATAAGGTGCGCTCATTGTCACAACAGCAAATTTAAGAAATTATGTAATGTAATTATGTAATGTAATAAGTCAGAAATCAAACCGTTATTAGGCCCTTTTTGTCATTGATCACAAATAAACAGGTGGACAATACCCAGAAAAGCACATATTCAGCCTTCACCAACTGTTCCGTCCCTGATACTGGTTCCAGTAACTCAACTAGATTTATAATTGTCTTGATCCTACACTAATGGTCTCAGCTTCACAGATCTGGGATGTCATTGCCATCATTCGTTTGGAACCAAGATACCAGGGATTGCTTTTTGCAATAATCTGACTCATGATACACAATCAAACTAGGACCCTCACACTGAATCACTTCATTTTCACTAATCGCACATGGAAAAAAGTCTCTTTATTAAAGCTTTAATTCTATTTTATTTATTCTATTTTAGAACTTTCGTCTAAATTTTACACATCTGGCCAGCACTTCTGTCATGATAAAAGGACAATAGTACGATGAAAACTTCTTTATTATAAAGTCAAAAAGAGATAAAACTTTTGTTAGTGCTGAGATTTCATTCAGTTTTCACCTTCCAAATAATTTTAGCTGGTTTATATAATTGGCCTAAATATTGACTTCTCTCTAACCTGAACCCCTCATGTTTATTTCTCTTCAGCTATGCTGGTGTGTTTCCAAGTCTGAGACTATAAAGTTATTATAACATTATAAAGACATCACAAGATCATGTGAAGACCAATTTGTGCTGGAAACCCACACTGCGATATGTAAACCTCACCATGTCACTGGGAGTTATTAAGCGGCTCATAATGAGAGCCTGTAGGCAGAGCTGGTGTAATGGTCCAGAACTGCAACTTACTGCAGTGTAACACCGTCTCCTGGTCCTCGCTGCATATAGCATCATGTGTATGTGTGCGTGTGAACTTCAGCTCATTAAAAGACAACTAACGAGCACCCTCCCATGCCAACATGGGCTGAAGGAGAGTGTGAGGCAGCAAGACTTAACAGCAGTGTTAGAAAGGTCACGATGAGGAAAAACGTGACTTGGCTGTGCCACAACTAAAAAAAAATGGCTGACTCTAAATGTTTGTATTTCCTCTTCGTGCCAGGAAATGAATAAGCCTGAAAATATTATCAGGCTGATCACTTACACCAAGAGTAACATGGCCCAGCATTTTTTTAGCCACACATTAGGCCGGGGGTTCAAACTGAGGGTTTCTGTACATCTGTATAACATGGCATCTGGGTTCTGGCGCACCAAAAGTCAGGTGACCAGGTACCGGTAAGTATGGACATAGTTAAAGGGCCTGGACTCCGGTGTTTCAAGTCACTTATTTAAAAAAACTAAACCTAAAAACAACTGGCTAAAATCCTGTGAAAGAGTGATGCATTTAGGGGAAAATGTTGTGGACAGCGACTAAGCAACATCAACACCTGTCTGTATGAATGATGAGTCTTTTTCAGAAATAAATTACCAATTAACTTTTAGATCAAAACTGGCAGCTTCAGGGTTATTTTCTGCAAACTGTTGGGAAAATGCACAGCAGACATGATGAAGCCCAGTTTCAGCCATAACTTGTACTACTGGTCATTCTCAGAATCAGCATCAGCTTCATCACAAATGTGATGACGAAGGATCTTGCTGAATTAGTGGGACAGCTCACACATTATCTTGGATGTGGTTGCATTTTTAATTGCTTTCAAATGCTTGACATTAAAAAACGTAACTAAAGAGAGCATTAAGAAAGCACAGTGGAATAATTTGATAAAAAGAAAGAGGAAAAGACAACGTAATTACCTGAACAATGTCCCTCTCGGCGTATCTTCCTCTGGATGAGATCCTGACTTCATCACCGTCCAACTCAACCATGGCTGAGGAGAATAAAAATGATAATAAAAAGGCTCAGGAGAATTAAAGGAAGAAAATGCACACCCAGTGTGTACAAAGCATTTCTTACTGCTATACAATATAAAAAGAACGACAACGTTCTAACAAGAGCCTTCACAAAATCAATAAACCACAAACCCCACCAGACGCTTAATGAGTCACTTTAAAACAAAGTTTCTCAGATATAATCATTACCAATGATTTCACAACTTTACTTACCATCAAATTCTGCCGGTCCTACACCCACAATAATAATTGACATGGGCAGACATGAGGCCTGCAAGAAAGTAAAGGAACAATTTACTTTTATTAAAAATTTGAAAAAAACTGTTTCAGTCCAAATGAGCCAAGCTGGCAGTTGTAACACTGCAACATCTTCCTGTCTAATAGCACCTGTTTCTGATTGAATGTAGACAAACACTGAATATCCCAACATCCCTGAATGCACAAATGCATTACAGCATGGAAAACAATTACAATATGAAGTGGTCAAATTCATCGGCTTCTTAAAGTGGGGATATTTTCAATCTCTAACAGCCAATTTTTGCAGCTTTTTCATCATAAAATGAAAAATTAACAAACAAAAATAGTTCATCCGAGAAAAGACTACAGGTGAGGTCCTTAACATACTGTATACAGCCTTTCTCTGTGTCTCCATTGTGTTGTGCCAACATGTATCATACATATGGTATGTGTGTGAATCTTTGATAAGTTTGTTTGCTACACCACCTCCCACAGTGCTGCGTGGGTCGAGACACTGCAGTGATTAATATTAGAGACTAGAGAATCAACGACACGACCTGAACGTGTGTGTGTGTGTGTGTGTGTTTGTAAGGGAGGACCAGTGTGCAATGTGTTTAAGGGTATCTGAGCAATATATTGACCTCCGGTGGCAGAGCAGAGCAGTAAATGATTGTATCTTAATATCTCATGTATTGTCTGCCCTCCTCCTCGTCTAAAGTACCTCTTTAGGTCACTGCCCTTTGGACTCTTTTTTTCTTGCTCTTTTTCTCTCTTTTTCCTTTGGTGCCTCCTCCATGATTTGGTCTTGTCTCCTCCTCCTCTGTTTTTTAAGGCCTGAAATGGATCACTGCCTTCACAGAAATGTCTGTTGTTCACTTTTCATTTTGTTTGCATTCTACATGGAGCTGTGGCTTCCCACTGGTGCATGCAATGACTTGACAGTGATGGAGAGGATGGATGGAGGGCGAATAACATGCTGTCAAAGTGAGAGCAGCACGCCAAACACAAAAAATAACAGCAGTATGTACTCCCCAGCTATATTATTTTTTTCCGTTGGCACTGCAATGAAGAATGAGGTTTGAAAGGCTATTTCTTTTAATAAATGGTACCTCACATTTATTTTTGGAGGGAAATATGTGCTCTGTGAATCTGGCTGATCCCAGTACATTATTACATAACATTATTTGTTTGTCAAACATGTAACCTGATAATGTTCTACTGTGACAGGTGTTTTCCATCGTTAAAGACAGATTACTCAAGGTGATCATAATGTGAATTTAAAAGTAATTCAATTATAGCATAATGACATTTCTAAAATAATTCGTACTAACTAACTAACTAAAATAAAATAAAATAAAATAAGAGACCCAAACTGCCTCAAAATAATAAGATTTACTGTGACAACTGTCCACACACAGTGTCTGGCTTTAAATGCAATTTATGTAATACTTTTGATTTGGTTATATTAGTAGTTATCTCAATGGCAACATTTCTATATTTCTTTATCTGTCTCTGGGAAATATCTAGGTTGTTAAAGTAAGTAAAGTAAATAAAGTAGTTTCGTGTTAATTACAAAAGTAATAACCAAATAATAGTGTGGCGCAAGTCATGTTATTATGAAAATATTACATTCATATTAATACTGTATTAGCCCCAGGTTTACACTGCTACTAATGAGCTGCAAAGTGCTACCATTAATACTGTTAACAAGTGGCAGTTTTCTCAAACTAAAACACTGAAAGTCTAAAATTATTTGCTAAAGCCCTTTTGTTTTAGGGGTCAGGGTACAGGATCAGGTGATGATGCTATATTACACTGTAGGTGCCCTTACATTGACAATCGACTCCTTGGTCTGGGCCATGTCCGAGATGACACCATCTGTGATGATGAGGAGCACAAAGTACTGGGAGCCGTCCTTCACTGAAGCTGCATATCTACACACAGAAAAACACAGAAAAAACAGCGGCGTTTTTGAGCAACTGTCCTCATGTCCTATGTGTCCCAGGGACACAGGGGGGCATCACATTCAGGATGTGAGCTAATTAAGCATAATTCAGTGGAGTTTTAATTAATGTTCTTCTCGTTCTCAAAATACATTAGAGTACACAGAACTAGCTGAGTGGTTGTAAGGCTTTACACATACTTTGAAAATGATTTTTCTCATTCAATAAACAAACCTCCAACTCTGCAGTATCACGATATGTCAAGTACTTCTGTCTATACATGTATCTTTGTGTGAGTTACAGGTCCTCAGCTCAATATGGCTTTCAGTTTCTCCTGCCTTCTTGCCTGTGACCTTTCAATCCCATGTGAGTCGTGAACTGTCTGTTACTGATATTTACACACGCTTTAGTTTCTGCTATGTTTAACCTTTCAGCACTCCAAGGCCAAATCTACGTGTATGTCTGTCTTCCTCCCACTGGTAATAACTGATACTTAAGTGTCTCTCACAGTAGATGATAACGGCATTGCAGATAAAGATCGAAATAGAATCAACAAACAGGAGTTGAAGTGGAGGTTGAATGTAGGAGAAGATACTGTACATGAGGGGGAAAAAAGTGGATGGCAATGACCTGCAGTGGCAGAAAAAAGCTACAAAGTTGTAAATGTTTAATGAGATTTAAAAGTACAAGTTTCGGGCTAAACTGATTCATGTAACAAGTAAAATTAAATGTGCTATTATAAGATTCACAACACTCTGCATCTGTAAAGGTAAACGGGGACTTCAACGATAAAATGGACCTGATGAACATTTTCCAGATGGCTGCAGGAAATGGTTCTTTGGGAACATTCTCTGCTGAGGTCTACTGAAGTGAATTTCACAGCAAGAGAGAGCACAAACCTACAATAGCAGGAGAACGTATGAGAAGCCTCTGGAGTTCCCTTGTTTTCTTCATTCATTGCTCAGATGGGGATGTGATATATTTGATACCCATATCGTTTGGCGTCTCAATGCTGTTTTTACACTTTGGGTTGAGACATAACCTGCTGATTAGTGAGCTTTAGAGGTGATGGCCACACTGAGCATGAAGCATTTTCTTTGCTTCAAGTCTTTATGCTAAGCCAATGAATCCTCTCAATAGCTTCAAAACACCATCTAAAACTGCTTCTTAGCATCTTTAATGCTATGTTGAGATTAAACAAACAAGATAAAAACATGTTAATTAGTAAGTGTTGGAGGCAAACGTTTTGAACACGGATCTATGTTAAAACGATTGCCCCCCCAGCTTCAGCTCGATACTTTGAAGACTGATACCACAGTCTTCTCACACACAGTATCCATAGGCAGTTTCCCTAAGAACTTGCTGTTATGTATTACTTTGTGCAACGAATGAGTGGATAAATTGGAAGGGCGAAGTTCAAGAAGAGGGTCTGATGGAAAGTTAAGCAGGAAAAGGGGGTGGATGGTTTTCAGGTTACATAACAGGCTGAATTAAAAAAACTGCTGCATCTGTGTTACTGCTTCTTCCTCCTTTTTCCTCCAGATTGCCTTAGCATCTTCATGTGCCACCATGCAATTTTAGGAAATTATGTTCTAAATATGTAAAGTATCTGATGAGATACTTCACTTGATCTCTTTAATTACATACTTGCATGAATGGTTACTTAATGTCTTTTTTTTTTCAGAACTTTGTCTAGATCACAGCTCTGCATAAATTATGTTCTCATCCAAACACAGACACAAACAAACATGCAATCAGTTGTCAGGTACTTTCTCTGTTTGTTTCCCTTCTCCACCTCAGTCTTGTTAGCTACCTGGAAACACCTGCTGCACATGGCTTATTAGAGAAAACCTTTGTACACATGTTTAGTGATAATTTAAGAGAGAAGTGCACTTGATGTTCTTTCTCGCATACTCAAATAATTTGAGCTTCTATAAGAAGTTTATAATATAACCAGTGATAGAAACTGTGTCTGTGGAATAATGATAATTGAAATGAAAAAAGGTATGTGAGTTACCTGGCCACGTGATTGATTACAGGGGAGAAGTTTGTGGGTCCATAGAGTTGAACTGACTTCAGACTCGTGTAGTAGGCTTCCATCACTCCCTCAATACCTGCACAGTATGGGTTCTGAGGATTCCCATTCTACAGAGGAGAATGATTATGGATAAAAAATAAACCAAAAACCATTTATGCAAACAGATGTATGGATGAGTATTAAAAAATATTTAAGTTACATTTTTATACAAAGCCATACCGGCTGAAAACAGAACAGTATGCAGAATACACACAATGAATATAAAAATTAAACGATTTAAAGTTAATAGGGTGGTTTTGGTTATGAAGACCTAGTACTTTTAACACAGATAGTTTCTTATGTCCTGTCATAGATGACTGGTCCACTGGATGTAGTTGGTTATTTTAACCCCATTGACCTTTTCCTTCAGCTTTCTATTTTGTCAGCCTTGGTCTTACCAATGCAAACTCATGGGAGACACGTCCGTCAGGAGGCAGCTTGGCTCCAAATCCAAGCGCAGGAAACATCTTATCACTGTCATAGTCCTGGATGATCTCCCCTACAGCTTTCAGGGCCATGGCATATGTATTCAGCTGGTAGGGACTCATGTAGTGCAGAGAAGTGGGCTGAGCTGGGTTACCTGTTTGTGACAAAGGCGACACGCACACACAAAGTAAGAGGGTGGTCCCAGCATCATCGTGATGATTCAGTCATTCTTTAACAATTATCTACTATGTAAGTGGATTTATTGCTGCTATTATGTTAACTTCCTTTTAATTTGTGACCTTGTGAATGTGTGACCTTGTTTATAAGGCTCAGTGCTAAACTAAGATTAAAGGCCAGAGTACTTTAACTAACTGAAATTTACTGCTTTCACTAGACTTCACTCAAGTGATCAGGCTTTGTTGTTGCCTCTTTCTCTATCGAGACACATTGTGGTTGACTCAGAAAATCCCTCAAGAAAACTATTCAGATTTAATTATCTGATGTCAATACATTTGTATTTAATACTTAGAGTCGGAGGTGCCAGGGTGACAGTGTTGAGTATCAAAAAGCAACTCTGGACATTTTAAATTTGACTTTTCTAAAATATTTCTGAAAATCTTTATATGTGTATATGTAAAATATGTTTGATAATTTGTAATAATTGTGATTTTTGAAAAAAAAGGGCTCTGTTTAATGAGTCTGCATTCATGTCAAAATAAGTTTTTTAAAAAGTATGTAGGAAAAAGATTTTGGTTACAAAGTTAGATAAAGCATTTTATCTCTCTCTCCCTCCCTCTCTCCCTCTCTCTATATATCTCTATATCTATATCTATATAGATATAGATAGATGTATAGATACATAGATGTATAGATAGATAGATAGAGATTTAAAGCCAAGATTAAATAAAAATAGAAATGAAATGGTCTTTCAGGGAAACATTTAATCCATTGCATTGTGAGAGGCTGCATGGACAAGCTTGGATGTTTCGGGCAGCAGCCTTCTTTAGTGTGCAAACAGCCAATAATGTGACTCATTATACATTGGTTTATATGACACAATCCAGAGCAATTTTGTAGCCAATCACATGAATCTTATCACAAGTCATATCTACCAGGGATCTTCCAATTGCTCTTGTGTGGGTTAATTGTTGTCACAAAACACAATTGAAATGCTTGTTTAAGCCAAAAGGAATATGAAATTAAAAATAATCACTATCACACAAGAGCCACTTTAACTTCTACATGATGTTTTTCCAGTGGTGATTTTTTTTAGGTTCAATTTAGCAGCCAGTGTTACTAAAAACAACCAACTAATAGATTTAATAGTTCACCTTTAAGTCCAAGACACTGATGAGCCTCAATTGGCTGCTACTTTATAGCAAACATTTCTTAATCTACCTGTACATGAGTTTTCATTTTGACTTTTAATTCCTTTTTTCCAGCTGTGCTCTAACAATCTGCAGAACTTCCCAACCAGCAGTTGGAATTGAGGTTTAAATGAGCGGCAGACAAGATCACGTATACCTCAACCTCAACCACCTTGTTTTAATCTCTGCCAAAAAGCTCCTGTTTGATTTAATAGCATTTGGCTCTATTGCCCCTGCCTGTCCTTCAAAGACCAAGCTCAAGGGTAGATGGATAACACAGTTGTTAATCATCGCCATCACAGCACGTTACTGCACTTAGCTTTAGCTACCAGGTGTGATCGAGAGAGTTATTAGGAAACACTTGATTCCCCATCAGCATATATTTGAATAAATGTTCACTCTGCATTTAGCAAACGTTTATTTCATCACTTGAATGTCTTAATGTGTGTGCACATTCATACAGTGTGTGTGAGAGTGTGTTTACTGGGATGCTCACCATTGGAAGCTGTGAAATCAATGGCCACAGTAAAGTTAATCTGGGTCCTTGGGAGACAAAAAATAGAGATTCATTTATCAACTATAATGCATCAACTCTCAACTTTCTGCAACCCCTGTCTCTTGCTGTCAAGCATACACACATACACACCTGTTTAGAAGAAATGAACTTCTTACATAATCGAGTACAAACGGAGTTCCTCCTGCCCTTTAGCTGTGACAGTAATGAGGAGACAGCGAGGCTAAACACTAAAATCACATCCGTGGCTTTGTTCCGGAAAGAGAGCTGGTGTTTTTAAATGAGGAACTAGCTATTGTACAGTCTCCTTACTTTGCTCCCAGTATTCTCCTACAGTACACCGACCTCTGACCCTAAACTCTATGAGATGCATCAAATGGCATTCAGGTAGGGCCAATCTCACACATGTTGAAATTAGAGTCAGATAACCATAAACTCCAATCATTGGAGAATTTACATTATTAGGCAAATAAAGCTACTGGCCACGTAGAAAGCGCCATCAGAAATCTTCTATTGTCTTCATATTTTGTGGCCTGTCCCACACTGTTGGCACTAGTCAAACCCCTGACAGTTACAGACGTTCATACATTTATCCTGTGATAACTTGGAGTATCAGTTATTTATTAAATAATAAAACCAAAAAAAGAGATGAAAATAGGACATAAAATACATTAATCATTTTGTTTACTGTGCCTAACTACTTTGCATTTGATGAATTTGAGAGAAAAAGCAGAAGAAAGAGAAATGTATCAAAAAGAAGTAAAATCAGTAAAAGACAGAGACAGACAACATAAGCCAAAGATCAACAGGTCTCTCTCTATCAAAACACATTCCTGATTCCTGTTAACCTGCAGGAGCATGATGTGGTTTAGCCCTCAGCTGGCCTGTCACAGCTTTTTCGCACTATGAAGTCCAGTAACCACGCAGAGGGGAAAGATCAAGAGGGAGAAAGACAGTAAGACAGAGGTAGCAAAAAGTTCATGTAATGTACTGTATATATTATTAGCCCATGTTTGGAGTGTGGAGGCCATGGTAAACACTGTACCTTCTAGAACTCATGTTAGCACTGTCCAAGTGGTAAAACTCTGTAGTTCTATAATCAGCCCTGTCACTGCGAACATGATGAGCATGCTTACATTTCTGAAATGTTTCCATTTTTCAACAGTAAAAGAACTGCCTGAAAGCCAAGAGCAAGTCTAAAAAGCTTGACACATCTCTTCTTAAAAAAGTTGATTAAATGTTAGGATTTTGTAAAAAGTAACAAACACTACTATATAGCTGATTAGGGTGAGTATTTCACCAAAATGTTAAGAAAATTCTAGTAAGATAGCTTTAGGGGGACAGCTGCAAGGACAAGGTAGCGTAGCGAAGAGATCTGAGGGGATTCTGGACACACGCCGGTACAGACAAGCTTCAGGCTGACTGCTTAAATTATGCATCTCCTCTTTCTCTCAGACGTGATATCTCTGTCACGGGCATTCACAAAGTTTAGGAGAGCAACTCCATGTGGGAGTGTAAAGGGACAGTCAGAAAAACAAAGTGATATCAGACAAGGTTAATGATAGTTGAAAGAAGAAAGCCCATGATTATGTTTGTACGAGAGAACATCAATTGAGTTGCAACTGTCGATTCACTGTTATTAATCACCATGATCAAATGTCTACAGTTTGAGGCTCTTGAGTCGCTTGACGAAGTAAAAAAAATAAAAATAAAAACCCCTCAGTGTTTGACAGCATCATTTTTGACTCTAAATGGAGGGAATATTAATATCCAGGCCAGGATGCAAGAATCTCTCCAAAAGGTCAACTATACCCTCTGAATTAATCAGACAAAAATTTGAGTGAGACACGAGTTTAATGGCTCTTGGGAATTTCCAGGACGATTGTGGATGTCATTCATACTGGCCTTCTAGAGAAATACTGAAATGAAATTTTCTTGTATAGGATTATTTTAAATCTGTGCCCATATTAAAGTCTTTCTGTTTTATACCTTTTTGCACTGTTATTTGTTACTTGCTGTTACTTGTTTTCACAGATTTCAACACCAATCTTTTTTATGAAGAATTTTTGAAGAATTGTTTTAATGAAATGTTGCATATTTCTTTTCTGTTTGTGGGTATGATTTAGAAGCCCAATTAAAAAAATAAAAATAAAAAATTTACGATGATGTGTAAAGCGTAAATAAATCAAATTCAAATCTCATTAACCCATATTTTATTCACAATAGAACACAAACATATCAGATATTAAACGATTTTCCTGAGCACATGCAGTGATGTCCTCACATCCTCCCAACTTTTTTAAAATTTAGGTTGTAGAAGCCAGCAAACACTTTATAAGTAACTCCCTCATAACAACTTGGTACAATGGAGAAATTCTATAAGAGTTTGCTGCAACAGGCTCAGTCAGGAGGTAACAAAATGCTCTGCCAGGTATGATAAGGGATTTCTACAGGCAATGGTTTTAACCATAACATCACACAAAGATAGGCCTCAAAAACACAAACCTTATCAGTGTGTGTCCTGAAGCTACAGGGGAACTTCTCCAGCCCTTTTAAGGGCAGTTTGCAGCTTTATCCTGCATTGATTTCTTTAGAGCTGCAAGGCACCTCTTGGCAAATTCATCTAAAATATTTACTTCAGGTTCCTGTCGTGACTGATTGCTAATCAGCCATTGAGATGATGGTAGGGTGATAACATGTTAAGATGGTTGCTTGTAGAAAAAGATTTTTGCTTTGTTCATCAACAATTACAATGACAATCTATTAAAACATTCAGAGCCCACTATTCACTGATGTCAACATTGCTCTGTACAGTACAGGCCTGTACTGTATGACTCCCCAAAATACCACAGCAACATTCAGGATTCAGAATTGGGTGCACTGGCCAACTGTACTTGAGCATAAAAGGAATCTGACTCCAGTTTAAGCAATCAAAATCTGGAGCACTATAAGCCCAAGATGCCTGTAAAGCACCGTCAACAGCTGTTCACAAACCAACACACTACTAAAGATGGTACTACTAAAGAAAAAAACGAGCAAAGAAATGTAACAAAAAGTTTAATTTAAATGTATTTATATTTTTTTAATTGTATATAATTAACTGAAAATTGCTCCTATAGGCAAAGCAGAAACAAGAAAAAAGAAATCAAATTGTACCTGCTTGTCACTGGGGGAATTATACACAAACATGACACTGTGGAGGGAGATGGTTCTTTTGGTTGATATACTGGCAGATGTACATTAAATGCTGTATGCTACATTATAATTTGATAGAACAGGTCAGTTTTTACTTATCGAATCTTTTTCAGTGAAGAGGCACAGACCTTGTTAGCAACACTTGTGTTTCTGGTTTTAACTGCACCCCGAAGACACCCGTTCACTTTTACTTTCCATACTATTCTCCACACAATCTGCTACTTGGCGTTTCAGTCTCTTAACAATATTTAGACATGTGTTTAAGTGTGTGCATACAGTACATGACAACACATCTCCCACGGTGCTTCATCTGCCTGAGAACCTCTGAAGAGCCAAAGCACTTCACACACAGTGTTGCACATGATGTAAGGTATGCGCTAAACAAACATGGCTGCCAATTCTGAGAGGTGTGTCCGTGCACCTACAGCATCTAATGTTGTTTGAAGTGATGGGGGAATGCCTCTTTACCAGCAAGGTTTCTGCTAGTCACTGATCTTTCCCTGCTGTTAAAGCCCACAGTGACTCAGCTAGGATCCAATATGACAAAATATCACACAGCAGGGGGTGGATCTGGTGAGGAGGTAGCACAGTACATTCAAAGATGATTGCCTGCAGTCTGAACAGGCTGGATGCTAATTTCTCTCCTAAATCTGTAAAGTGCCTCTTTTCTGGACTGAAACATGTTGGACATCAGATCAGTGATGTGAGGTAAAAAAACACTTAATTTTCTCATTATCACTTGCCAACTGGAAACAACAAAACCATTGAACCCACCTATTTACCACCTATATCACTGAAAATATAGGCTTATTTATTCAGACAAATAAGAGAAGAAAAGGGCAACGCATTTACAATACTAAAGGCAGAGAGAGACAGAGTTACTGCATGAAGAAAACCCCTATTTAAGATGACATATTTCTAGCTTCGTAACCAGCTGGCTTACAGCATCACTTCCCACTGGAAGTAGTACTGCGCTTACCAACCTATTGTACATGTGCAGCCATTGAAAACCGCTGACTTGTCTGTGGCAGAGCTATGACTGATCCTTGACATCTCACACCGTGTTTCGCCTGCGATTATGTAGTGCATGCAGCACCGCCTTGTTAACACCCTTAGTCACTCTCTGTTGAAGCCTGTTCATGGTGGGCATACACAGCGGCAATCCTGGAGTCTGTTGGATCCCTAGGCAAAAATGTATGGAACATATTATATTCCTATTTTTTCGCTCCCAGAATGAAAACTCCTCTTCATTTTCATCAGCTGGTTTTCGTTGTTTCATTGGACCAGTTTGTTTACACTACTACATGCACTGTGTCTGCCCTTGTGGGCCCCCTACTGGCCAGGGGTCCCAAGTGGCTGCCTGCGTCGCCTGCTTGCACGGAGCCCCTTTAGGCATACAAACTATCGTGTCACAGACTGGAGGTCAACTCCAGAGTCCCATGTCTGGTTAGGTTCAAGCAGGAAATAAAAAAAAAACTGTGGATTTGTAAAAGAAATTAGGCATAATGTGTGGGAAGTAAAAGTAAAACCAGCCTTCGATCTTTATACACAACCATAAATAGTTTAATAAGGCTGCAGTCAGAAAAACTGGATGCTGCACTGCAACATTGCCTCTTTTGGCAGAAAAAGATATTTTAGTGAAAGATCTGATATTTTGGGGGACAAAAATTCATTGACTCATAACAACAATTCTTAGACAAATGCATTTTTATTAGCAATTTACTTGTATGGGATGGTCATTTTTAGGAGACAGGGTTGTTAAAATACTACAGTACATGTGAGCCTTAAACATATTAAATTAATGAGGCTCCCCAATAATCTGCTCTCCTACAGCTGTTTGTTGAACTCTTAGATTATTCAATGCCATTTGCTGTGAACTGTTCACAGTGGTGATAAAAGTTATCACTTCTTAATAAAGTTAATTATCACAAATATATTATCCCAGACAACCATTCCCAGAATTTGACCTCCTTTTCTTTTTTGCACTTTCTATGAGATGGAAACTCTAGCACTTTGCTTTGAATGTCTGATTTGACACAGGCGATGTCACAGCATCGTACCATCACGACTGTAATTTTGTCTTTTGTTTTGTAAATTTTAACAATAGAGACAATGAAGGGGCAGAGGTGACTTTAACTGGCACATTTCTTGTCTGCAGTACTTTATTGCTTCACTGTAAAATGCTGGAAAACAGAAAGTTGAGGAAAACCACACTGTAGTTAGCTTTTAAAAAGTCTTAACAAGCAATCTTAATATCCCCTGTACCTGTATGGATGTTTGCATTTAAAACATGTATATGTTCTATTTAGGACGGACACAAAACCACTGGAGAGAGAGAAAGAAGTTCTCCTTCCTCTTATGTTTAAGTGCCAGAGGGAAACATATGCATGGGTGCACTGAATGGCCTAAAAATGGCATCAGAGGTTGGGCAGTGTGACCTCTCCTGATGATATGCAAACAGATGTTGCTGGTTGGACAGAGTCCATTTGGCTAGAGGAGAGGAGGGGAGAGGGTAGGGAGAGAAGAGGAGGGGGGTAGGGAGAGGAGAGGGTAGGAAAAGGAGAAGGTGGGGGGCTGTAGGGAGAGGAGAGGGTAGGAAAACCAGGGGGGGGGAGGAGGGGGGGGGGGGGTGAGGAGAGGAGGGGGGAGGAGAGACAAACAGCTCATTCCTGCATCAAATCGAATTAGCCTAAACACTGATATTAGCAGACGTATTGTGCTTGTTCATTTGTTAGGTATAACCCACAAAGGAAGATGTCTGGGTTCCTTTAAAATCTCGGTGTTGCGTCTGAGTTTCTGCTCGTCTATCTAATGATAACCTCTCAGGATGATTTCAATAGAGGCAAAGCTCCCTCTTGCATCTATTCTGATTTCAATACTCAATTCACAAACCAAAACAAGGGGAAACAATATCTGTCACTATGAGTGACAGGGTTGCCTTCAAAGGCACAACTCAAAATGAAAGATATAGCCAACAATTCCTTGTGCTTTTATCCTCACGCTCATAGAGAGCTCTTTGTTGAAATCCATGGGTGGTACTAAAGCTTTATCAGAAGGAGTGAAAAGAATGAGAGCAGCCATGCTCTGGATGGAGATGGAGTCTTCTGAAATTTGCCATTTATGCTAATGCTGCCAGCAAATCCTGTTCCTAATTAGGTCCAAATGAAAAATTAGCTGATTGGGCTGAAGCTGCAACAAAAGCTGTCAATCACATGATTGTGTCAGTCAAAGGCAGGAGTGAGGACGAGGGAGAAGGAAATGAGATGCCTGGCAAACTGACAGAGTTATGTGTGGACTGTCCAGCAAGAATGACACAGGGATTTGGGGGATTTAAAAGTAGCTAGAAGTGTGTGTGAGCATGGCTGTGTTTGAGTGTGTTTGTGCGTCTGTGCACAAGTGGATTAAGTGCAACTGGACCACTGCAGTCCATTTAGGTTTCCCACACTGAGACAGCACTTGGCACTTCATTTGGCATCGCCCAGCAAAGCCCCCCTCCCCAGGAAAACAGGTCATCCCGTAAGTTTCTAAATGCTCTCTGACTGACAGAGAGTGCTGATGGGAATGTGGTGTTTGTTTTGTTTGCGTGCAATGACATATAGTGAGAGTACACAAGTGCATTTAAAAGGGAGCTATCACATGTAACAACCTCCTTCATAGTGGAGATGTATCACACTTACAGTATCTCATGACTACACTACAACTACAAATACTGTATAAAAGCCTCCCAGAACTACTGTAGTTTGATACTTCTGCTTCATCTCCATCCCTGTTAACACTGCAATATGCTCATCAAATATCTTAACCTGTCATACACAGTAATGCATTTGTAATGCTCTGTGGATCAATGGTGTATTGATTGGTGCTCTTAGTCAGAAGGCTGTTTTTACTGGCAGAGGACAAAAGCTGCAAATTTGCATGCGGATACAGACTTTACCATGTGTGTATTGACTGTAAAAATCACTTTCTTGTTACTTTGTGTGACTGCAATTTCTCTGTCTGTTCAGCCGTTTCATGTCTTCTCTGATAATAGTTTCCATATTTCTGACTGTATCAATCAAGAATTTGTTTTAAAAACCAAAAACTGAAATCTGTCCTTTACACATGTATTGATGTAATAATTGTAGAATCTCCCTTGGCAGTAATTACTGCTCTGAATTTTCTTCGGTAAGTCTCTACAAGCTCCTCATGCTTGGATTTAGGTAGTTTATCCAATTCTTCCTGATCCTCTCAAGCTCCACACGGTTAGACGTGAAACATCTGTGAAGTGCCACAGACGTTCAAATCTAAAAGGCAAAAAAGTGAAGTGGTCTAAAACAGCTGAAACCCCTTGCTGTTCTGTTGTTGTCTGAATTAAAAAAATAATTTTCTCCTATAAATGAAATAAAACTTACATTTCTGTGCCTTTCCTCTTTACAAGGCAGACTGACTTTCTGTATCACCACAGCTACAAGGGCAACAGGAACAGAGCAGTACAAGGACAGAAATAGAGATTTTATTCCTCCAAAGTTGCACATGCTCTCACACACACACACACACACCCTGTCTTTCCCTTGACAGTGAGTGACCTCCCTCTGTGAGTCTAATGAAGGCAGAGTGTGTAGAGGAGCACTCACACCGTGCCTGCTTGCACGCAGTCAACCCTCTCGAGCAACACATCGTACCTACATAAGCACATATACACAGACAAACACACATATGATGGCACATGGCTTGTGCAAATGCTGAACACAATACAAAATTACACACATGGGTACAGACACACTCTGGGCCTTCTGTACTTCACGTCGGCCCATTTGTCAGAGTCTTTCTCCACCTTTCAGTATCTTGCTCTCAGATGCAAAAGTACACTTTTCCATCAGATTCACTATTAGTGAGGGATCATTATCTTTGGCATATTCCAGGCACTGAGTCATGACAGGGTTATCATCGAGACAGTGACACTCAGCAGGTCACTTGTCTCTGAAAGACCACCTCTCAGTGTGGGTTAAATGAATGCATGATCATTGACCTACCCTCCTTTGATGTAGTCGAGGAAGGTGACTTCAATGTCTACCAGGAATGACAGTAGGGTTACCTGTGATTCGGACACAATCAGCTTAGTTTCAGAGATAATGACTGCTGCATTTTAAACGTAGTAATCAAACTGTGTGCATTGCAGTGGGAAATATTGTGTCTGATTTGGTGCCTTACCGTTCCAGAGTTGAGGTATTTTTTCTTCTTTCCTTTCTTCTTTGGATTTACCACCTAAAAATACATAATTGTTTCTTATAAAGTTCCTTGAATCCAAATTTCTAAATATAAAACATTTTAAACCTGCAAAAAAAATATTTTTTTGGTCACTTGGTGGAAGTGGTGGCAAAAAACACAAATCTGTAATACTGTCAACTTTTAAGATGATAAAATCACACTATTGCAGCTTTAATGGACCTGCTTTTTTGATTCCTGCTTAGATTTCAGCCAGCGTAGTTTAGACCTATTACACCCATCTACACATTTCGTATTCATTTACACTAAAGATCCCCCATCTAAGATGTAGCATTTGGTTCATGATAATAAGATGTTAGCATTAGCTAACAGCAGTGTGTCAAGTTAGATTAGATAAAATCCAAACAAACAAAATAAACCCTAATGGAAATCGTTTATGTTGTTGGAAAATGGAAGCTGACATTTAATGACAGATAAGGACCATCTCTCTCCTCACACTCAACAGTCAGCAGTCGTTTTGGGGATGTTAGTGTTGAGCGAGACAGAAGGAGCTAAATCCAGCAGATTGAGGTTCTCAGTGATGAGACTTCATGACAGCCAACAAATACACAGTCACCCTTCCTTGGATACATTACAATTACATGCATTTAAACAAGCTGCATGATTTTAGATGTTTGTTTTTAGAGATATTATAGAGCCATTTTTACATCTGTAGCCCCCAAACCTATTATTCAACTGCTCCTGTGACGTGTGGACCAGCCAGAAACAGACTTGAGATTCTTTTTGAAACCCAAAAACTGGATTTGCCCTTTTAAATCAGAGCTTTATGGCCTAATTAAACTGTGCCAAGGTTGAACAGGAAGGAGATGACCTCAGGGAAACAACATATAAATGGGTGGATTTATGCATCTCACCTTGGGTCACATTGCGATAGCTGAACACAAGGACACATTTGCCTCTGGAGGTGTGATACAGTGATGTTAACAGAAACACACACTCACACACACCAAGCATCTTCAGTATGTGAAGCATTAAGTTGAGAAAAAAAGGGTCAAGGAACAGAAATCCCAACATTACTTTGATTGGGTGCATATTTATTTGTGGCTGCACGTGAGTCAATGTGTAGCTATGCGAGTTTGCCGACCGAAGCGCCATTATGCAAACAGCAGCTGTTTGAAATGACCCTGTGTGTTCTCTACTCTATGTGTGGTACTCTGTTAATCAAGAAGCGTTGCCTCTTACTGGGAGAGGATACGCCAGTGATCAGTCAAAGCTGTCAGTGTGTCTCAGAGGGAGCGAGACAGAGAAAAGGGGGACAAACAGGATCACTGTGACATATTAAATAAAAAAATTTTTTTTTATAAAAACTATCAATAGATTTTCTATAGTGTTTCTGCACCGACTCGGTTTGTTTGTGGAAAAGATTTGCAAAAACTACTTGAAACAAAGTTGGACTGCAAAAGGATAGGTCGGCTTTGTGTTGAATGAAGTCATGACACACCTTTTCCTCCAGACAGAAACACAAACACACACGCAGACAAGCACACACACACCTCATAGACGTTGAACTGGCTCTGCCCTCTGGAGAGTTCCCTGTAGCTAGTGCTGAACTCTCCAATAAAGTCGTGACTACAGAGAGAAGTGAGGTAGACAGAGATGATAGAGAAAGAGAGAACAAAAGGAAGATTAAAAAAAACTCATTGGTGGTGGCCAATAAATTCCATTTTAATTATTCCACGGACAATTTTGTAGTAACAATCTGAACATTTGAGGTAAAAACCTAAAAAAAAAAAGTCACACAAAATCACAAGATCATGTTCTGTACATGAAAATGATTCTGAATAACATTTTGTACTTTGCAGAGTTCACTTAAACTGCTGATTCAAAATGGTTTTTCAGTATTAAAAAAAAAAATTACACCAAATCGCCAGTGTGTTCCCTCTAACAGACTAAGAGTGACACTGAATAGACTACAGAGTATAAAGAACAGAGAACTACAGCTTGGCAAATATTTCTCCTTCTTCTTTCTGTCAGTCAGAATTCAGACTCATCATTAAGTGGCTCATCTGTTACAATTGGTTTGGGTTAACTTTGCACAGAACGGTTTCATGGGGTTGGATGTAATTACTGTTTATATTTCACGGATTGAGCTCAGGGAAACTGCGCCTTTGCACAATGCATTACCTGTATTTTGGAACTGTGCACAGAAAAGTAGAGAAGGAATGGGGGTTACTCTGACCTGGAGAATACTGAGAGCTTGTGTCGTGCAGGTTGAAGAGCAGAGATGAGTACATCTTGGTATGAGGAATGTAGAAGAAACTATCAACCGAATGACAGAAATGGTCTTACTCTGATCAGTTGCAGAGCTTCACTTTTGACAAGTCATTCGTGTCCCATTTCTCCAGGTGCAGAGTAACATGAGAAACTTTATAGGAATAAAGAACCTTAGCCCAGGGGTTCTCAACCCTGATCCTCAAGGCCCTCTGCCCTGCTTGTTTTCAAGTGTGTTCAGTCAATTAGACGCTGGAAGACACTTTGTCTTACCCCACTCCACTCTTATCTAATATGGGATGACATCTTCCAGCGTCTGATTGTCTGAACACAACAGATTCAGGGAATCATCAGGGGTAATTGGAAAACAAGGAAGACAGGGTTGAAAAGCCCTGCCTAATTTCATTTTTGTACTTTTCACATGAATAATCATATGCATCTGTATTCATTTGTGTGGTGCCTCTGACACTACCTGTGGAAGTTTAGTAATGTTTCAAACTCCATCGACATGACAGGGTAGGACAGGTTAATTATTCGTTACTAACCTACTGCAGTGACCAAATTTATATGATTCTTTTTTTTCCATCCTGTTATTAAAAAAGTCCTATAATAAGTTCTATTACAAAAATGAATGAAAAGATAAAATACCTGCCATCTCTGTCCCAGTCGTACACTTCAACCTTGATTGTTCTGTTTGGAGAAGACAAAAATTTCACATTAACAAAATTGCCACTTTTTTATATTATTATTACCAAAGACCTAAAAGCCTTATTTTTTACTGTACAGAAATGTACACTTAATCTGAAGAATGCTAATTCTTTTGTCCTTCTTGTCATGGAGGTGTTAGGAACAGCAGATCCATTCGGCAGCTTATCTTTATTGCATTGCACTGTCTGCCTGTCACTGTATGTGCTCCCCTCATCTCCAAATACATCTATTTCTGCAGAAACAGAATAGTCTGAAAGAGACTGATACCACTCTAATATCCTCAGGAGAAGGGCAATTTCTCCCTGACAAAAGCAGGAGAGTGAAACATAGAGGAGGAGAGAGGTGAGGCAAAGGGATAATAGAGCAGAGATGGATTAGGACAGAGGGGGCAAAAGGTATCCTGACGGAGGGAGTAAGCAAGAAGGCGATAGTGTGAAAATAGGAATAAAGTCAAGCCGCTAAGTTTGTTTATTCGTGACATTTACAATTGATTAAATTTAAGAGCATCCAAATGGTCTGTAAGCAGAAAGTATTCTTTCATCAATTTTTAATGAATTTCTTCTGAACCTCTTGTATCTGATGTCCAATCCTCCTCATGTTCTCGTGTGAGGAGTGGAAATTAGCACCATCATTCATGGATCTTAGCTGTTCTCAGAGAGCCAGATGAACATTAGGGGAAAGCAGGCTATAAGAGTAAGAGGACTGGCTTGTAGTGATGGGCATCACATTTTGGGATGGATGTGTCTCTTGCTTAGCGCAACATTAACTCCTCAAGAGAAATCAGTTTGTGGAGAGATTTCTGAAGAAATGCGTGTACATATGCATGTGTTTATCTATCATCACTCTAAGCTTTAATGATGTGACAGAGAAATTGTACATGTTAATCTCACGGCTTCAGCACGGGTGTGTGTGTGTGTGTGTATATGTGTATGTTTGATCACAGGCTTATCAGGGCTCCTATAAGACACAGTTCTATTGTTTCCAGCTTGAGCAGCTTGAGCTCATCTTTAGCTCTCCTCTCAGGGTTTCAAAGTCAGGCTCATTGTGTGTGTGTGTGTGTGTGTGCTGTATGTGCAGTCCACCGTGGGTTTCCTGAGTGTCCCACTGATAAGACACAGTGTGATTCAACTCCTCTAATAAGCTTATTGAAGCAAACTTCAGATCGATGCTGCTGTCTGCTAGCTAAGCTAAGCTAAACCTTATTATCTGCTACTTTGTGCCCTTTATTTTCACTGAAGATGAACACAAACACATCACAGACATGCAACAAACACACTTGGTTTGTTGCATGTAGACTTGGTCATGTTCTGATATGCAAACACAGTTGGTAGTTAAACTGAATGCACATGAAGTCTATTCATCTAATTTAGGAGGGAATTCTACAATAGACTTGTATTTTTCCTTAACTTTTAAATAACTTTAAAATCATTATTTCCTTGAAATAACCTTGTTGTTTAGTAGTAATTAACAGAAACACAGACAGGGCATTAACAGCGAGAGGGCATTTAGTTGTAACACTTGAAGTGTAATACTAAATGTTCGTTTTGCTCCGTTGTTAAATTGAATGTAAAAAAAAAATAAAAATCTCCATTAAAAGGTTTTGTTTCCTTTGAGAAATTAACAAGATACAGAATTTAAGTAAGATAACTCTTCAGCACAGCATTTCCATGAACCATACAAATCACATCTATCTCCACAAAGAGAGATTAATATTAGTTGAACCAAAGGAAAGTTCCTACATCACAGCTTGATTCAGGATCAGCACCATGGACAGAGTCAATGACCCTCTGATGATTCCTCATAAATAACTAAACAATCGGATTCATATTTATTGGATGTCTTAAACTGATTTAATATAAAACATGGTAGTTCTGTGCAATACATCAATATAATAATAATTTAAAAAAAATCGAGATTATTGCATCTTTTGCTGATGCTCAATGGCAGCAGCAGCAGAGTTTCCGGAGTTACAACAGTAATGTTAGCTATCAGTGTTTCCTTGGAGATGCCTACATGTGTGTGTCAACAAGCCGGGGTAATGGTGACTGCAGCAGGTGAAGACAACAAAATAATGCCGAGGAAAGGTCATGTAATCTCAGTGACTTGGAAATGTTAGACATCTCCCAACCTTTCTCTTTTGCTTGTCTTTTGGCACAAACCCAAATCCTGATCCATTCAGGGACAGTACATAGTGTGGGTCACCTGTGTTTTGGAAGCATTCAGGTCCTAATATGCAACTACTATGAGTAGGATTTACTTTTTTGCTGCACAGCTGCTCCTGGTGTTATATTTTAAGATGTTTATAACACAGTGCATCCAGAAAGTGTTCCAAGCGCTCAACTTTTCCCACATATCATTAGGCTACAGCCTTATTTCAAATTGATAAAATTCATTATTTACCTCAAAATTCTACAATACCCCATAATAACATGTGAAAGATGTTTGTTTGAAATCATATGTACATCATTTGTACATAAGTATTCACTGCCTTTGCTTTATACTTTGTCTAAGCACCTTTAGCACTAATTAGAGCGTCAAGTCTTTTTGAGTATGATGCTACAAGCTAGGCACTGCTATTTTGGGGGCAGTTTTTCCTATTCTTCTTTGCAGTACCTCTCAAGTTCCATAAGGCTAGATGGGGAACATTGGTGCACAGCCTTTTTCAGATTTCTCCAGAGATGTTCAATCTTTCAGAGTGACCACTGGGTTCTTGCCCCAGATCTGCGCCTTGATACAATCCTGTCTCGGAGGTCTACAGACAATTCCTTGGACTTCAGGGTTCGGTTTGTGTTCTGACATGCGCTGTTAACTGTGAGACCTTATACAGACAGGTGTTTGTTTTTCCAAATTATGTCCAATCAACTGAATTTCCCACAGGTGGACTCAATCAATCAAGTTGTAGAAACATCACAAGGATGATCAGTGGAAACAGGATGCACCACACCTCAACATTGAGTGTCATGGCAAAGGCCATGAACACTTAGGTACATGTGATTTTTTTGTTTTATATTTTTAATACATGTGCCAAGATTTCAAACAAACTTCTTTCATATTGTGATTATAAAGCAGTAACATAAAAAAATGTGGGAAAAGTTAAATGCCTGGAATACTTTCTGGATGCACTGTATGTAACATGATAACAGCCTCTCCAACATATGAACACAGCTACTGGACAACAGCATCTTGTTTTAATAAATCTGCTTCTTAATCCTGTTTTGTCTTAATGTCAAGTAGACAAAAAAAAAAAGATTAATAGAAAAAACAATTTAGATTAAAATGTTTGGCGATACTGACCAGATTATATTAAACTGGTGCATTTTCAGTTCATCACAGCCCTGTGTGATCTAAAAGCTTTCAGAGTCACATTAACCTGAGCCTCTATCAAATGCAAATTTCACATCTAGCTTGATTCCCATGAATGCTGTCATGGGCTGTTTGACAATTAGACAGAAATCTTTCCAAAATGTCTGCACATCTGTGAGCTCTTTGATGGAGCACACACACATAAATTATTGCCTCTGGTCAAATACCTATTGTCGCCAATATTTAAAATTCTTTCATCTTAATGGTGTTTATTTTGACATTTTTTAATGACCTGAATTCACCCACACAACCACAACGAAAGAGCAGTTACGATCATAGAAATGTTAAATTGTCTGACGTTTGTTTCCACATGTAAACAAAAATCTAAACGGTGGAGTGGTAACACTGCTGCCTCACAGCTAGAAGCTCCCCAGTTTGAATCTCTGGCAAGCTGCAGCTTTTCTGTATGGATTTTGCATGTTCCACTGGTGCTTGTGTGGTTTTCCCCCTGGTAATCCAGGTCACTCCCAAAGTCCAAAGACATGCATATTAGGTTGACTCTAAATTGCCTGTAGGTGTGAACGTGAGTGAGCCCTGAGATACACTGGAGAGTGTACCCAAGACCCTAGACAGGTGGGATATGCTCTAGCCGCCTCCCTCAACCCTGAACAGCATAAGAAGTTAAAGATAATGGATGAATGTATTAATTTTCCAGGAAACATAAAATAATAAACACACAAATTGTATTTCCATAAAAGGATCTTTGCCCTCTTGCTGCATCTGGAAAATACAATAATATTTCTATGTAGCCACTCAAAACACATATAGTCCACATATAGTCACCTATAGTACCTTACAAAATGCACCACATAGGTTTTTTAAATGTTGTCTCAGAAATTTGAACCCTGAATCTTACGTTTTTAATACCTTCATTCAATGTACTTATAGCTTGAAAAATATGTAAAATTTGAACTTTTTGGAACATGTTTCTGTACGTAATTAACACTACACACAGTATAATGTTGCACAGTTTTTTATAGAAAGGCTCATCCAACAGTATAATGTTGTGTACTAAGGAGTCTGAAGAGGCCATTAGATGCCACAGGGCATCCATCCATCACATTACCAAGCATAAGATTTCCAGTATTTCTGAAATACTAAAATAAATGCTAAAATAACTTCTCTGGATGACTCAAAGGGTTGTTAGGCTTGTTATATTGTATAACATCTAAAACAGGAGTCAAATTTACCTGTCGTAATCACCGTTGCAAAGAGCTCGAACAGGGATCTTAAAGGCCTGCCACACTGGGTTCAACGTGTTCTTCACCACTTCTGTTTTGTGGCAGATGGTAAACCTAGGAAAAGGAAAAAGAAACAGAGAAAGGAGGAATAAGGTTAGAGGGAATAGATGGAGGAGGGGTAGAGTGGAAAAAAAGGAGAGAGAAAAGAGTGAGATTTAATAGTGATGTACTTTGAAAATAAACTAGAGGGGATAAAAAATACTTTCTACTGACCTTACAGTCACGGAAAGTAAAAGTGATAGGCTAAGGAATCAACACTGATGCCCTGACACACACACACACACACACAAAGAGGTAATTTCATTAGTCCCCCAGCTGCAGGGTGGACTTTGTATTTCCACCCTCAGTGCATAGGGTCTTATCTTTCTTGTCACACACTGGAGGAGGGAAACAGGAGCCTGCAGAGCTGGATCGAACACTCACACACACATAAAATCAATGTGAACATACCACAACACTGCACTTGCTCAGTATCTCCAGCTCTCACGCACACATAAGTGCAAAAACATCTCTATGTGTCATTCACACACACACATGCGCTAACAGGCAGCATGACTTTCAGTTTCAGGCAAATCAGCGAAACCAATTTCCCTTGGGCGCCCAGAGGAACTAAACCGAACATAAAAGCAAGGAGAAGTGAAAAGGAGAACAGTATGAAGGAAGAAGGGGAGGTGAACTCACGTGCTATCCTCGTTGCTCCTGTAGAAGACCAGAAATGGATCAGACTTGCCAAAAAAATCCTTTTTGTCCAACTTGTTCCCACAGAACTGCATCAACACTGATTCCTAATGGGCAAAAACAATATTATACATAAAAAGGAATGAAAATGCATAGTAGAATTAAAATTCATGTAGCTTTACCAATCAACCCAACTATCAGACAAATACTTGCTTAAACTCTTACATAAACTCTCATTTCGTGTTTATTGAGGCTGGTGCTGATGACAAGTTGTTGTCTCTTCTCCAGTGTTTTTAAGCACGAGAAAATGATTAATGTTTTATTTTTTGGGACAAACACTACCACTTTTCTTGCTTTTAAGCTATGTTTATGTGTTCTTACTACCTATGACTTCAGCTATGCTGTAAACATCCTTCAGTATTGTCATGGTTTCTATTTACATTATGCAAAAGCAGAAATTAACAGAAAGATTCCAAAGATGATTATGCTCCTATTGGCTATTCAGCAATCAGCCACAACATTATCAAAGCCATGTCTGTGGCAACAGGGGTCCATATACAGCAGGCTGTAATGCACTGCGTGTTCTGAGACCTAATATGATTAAATATGTGCTGAGATCATCAAATATAAAAATATAAAGAACTGGTAAAATGTAAATAGAAGAGAAATAATTTAATTCTTAATTTATTCTATTAACTGAAAAAAAACTTTTCTCTTTCTATGAACTGACTGAGGGTAAAAGGAAATATAAAGCTTAATTTCTCTTTTCCTGGTCTATTTTCACAGTTTAGGATTATTATCTATTGATGTATTTAGTCAAAGAGTATTTCTGACTCATCTAATAATCGTTTTGTGGCTGTCATGAAATTTCAGTATAGTGGGATTTTTTTATTTTCCTCAGTTAAATGTCACATTGCAAATCAGGCCAGTTTTTAACATAGAAAATTTGCACATCAATAAATGATGATAAACTGCCAACAGCTACTTTTAAGTACTTCTGAAGTGTTTTTGTAAGTAGTTTAGTAGGACTTTTTGTTCCTCTAAACTTTCCTGTTATGAACCTTCTAACAAAACGTATCACTACAAAACCCAACATGCAGAATGGACAAGTAAAGACAGACCAGAACAAAGAAAAGAGCTCAGAAAAACAGACTTCTTAGGATGTGTATCCATGCTCACCCTGCAGTTGTTTAGCTCCTCTGCTTTAACAATAATGGTCCCACATTTCTTCCCTGGGATGCCTCTGTAAACAACACAAATGATTAGTGACATATCGTAAATTTGACACCACTGTTTGATAGACAGGTAACCCTCCTCCTCTTGTCTCAGCTGCTCTCTACATTTATGATCAAAACATAAATTATGACCAGGGGGGATATTTCACATGTGACTCTGAAAGCTTTTCAAAAAGCAGCTGTATCTTGCATAGAAGGTTTTTGTCAATCTCTGAGTGTAACTTAAAAAAAAAAAAAACCAGGTACCTACGGTAAATTCATTGTTCTCATTTTGAGATCCATTTTATTCTGGTGGTTTATCATAGTATTATAAAATGTATAGATTTAATATGTTAAGCAGATCATGTTGTTTAAGTCCTAGTTACTGGGTAAAATTACTGCCATAACGGTTCTTTTACTACCATACTGAGTCACAATCATACCTTTAATTAATTGAGAGCTTAAAGCTGGATTGTGACCTCATAGTGGTAGAACAATACTGTACAATACATCTGTAAATATTACATATTCAGCCATCCACTTTCTAGTTTCAAAATCAAAAA
This sequence comes from Channa argus, assembly GCF_033026475.1. Classification (NCBI taxonomy): domain Eukaryota; kingdom Metazoa; phylum Chordata; class Actinopteri; order Anabantiformes; family Channidae; genus Channa; species Channa argus. Next base: position 12,706,040 of record NC_090217.1, on the reverse strand, counting down.
CCTTTGGTCGCATAACACATGGATCATCTGACAAAGAGAAACACACGAGAAATGCATAAGCAAATGTTTGTGGTTGTTCATGACCCCATGAATCAGCAACATACAGTATACATTGGTTACTTTTAACGTGAACAAGTTTAATTTTCAAAAAGTAATCTTTTCAGTGTCTTGGTCAAAACCTCATCAGATAAGCTCTAATTAGTATTAGTTTCCCTAAGATTGTGATCCCAGATAATGTAATACATATAATAATAATAGTGTAAGTTTAAGTCTAAAACAGACCCAATAAGAACCAAAACTTGGGAGCTTTTTCAAAAAGTATGTGCAGTGAACCCACCTTTAAATATAAAAGCACATTACTGGAAATGTTTTTGGATTTAAATGAGCACAACACTCCTGTTAGGAACACACTGTACCTAATGGAAAGTTTTACAACTTCACGCTGACTCAAGACATTTCTATGACACGAAAGTATTCCATGATGTGCTGCTGGGCACGAGGTGTTTATCTTTGTGTGTAGCAGACTGCATCCATTAGTGTGAATGTGTGTGACTGTGGACCTGGTCTGTGAATCGACCTTTGTGTTGATGCTGAGGTTCAATGGTTGCTAAGATGGTGGTGTTCATGACTGAAGGTGTTTTATTTTATGTATGAGGGCAGTTGCATTATGTAAAGTAGGAATATGTGATTGGGTTTGTATGTATAAGCATTTTTCTCTAAATAAACATCATGGTCTTGAAGGTGTGTGCTCACACACACACACACCTGACCTGCTGTCTAAAGCTGGAAACATTATCTTTTAGTCCACTAGGAAATCAACAAAAGCACATTGCTGTGTATTACGTCTTTTTCCTGGTAGTCTGATGTATTTATATTACTTGATTTCTTGTCAGGTCAGTTTCAAATTCAGGTTAGTTGATTAATCCTGATAAGATAAATGTACAGATTAGAGCAGTGGTAAATACTTTGAGTATTTTATGTCCCTGTCCTAAAAGGGTTGTCGCTTGAAATTCTATATGTTTCAATACTTTCTCAGATCCCTTCCTTAGGGGACGTTATCAGTGTGTGGGAACAAGAGCAGGACAATATCATCTGACTGAACTTAAAGGGGTCTCACAAAATGAGAAAGAGGTCTTGTTGCCTGACGAGCTCTGCTGTTAGAGACCCAAATACCAGAAATTGACTCAGCCAGTAACTTAAACAGCCCATAATTGGGGTCAACAACCTCTGCACAGATGCAATTCAAGTCTCCTTTTACTTACACCATGAGGAAGTGCAAGGAAAATGCTTTTGAAATTACATAGATATGAAAATGAAATAAATCCTGGAACTGATTTTTTTCTTTTTGTCCCCTGTGTCTCCGGAAAGACACCTTTGGAAGACACTTTTTAAATTTTCTCACTTACACACCGCAGAGGAATGTGAGGTCATTTGTTTAATCGATGTTTGGACCATTTATTCAGTTTGGTAAATTGTATTAAAATTCTATTACTGACCAAACATAAATGACACCACAAAAATATCACTGATCACCAGTACTTTAATGTATTAGTAGAACAATGCAATGTCACAATGCAGCCTCACTTAAAAACTGTTTTGCTGCACTGTGAATGTACACAGGAATGTAAAGGCGTGGATTACGAAAATACTTTCATCAATTTGAACATCCAGGTGGAAATAGTGACATGCACTAACGGTACCCAGAGTGGGTGTTACAGCTTTTACATTACAAACTCTGCACAAATATAGTGCAACAGAAACACTCGCAGGATCCCAGCTTTAGCGGTTCAGAAATGCCCTTGCTTTGTTTATTTTTTGTTTTGTACTTTAAAATATAAGTCCTATTTTAACATCGAAATTTCATGAATTTTTAACAAAATCAATTCACAGTTCTCTCAGGTTCCAGACATCCACATTTCAATAATGGCCTCTTTCACATTCACTCTCCTGCTTTTATACTTTGGTCCCAGGTAATTGTTGGTCACTGGCAGTATCAAACATTATGAGAAAAGTAAACAGTTTTTCGGAAAGGACACCAAAAAGGTAGAGCTAATTAAAAATAATGAGCTGCGTGGATTGTCTGTGTATGACCCCTTTAAGCTACAGATCTCATTAACCTTTATCATTGCTAAACACTACTGTATGTTATTTCAGCACAGTAAAGTTCCAGTTCATGATTACGACCATCAAGTGAGTAAAGTTGAACACATTATTTATCTTCAACATGACCAGACCCGACACTAACAGCAGATTCATTACCACATGAGAAAAATGAAAGTATTCATAAGAATTATTTTTTTCTGTTCCATTTTCAAATTAGGTTGTGTGTGTTTACACAAAACCGGAAGCCATTTTCCAGAAAAAGGAGAACCAACTTTTTAACAGCACTATAAAGACTTTGTGAAACCCACTCACACACAATACTTCCTATTGTTCCCCCAACCCCCCTCAGTTTCAATCATGTCATCTTACTACAACAATATGCAGGGAGCAATGGTTAAAGACACACACACACACACACAAACACAAGATGAGCGCCCAGAAACTGTGTCGCTATGACAACTCTTCGAGCAGGGGCCCCCGCGGCTGGATAACTAATGGGATTCCTCTGCTCGTTATTTCCTCAAATGCTTGTTCTTGCGCTTTTATTATTATTTTCTTAACAGATCCGGGGTCATTATTCTGGCCGAGATATCTGCCCTAAAATGATACATGGGTGGAAACAGAATTACACAGTTACTGGATGAATAATGCATCTCAGACATGCACACAGACACAATATGTGATAAAGGCAAAAAGGAGCAGCTCAAAATTACAGTCCTTCATAAGAATGACAGCAATTCATGTGTAAGTTTTTACACCTGGCAGAAGAAAAGTGATGACACATTGTTAAGCTGAAGTCACTGACTGTTACTGAAATTAACCACCAGTGTTTGTTCATACTTTTTATTACTCTACAATATAGCGAAAACATAATTCTAGATGTGAAAAAAGTGTTATTTTTCTATGATTATCATTCATTGTGAAGTGAGTGATTTTAATGTGTGTTCTGAATCAAAACAGAGCGTGTGGAAATGCTTAACATCTGAAATTTTGAAACAAATCTATCCTCGCTCTGGCTCTCAGGTAAATTGCTTTCCTCTTTTTTTAGTTTATTCATGACACGGGAAAGCACTCCAAAGTTGAGAAGTGCTTCAGGAATATCTCTGCTTGCTCCCTCGTGAGTGTGTGTGTGAGAGAAAGAGAGAGAGTGAGAGAGACAGAGAAAGAGAGGAAACACTGTGAATGCTCTAATCAAGACACACGGATTTGCAATCAGCGTCTGGCGAGAGACAGGTAATTAAGTCTGGGCCACTTCTGGGCTCCAGAGTGATGCTCACATGCACACACACACAAATAGGAGCTCATGCACAGACAGACACAAAGACACGCACACACATTTTACACAGGTCAATTCCATTATATTCTCCAAGTAGGGAGAATAGCTGAATGAGATATCAATTATCATTATAAAACCACAGAAATCCATCTAACCTTAGTTATGCCCTAACACACAAACACACACACGCTGCCCAAAAAGGAAACTCATAATAATTATTCTCACACAACAGGAACATTGACATCAAATCCATGTCACACCAGGGGCAAATACAGTTTCTTTGTCCTAGCTTTACAAATGCTCACAATCAGACTTGTACAGATGTCACCCTTTGTGTGTGTGTGTGTGTGTGTGTGTGTGTGTGTGCCTGTGTGTGTTTGGTCTTCAATTACACACTTACCTGTGAGGACATGCTTGTTGTGAACTGAACTGAATTTTATACTTATGATATTGTTTAAGGTCAGTTTTAGGTCAAGAACTGGTTATGGTTAAGGTTAGAGTACGACTCAAAAGATGAATGTCAAAAAAATGTGTGAGTGTTCTGTGCCCATCTATTCTTGGCAACAGACACACACAGTGAGTGCACACACACAGTGAGTGCACACACGCGTGCGCAGCCCCTAAAAAGGAAACCCATATCCATGATTTTCTTTCACAAAAGGAGAAGCAATTTGCTTTTCCATAGCACATCAGGGCTTCTCACTGACTCTTTAAACACCAAAAATTACCACTAGGAAAAAAAAAGAGCGAGAAACAGAGGACAGTGGAAAACAAGAGAAAGAGAACAGAGGGAGGGAGAGGAGAGGACTGAGAAAGACAATGTGGATGAGCAAACGCATCACTGTCTCAAATATTCCAGAGACCGTAAAAATGAACACCAGCTTCACTATTTCAAATGTAAATGCTATCAGTAATCAATTGCAATTCAGCTGTGAAAGTCTAAGGTGGTATTCACTAAACCTGGGTGATCTCATGCAAAATAAACCAAATAATGAGCCACAGTAACAAGCTCATGTCGTTGTGAAGTTTAAAAGTCAAAATGAGTCATCAAGGGATTTATCAGCCTCAACATGAAGCAATTCTATTAGTTACTTTAACAAGTTCTATGGTAAAATAAATTCTGAGGCTAAATTAGTTCATGTTACAAGTCATTTAATGAGCATGACTCCGTGTAGTGAAAAAGAAAAAGCTGATTTTAACAGTATCATTCATCAAGTGAATCTATAATGAAAATATATTCATTAGATGAAGGAACACTTTGACATTTTGGTAAACAGAGATTGATACTGTACCTCTACAGCCTGGAGAGCAGTAAGTGTGGCTGTGTGCAAGTGTTGATGCAAGTGTTATACACGTAGGTGTCTGTACAATATATGAAACGGTAAAAAAATACATGTTTTATCACAGTACACACCAACTTACTCCTGTTTATTACTACAAAAATGTTTATGATCTGTTGACTTTCAGATCTCAGGTGCTGCTACCAAATATTATTTTCACACCCCTACAATTTTAGGACTAACAATTGGTCTTTGTACGTATGATATTCTGTGCGTTCTGTTATAATAATCTGTAGATACATTTTTAAAGTTTTAATCCACTTATTTTAATACAATTTTAAGGCTCTATGAGGTGAGATTAAAGTCAAACACTAAGACTAATCCATCAACCCAAAGGCGCACACATACATGCTGCAGCATGGAATAGAAATACAGGATACTGTACTTGTCAGTGTTGGCTTTCTGTCGCTGGTTGATTTTTATCCCTAACAATCTCTGTCTCTTTGTCTCCTGAATGCCCACTGGAGTTTGGTTGAACAATGTAATTTGCTCTAATTAGCACTCATTAAAATTGTAAGAGTTCCCTTGTCATGTCAGGCTGCAGGTGTGTGCCTGCCGGTGTATATAACACACAGACACACACACCAACACATAAAACACACACGCGCACACACACAGACACAACTTTAAGAAGATGCCTCCACCAGCTGTGGCCATTGACCCTATGTTTAAATAAAAGTTGACACTTTGTTTCTGCACCAAAACATTGTTCTTTATGGCTCACAATTCTATATGATGCCTGTGGCCTATTTAAATGATATTTTTGTTTGCTTTGCTGAAGTATTTATAGTGATGATGTATAATATATGAAAAGACCCAGCTGAAAGTTACTCCTACATTCTATTTCCAGTCTACACTTTCCTAAACAATTTACAGTACAGTGTCTTTATTTTAGGAAACGATTCACACAACATTTCTCTGTATTAAATTAATGCTGCAGCCTTTGAATGACATCCCAAAACTGAGTATTACATTGTTACATTACATTGATGGGCGTCTGTGTTGAAGGGGGAAGAATGGTTCAACAGGTTCAAATTTGAATCACGTTTTCTTAGTAAAAGTCAACCCATAAAAGAAAATGGCTTTCAGTGTTTGGAAGACCTTGCTGCTGTGAGACAACATTGTTAAACAACACGTCTCTGAGCTGCCCATGTGGAACAATGTCATCAAGGTGCTGAAACAAGCAAATACACGATACATACAATATGTGACAATGTCAACACTCACTCGAAGGGAAAAGCAGATGGATTATAGAGAAGATCAAGGTTCAGATGGTTCAGTAACAATACACATAAAGAAGGGGTAATGTGTCTGAAATCAATCAGGATATTACAATATTGTCTCCATACAAGAAATAGTACAGAAAAGTACCCTACATGTAACAAAACTGTTTCATTATTGAATTTCCATATATACATTATCTGTAACATATTCTATTCAGCATCGCAGGGGCAGCTGTCATTGAGCAAGGGGTGAGGTAAACCCTGGATGGGTCTCCCCAGGTCAACACAAAGAGACATAAAACCATTCACACTCTACAGGCAATTTAGAGTCACTGATTCACCAAACATGCATGTTAGATGAATAAAAATAGATTTAACTGAGATCAGAAGCAACAGACTCTTAAACATTAAATCTTGTCCTGTCCTTTGGATCGTCAATAATCTCCCACCAAGCAATTTAACACCTTTTAAGATTAAGTGAAGACATTTTGAAGCATTTATGGATTTCAATTTATGACGTCTAACAATGTGAAACTGAAGGTAAAGCTGAACAAATGACTTAAAAATGTGCTTGTTTGTGTGTGTACTGTACGTGTGGAGATGAAGGAGGGTGTCTTGAGTGGAGCTTTTATGTTAGCCAACAAGGTTTTGCACTCTGGAGGGGTCCATCCATGGTGCACGTAGAAACATGTGAACAGACTGACAGGGCCTCTCTCTCTCTCTCTCTCTCTCTCTCTCTCTCTCCCTCTCTCTTTCTCTCTGAGTGGGAAACCTGCCACTGCAATCACCATGGTGATTGCTACTCAGGTGGATGACAGTGTTACTTTGAAATGAAGAGGAACAGTAACACACACAGGGGTTGCCAGGTAGTTGACAATGTTCAGTGAAGGGATGCCAGCTTGGCTGTTATTCCCCCTCTTTTTAGATCTCAAAGCTCATCAAGGCTTCAAACGAACAAGCAAATTGGATTAAAAGGACACAATTGACAGGAAGCCAAGTGGGCTTCAACTGCGAGAGAAAGAAAATATGCAGCAATGACGATACAAGTAGATAATGATGTATTTAAATTAGGCTCCTAATGAAGCCCGTTTTGTTGCTGATTCTCTCTAAGTAATCATTTGTTAATAACAGTGATATTTCAATATAATTTAAACACATCATACTAATGAATGTCTACATTTGTTTTTCACACAGCTATGTACCATGCATCACGTATTTCCTGCAACATGGTGTTTTGCTTCATATCTGAAATAATGTGGAGCTGCTTTGGCAGAAAGATTTGGATCAACACCAACGCCTTAGATGTGGTAGATCTGTAAAATGTCACTAAATTACAGGCAAAGCCACAGTAACAATGGAGAACTTTAGCGAAAAGACTGGCTGCTGTTTGTGGTGCTCCGCAGGTTACTTATTATGAGAATAGGTTCCAGTGCTTTAAGTAGCATTACTTAGTGCTGCTCAGTGTAACACAACATCAATAGCGAAAGATAATAATTTAAGAAAAAAGGGAAAAAAGACCCTATGAATTGTGTATCATGTAATTATTAATAAGATGTCAACAGAAATCAAAATAAATATACACTTGCATTTAAAAAAAAAAAATCACTCAAAATTGCAAATCCTGGATGTTACGCTTGTACTGCTGTTTGTACGTTGGTGTGCGAGACAGATTTGGATTTATGTCTTGATGGTGACAAATGGACCAATGTATGCTATTAATCAAAGCAATTATTTTCAAACAACATGCTCCCATGTACATCAGCACCAACAAGCTGCAGATAAAGAGAAGCAGTGGCCTGTACAGTAGTTTCAGGTACCTGGTGTGTACAAACAAGGATGATGATTGAAGGATGACACAGTTAAAAAGTTAAAACCTATGTTGTACATATAGGCAGAGTACAATTTCCAGTATATAGCAAGTACTAATGTACACATCATTCAGGTATTGCTGATCTGTAAACATTAAAGCCACAGACAGATAAAGAGACTAACGTTGATTATCTCATTATAACACTACCTGCTACCCAAACATTGCTGCAGACCAAATACAATGCTTCAGGGCAACGGTTCCGGATAATGCACCCTGCCACAGCATATAAACTCTTCAGGTTTGAGGATTATGACATTGTGTTTAAGGTGTTGCCTTGGCCTCCAAATTCCCCAGATCTCAATCAGAACAAGCATCTCTGGTACTGTATGTGCTGGAAAAACAAGTCAGGTTCATGGAGGCTTCACCACACACCTTTAAGGACGTAAAGGACCTGGTGCAGACATTTTGTTGCCAGATACCAATGGACACTTTCATAGGTCTCATGGAGCCCATGCCTCAACAGGTCAGAGGTGTTTAGCTCCAGAAGAGGCTGTGGCCTTTCTGTGTGCAGTTTTCTTTGTACAAAACGGTATGTTTTACAGGGGAAAACATCCTGACAAAGCTTTGACAATCATTTGATTTTGTTTATATTGAACAAAAATCATCAATGGTCAGATATTCATGAAATATCACTCAGCTATGGGAGTGTGCTTACTCACCCAAGAGGTTTTTCTGAGCGACTGCCCAATGATCCAACCACTTCTCCAAGTGTACAGTAGGCCTGACCCAGAAAATCCTGCAGAAACAAGCAAGGCTTTTTGTGAATAAACGCAATCAATACAACAAAACTGATATAAAACTACTCACAGCCATGCTGAAATAAATATGACCCCCTCCTGATCTCTGAGTGCAGCCCTATAGGACAAAAACTCTTTAAAACAACTGGCACATTCCCTACTGACAGATAACATTGGCAAGAGATTAATCCTTTCTCCCACCAGCCTGCACACCTGCCCCACTGAGCGCCCTTGCCATTTTGGTAAATCAAACAGCCATCACGTAATAAAACATTACAGCTGATGCCAACAGGAAGGCAAATAGGAGGGAGAGAAAGCACAGACACGAAACTACTAATGTCAGATTGGGCAGCATAAATGAAAGGGGATCCAGCTAATTCAGTGTAAAGTATTAGCGTTTAAAAAACAACTAACACACAAACTACATCAGATTCTTCCTCACTAAATGGAGACTATTACAGATTTTCATTGCTTTTTCCCTAAAGGGAAGAGGGTTTCCAACTTATGTCTTCTGTCTACATCTACCCAGCTTTTGTCTGTTTTATGACTTGCCATAAACCGAACCCTTTTCAACCACAATAAGTGCTGAGATAAAAGTTGAAAATTATTTTTTATGATATTTTAGAATATTCTTTCCTGTCCATGATGCAGTAAAGTCAAAAAATCTCCTAGCAACTGCGGGTGTTGCCAGCATGAGGTCCGTCGGAAAATTGGCCGTGTGTGACTAATGGCTAAATATATAACAGCATGAGATAGAAAAAGAGTTAATGTGAAACAGATAATTGGGTGGGTGTAGCTTCATTCAATAATATTGCAGAAACATCAACTGTTTGATAGATAAGACTGAGATCCAAACCAGAAAACAAGCTCAGCAAACAGATTGTTAAAAACATTAAGGATACCAGGCCTAAAAAAGAAAATGCATGGTGTTCAACTCTTCTCATCGTGGAAGAAGCAAAACTGGACCCGTGGACAAATCAAGTTTTAGGCCGAATTCTTCAGATCAGTTGCAACAGTCTCTGAGACGTCCTAGATGTTTGCCTACAGAACAAAATGGTGTTGGCTGTTAGCTGTCAAAGACACACTGCGATTTAGGAAAATCAATTCTTGAAATAGTCCTGCTGGAAACAGCTTTAACAATAAAGCAAAGAAGTTTCTTATTTAAATAACTTTATTTTACTGCATAATAAAATTATTTACTGATACTTTAAAAATCTGTATCACCATAAATTAAAAGACGTAATTATCCGAAAGTGGCAGCTAGGGTTTTTGATTGTTTTCATTTGTCTGAAGGATAACAATATCTGATGCACATTTCAAATAAAAAAAACCTTAAGCAAATTCAGATAAATGACATTGCCTGTAAGTTGCACAGGATTTGTGAAGAATCCACCTGTCTTCCTGTCCATTTGCAAAGAGTTATCAAACCTAGCGTGTTCTTGTACACAGGACAGAGTGAATGTGCGTTTTATTGTTTCCCATTTATATTCCAAACCTGTCACACAGTTCCCCGGTGAGCCTGCAGCCTACAGCTCCTGTGCTAAACCGCCATCTAATAGATTGGCTCTCGGGCTTTCCCCTCCAAGACCTGCATCAAAGCTGGTTGTGTAGAAGCTGCCTCTGAGCCGACATGCTCGTCTCTTCTTGTACAAGATTATTGATTTTGAGAAAATGACGCAAGGGAGAGGAAAGACAGAGAAATGAAGATGGAGGCAAAGGGAGTGAGAGAACAAGGGTATATTGATGACATAGAAGACAAGGTGACAGAGGGAGAGGAAATCTGGAACCACAATAAAAAAACATAAGACGGGGATTTATCCTGACAGGAAGCAGGAAGCCAGACTAAATGTGCTTTTGAGAAACCAGGAGTATTTCTTACCATAGTTTTTAAATTATCTTTGCTTAGTTGCTGACAAAAATATATGTCAACAGTGCATTTATAAAAAATACTATTAAATATTGTTGGAGATACTGTATGTAAATAGTAGCTACTGGTCATGATGCAGCCAATTTAACAATGATTTAAACACTAAGCTTAAAGATGCAATAAAATTATATTGTCCAAATTTAAAAGAGACCAAATAACCGATTCATGATTTTAAAAGTATAATAATATCTTAGGAAAGATCTTGGAAGAGAATAATGTTTATATATGTTGATAAGTGTGTGGTCACAACAAGATGCCCTTGGATAGGACAAGCATTTATTATTTAGCATTAAAGCTGTGCACTTAAAGCTTTAAAAGGGTAATAGCTATACTAACTGTTAAAATTAGCTCTTAAGGATTGTTTTGTTGAGTATTTTATGAATGGCAGCCTGTGGGAGTGTGCATAAAATGACAAACACCTTCTACAGAAGGGAAACCTAGTATACAGCTGACCACTGGTAAAAGGCTTTATACACACAAACAATGTGCTTTTAGAGCTGATGATATAGAAAAAGGGTAGCAATCGTGCTACAACGTGGTTATTTACAGAGCTTAACCTATGCAAATGTTTTACATTCATTTAGTTCCACATAGTTACTGTTATCTATTTGACTATATAAAAGGAAAAAAAGCACTTCTGTGAGATGGAAAGGGGTCACACAAATTCACTTTGCTTGACTGAAATAAGCTTCCAATTCAAGTTAATTTTGCTAATCAAAATACACTAAGCTAAAGTAACAAAGGTGTAGTGTATGGTTATATACTACACACAGTGCACTTACAAATAAAATCATCAATTTAACTGCATTTAGTTGCACTGTAGGCTAACACTAATTTAAGTTGTCATCTGCTCCACTTGACATCATGTCTCATTTTGCCTAACTTTTATTATTTTCAATTATGTCACTTTCCATGTGTATTACAGAAAACTCTGGGAATCCATGCGCTGTATTTTATGTGGGTGGACATGTCAGGCTGGACACTGTAGAGCTAAGACTGGTAAAAGCTAAAGGCTGGAGTGTGTCGCCTTAGGGAGAACCAAGGTTAGCTGTCTGCAGGGACACACACTTCACACTGAAACACAGAAGTCAAGGAAGTGAAACATGGATTTTTTTTTTTTCCAACCCAGACACACACACACAAACACAATCTGCAGTATGTATCCAGTTGTATTGTAGCAGTTCTTTTCCACACATGGTTTCATACTGACTAATAATATATTAGGTACATTCTTAGATAATGTGCATAGTTTGTAAATGACAGCTACTTTGTTTTTATTGTATAATTTCTGTGACTTGTCAGATATCAGAGTAAGCTGAATTCATACACAGTCAGACAGACTTTTAGAATACATATACACTGTGCAATGTACAGTCGGCTGTGCACAGGACTATTTCTCTGTCATGGTTTAGAAAATACCCTGAGTGTGTGGTGAAATAGCAAATTGTTGTTCTAAAAGCCTTATACATTATGTCCTGGTACACTAGGAGGATTTTTTTATATTTGAACTGAGTCAGGTTGGTTGTTTTTGCCTTTCTCCAGTTTTGCTACGATGCCTAGCTATGCTGCAGATTTTTTGTTGAAGCCACCTTGTGAAATGTTGACACATTTTACTACATGCAAATATATTGACACCTTTATCACTATTTAGTAAAAATATGTTCCTCCACTCCATTCAGAGATCAGTGATCAAAAATAAACAGAGCAGTAAAAAAACACCTGGCTGCTTAACAGCCTTAACATTATCAATAAAAACAATAGTGAGGGAACAAGCTGTGTCTACCTCTTTGAACTATAATATCCATGCAGCAGTAGGCAGGTCACAGCTATAATTGTTTGCCAGAAGAAGAGCAAGTTATCACATTGTTGTTGCTAATTATCATTATGCTAATCACTGCTATCAACTGTAAAAGCAGGGTGGACAGGGGAAGTCTGTGTTTATTTAATTTCTGAAAGAACTGCAGGCCGTTCAGGGAATGTGCTTTTAGAGCTGATGATAAACACACTCATTGTAACCATCAGATTACTGTTATATGGTCGAAATGAGGCTAATGGGAGGTAATGACAAGGACAGCAATCATGCCCACACAGTCTGCAGAGACAGAAATCAATGTGAACCCACACGCTTCCATGTGGAAAAACAAAAACAGAAGTATACTTTAGGTTTCATTACTTACATGTTTGGACAGGTTGGCACTCTTTGAGTCCACATCATACCTTGAAAAAAAAAAGAAAGAGAGACAGAGAGAGTCAGTGAATTAGAAAGTGATGGAAGGTGACAGGAGCTCAGCTGGGAACATGACAAGGATTACACACAAGGTAAAGCAGTGACGGGGCCAAGCAGCTTGTCAGCGACAATCTCACCAGAGCATCGGGGTATTTCACTTACAGCATCACAGGCTCCTGGGCATCCCCCCATTAAAGTGGGACTAAATTAAATAATTGTCCGTCGGGCGTATGATTGTGAGGTTATACAGTATGTTTGTGCATATGGGAGAGAGGGTAAATAAGCCCATTTGCCCATCTCTGCTCTCTGCTCTAGTATTGTAGAGAATTGCAGACAATTCTTCAATACCACCTCACACACACTTACATACACCCACCCCTCCAGTGCAGGGGCTTCTCTAAATAACTGGACGCAATCAGACAAGCTGTTCACTCAGCAATTTCAGGTCATTTCACAGCTCAGATCATTTCACCGGCTACTAAAAATGGGTTGCCCTTTGCTGGGTAATATTTTGAGGGAAAGAAATGAGCAGCAACTTCACAAATAACACTGCTAGAGATTTTTATAAAAAAGCGTGCATCTGTGGATATACACTATTACTGGTTGTACAGACTTGGTGGCCTGGCGGATCAATAGTAGAGCATTGGGTTGGGATGCAGAAGCCCGGGGTTCAGATCCAACCCCACCAAGTGTGACCCCATTCAGCCACCAAGGGCCACCTTGGTGCCGGTCCCGAGCACAGATAAAATGGGATGGTTGGAGCAGGAAGGGCATCGGGCATAAAAACTAATGCCAAATCAGTTGCTGTAGTGACCCATGAAGGGACAAACCGAAAGCCGTTGATTTTGGACTGGTTGTACAGACTTGCAGAGAGAATGTGAATGATATTCATAGGAAGTACTGTAGCATTTAGTAATCTCTACTTTCATCAGTGTTATGCTCTACAGGTCAGCAGTGGCAGCTATCTACAGCCATCAGAGGTGCACACATGCACGTGAGCAAACACTAAACTTGAAGAATGTCGATGCAAACACACTCACACACGAAGACCGACCCCCCCAAAAAAAAAACATTCTGCAGTTTTGTTCCTTACATGCACCGCTCCATTCAGAAAAATCACTTAAAAGACAGCGAGCATACAGCCAAGTCAATACATGAGAAGGCATAGAAACAACAACACACACATCCTGAGCAAGTCACAGCTCAACAAATGTGTGTGCAAGAGTGTATCTGCCTTTGTACACACATTTGTTGAGTAGCCTGCGTATGTCCATAATGACTGTATGATTTTCAGAGAGGCACATTTCAAGTCTAATAATTGCTCTTTGTGTTTCACATAAATACTGTACGCAATTTAACACCCTTTCTGACTTTCCCAGTCCATTTCTATGTGTGCCAATGTACTTTCTATACAAGAGGCAAAAAAGGTATGAAAGGTTGAGTGCTTCTCTGTCCCTGAAGGAAATCTGTCACCTCCTCTGTCACACCCACCATCGACCCAAACCACAGTTTTTATATTATTGTTACCATCAATACACTTCGCACACAAACACAAATATGTGCAATATGTGTTTCACAGTCTAACTTCCATTTCCCAGTTGGGTTGTCGGTATGCCTCCCTAGTTCATAGATGATAATATAATTAGTCTCCATCTAATAAAATAAAGCCACTGAAATCCCCTCTGTAATTCAATAAGAAATGGGATCTGAGACTAAATTGAGAAAGAGAATCCGTTCAACTACAGGCAGTCTGGGAGCTTAATACTGTACCATCTAAAAACCCACTGTCACTTCTCAAATCTTCTCCAGCTTCTCTTTTATGATAGCTTCAGAAAATGTCCAGATCCCTTCGCTTACTGCACATTTATGTTGTAGATTTAAGCTCATACTGATAAAATTATAATAAACTATAATTACCATTATAGCTCATCAATCTACACTCATTAAAACCTAATGACGAAGTGACGTGTAATTTCTTTCAGAAACTGAAAACTTTAAACCTTTTTTCAGTGCTTTGCAGATGACACTTCAGCAGCAATTAGTTTGGTCTTTCTTTGGGAAACTCTCTACAAGCTTGTCACTCCAGGATTTGGACAGTTTTATTCCATTCTTCATGACAGATCCTCTTAAGCTCCATCAGACTGGATGGGAAGGGTCTGTTAACAGCCAACTTCAGGAAGACAGAGACTGAAATCATTCCAGTATTGTCTTGGCTGTTTGCTTCACATCATTTCCATACGTCGCCTTAAGTAACCTTAGAGCAGGTTTTCTTAAATGGACCCTTGTCCATTTGGATGCATTCACTTTTCTTTCATTTAAGGATGTCGCATGGCTTGTGTCCAGGTCTAGAACCCTATTAAATAGTATTAACTAGTTTTCATTTTGTCATCATTGGTTATTGAGAGGAAGTTAATGGGCAAAAAAATCTGTTTCCATTTTAAATTAAACCTACAACACAAAAAATGCATAAATTGAAGAGGGACATTTGGAACATTTCAAAGTTCTCACAGAAGACAGGAACACATAAGTAATAAGAGCAACGTATTAGAAGAAATGTTAATATCACAGACATTCAAACACACTTACAAGTCAAATCGGAGGTTCTGACGTTCTTCAAAAAAGTAGTCCAACATAAATTTACCCACAAAGTCTGGGTTTAGCGTGTTGTCAATCACCTCTGTTCTCCCAAACTGCAAGACAAGAAACCAAAACAAACAGTCAAGATAAATATCTTTGGGAGAAATTGTAATGAAAACCACATTTTCATTTTTCTGCTTTTCTAATAGGTGGATGGTGATAATATGTCAGCTCCTACATATTGCATGGAAATTGTCCAAGATGATGTGAAGCATAATCGTTTTTAGTTTTTCTGCAGCTCGACAAACCTTTAAGGATGGATCTTACACAAATGACATTTTTGAAAAGCACTTTGTGAAGTGACTCGTGAATTACTAATTAAAAGCAGGCATTTTTTCCTCAGGAAACACATCAGGGTAGAGGCTGGTTACAGCAGATTATGTACAGCTTTAGAGTAATGAATGCAGAACAGCTGAAGTATCAAGTCAATGGAGATCAGGTAGGTCCCAGTTTGACATTTAACTTAGCCTATTAATAATGCATGCAGATGATGGGCTACTCAGAACTATGAATAACTGGGAATGATTAGGACTGAAAGATTTGCCCCTTCATTTGCATCTATGAATATTCATTGTTGTGAAACACACGGCTGATTGCTGTACAGTCATATGTGAGTGCACTCATGCTCAAAACAAGTAGTTACTGTTTATTTCTACAGGCACAAATAAAGTCAAGAGCTTTGTTACAATTAGTGCAGATCAATTCAGAAAAGTGGCCTGAACACCTACAGTGCATTATCCAAATAGATTCTTGTCTTACAACATATTGTGAGAATCCAATCAGAAATTAATAGTATGTCTCTAAAATCACAACTTAATAATAAAATCAACATTCTAAACCTTATCACAATGGAGCAGACTATAGATCTCTAATGGATAGGGACATTTTTAATGAAAGCTACAGCTTATTTAACTAGGAATAAAAATACTACACAAGTGTGTCTTCAACTATTCACAATATATAGTGATGATGATTAATAACTAAATCTTAATCATCATGTGCATTATTTCTGTTAGCTGCACTAGCAATGTTGCTTAAATGAGGTCAGTGGCAAACTCAGCAACTAATAATTGTATAGTATCTCCAATAATGTGGTTTATGACCAAATCCAAATTAAATCTGTTCCCATCATCAGAACTACAGCCCTATTTAGCAAATGGTAACACTCTTAACCTACTAAAACATCAGCAAATTTACCTAGTAACCTGTACTGTAGCACACTGACAGTCCTTGATGTAAAGTACAGTAAAAATATTTAGCTAAATTCTGGCAGCTGATTACTATTTTCAGGACATAATGAGTAATTTGAATAATAATGTTGTTTGTTTTTGCACTATATGTAAAGTGTCTACAGATTGTTGAAAAATGAAAGCAAGATAGCAGGAAATATTGGCAAACATTGTCATATCTATTAAAATATGATAGTGAAGGAACACACAAAAATATTCTCCCGGCTGTGCTTAGAAGAAGAAAATACAGTAGATTATTTGTTTAAACTGTGTTTACGTGATGGATTCCTCTGTTGTCTGTAGAAATACAGCCTGGGGAGCTTTGAATTCAAGTATATCCCAAAAAATAGACTTAAAGCATAAAAATGTTTATGCATACTGTATATAGCATAAAAGTGCAAGCCAACGCGCAGGCAGTGTAGACAGCTGACTGATTCAAATGGGTATTACTGACTGATTTTGGGGCACAGGTGGCGTAACACTACATGTGTACCCACTGTACAGGTCTATCATGATTTCAGGCAGAAGGTAGTTCTGAATAAAAAGCAGCTGTTACAGATACATGGGCTGAAAAAAAGAACATTTAACAGTGTGTAAATCTGACTCTATTTCGTCTACCCACCAGGTCGCTAACATTTGGATAGCAGCTGACTGCAAATCAAGCTGAGGTTTTGTTTAAAAAAATTTATATAAAACCCGTATGTTTGGCAGTCGGTGTGTTCTTGCTAAAGGAAGAAATCTTTAGACTTTAATGTTCAAAGTTCAAGGTCACTTTGACCTCATATCTGTCCCATTCTTGTGAACACGATGTCTGAGCACATGGATTTTCATCACATTTGGCACAAATTCACTTAATGTGCATGTAAACTGAAACTTGCACCTTCTGTATTATACACACTCACCTCTCTCCACTCTTTGTTGCCCATGCCTTGGGTGTAGAGAACGCAAACTGTGGAGAACAGCAACATGTAACATTAAAAATCATTTTTTCGGAAGGTTGTTGATGTGGTGTACCTAACACGTACAATAGCTACTTCGTGTACTCTGTGCTTATAACCACATTTCCACAGTTTTTGAGCAGTAGGCTTAGTTACAAGGACAGAGGAAAACCAAGCAAAGAAATAACAACATCAAATGTCATGGTATTTAATGGATCCATTAGAATATGACTAACAAGCCATAAACGCATGAATCAGAAGTAAAACAAGATCAAAGCACCTAAGAGTTTTAATAATGATATATGTGTGTGTGTATATACTGTGTGTGTGTGTATATGTGTGTGTGTGTGTGTGTGTGTGAATATATGTGCGGTGAATATATGTGTGTATAGAGATCGATAGATATAGAAGTCAAATTTAAATAAATACTAACTTGGCATAGATTAGAATAGAATAGAGACTTTAGGCAGCTTATGTAGTGAAGGTCTTTGTGTGTGTGCGTTTTTAACAGTAAGTGACATATAAATTATCTCTACATTTCCAGCATCTGACACATCCTTTTCATCTCTCTCCTTTACCTTCTTGCTCTTTTCCCCTGTCAGCCTGGTTCATCTCTGGAGACAGAGACTCAAGTCACTGTGCTCAGCATAATCACAAGTGCTGCTCAGCATAAAGCTTGCCTTAATGTATGGGTAAAGCCTGAGCTTCCTCCTCCTCATCCTCCCATCACTGTCATCCTTGTCATCGTGTTGATCATGACCACCTCGAGTCATTTCTATTCCATGCTACGGTAAATGTGCTGACTGTGTTTTGCAAAGACTGTGTGTGTGTGTGTGTGTGTGTGTGTGTGTGTGTGCGCGTGTGTCACTATAAATCACCAAAAGCCATTATGATAATTCCAAATTCACACACAGCTCAAGATAACAAATATCATCTTTGATAATGCTGGTGATTTTATTTTATTTCAGGGGGAATATTACTTTTGATCTCATACTACACACACTCCCATGCACACACAAACCCCTGCACTGACATCAAACAGTTACAGTCTGATCTTAACACAGTGCAAAATTCAGAAGACTAAGAAATAGTCTGGATATGCATGTATTAGGTTAAGGATGACATTGCTTTAACTCTGAATTGCAGCAAAAATAAAGCCCATTTCCCAAAATGTCAAACTATTCCTTTAACTTACCCCCATGGCACAAACAGTATTATTATAATCACTCAGACTGAGCAGAGCAGAAAGGAGAATTGTTACCCACTCTGTGAATCTATAGGGAGAAGCTTCTTAGTTGGCCTCATATGCATTAGTCAAACCTGATTCAAGCTGACCTCACACATTTTGTGAAACACACACACACACACAGAGCAACTCACGACTACATATGATTAAAGACACGACCATCAGTTCCTTCAGTCCTTAATTAATTATTCACTGCCTTACGCTCTATTAATTTCCCTGCTTTTCTACATTACATTTTTTTAAATACCTTTTTATACTTTTATTTCCTTCTCTCCTCCCACATTTTTACCTTCTTTTTCTTGTAATTTTAGGCAGTATATAATTAAACTGCCATTACTTTCATTTGTTCACTTGTTATCAGTTTTACGCCCTCGTTGTGCTTTTCTTTGTTCTTCGAGTCAAGAGGATTTTTTTGCCATTTCACTTAACAATCATACACAACAGAAACACAACCTCATTCACCATGTGAGATAAGACATACAGAGAGACAGATGATCTTACTTGGGTCTGATTTGGAGAAGGTGTCCCTGTCCAGCAGGTTTCTGTGGAGACACAAGAAAGAAAGTAGATAGAAATACTGTTCCCTTTGTGAGAAGGATAATTTGTCATCCAAATGTGGAAATGAATGCATTGTAACCAAGGCTAATTATATAGTCTGTAGGCCATGAGTTGGCACATTAACATCAAGCTCTGTTTACTGTTTGAGGTGTGAAAATATAAAGAATATTCAAAATTCTGTATATACCCCAACATTAGCTACAACACTGAGACATGTGCACTGCATTAAGGAAAAGGCTGGTAGTTTTTGCAGCACTGAAAAACATGAAGACAGTAAAACCAACAACAACACAGCTGACAGCCTTGTAGCTTCTTTCTCTCCAGTGTTGTCACAAATCTATCAGAGAGCCACACCACTGTAGGGTCTTTTAGAAAACACCATGAGCTTTTATCCACAACATTATAGTGCATCTTAATTCCCACAGAGAGGAGAAAACTGTTGATTGCAGTGGGATCCCACTTAAGAAGACAACCCGAGTCAAGTATCCGCCACATGCTTGACTGCACTGCTAACTATGTCTTATTTCATTGTTTACAGCAGCACATGTGCAATAGAGTGAACTGACAGATGGACACTGATATGACAAGTCCTCCCTCATCACATATACTGTACACATTTAGAGCCCTGGATAGCTGTCTCAGATACCTGTATCTGTCACACCTTACACATTATTTGGGATTCTGAGATTAACATTACATCAACAAAGGAGTAGAGTTGGAACCTTATGGTGTAGAAAGGAAAAGCGAGATCGCAAACTTGTCACTGAGGTTAAATGAGCTTGAAATGTATCTATCTTTGTAGGAAATTAAAGCTACTCTCTGATCAACATTCTTATATCCATTTAACAATAATGTGCCCAGTAATTTTTCATGATTGCAAAAACACCTTCAAAAATTCGTCTAAAGCTTACTGTCATCTTTCAATCCTGGGGATTGTGAGTGATATTAAAAAGCTGTCAGACAAAGCACCGAAAGCCTCAGCGGCTGGAGAGCACCTGGGCTCTGAGCTAGTTTTCAGTAACGGCACCAAACTGTAGCTGTTTTCTTTATTCCACCTCCCTTTCCCTCGTTTTTTTCCCATATGTACTGCTCTCTCTTTTTCTTGTGTGAACCTGGCAACTCATCAACACCACTTATGGCATTTTCTCTCTGTCTCACTTTCCTTCAGCTTGGTCTCAAAACAAAAACACTTTTGGTATCAAAAAAAAAAAAGAAAAAACAAACAAAGTGTTGCACATTCATTCTTCAGCACAATAGCACAAATCCATTATTACGTGTCTCCCCTAGAAAGTATAGAAATTCACAACCACATAAGAGAATACAAAGAATCTTATCTAACTAGGTCTTCGTCATACTTATCTTTTCTGTCATTGCTAGTTAGCATTATTAATTTACATTAATCAGACTAAAAAACTAAAAATAAAAGGGTGAAAAGATAAACATTTTATTTGCTTTTCCTCTAATTTAGTGAGGCCCTGTGTACTAAAGAGTTGAAGCCGACCAACTACCTGTGTATTAATCAAACATAAACATGCCTCCACAAAGTGTGTAATGATTTCATGATAGCACAAAATATTGTACAAAAGACATAAAAGGATTAAGAAAGTTCATGTGTTCATGCAGTGTTATCTTTATCAAACAATACTTTATTAGCCCATCGGGTGGGAGTTCCTGTTGCTTAGTAACAGATGAATCAAGTATATACTGTACTAAAATGACCAAAACCAACAATGAATTGATCCTTTAAGAAGTAATGCTACTGTGTAACAAAAGCCTGATAACTTATTTCTCTGTGCCATGATTCTCCACATAAATAAGACACACTGCTGCACTTGACATGCTCCATTAATTCAATATTGCACAAGTGTATTGATCCACAGCTGACAATAGTACCCAAAATGACTTTTTAACTGTATGACTGTATAAACTGTATAAATAAGTTGTAACTAACACCTATTTCATTATTTATTCATCTTCCAACTGTTTTCTATTAACTGTTTGATCATTTAACCACATTAAATGTATCTGGTATTTTTAATTGTTGTGGACGTCACAAAGCACAAGTGCCATAACACTTAGTTGTTAGAATGACAAACTTTTCAGTTGTCACTAATGAACATAGGTAGAGCAATAGATGTATGAAAACAAATCACATCGCAGAACAAATGCAAAATAATTGGATTTCTGTAGGCATACATATTGTCAATTTACAGACTGAAAGATGAGACGACACTCGTCAATTGACCTAATATGGCAGTAGCACTACGCTGTAGTTTGAGAGTCAGATGCAGCCTCCAGCTCACAGACAGAAAGGCAGGGGGATATTCACAACATGATGCCCGAAAACAAAAATTCAACATAGAGTGATAATAACTTCACTTTACTTACATTGGTGTGATATTAACTTCTACAACTGTAGAATAAGCGAAATATAATATCAGCTTAGAATCAGCAGATAACCAATTTTTAAGGTACCAAACTGCTATTGTGGCCTTCAGTTCAATAATGCATGACATTTTTTCGACAGCTGAAAATCTTGAACTATTCCTCTAAATAGTGTCATGATTATACCAAGTAATATTTACAGTCCATCTGATGTCAGACCCGAGGGTTGGAAGAACTTAACAAAAACACTTACTGTGCTGGACATTACAAGATAACTGCTCACCTGCATGCTAAAAACACTCCTGCAGTAAAGTGGCACCATAGTGGCTGGGAGTAATTTCCCACTCTGAGTTTGGGACATGGGTTAAAATACACTTCCTCTCTTTGAGAGAGAATTAGAGGATCTGCAGTGTATGATTGGCTGCTGCTCAAAGCACATCACACATGGTGGCACTCCAAATGGGCTCCTGGGCTCCCCCTGCACGCGTGCTGTGTGTGACTGTGTGTTTGTGTGTTTTTGTGTGAGTAAGACACGTTGTCAGGATTTCCACTTCAGAGGATAATGTGAATGAGTCATGGTTCTGTGTCTTTTTCTATCATTCCTTTCCTTCTTTTCATCCAGAGGCAAACAGAAGAAAGCCAAAAAGCTGCCACTGGAGTTGCAGAGAGGTCTGGGAAATAATGGTACAGTGTAAGCAGATGGTGCTATTAATGTGTAATTTGAAATTTTATGCCTTTTTTTGTCATATGTGTATTACATAGTAATAAAACTCTCAATCAAAAAACGCTCTCGATCACGGCCATTAAATCCTGCTGTGAAATTCCTGTCTCTAAAAATACTGACTTCTATAGCTCTCCCTTAGGCTGTAGATGCAGCCTCTTTTGCCTTTCATCCTACCACAAAAAAAACATGCCACCTTTGGCATTTCCACTCTTTCTAGTTGCATGCATGTTCATTCATACAAAACACATTTCTCAGTGGATCGTCTCTCTATAATTCACTTGGTGTCCAATCACTTAATTGGATATTTTTTCTCTAATCTAATCTGTTGCCACGTCTAATTAAAGCTGACTCCAGTTAAATAAACTTCATAATAAAATATCTCAGTCAGCCTTAACTGAGATGATTGTTCTTTTAAAAACTCAGCCCAGTTGCCTATTCTGGGCAGTATACATGTTTGGCTCCAAGAAGGCTTTGCCAAAATAAACACACATGCAACTATCTGTTAATGAATGTACTGTGCCCACGGGCACACAACTTGGCAACACCCTTTTAAAGCATCTACCTACAGCTTAGGCAATTGGTCAGAGACAGTCAGAACAGAGAGCAGCTATGTGTGTACAACATTGGCCGATCTCAGGCTTCCTTAAATTTTTTTTAATCTAATAACTTTTTTTGTTTTCTTCACGCCCGTCTCATTAACATATTCTTTGTTGTTTATGCTCCTAGTGTTGCTAGAGTTTAACTTTTTTATGCTCTTTTTTAACTTGTTTCCCTTTTTATTTTTGAGGAAACCTACAATACCTCTTAAACAGATTTCTTAAAATGTTGTGACTCAAAAGTAACAATTAATATTGACTTTTTGATATTTCTGCAAGTTTAGCACAACTCTTGTGTACAGTGCTATCTACTGCCCTCAGGAAATAACCACACGCCGTACTTTAAAGCCCCAATATGTAACATTTTCACACATAACTACATAAAATACCTACTTCAAAGTCCTTATGTTGGAACACTGACTTGTAATAGGGTGAATAAGGGTATGGATATTTGGAGTCCCATCACAGAGATGTGTGCTAAATGTGGTAAGGAGACATTTGAGGAAGCAAAGATGAGAAACAGAGAGAGCAGACAGAGAGTAAATATTGGACTAGACTGGAGTTGTCCACGAGAGCTAAAAGAGATAAAAGGACACAAGATGTGGAGCTGGCGTTCTGGCTATTGGACCAGTAAGTAATAACTTTTTAGCTACTTACTACATTTTGTGTTGTTGTGTTTTCTTGATGCGGGGTTGTGCTAGTGAAGTTTTAGTTTTTTTGATCATCCACACATTTTGTAGCAAACATTCTCAACATAGTTATGTTCTTTAGCTTGTTACCCAAGTTTCCCTTTTTGTCAAGTTTTGTGTTTACTGTAGTTCTGATTCTGTTTATGAGAGACGGGGCAATGAAGACTGTGATGAAGACAGTCAAGCATGTGGCGGACTGAGCATAAATAGTTACACAAAATGAAACTTTGCTATAATGTACAGAGCTTTGCTTTGGGTTAACAAAGACAGAGACCTAATAACAACATATTATCTTGGTTCTGCTGTTGCTTTTCTATAAAACTATGCATTAGTCATTAAAACCCTATAATGCTACTGTAAGAGGTCAGTCAGCATCATTGTTTGGCTTCTGTATCAGAAGCCAAACAGAAGAAGCTGAGTAAATGGCCTTAGACTTTGCTCAGTTTTCTAGGTATTAAAGTATATCTCTGGAAAACATCTGATATACATACACAGGTCTGCAGTCTGTATTTAATGAGCAAAAATAAGTTTTTACCAATTTTACTTCTTTAGCTTTCAGGTACACAGCTCAGCTAACACAGAGCGTGTGCATGTAGGCACACACACACTCACCGACATAGTTGATCTTTGACTGCTGTCAAACTATGCTTCTTTTTCCTTCGGGGCAACCTACACCACTACATTCCACTGCCATCCTGGCTAAGTGTGTGACAGCTGTCAATCACAGCAACAGAAAGTGAAATCTGATAGCAGGCTGGTGGGTAAGCCAAACACCCAAGCACACGCACACACACAACCACCCGCACACACGCAATGCATTGTTCTCCATGCTTATGCGTCTTCTCAGAGTGTTAATAAAAGGAGAAATAGGGAATAAAACATGACAAATAGGAACAAAAGACTGAAAGACAGACAGTTAGAGAGGCTGCATGTTTAGCTGATATGACAACTCTCTAATTATGTGATACGTCTGCTGCAGCTTCTACGTAGGGTCAGAGAAGGGGGATATCTCTCCTTCTCCACCACACACACACTGGAGACACACCTCTAGTTCGCTCAGCAGGGAGGGCCGCACAATAATAACAGTACAAGGGCAGTCACTATAGCAACTACGGACATCCCCTTGAGTGACTTGACTGACAGTTGTGTTGTTTTTCCACCTGATTGAAAACCAGGGATGCCATCAGTATGCTATTATTCTCACCTTTCCCCCTCTCTTCTCAGTTTCTGTACCCTCCTCTCTGGCTTCAGCCTCATTTCCACATTTTCCACTACCCACTTTTCCCATTTTCCTAATCTATGCTCCTCTTACTTTCTCTCGCTCTCCTATTTGTCCCTCTCTCTCCATTTTTCTCTTCTCCTTTCTTTTCTCCTCTCCTATTTTTAAATTAATGAACACATCTACTGTGCCTTTTTCGACTGGCTTGAGAGGCCACGTCCTGACAGTGAGTTACCTTGACGACACAATAGAAAAAACCCTATGGGATCGTCACAAGCTTCTCCTATGCTACAGAAATAAATTGGGTTTTTAGCCCTCTGTAGGAGAGCGGAGAGGAGAGGAGACGAGAATGGGGGTAAATAAATTAATTAAAAAGAGGCAAAAAAGACAATAAAAGAAAGAACTGGGAGACAAGAAAATGACCAGTTCACTGGGAAAGGATAGAGCTGAGAGAAGCAAACAGTGCAGGAGCTAAGTGAATGAGGGAGTTGCACACTGAGCAAGAGAGGTAGGCAGTTTAATTAGCTGTCCCAAAGAGCAGCAAGAGGAAGCTTTTTGTGTGTGTTTGAGACTGTCTCCTTAAGCTGCTCTATTTCTGTCGTTACAGACTCTATTTGGAGTCAAGGCTTAGCCATGGGCAGAGAAAAAGGAAAAAAGTTGAGAGGGAGAGAGTATGAAAGAGGAGGGGATTTAAGAGCCACAGAACATAGTGCTGCGGAGTGTCATGGCTACGGTGGTTTTCAAAATCGGGATAGCAGATTAGGGAAACCTGGTTTTGGTTTTGATTTCTTTGCCATGTACATAACCAGGTTTCTAACTGTTTTTTTCCAACTGCACATGTGTGTAACAAAAGGCTGCAGACAGGAACTCACAGCTGGGTGAAAGGCTGCGTGAGCTAAAGATCATAATGGGGCGATGTTTCCTTAACTTTTGCAACAAAGTTCGCCTATAGTCCGACAGAAAATGTAACTGACACGGTGTTAGAGGCAGTGTTGGTAGTCACACCAATGTCGCTCCGCCTCGTAGAAGTCTAAATAAGTCACTTTCCCCCACAGATTTTTAAAATTCCCACAGTTCCCCGTTGTGGATCAGCTGCATGTGTCTCCCCCTTTTTTCCCCTCTCTCAGATTTCTTTGAGAAACCCCAGGGACTTAAGTGCATGTGAATGCAGTCATTGTTGCTGCTTCTGCTGCTGATATAATTGATTGTGTTGATGTCTATTTAAATAAGGTTTGTCATATTTATTGCATTACTTTTAGCTGTTCAGACCCACTCAGTAAACCTTTTTCACTTTTATGGCATCTCTTGCTGTGTATAAATGTTTAGAATGAGCACATAATGTAACAAAAACACATTATGTAATATTTTCTGTGATTTTGTTTATGATTAAACCTGAAAGTGTGTACGTACTTAAATTTTGCTGTACTTTATATTCCAATTCATGTTCTTTTATACTACTTTATATTTTTTATAGTACACTTTGTGCTGCACTAGAGAATTATTGCATGCTTTACTAAACTACATGTATTATACAGCTACAGTTATTATAATTATTACTTCTACTACTAAGATAAGACCAGTGATTCTCTGCCTCCTTACCATACAAAATAACAGTGTTACTTTGTATGGCCGCTAGCCCTGTTTCAGATGTCTATGAGCTGCAAACATTTTTACTAAACAATGGTTTCGCCCAACAACTGTCAAAAGCTACTTACATAACATCAGTATTATTATGTTTTGTTTTTGATCTTCGTCTCAAAGCAGAAAGATTCAGTTAGTAAGAGCTATGGAACAGGCTCATCCCATCACTGTGATAAGATTTTCTGGCTACTTCCCAACTATTCAGCTCCTCTGCACCTTTCTGTGCTTCACCTCGCTACCTGCTGTGCTGTCTGTCATCGCACTTCTTCTGCTTCACCTTTGCTTCCTTATGCTCTTTCTCTCCTTACTTTCACTTCTCCCACATGTTGAATTACTCCCTGCTCCTTTTACATGATTATTCTTCTTTATTACTTTCTTCACTTTCCAAATCCTCTCCTCTCCTGCTCACCCCTCCTCTCATAGGAAATAGGGGTTTTCTCAGTAAGAGTCCAGAGCATTATTCCTGTTTCACTTATTTTCTTTCCTCACTCTCTATCTTTCCACATATATGTCCTTCTCTCACTTTGACCGTGACCTAAATAGGCTATTGAGGTACTACACCATCCTGAACCATACACACAAACTGCAGACAAAAATTGGAGATAATACTAGGTGCAAAACAATGAGACTATTTTTGTTATTGTGACTAATCTATAATTACAGTCCATGTGTGACTGAAAACACCTGCAGAAGCAAGAAGAAGCAATACTGACTAATGATAGGATGTACTTCACTCACTTACACAGTTCACTGTGACAAGCAGTAAGATTTAAATTTTTATAGAATGTAGTGAAGTTGCATTTTCGTGGAATGTAGCACAGTCAACACCACTGAGAATGCAAACAAACCTCCTGTGACCTGTGTTGACAGTAGGAGAAGTGCAGTGCCACTAGAAAAATACATTTATAGTCTGAAAGATTGAAAAACCATCCAAGTGGAAAAATGTGTCCAAAAATTAATTTTTGGACACATTTGATGTTTATACAGTACACTGTACCCTATTCCAGCACCTAGGCGAAGGGACACACTACAAAACAAAGGCATTCATCACCGAGGATTCTGAACAAGATTTGTCAGCATGGTCAAACTCTAAAGTACTTGAGGTGCTGTCAGCTGCACAGGTTTTATCAAGAGCAGCAGCCGGCAAACATTGCTAATACTGCAGACCGTGATCCCATTCCCCTACTACCCAGTTCTCGACTTTCTTGTTTTGAATTCAGCTTCTCGTTGTTCTTTCTTTAACAATTCGGGTGGTAGTGTTTTCAGCACACACACAGGAAATTTTCCCGATTACATAAAGACAATACAATTATTTATATTTGAACAAAACCACTTCTTTCTTAACTGTCAGTTTAGTGAATTTGGTGCCTAACTGAAATTAAGCCTTTGGTGTGACACTCATGCACGTTGTTCTGGCCACTAGCAGCTTTTACATTCATAGCCGTCTGTAAATATAATCAAGTCAGCAAGTGTGTTCCCATTTCACCAATGAAGTCGTAAATAAATGTAATTTCTAGCAGATGTTAAAAAAAGAGTTATAAAAAAGCTGCAAAAAGCATCAGACAGGAACCATTTCACCTCGCTGGGAGGACCGGTCACTAAATATTAATGAGCCAAATACAGTTAATACATCTTTATGGGCTGTGTAGCTAATACTGTTCAGTATACCTCATGGATTATGTGGAGGCTATAATGAATTACTGCTATTCTAGTTTGACAGACTTTGAAAAGAGCTCTTCTGACTTATACTTCTGTTTGCAAATGTATTTCACACTAACACCTAAACTTGAAAATAAACCAGGCTAAATATTCAAAAGTGTTTTCAGCTTCCCTGTACTATATTAGTGTGTATGTATATTTAAATAAAGGACTTACTTAATTGCCCTTTTACACACTTCTCTCTATCAGTCCCCCACCCTTGAGATGAAGCGTGTGTGTTTGCAGCTGTGCTTAGCAACAGATGAGGAATATTCTTGGACACATGTGGAGCGAGAGGAGACAACTGGGCATGTTCAGATGTTCACAACAGGTCGGAGCACAATGCCACAGGTACCTGTATCTCTTTGTTTTTTCCTTTTACGTCCTTCCTCCATTTTGCATTTTAACTGATTAAAAAAACCTCCTGCCCCCCACCTCTTTCTCATACTCTCTCTGTCACACAGCAGCAGCTCTGCTTCTCTTAGAGCGCTGCCCTAATTCTTCTTGACAAGGGCTGGGAGAGCCAAGAGAACATCTCAGTATGCGCGCACACACACACACACTTAAATATGCCACACCACTGTTCATATAACACACAGACACGTGCTACAACATCCACATCACTGACAGACAACATTTCCTGTGCTGGTGGCATTTTACCTTAATTTCAGCATGGAAGCACATGTGCGTACGGTTGCAATGAGGCTACACAGAGCGGCAACAGGGCAGAGACAGGGCAAGTAGTGGTAAAGATGGAAGGTTGCCTCTCGCTACCAACCTAACTAGTTTTCTTCTTCTTTATTACTTGTGCGCCTTTGTGTTCATGCTGAGCGCATGTTCGTAGATTACGAGATATGCTTTAATGTGTGGGGCCAAGGCCAAGAGCTTCTACGTGGAAGAGACGAGAAGACGGACAGAAAGAGAGGCAGCATACTTGGAGGAATTTAAACATGTTAGTATGTGACTGGGAGATTACTTCATTATGCTTGCTAGTTCCTCCGCTCTGTCTCATGTCTTTCTAGGTCTAAAAGTGGGCTGTGAGAGTAATTTACTGTATCAAAAGTACTCTTACTTTTAAAATAGTCTGCCATTCTATGGCAGTCTGAGAGAATATTGCTTAAAATGATAGGGGCAAAAATATTAGAAATCTAGCCAATTCTGCATATAACAACCAAAATGTCAATAAGTCTAAGTGGGCAGGCACATTTTACAGTAGATGCTATGATTTGTTATATTATGGATTTAGGTCCAATGGGAGGCAATCTACATCAGTGTGAAAATAAAATGTCAGAGTATCAAATGTGACCATATTTTATGTGAGGGAGTCTTGTGCTGGAAATGTCATCAACTGTCTGAATGGTGCCGAGGCCCAGCAGTCTGAATGCTTTATCTGTCTCTCTTTTATAATGTGTACATGAATTTGTCCATAAGTAGTGGGTATCATGTGCATTTCTTTACAGTACATCGCAGCCCATATGCTGTCCTTGAGCTGAACTGCTCCGTGTGGCTTTTTGTTGTACATCTTCATAGTTATTGATGAATTAATTTTCTATTCGATCTTCTCCTAATGGGCCAGTCAGCAGAGTCTTAAAGTCTGTTTGACCCAAAGGCCAACTACGCAATTATTCCCAGTATTACTTAAATGGTACTTTAGAAGAACCTACAGTCAACTAGATATGTCTGATGAAATCTTCTTTTACGGAGCAAATTCAATAGAAAGGCTAAAAGATTTCACAGCGGTGATGGCATTCTGGATCAATAGCACAGAACAAAGAAGTTAGAATTAGAGTCCTCACCTGCATTTGAACATAACACCACAGCTGTCTAACCTTGAGAGTAAGGCTAATGATGTGTAACCCAGCTCCATCTATTATTTCTGCATGTAGTGGTAGAGTAGTACACAGCTGCTTTTATGAGTTATATGGTGTGTGTGTGTGTGTGTGTGTGTGTGTGTGTGTGTAGCCCTTGACCTTTGCCAGGGACTTGCTCCCCCTCTCTGTCAGGTTTTTATTATTTCATTTTCTCTCCACAGCTACACAGCGTGATGTACTGTATGGCACAGAGACACTGTGTATCAGCATGTGTGGTTTAGCACAGTGTGGCTACACACACACACACAGCACATACAACCTGGGGACTCTCTTTATGCATACCATAGGTTTCCTGGTACCACAAAGCTGGCTTTCTTTTATCCAAATTAGATCACCATGGTAACCTATGCTGCACAGCTAACCTCCTCTGGAAAAGTTATTTTCAGATGATCAGATCAAAACATGTCAACCTTCTGACCAATAATCACTAAGCCCACAGAACAGACTAAGGTATCATTTCTACAGGAACCTAACACCAACAAAATAGTTTGTTGGTCTTTAAAAACATTTTGCCATAATTAGAGATTAACATGCCAGATACACTGACCGTGGTTTTCGCAGCTTTTTTCAAACAAAAAAACAAAAAACACAACAAGACCTTTATAATAATCGCTGTTTTTTCCACAGTATTCATCCATCCATTTTCTTTCTTATTTTCTCCTCTTCAGGGTCACATGGGTGCTGGATACTATGCCAGCTGTCACTAGGAAAGAGGCAGAGTACACCCTCTATGTCAGAGGCTAACACAGAAACATAAGTATAGAGTAAAACAACCGCTCACATTCACACCTACAGGCAATTTAGAGTCACCGATCAACCTAACATGCATGTCTTTGGACTGTGGGAGGAAACCAGAGAACCTGGAGGTAACCCATGAAAGCACAGGTAGAACATTAAAACTCCACACAGCAGTAACTTGCAGCAAACTTAAATATTTGGAAATTATTTTCTTTGTACAGTTAAGTGAACTTACTTCCTACATTTCACCACGCAGAACATTGCCTTTATTGCTATTTCATCGCTTAGTATATTAAAGTAGGTTTATCACTGAAGTTCTAATGATGTCACTTTAATAACCAACTGCACCTCTTTCACAATAACGCACAAACTCCAGAGAGCCAGCTAAGAACCAGTTTTGTGGTACCAGTTATTGAGGGCGGACGTAACTCAGGACGGACGTAACTCAGGACGGACGTAACTCAGACTAGACTCAATGAAACCAGATAACCACAAGAGGACCAGACTACAGTGAACTTTATGTTACAGGCCCCTGGCAACTTACTGTATGTAGAAAACCACCTGCAGCAAGCGAACAGCAGAAGGAAGGAAGCTGACAGTAATTTTGACAGAGTGGATAAATCTTTACTGACTCGACTGCAAGAGGACAGTGGCGTCTAACACACACACACACACACACACACACACACACACACCCTCTCACACCCTCTCACAGTTGCACATAAACACTGTTGGAGCCAAAAACACATAAACAGAGAACACGAAGACAAGACAAGACAATGACATCAATTTAGCACAGAAAAGGCTTCTTCGATATAACTTTGTCTCAGTGGTTGCGAGCGCCACTGTGCTGTCATCCAAATTTTCTCTCATTTGAGCCCCCTGCTGCTCAGAAGCACATGTAAGGAGACAGAAAACGCTACCGTCTGTCGTGTCACTGCGTACACATTCTTTTGTGCTTTGCCTGGCATTGAACCGGCGCACAGCAAGCAATCCTGTCTTCCCTTCAAAAGTGATGGTTGTCAGCAGCGTCTTCAATGAAAGAACCATTATGTGAGCTGTATGGGGCCAAAAAGGTCAATGCAATCATTTCCCATAGTCAGAGCGAGAGTGAGCAACTTGAAAATAGATAGCAGGTCAGTTGTGACCTAGGATGTTAAAGAGCTGGAAACCATTGTCAGCAGCACAACATGGAAATGTAGCTTTTAAATCTGTATATTTATCATCCCTTTAAAGGGATTATTTTTCAAGGTGAGTGTAATTACAGCAATGGCCTGGGGACGAAATAAAATTCAAAATGTCAAGCTTTTCCTTTTATCTCACCTCCACAGTCACTGCCTGTTTTTGTAAGATCCAGCCTTGCACAACCTACAATGTACCCGCAACCTACTTTTCATCTTTATCTAGGCTGTGGCCCAATAACCTGAAGTCCCTCTATCTGCTTCACAAGCAAAGCACTGTTTTCATATCAAAGCCTGGTATCGTGTAATTAGGTTGTATTTGCTCTCACCAGCTATGAACAATGAACACATAAACAATTCTACAAAGTTACTAACCGGACTAAAATACATAAACAATGTTTATCATAATTTGTGAAAAATGTACTTTCCGACTAGGAAGTGGAGTCCACAGTGAAGATGATCATCTGTCCTACTGTGTCTCCTTTTTAACCATAATCCACACTTACAATAGTGGATCCAATGACATTTCAAAAGGCATTTAGTTTAGTCTGACATGCAGCAGCATCACCTAACACATTTTACTCTCCAGTGTATTTTATTTAAAACCAGGTCTAGACTTTCATCTGGTACATCAAAGGACATTTTTACACCTGAGAGTCCAAACCAAGGCTCAGGTTTTTGTTAAATTGTAAACATTTCTTCCGGTTAGTTTTGCGTTCAGGACTATGCATGACTGCGTCCTGTCATCATCCCTTTTGTTGCCTTTTTCTTATGACGGCCCTGCACTTTGATGTAGTACAGCCATAGATTCTTTAGTTTTAATTGTCATCGCTCTCCCATCCTCTCATATCCCCTCTCAGACCAAACTAAAACTCAAAGTTCTCCTCGTATCTTCAGGTACTAGTGTGACTCATTTTTAATTCTGTTCTGGTTCTTTCTCTTCTATCCTTTAATGGATCCATTAGCCTGCTTAAACTTCCCATAATTATTTCAAAGGCACAAACTATGAGAAATGAACCCAAACCCTGGTTTGATTTGATCTGGAATGAGAACACCCCTTTCGGTCAGACCAAAATTTCAGACCTGCTATATCTCAAGGTCTGCACATGGCAGGGTAATTGTAAAACAATGCCAAAACAATTAACAATTTTATAATCACACACTGATTACAGTGCCTGTAAATTCAGCACATGCACCACTCTGCAACTATTCTGACCTCTTGTCACTTCAATTTTTGACAATTTAAAAATACAGGGAGACAAACTATGCTCTGGGTAGACATTAAGAAGTCAAACAGGGGAAGTGACTGAGTAGGCTGCAAAAGTAGCAGGAGTCAAAACAGTCTGTGGCATATCACGATTTTCTCTAATGCTGGTTGTCTGGACCCTGTGTGCAGCTGTTTTTCTATTTTCAAAGCCAATGTTTTACTCAAATGAATTATCCATCAGGCATATTGATGGGCATTTTGAGGAGCTAATGCAGGTGGCTGCATGAGATTTTATGCAGATGCTAAACTGATATAACAGGTTCAGGCATGTGCTTGTGGTCACGCTGCATTCATTGATGTACTGCCAGCCAATGGGCAACAGCAGTGACTGAGTACTAGTTAGAAAAATAGAAGAAACTGATACATAAAAGAAGGCATGAGATGATTCGGACCACCATCAAATCGCAGCCATGCTGCCAAATGAGCCTATTCAAAATCAGACAAAGGCCAGGAGACATAATTCAATGGACCTCTCAAACGCCACGACAAGCATGTGATTACCTCGTCTGCCTATTGCCAAATGATTCAAGCGGTATGAACTCTGTGTGGGAAGCCTCTTTCACTGTGCAATGATCAAGCCCATGTGTGAGTGTTTAGATTGGTTCCACTGGCATAGAAACTCCTGTATGTGGAAACACCTGTAGCTTCCTGAGGCAGTGTTTAAATAATAGATTCATGGTAAAGGTTGGATTCAACATCAATGTGGGGCCTCAGTGAAACGTTTAACTGTATAATTTGGTGATCTATAGTTTGCCATTAAGGTGTATACTAATGTACTCAATCAATGAAGAAAAAATATTAGGTTGTCTCAAAATAACAGTCCACACTACTCTTAGATAACAGGTACATAAAATCGGATTTGGCCGGACAAAAAAACACCTAAAGCCACAAGACTACTTGTAGTCTGAAGGTGATACTATGATACATTTCTTGAGTGAATCCATTAGGATCACAGCGGTCGTGTGTCTTAGGCCTCAGGCCTGCACAAATATGACCTTGTTTTCAGATTTGGCCTCCTTTCATATTTCTAAACCAGCCTTTACAATTTGTACAGACACTGTTTAAGACAAGACATTTAAATGGTGTAAATAATCAGTCATGTGTCCATATTTACCTGCAGGCTGGCCGAACAAACATATGCTGGACAAACAACACCTGTCTGATTTTTTTCATTTGCACCACAACCAACATGTTGTGCCAACAGTAGATACTGGGAAGAGATGTCTTCTTTCTAATCCTTCCCATGGCTCTGGAGCAGAGAGTCAGTTATTACTGTCAGCAGTTACTGTGATTGCTGATAGTGCACAGGCTTTGGACATTATCCTGGTGTTATCAGGTTATTCGGTGGCCATTCACAGTTGTTATCAGCACCATATCTACTGTACAGTCCAATAGGAGGTTGGCAATTCCGGTCCTCAAAGGCTGCTACTTGTATAGCATGTATGCCAGCTATCCCTGCTCCTCCTACTGCTGTTTACCTGGATCAGGTATCTTTAATTAGATGCCAGACCCAGGCCCAACCCTGTGCTAGTGGGATCAGTAGGTCAACAACATGTTGATGTTATTATGAACCAAATTGTTTTTCATTTTAGTTACATTCAGGCACAACAATGAGAAGTGTGTCTAAGGAAAGACTTTGGCGTGGATTAAAATACAGCAACAACATGAACTCAAAGTGTTTTCCCACCTGACCATCCACTTTGACCACCTCTATGACAATACATTGTACATTGAATTCTCACAAATTTCACCCATAATTAATATTTCAATAGGCAGTAAATGACAAAACATAACTCTGGGCTGACAGTGGCTGATAACTCACCATTATATGGCACAATAACACTTGATGAACTTGATAGTGCTCGGTAGAAGGAGAAACAGAGAAAGATTTGTCAAGCATTCTGAAAGCTGTTAAGAAAAAACTGTTTAGCTCCTGCTCAAAAACCACTTGCTTGTCTGGCTCTCAGGGTCAGTCTCCTGGGACTGCAAGCTTGTGTGTTATTTCTCACTTTTCTGTCATGCTGGTAGGAAAATGACCTGTGCTGAAGGCTGAACTATAAACCAGAAATCAAACAATCCATCGCTAAGATAAGATCACTAAGACAAATACCTTTGTGATGACACATCAGCATGCTTAGGTGCAACCCACAATACAAAACAGCAGTTTATTCACCATGCATTGCATAAACCAGAGTATTGAAGATACAATTAATGATGTCATTAGCAATACATTTGCTCATTCTTTTCTCAGTTAGACAATTAATCATTTGGCCTATAATACATCAGAACATGGTGGGGAAAACTTTTCAAAGTGACATGTTCAAAAGCTATTTTGTTTGACCAATTGTCCTAAACCAGTTTACCTTAGTGATAATGAATGAAAACAAAGTCCTGCATTTATAGCAAAAATGATTAAATGTTCACCATTTCTCGTTTTCCTCCATTGTCTAGTATTGTAGCTCAATACTATATGTACAGTACGTATCCAGAAAACAAGTGGGCGTGAAAAGATTCACTGATTTATCAGAATATCAATACACAATCCAGAGACAGCTGCAAAGGTTCCAATCCACTGATTGAACCTAATTTTAGACTTATCGTATGTGGCGACGATGAAGCTAAATTTAACTAATGTATAAAATACAAGGTGGCCCCATCAATTATAATACATCATACTTTATTAGCTGGTAACAATTTGTATTAGGAATCCTTAATAAACTAGTACATAGATCTGAACTACAATAATTTGCTCTGAACTTTATTTGAGTAGCATGAAATGGAAATATAGTGTTTGAGTGATGCTCTGCATTGTATCATTGTATCATTACAGTTTAGGTGTAATATTTTTGTATCCTATCATAAACCATGCATCGTGATACGGATCAAATCATTCAAGGGAGATACACACCCCTACCAGGAAGGCATCAGCTCATATCCTCTTCTCAGTAATTCACGCTGCGTTATGAGTCACTATACATGAATTTACTATTTCTGTGCGATATAAACTTCTTTTACAATACCAAAAAATTCTC
Organism: Channa argus; assembly: GCF_033026475.1. Lineage (NCBI taxonomy): Eukaryota > Metazoa > Chordata > Actinopteri > Anabantiformes > Channidae > Channa > Channa argus. Next base: position 12,669,688 of record NC_090217.1, on the reverse strand, counting down.
AAAACAGCGTGGAAGGAAATCTTGTCGATTCTTTGAAATATCACCTTTGTGTGTATGTGTGAGTGTAAAATAACAGGTAACAGCCTGTATGCTGGCCACGATCAATGGCCATAATGGAATACTTGGACTTGAGGCCATTCAACCAGTCCCCTGGCTTCAACATGTAGGAGGTAACGCTGCAGTGAATCAGGGAGTGATTTATTCTTCCGTGACTGTTTCAGTGTGGGTGAGGGATAGTTTGAGCATGTGGTAATTTATATATGTAGCTCCACAGTATAAAGACAACATACTTTTATGCATGTGTGTTTTTGTGCAACCCAGCAGGCGGAGCTGGTGGCCTATTGATCCCATCGATTGGCAAAGAGTCTCCAGGTCACGGCTGTTTCTGAACCAAGCTCCTACTTCGTGTCCCCACAGGATTAGATGAAATGAGACAATATGCTTTAAGGTGTAAATGCAAGTGAAAACAAGGTATAGTTGTCACATGTAGAAACAGCCTGCTACGGTTTGTTCCAAAAACGGGGCACAACATTTTTAAAACCTGGACACTAATAGTGTTTAATTAATTCCTCTTTTGCATGGGAAATTATAAACTAATTTTCCATGAGATACACTTAACTACATAACCTAAAATAGGAAAAAATAAATAAAAAATCAAGTTCTCCTGCAATCATTTTTGAATGACAGTGACAATCGCTGCCGCCACATCCCTATTTTCTGATATAATGAGCACTCATTCACAATGCTCACATAAAAACCATTCTCTCCTCAGTAAATTTTCTCACTCTATCATCCCCCTGCACACACACACACTCATACACACTTGGGGAGGGGGGGTAACCATGGTGACATTGTACACTGCTCATTGTGTCCACTTAGAAAACAATGACGCATGGACGAGCACACAACTTATATGCTCATAAGCTCACACACACACACACACACACACACACACACACACACACACACACACACACACACACACACACAGTTGGAAGAAACCATGGCATTCCAGCTCTCCTCAGGTTGGAGGTGGGAAGATAGCCTTCAAAAAACACTGCCCCCTGGGGCCTGTGGAGCATGGTGACTCAGACATTAGCAAACATTGTTCATATATTCTCCAGGAAGATGACAGTAGACAAGCCTCTGACATGACAAGTCTCTGTGGCTGTGGTGCCAAAACCTTCTAGAAATATAGTGACTACATGAAACCGCTCGTTGAGTGCAACCACCAGCGCATCATGTCTGCGCTATGAAAAGCAGGCTCTGTATTACACAACTTGTCAAAATTATAGAATGTTTTATGTGATATGTTTAAAGTCATTTCAACATGTAGGAGATTACAATTCTTCCACCTTTTACATTGCCAAAACAGAAGTGTTGTTACTGACAACAGAAAGTGTACCAGTCCTTCAAATAAGATCACATTTCAACCACCAGTGTTTGAGGCATCCTGTTTGAGAAAACAAAAATCCGACCAAACCACAACAACACCAACAGTGTGGAAAACAAAACAGCAGCCACTTCCACAGTAAACGAGCATCTATATCTGCTAATAACATAGATGGAGAAACGTTTTTAAAATAATATTTCTGTTAGCAATATTTAAAAATCTGAAGGCAAGACAGATATCATCAGATATTGCCATACAGCCATGGTACCCAGTTACTTTGTCTCATTTACTTTTTTTTACCTGCTGCAACCTATTTTACAATGACAGCTTCAAGGCTGTGATTGTCGATTTGCGACCACGTTTTTTTTTTTTTTTTTTTTTTTTTTGCAAAAGCTTTTCTCTTCCCCGTTGTCTAAAATACACAACTGACAAAGTATGTAACACGTGACCTGGTTTATAATACGGAAGGGACACATTTAATTGGATCCCCTTGCTTCTCAAACATCTGTGCGAGCGGTAAAGCGCACAGCCTGAAGCCTACTGTGGATCACCAGTCTGCCAGAAACGCACCATGTCCCCCCCGCTCCTGTGCAGAGGGGGACAATCCTCACAGAGTGGGAGTGAAAAAGAAAGCCCTGTCACAGAACGAGGGGGGGTTAAACACACGCCAATCTCGTGTGCCCTGTGTCCCCTCCCTTTGTCCCCCATAAAACGACATGAACACATTATATATGCATCTGATAAGACAGAACTATGGCTCTTTTGGCAGGTGACTACAACACGCCTGTCAGCTGTTTTAATACGGCAAAGACAGCACGCGAAGTACAGTAGCGCAGCTGGAAAATATCTTAATTGGTAATAACTCGTTTGTGGACATTTGCTAGGAACTTAAACATATGGTGTTTTTACTATCACATCATCAGTAAATGGGCTTTTCCTGCCGTACAGCATCATATCACCTTGCACGTGCAGCTAATATAAGTCAGCTCGTGCGTCTATTACAGTAGGTAAACAGGTTTTTACGCCACAATATAAAAAATATTCCCAATTTAAAACTCATTCGGACCATTATGCTGTGTGGCCATAGTCCTGTAAAAAACAAATCACACATATCGCCGCTGAAGTAGAGTAAAACGGGTCTTTTTTCAAATGTAGCAACGTCATAACGTAAAGTAACATTGCGTCAATGTTTACTCGCGAAAAATAGTAAAAATGCTACTCGTTATAAAGTGAAAGAAAAGGCTGTCACTTCAAGCTCTGTGATTTTTTTCCCTTCTCTCTTGGACTGAAAACAGATTAAACAGACGCCTCCCCCCTACCTGCAGGACACTGTGATTTCAACTTTGGTGGCAGGAATAGACGCGTTGAGAGGGTCGAAGTCGCCTATCGACGCCATGTTTAGAAAAGTGTTGTTCATCCTGTCAAGAATTGGCAAACTCTCACACTTGTTCAAGTGCGTTTCCGTTTCCCCGTTTCTTGTTGGGAGTCCTGCCCCTCTGGAGCGGAGGAGAGAGCGCGAGAAACTGTGCGTGCGCCTCCTTGGCGAGAAGTGGAGCAAAGGTGCCAAAGAGAGAGAGAAGAGAGAGGCAGGGAGATGTGATGTCACTCTCCCCTCCTCTGTGAGCGTGTTTCTCTCTCTTCTTTCTCCCTCGCCGCTTTCTTTCTTCACGCCTCCCTGTCATCTCCTGCTCCTCTTTCTGTCTGTCTCTCACTCTTTCAGTTCAGTTCAGTTGACTTTTTTTTTTTAGTTCAGTTCATTTGAAATGCGATGCTTCAGATTTACTGGCATGGAAAATATGACAGTCGCACTATGGCTAGTAAAACAGAATAAATTTGTGATGAAAAGTCTTTTGCCCATGCGTGTGTGTGTTTGTGTGTGTGTGTGGGTGTGTGTGGGTGGGTGGGTGTCAGGCACTCATTTCTTCTGCCCTCAATACTCCCATTGACAGCGTCAGCTCATTTCAGTTTAATTCAGTTCAGTTCTGTGTGGTTTGTTGGCACGGGACACTCCTCATTACTTCTGGGGCCATGGGTAAAAAAATGTGCCTCCCTAATTTTTTTGCAGAAAACATGTTACAAACTGCAGGTGTGACATGTAAAAGATATTGGCTTTTACAAACCAGGATGGATCAAACAAAAGAAACAACTGACTTGCACTGTGGGTCATTTAGGTTCTAGTGTCCTTCGCCGTCATTAATTGCAATACTATCATGATGGAATGCACTAGATTTTGACACAGGGTTTGTCTCCAAAAGACCTCAAATCAACCAATAAAAACCTCTTGGCAGTTACCCCCTTTTTTTCCACAACGTTGTAATCAAGCCCTTGTGTGGATTTGTGTGCGCCTCAAAAAGCAGCAGCATATTAGCTTCCTCTGCTACACACTCTTCTACTACGACTCTCTCTTTCCTCTTTTTCCTGCCTCCATCAGTGCCATAGTCTATGAGGAAAAGCATCTTATTTAAAGTGAGAGCCTCCGCTGGCAGAGAGTAGAATGACAGCATGGTGAGTGATGAAGGAATACTGAGGGGAGACACGTAGCCTGCGGTAATCAGGGTGGTGTGTGTGTGTGTTTCCATAAAACACCTACAGTACATAGAACTGTTTCTCTTGGGTGTGTTTGTTTGTCACAGTATGCCCGTGCTATGAATAGAAATGAATCAGTAGTCCTTGTACTCAAGTTTACAGTTATACAAAAAACATAGTCAAGACCACTAAATACACGGCATCGTCTGTGCAGACAAATTCTTTTACAAATTCTGTTACTTACCCTTTAGGTTCAACACTGTAACACTATACCTTTTTGATTAGATTAGATTCAACTTTATTGTCATTACACATGTACAAGCACAAGGCAACAAAATGCAGTTTAGTATCTAACCAGAAGTGCAATAAGCACTGCAAAATATACAGTGTCTACAAGATAGGCACAGGTGAAAGTACTATGTACAAATAATATACAGATGGGAGTACTGTGGACATGATGTACAGATGAATGTGTGCTATCAGGTGTTAGGTTTTATCAGAAAGAATTTAAACACTTATTTACATTATATTAAATTTATAATAATGCATAACAGAATAAACAACAGTTGACAGCGCAGTGTATAAAGCTAATGCATAGTATTCAGTACATGTATGAGTGATATGAATGAGGACTTGCAGCAGTGTGTGAGATGGATACGGTTTAATATTTGCATGTGGCGTAGAGTTGAGAGGGGAGTGAGTTGCTGGTGAGCCTTGTTGACCAGGCTGGAGGTGTTGGTGGTCCTGGACAAGTCCTCTGAGATGTGGAACAGTGCCTTTTGAAGACTACTGTGTATGCTCCATAAATGTGTGGTTGTGTGCGTGTGTAAGAATCTAACAATCTCAAACTAATGCATCTCAGCTCATCTCAATGTGTTTACTGGTCAACCATGTCTTTAAGTGTAAATGTCCATGTCACACATACAAACACACACACCGGTACAGAGAATGACTCTGAACACAACACAAAGAGCAACACTGGCTTCAAGATGTTCACACACAGACACACACACACACACACACACACACACACAGACACACACACGCACATTCACGCACACACAAACACACACATGCTGTAGCACTGTTGACACCCATTAATTGTAATTCAGCAGCTGAATCCCTGAACATGCATAAAACATGAAGTCATTTGTCACAAATTGCTGCATAATTATAACACATAACTTTGAGAGCAATCTCATGCATCTATATTAGGTCCTACAGTAACTATATGACACTTTCACCACTATGTTTTTTATGTTCCTAGGGAATAAAAGTTTTATGAAAATGGATATTTCTTTTATTTTTTATTGTGATATTATCAGGATCCTGACCTGCATGTGGTGCTAGGGGAACCGTCAGGGAATCAAATGGCCATCAGTCTTGTCTAAATGTCCTGTTGTCCTACAATCCTGAACAGTTATGATCTCTAATGCTCTCATTTGCTCTCCACTACACAGGAGTGAACTGGAGAGCTCTCTGGCTCAAGAGAGAAACTGATTCAGTAAATGAAGCACAAATGTTATTTCTTCAAGTCTCATCCCTCTAATTTCATGGTAAAATGCCCTTACCGGCGAACTAAAAACGTTCTTCATTTTGCTTGGTAACTGAAATCCGCTGAGAGGTGACAGGGTTGATTTCAGTAGCCGCATTAAGAGAGCAAGCAGCAGTATCACGGCTCATTAGTTCTGGTCATAAAGCAATAGCGCTGGTATTTTTTGCCTGAGGATTCTCTCTGTGGATGCTCACAGATAGGCTCTGGGGCGGGGAGTATTGACCCTGTCCTCCTGAGCCCCATTGCCACTCAAAAGATGTCTTAAACTACCACTTGGCTCTTCTATCTGCACCTCTCTATACCCTCTTAGCCCGTTATTCTTTCTTTGGGTTTATTTCCATTTGGCTGTCAGAGAAGCAAAATGCAAATTAGGTCTGTTTTTCATACAGTGAGTTGAAGCAAATAGCTCGCGGAATGTTACAAAACAAAGCATTCTGGCTGCTAATGACACCCATTGTTATTTCAAGATTTCATCTAATGGTAAAAACAGGTGATATTTTTTAATGCACCAACTCATGGAGCTAAAGTAATGGAAATAAAATACTAAAATACCTTTTGGTCATTTTTGTTCATTTAGAAGAGTCTCAGTGTGGTTAGGCCTAAACAAAACCTCCTTTTTGTAATTCCCTGGGCTAGTCAGGCTTTTCTCATTTTGGCTCATCATTGGCTCATTTGCATTTACAGCTACAGATACTAAAGAAATTGATCAAAGTGGTGTTTCATCGGGGAAATTAACACATTTATAGGACCTCTGAGAGCTATCTAAACTTGTTAATAAGAAGTGTAATATGGGACCTTTTAGAGACCTTGGTACAAACACAAAGAAAGTGCTAAACCTAATTTCAAATCATTTTGAAACACATACAAATGAATAAGAAATGAATTTGTGTTGATATAAATCCTTAGGTTAATACAAATCCTCAGCAGCTGAAAAGTGACATTATTGCGATGCATTTAATTAAACCACGAGCATCCGGACAGGCCTTCACATCACCAAACCAATGCGAACAAGAAAGAGTAAGCTTTCTATACCAAAAAATATATCAATATTTGCATCTAGCTGTTGACAAGAAAGCAAAAGATTGAAAGGAAAAGTTATGGTCATGGTTTGATTGACAAGTAGCTAGACTTTTACACTGTGGAGATATGCCAGACATAGCTTTGAGTGAGAGATGAGTTCAGTCATTTATTCATTTTCCGCTGCTTAGCAGACGTTAAATTGCAGTGGCAGGAGGATTAGTCGGTAGCCTTCTCCCCAGCCACATTCTCTAACTCTCCGGGAGGGATTTTGAGGTGTTCACCTGCCAAGTGAAATACCAAATCTTTCCACTGTGTTCTTGGTCTGCCACTGGGTCTCCTCGCAATTGGCCTAGAAAACCCCTCAAAACCACTTTAATTAGCTCCTTTCAACACGAAGGAGCATCAGGCCAGAGGCCTCAGCAAGACATTCAGAGTTCACACTTACTACTCACCAGGAATCCAATTCACAACCAGGTAGTGACCAGTTAACAGCTTTACTCCTTTCTCCACCTGACTGTCCCAGACACATGGCCATTTATCTGCATATACAACCACAAACTCAATCCTCCATCAGAGGCCTAAGGGTCCTGGTACCATGTACACTTATGAACAACCGTACAGTATGTTTGGACAAGGTGTCCATAATAGACTATCATGACAAGCACAGAGCACAAACCATGACACACCATAAGGTTCAGATCAGGCAAGTTGTTGGTCCCCTCCATTCCTCCCTTGCCCGTGACAAACCCCTACACCACGCTAAGGTGGCAATTCTCAGAGGTGAGAGATGAGTTTTGACACTAAAATGTTTAAAATAAAGCAGTGGTCCCCGAATTGAATGCTTGCATCTTCCTTTTCTTGTTTTGATACTTTTGATACAAGATAACGTTCGATGCTTATGGGACATAAAACAATTATGTCTCTATAGTATTCTAAAAAGGGTTTTAACAAAGACCCACTTCAATAATTCAACAATTTCACAATGTTTTTATCTGTGTTTCTAATAAATGCAGTGGTTGACTTCTACCAGCTGACATTAACATGCATTGATTACACCTCTCAAAATGAGAAATGACATGTTCCCTGTCAAAACCAAGTGTGGAAGCAAATATGTAATGAAGATGTCCTGTGGTAGTGTGATACCATCCAAATACATCTTTTAGAATAATACAATGTACAACAATAAACAGAAGATTAATGCAGCTCATATAAGCCACCGTGGGGCAGCCAGGGGTCAAAACTCTGCTCCTGTGTGGCCGGCTAATACTCTCCTGCTCTCAGTACAACAAGAAAAAAAAAGAAAATCTTTCCATCACTTATCATTTGTGTCTTCACGGGAATTTCTGAGTCTTTCTCACCTCTCGCTGGCTCTGTCAGTATCACCTACTCTGGAGTAAATCATAGGGCACAGTATTACTTCTTGAAGTTATAATTAAAGGAGGAAAGCAGGAAGCTGTTGATAATTTATTTAGTGAGTACAGACAGGGATTGCCTAATTCTTGGGGGGGGGTATAATCTTTACCATGTGAAAGAAAATGCTCACTAAAGATGCAAAATATTATTAATTCATATTATAGTAATAATAAATTATACTTATTTGATCGCCTCTTATTATTAGACTGCTTCATTTGAATTTGTGCATGTTTTTGGGGTATTCATGTGGTGTTCATTGTGGGCTGGAGTTTAATTTCAGCCGAGCTGGAAATGATCCACTAAACTGATTTTGTTACAGCAGTTGTGTCCATGCTACAGCGAAACAATGCTCACGACTAGAAAAAGGTGCCACAGTCTCAAATCCAGTATGATTACTCATCCAGTACTTCACGACATTAGGCAGCACTACCACCATGTGGTCATAATGCCTGAATATATAGCATGATTTCAAAAAATGTAAAAGAAATTATTTTTTAAAAATGACATTTATTTTCACACTGCATCTGATTTTGTTTTTTTGGACTTCATGAACAACAGGAAGAAAAATAGGTTTATTAACATAAGAGCAAATTTACAGACAAATTTAAAAATAAGATACAACTACAATTGTCCGAATAATGACGTCTCATTATAAATTAGGAACACGTACAACTCTAATTTAGCAATTCAAGTTTAAGCCAATAGGACTGAAAACAGTTTTTGTATCTTACATTATTTCTCACTTGTATAGAAAATGTGTTGAGTCAGTGGTGAAACGGTTTTAAAGTTTCAGTGCAATTACTTTAGTCACATTGACTTAAACACTACAAATAATGTCCACCTCCATTATCCAAACAAGGGAATTCATTGAACACAATAGATTAGTGTGAATTCAGTTGCTGTAACTTTTTATTGAGGGATTGTGCACATTTTTGAGGAAGTGATTCTACAGTTAGTGCTCATATTTTTGGATTTATTACAAGCACTGAAAACACCACTTTGATTATGGAGAAAACCATCCCACAATTTCTGAGAAGTCCATGATGATTAGATTTCAGAGGCATTTGCTGGAAAACAGTTCAAACTCTCAGGAAAAAAAAAGAACAGCAAAGTAAAATTAAAAATCAAACAAGAAATAAATACATTAGTAGCAGTAAAAAACTGGTGTTTGATATGAAATTGATATCAACTGCTGCATGTGTACAGTTGACAGACAATAAAGAGAGAAATGGGAAACAGTGCCATATACTTTGAATTTTGATTGTTGTGTTGGCTGTCTGTGCATCAACCAGTGAATACCAAAGCCAGAAACCCACTGAAAACACATCAGTGGCAAAAAGTTCACGTCCACCTAAAATACTGACACTTGGGAAAGACTGAGACAGTTTTATTATTTTCTATTCTCGATGTAACAACTTGCAAACATGTGTGCAAAAATGCTGCCCTACATAGCCAAAACACAGTAACCACATGTACTTTCATTTTCACATCTGTTTTACCTTATATCAAAGCTCTTGACCAAGAAATGCAAAAACACAAAAAACAAATGAAAACATGTAAAATATGCAGGAACAAAAGAGGTAAACTGCAACCCAAACTGCAAGATTGCATGTTAGCTGATTAACAATTTATCTACTTGTTTTATACAGTTTACTGTAACTGAAATCAATTTGATGGACCAGTAGGTCAGCAAGTCAAGTTGTTATTCACTATAGATGTAGCAGTGGCTGAATCATCACATAGAAAAAAACAGCAGCTGAACTAGTTCAGCTAAAAGCTAACTAGAAATCGGTAGAAATTGGGGAGGGTTGCATCAGGAGGGGCATCTGGCGTAAAAACTGTGCCAAATGAACATGCGGACAATGATCCGCTGTGGCGACCATGAGGTCACGGAATAAGCCAAAGGACAAAAAAATAATAATTATTAAAATATAATAATATTTAAAAAATCATTAATTATTAGCCTTCCATTTTCAAGCCTATGCCAACCTCACAGTTTTTGTAGTTACTGCTCTCTGCTTTGGTGAGGCAGTAAGCCCGAACACTGTTATAAAGACGTAATATTGGTCAAGAGGTGGTGAAATAAGCATTGACTAAATACTAAAGCACTGGAGAAAAATACAGCAATTTGATGTGGGAATTTTGCAAATCGTTAAAGGAGCACTGTAGGTGTTAATTAGAGGCCTCTTATGTTGCACTGGAGAGTTTGGCAGTAACAGCTGACGAATAAGAGCATAAGCAGTGTCAGTAGTTATTTGGTCCGTGGTTACAGAGAACACACACACACACACACATACCTGAAAACAGCTGGAGAGTAATGAGAGGAAAACACAACACATCATGTAGACTCACACTTCTGGTAGGTAGAAGAGTCAATAGACTTAGAAAAGCTTATATTGGAGGACTTTTTCAGGAGTCTTAGTTTAGATGCACAACAAGTGGTGGGAGGAAGCAAAGCATTTCACCAGAACCTTTTCTCTCAGCTGCTCTAATAAGAAATCACTATGCATAGAAGGGAACCATTTCATCGTGAGCAGAGCTGAGTCTTGGATCTCGGTTTACTATTTTCTGTCTTAAAGGTTGTGCACATCTGTTGCCTGGTTCTTGAAGCTCTTCTAGAACTTGAGGAGTTACATTTGACTTGACATGAAATATCAGGAAATCCATTCAGCTTAAGAGCAGTGCAGTCGCATGTAATTAGACCTTTCTGAAACAGATCCCTGAGGAGCATCAGTGAAGAAACAATGTTGTTTAAAGAGCAGTTTTCAGCCTGGAAATGATACTTTAGGCCTAACCATACTTTAAGCTTTGATCCTCCAATATTTCATCAAGTTATGATTCAGTGTGATTGGCTGAAGGCCAGCAGACGATCTTCACATTCAGGTGTACTTTGTGAATATTAGGAATCAGCTGTCAGTGGACTCCATCCTCCAGAGATCCTTTAGCTTCCCAAATCTTCACAGTGCGGTCACTGTTCAAAAACACACACCAGATCACATTATTCAATACCGGCAGCAATATCTCACTTCCATTCCAAAGTTCAAGATATTTGCTATAGTCATACGTCACAGAATAGGCAAAAAGCATTAAAATTCAACAGAACATGTTTTGAGGCTCACTCTGAGGCAGTGAACAGCTGGCTGCTGTTGGTGGCCAGACCGTTGATGGGGCTGTCATGTCCCCGGACCTCGCCGAGAGGCGCTAGCGAGTCAGTGTGCCAAAGGCGAAGCAGCCCTCCCCTGCATCCGCTGAGCAGCACCTGGGAGCCTGGAACCACACCAACTGCACTAACCCAGTCTGCCTGGGCACTGGCAGACTGCTGAAGGAAATAACAGCCAGTTGGTTAATGCAGATATTAAACTGCATCTCCAATCATACAGTAATTTGTTTTTTAGCTCATACAAACACAAAACTGGAAAATAGTTGGAAAATAGAATAGTAATCTTCAATCCCTCTACGTTTGATGCCTCCTGAACGTATACAATGTTTCAACGGCATTATCTCACCTGTAGCAGCTGTTTATTGGCTAAGTCCCATTTCTTGATGAAGTAGTCTCTGGAGCCGCTGTAGAAAACATCTCCATACATAGCCAGAGACTCGACTCCATCCTGATGGGCAGGCTCAAATGTGTGGCTGGAGCTGATGCTACCCTGAGCACCTTCCATCACCTCAAACATCTGAAAAAGAAAGCACATTTACCCAAAATGCATTTGGTTCTTGTGTAGCTGATTTCATACACATGTAATCAAAGTGTCTTTTATGTGTCTACATGTCTCTTACTTTAACATGATGGTCCTTGGAGCCAGTAAGGACAACATCTTGGGCATTACCTAACTTATCAACTGTCAGACACATGACGGGCCCCAAATGGCCGGTCAGTTTGCCTGTGGAGACAAACCTAAAGAAGGACAGGAAAAGTGAGGAGATTATTTCTCTGCTGAGAAATTAATTGTAGGCCTAAAACTCCAATCTCTGTTTAAACTTACTTGCGCAGGTCCCACATACGCACAGAGTTTCCAGCAGCAGCATAAAGGAAAGTGCCAGAAGGGTTGAGAGCAATCTGGTTGATCTGACTCTCTCCTGGTGGGATGGATAAACTCCTGACGGAGGCACAGGTGTCCCCTGAACCCACCTGGCCAGACGACCTGCCGCACAAAATTGTGTATTAGAGCCCTACTGATGCATTGAGCATGTAGGTAAAGTAAAGTTAGGCTAAGAAAAACCTTAGAAGTGTGGGTACTAACGTAAGTGTGCGGATACACTTAGCAGAGTCTCTTATGTCCCAAACTTTGATGTAGGCAGTGGAAACAGTAAAGACGAGGCTGGAAGTGTACCTGCAATAAAACAAAAGCAGGACAAACAACAAATAATCTGTAGTATACCACGATTACTGCTATAATACTTCTAGTTTTACTGTAATAGTATGCGCGTACCTGACTGAGACGACACTGCTGGGATGATCTGCTAAAGACATGATCTCCTGACCAGTCACCAAGTTCCAGACTTTACAGGTGCGGTCTGCAAACACACGCAAAATAATTCATGATATGTAAGAATACAGAGACATATAATATGTTTCCAGCTATTTTCAACTTGTTCTTACCTTTAGATCCTGTGAAGAGCAGATCATCTGTGGCATCCACGCAAAGAACAGGCTTGGTGTGGCCCTCTGCTACATAGACACACTGAAGTTTGGCTCCACGGCTGTTCTTGGGGGGTGGCACAGGGTTGATCACACCTCTAGATAACTCAGAGAAAAGTATAAATATGTATTTTCTGGTTAGCCTCTGCTAGGCGTTGTAGGGCTATACTACAATTCCTGTGACTCATAAAATAAAATAAAATACTACAAACAGTGTTTTGCATGCAAAGATCTGCAGCAGCAGCGATTCCGATTGAAAAAGCTGATACTAAATATAATAATTAGTAGACGGGATTACCTGTGGCCCTCAAACACAGGTGACTCATCCAACCTGACAAAACAAATTATTATTAAACTGTTGAAAGCATTTGTTTCAAAACAATAAAGCAATAAAGCCATCAGCTATGGAAGCCCCTCTATGAGTATGGGTGTAAGATATTTAAACCTAAACCTATAAAAAGAATTCTAATTTTATTAACAATTTGTGATTTAAATAAAACATCAGGATTCAACAAAGTTATCCATAAGTGGACATGAAGCAAGATTTATGGCAAGGTTTATCAAGATATTAACTTAATAACTCAAATTACTTATTTTGGTGCTAAAGAAAAGCCAGGCCTCACCAAAATAATTGTGTATTCCTCCAAATATTCAGGCAACACATTTTAAGTGTTTGACATTTAAGTCTAAAAATAGAGGCTAAAAAAAACAAAAAGCTGATTTGGTACTGTGTACTTACAGTGATTTGGAGTCATGGGATTTCATTTTGCTTTCTGTTGTGCTAACTGGAGAGGTGTGTGTAGGTATTGTAGGTCCCTTGTCTTGCATCCTCCTTCGGGTGAGAGGTGAACGCTCCCTTTGTTTCCTCTCAGTCCCTGTAGGTGACCCGGATCCAGACCTATAAGAATAAAAGAGTCCAGAACAGTTTTGTAAATTGGTAAAGCAATAAATAAATGACTTTTTCTGTGTTCTTGCCAGAGTTTAGGTAGATCTTCGAAATCACAAAACTGCCTTGCTACCAACAATTTTGATATTTTAGTACTAGAGTACTGAATGACTAAGTTGAAATAATAATTCTCCAAATAACCACCATTTCAGAAAATAGCTCCCAGGCTCCTGATTTGTACATGACAGAGAAATGCTGCCTTGAACACTTACAAGCCAGCTGCCGTGGCAGACAGTGCAGATGGGGAAACTGTGTGCTTGTGGTCAGGGGTTTGACCAATAGTATGACCCTGCATATCAGCTGGCCCTTCCAGGCGCTCTGAGGGGGGAAGCAGAGGGGCCGGGAAGTCTCCGGTAGGGGATTCACACAACGGATCTCCACTGCTGGCATACAGCAGCTCCATCTGGGTGGTGGTTCGCCTGCGAGCCTGAAGAACCAGATTTTATTTTTTTTTAAGCTCAACATTAGGCTGACTTACAAATCAATGGAGCAGTGCTTAAATATCCCATGTGCTAAGAATAACTACTCTGTAATGGAAAAAGTTAGAAAAAAATATTCACAGTTGCTGTTCACACATGTAGATTACGAGAAAATGAGAAATTGAAATCCTACATATATTATTGACAAAATGTTGTGATGCAAATTACCTTATTTCTAGGTCTGGATTCACCACACAGCTTCATCAGATCTGATGCCAACATGCTGGAACACAGTCAGGGTAGCACAATCAACTATGACAGCTGCTAACATCAGATTACACAATGGGGAGCCAAGAGCCATTCATTCATTCATTCAAGAGTGTGGTGGTCTCCAGTGGCAGACCGGAGTTTTGTCAGGAGTGAAACCAGCTAGTATTGGACATCTGCAGTTTAAGTTCTAACCATGTGAAGAAATGTGCCAGTGGCATTATGTGCACAATATTAGCAGTGAGGATCTGCTCTTGAATTTAATTTTGCATAGCTTTCAGAGAAATAGAGATAACCTGTGAAATACAACTTGGTTTGGCATTTGTAGATTAGATATGAATCTTACTTTTGTAACTAATGTCTGTAACAACTTCATTTGTTTCCTTCAATCTATTATTACTGAACATATGTGAACATGATGTGAGAGTGTGCTTACCTGCCCTCTGTGGCTGGGCTGGGGGTGGACTCATCACTACTACTGTCATCTGCATTTTCTGCACACATACACATAAATTGGATTCCTCACTGAATTTGCAAAGCACAAGTTATTTTTTCTTTTTTTTTTTAATGTTATAGCTGCAAACACAAATTATTTTCACAGGTCACCAGGTTTAGCTGTGGATAAAGGGGAGCAGTCAGGAGTCATTAGTGTAATGTGACTGGAAGCTACAGAGCAAGAGAAGTGGTCCTTGGTAATGGTTGCATAGAAAAAGAATGAAGAAAGAGACTGAACCAAAACAACACACAAGCAGTTGTGTACACGAGACATAAGCCTCGAGTCCTGCTGCTGCATGGGTTTTGCTGCTCTTTAGTATTAGGGACGACAATGTCATTGAATGGGACTGACAAGCAGGTGAGGCCACAGAGGAAACACAACGGAACCCGTTATAAACATCCTGACGCAATTACTTCAAAACAGTTTAATCACACAACAAGATTTCTGAATCAAACATAGTAAAAGTAAAAGCGTGAATTTAAAAATATTCTAAAAGCCCCCGTGTCTTCTAGGGCACAACAACTAATGTTAGTGCAGATTAAGGTGCTATTTTACAGACTTTTTCAAATATGTGTACTTTCTTAGTACGAATAGATGTTTTTCTTTACATATACTCTTTAAAATTAAACAAGAAAAGCTATTTGCAGGAAAGTAAGACTGTGTTACATAATAAAAATACTTAAGTCTGTTGTAGACAAAAAGCAGCTTATTTGCAAAAAGCCTCAAAAAAACTGACAAGGTATTGACAAGGTTTCTTGCTAATGTTATTTGATGCATCAGTCAATTTGAGATCATATTTTCATAAATCTAGCGGAAATCTTGTAGTGTGTCCTGCTTTCTCAAACACAATGACATACTGCTAATCTCTCTGACTTACCTGGCGACAGGTAACCTAACTCTTTCACACAAACAGAGAAAACAAAAAGAAACCAAATCAAAATCAAACCAAGGAATTATAAAATGGCTACTCTTTATTTTACAGGTGTGATCCTAATTCAGGGAGAATCAGGTGTTTAGTCTAGATTAATCTTTGCACGAGTAAGAAGAGACTGGAGGCCTGTAAAATAAAATTTAGCCATATGGTGAATGAAAAGATGGCTGAAAAGCTTATTGTGACTGACATGCTCAGACTGGTCCAGATTTATTTGTGTTTCATACCTTGCAGGGCACTGCCAAGCAGGGCATCAAGCTCCGGGTTTATCTCAGCTTTCTCCTTCAGCATGTGGAAGAGTAGCTGGTTCTGGGTGGCACTGTTGATCTCTGTCTGCTTCAGCCTGCCCTCCATCACCTTCAGCTGGGAATCCTTCTGAGCTGCCTGCAGACCCTGACAGTGACCAGCACAGAGGTTGTCACAGAATCATTTTCACTGTATATCTGCAGACATCTACTGACCTGTAACATCTGTTAAACACAATTGTGAAAACAGGAACAGTCCATCTTTAGGTTTGATATATTGATTTAATAGCTTCCATTTCTTCATTTGTACTGTCATGTACAGGGCTGCTAACACATTCCCTCACTAAACCAATTGGGTTTCATGACATCTAATATTATCTAGTGTAATTTACAAATCATTTAATAAAGTTGTTTCATTTAAAGTCTCAGAGTTAAATCTTATAAAGGCTACAAAAGCAATATCTAGATAAATAAGAAAACTGTAGGGATGTTGCCACAACAACCAAATATATACGTTACATTAGTATTCAAAGTAAAATTAAGATACATTGTAGATAAATAATAAAATGAGGGAGTGCTAGTGATTGATCTGTGTTAGATTAGGGGACATGGCTTGGGGTTGCATGACTCACATGAGCATTTGTTCATTAACTTTATACATTTTCAGAGGGCACTAAGAGGCCATTAGGCCAGGCACTTAGGCTGACATACAAATGACATGTCATGTATGTGTATATGTTTACTGGCCAAGTAGTTACAAAATGCACTGTGGCTTAGTGGCTCTAAAAACAACATACAGGTTTCATTAATGTGCAGATGATTGTGACACAGTTTGAGTAGTCCCCCCCCCCTCCGGCCATGGCCCCCCTATAACTTTCCCTTATATTGTGAAATATAAGGCTTTTTGCTATAAGCCATAGCAAAAAGATATAAAGATATAAGTCGGATCCACCAACACAAGAAGAATGGCTCAAAGTATTCGGTGGAATATCTGTTATGGAGCAACTGACCCATAAGATAAGAATTCAAGAGGAACACTGCAGAGAGAAATGGGAGAAATTGATCATGGTTATGTGTCAACGACAGGATGAAGACTGGAACATTGATACATCATAAAAGAGATGTAGAGATGAGGCAATCCATAGTGTTCATGGATTCAGTTTTTTCCTCTTTTTTTCACCTATGGGTTTCCTTTCCATTGTACTTATGGACAACAAAATAAAGTGTTAAAAAGAGGAAAAAGTGGTAAAAATGACACAGAAACAACATTAAGTCAATTTGTGGTAGTTACCTTATTAATGGCCATAGTCATAAAATGGTCCAGAAGGAAGCGGGCTTCCGAGAGGTTACAGGAGCTGACCACTGCAGCTACATCCACTGTGTCGCCTTCCTCCTGTGGCCCATAATTATATGAATACATTCTATAAGGCAGCACTGAAAGTCGGTCACAGGACAGTGCATTTAGCCACATCTATCTACCAGCACATCCAACACAAACTACTTCTTATGCAGAGAGTAGCTACAATGAAATATTTACCAGGCCTGGTCAGCTGTATATCATGACAAGCCAATTGACAAAACTAATTCGTCTGCTAAATTTTTCAATCAGAAGAGAGGACATTGCCTATTATTGACAAGCATAACATGACACAAAATGACTAAAACCACATATTCACAAAGTGCTACACATGCACCTTTATAGTATAGGCATCATTTTGCAGGCTGAAGCTACTCATACACTTCACTGTGATTATCACTGTGGCATATCTGACTATAAAAATCCTTGCATACATCTTAGCTAAACTTGCAAAACATTACAAAAATATTTACTGTAACCACTAGAAAGTAATTCATTTGGATCATCTCACCTTGGCTTCTTCCATTTGCATGATGTTCCCCTGACAGTCAGCAATACTGTCGTTGATGTAGTCGATGTTGGCGCTCAGAGACTCCAACTCCTCGTTCAAGGAAGCCAGGGAGCGGTCGGCATCTGTGCCCTCCACTGCCATTTTTTCTCTCTTCCTGGACACACGCTCCCTCCGCCTGGTCAGCTCTTCACGTTGCTAGGACGGAGGGGGGATGGAGATGAGAAAGGAAGTAAAGAATCCCAAACACTTTCTAAGCACTGATTATTATGTCCATATTAGATCAGCCAGCAACATGTTAAGTAGCTGCATGATTACAACTCCTCCATATTCCCAAAGTTACCTTCAGCAGTCTGTTCATATCATTCTCCATGTTGGAGATGGTCATCCTCTGCATGATGATGTCACTGACACGTCTCTCTAGTGACTGCCATTTGGCCCTTGCGGTCCTACTGAGGTAGGTACCTCCCACCCTTACTGGTGAGATCCTGAGGAATGTGACAGGTTTTAAAACCGCTAATAGTAGCACTCCTTAATTACACACCACATCAAACATAAACCTGCTTAGGTGCCATACCTGGCTCCGTTTGAAGAGTTCGCTCCAGAGGCCTGCAGCCTTCCTTGGCTGGCTCTATGTGATGGCTCCTGTAGAGGTTCTGGTAAGCTCACTTTCCTGCTCACCTTTCCAGACGTGGGCCTCACCTGCCGCCTAAGAGCTGTCACCTGACAAGGTTCATGAAAGAGAATTACAACAAGATGTGGGATAAAGTGGCTTCAAACTCCAACAAAGTCCTATTTGTCAGTATTTTTCCCCCTGCGGCATGCGACTCTCTATCACCCCACCTCTTCGTTCTTCCTACGCAGAATCAGCTCCTGTTGTCTTTTGTGGGCTTCCAGCTGCCTAAGTTGATGCTGTAAACAGAAACACAAAGAGAAATTTTAATGTACTGTTCATTAGAAAATAAAAAGGTGTAACTTAGTGTAATTGAGAAAGTAGTTCTGACAAGAAGCAGGGAACTACATCAAGCTATATCTGGTATATTAAAGGACAGTAAGTATATATCTAACTTAAGTCAGGTATTTTTTACTCTTAACTTTATCCCCACTCATTTGCAAAAAGTCTAAAAATGGTGATATGAAAATAATTTCTATGACATGAAGCTCTGTTTCCATCCCTCTTACCTCTGCTCTGCGCTGGTCTTTCTTCAGCGAGGCGATCTCCCTGTTCCTGCTACACTCTGCCGCTCTGTTCCTCTCCTGCTGCTCCTTCATCTGGCGCATCAGCACCACCTGGTGCACATATGCAGCACGACAGGGCATTTTAAAAACCACCTTCAATAGGACAATTTTGCGAGAGCTGCTCAAAAACAGAACACTCACCTTAGTCTTCTTCATCTCTGCCACATCCTGCTGGAGTTTCTTGAGCTGTTTCTCGTACTGCGACTGGTTCTTCAGCAGGCGAGCATGCTCCTTCTGAGCTGACTGGAGCTTCTGCAACTCTTTATTCATTGAACTCAGCTTCTTCTCATACTCTGCTTTGATCTTCTTGGACTTTTCCTCTGTACATGACTCCACGGAGCCTGGAGAGGAAAAGGACAGTGATGATAGCATAGTATGGCTCAAACAGATTGAGCTGTTTTTGTCATCAGTTACATTTTTTACAGTAGTAATTACAAGTCCATCACCTGCTTGAATATATCTCTTACCCATATTGTGCAGCACTTTGTCCCTCTCCAGTTGTGTGTCTCTGATCTTGTTCTGCAGCATCATCAGCTTCTGCTCATACTGTTGTTTGAGAGTGTGCAGGCGCCGCTGGCTGTTCTCCAGCTCGTCTATCAGCTTCTGCTTGATGGCGATCTCACAGGTGATGTTGGCCAAGTCAGCCTGGACGTTATCTACAAGCAACCATCATCAGAGTCTATTGCCACTTCTATTTTATTACCATTTTTCTCTCAAAACAAGTGTAGTGATTTGGAACATAACAGGAAATAACTGATTCCCCTGCTAAAGTGGAGTCTACCTTTCTCTTCCAGCTCTTCAGAGTCAGACTCATCAGATGTCTCCTCTACGACCATGTCAAAGTCCTCCCCCTCTCCATCGGCATCGTCACCCTCTTCATGATCGCTGACCTCCTGCTGATGTTACACGAACAGGAGAAACCCAATAAAAACACACTCACTAACTGAGTCTGGTAACATAGTAACTAATAATCCAAAAGCGTCATTCAGAAGTTTTTCACCTACCACTTCTGCCTCCTCATTGCCTCGATCTTGGTCATTGTCAGGAACGTCTTCCTTGACAGTACTACAAAAGGACATGAGATGAGCATTAGCACTGTCTTTCAACCAGGACACAAATCTTAAAATATGCATTTTAATTAAAACAATGATTTGTAAGGGGCACATGCAAATGATTAGATAAGGAGCAGATGTGGAATCAGTGTTGATTAATTCACCGATTACATGGGGGGCACCATTAATGATAAGCTGGGAAGGATAACATGATTGAAAATGAGTCACAGATATTACCATCCACATTACCAACTGGTTTCACTGTAAGAAGGGCTGCCACACTATGAAGATGTGTTGACCAAATGCTACAGCCTTGGATCGAAAAAAGCTTTTTGTAAATCAACCCTTATATTTCTGCATTTTTCCTCAACATGGACAACAATTCTCATCTTTTTTTTAAGGCTGAGACACTGAGTATGATCTGATCAACATCTTCCAATGTGTGGTGAAGACAAAAAATGATTAGGAGCAAAAGGGAAAGAGTGGTTAGAAGCTGGTAAAGAGATCTGCTTCCCTCCAGGAGAATAAAACACTAGTGGGTGCAGAAGAAGAGTTCAGTTACTTTGGGAACTTGGGTTAAACTCGGGTCAAGAATCAAGTGAAATCCTTTCAATTACTTCGTGCATTACAATCTCAACACATAAAGGACATTATCTGCACAGCTGGACCACCCAGCTGGTAATTGAATTAGTTTCAGATTGTGTCTTTAACCCCATCCTGGATGGGATGTAGCAAACCTGGCTTGTTTAACCTCACGGTCGTGATTCTCCTCATATCGCCTCAGTCTTCAAAGTGGGGGTGAGAATGGTCAGACGTGGAGATGAAAAGGAGAGGTAGGAGAGAGACAGGTTGCGGAAAATGGGGCAAGTGGGGGAATATTACAAAGAGAGTCAGAAAACTGCAAGAGAGACCAGGTGAGAGCAGAGACTCTAACAGTGTGTTCAAATCATGAATCCTGGTTAAGAAGATGTGTGTGATAAAGACAGATGTCTGCTAAAAAAAAGAAAATCACCAGATCACTTCTGATGCCTTTCACATGTAGAGAAGCCAAAGAGCAAACTCTCTCTCTCTCTCACACGCACACACAGAAAGGGGAAATGATTCTTGTGCTACACCGTGCCACAGATTGTCCGACAACCATCATCATTAACAGTGGTCACAATCATCTTGTCTAAATCCCGCATACACTCCATTAAAGAAACATCAGGGTGTACAGTGCTAATGCAGGGAGCCAGGAAGTTATTACCCATAACTCACCCTCACCATGGCAAAAGATAAACATCAGACATATTTATATTTTGGAAAAAAATCCCTGTCATGCTAAGTCACCCATGAGGATAATCCAGAAGGTTTTTGCAGCAATAATATGACCCTGACTTCTCAACAGTGGGAGAAAAAAAAAACTGGAAGAACCACAACAGGCTGTCATATACCTCTTCTTCTTCTTTCTCTCCTTCTTCTTGAGTTTTTCCAGGTCTTTCTTCGCCATCTCAATGACCTCGCTGGCCTCTTTCTCAGGGGCGAGGAGGGCAGAGGAGAAGGAGCTAGGGCCTCCGTACATTGAAGAGCGAGTGGAGGCCCGAGACAGGTTCTTCCTCAGGTTCTCATTTACCGCCTCACTTTCAAGAAGTTTAGCTCTGCGAGAGGAAGAGTTACATTCAAGTGTGCTGGCTTGTTCCACGTCTTTTATGGCCTCTTCAAATTTCATAAAATGAGTATATGTGCAATTATTTAGAAAATAATCAGCATTCCGGTCTTGTTTGTGCTTATTTAACTACTTTATTGTAGAATGATAATTAAAGAAAATAAACATTAAGTAAAATCTGCACACATACCTGAGCTCCTCAATTTCTTTGATGTAGTTCTGAATCATGTTTCCAATCTCTTCATTACCTTCACCTACAGTATAAGCAGGCATCACTTTAGTGCCTAACATACATTCATGGAGACTTGTCAGGAGCATGTAACTTGAATCACCTGTTACTTGAACTAAACTACTAATTATTAATAAAATACTTCTTGAAGACCTATTTCAGAAACATTGTTTCTTATTAGCAATGACAAGCATTTAAAAAAAAAACTGCAAAAATCAGCATGTTAGCACTATGAATACATCTGATAGGAAGCTGTAATATTAGTGATATTTCTATTACACTATATCATATTTATAACTGCATACAAGCTATGCTGAATATTCACATACGCCTTTGTGTATGTGCAGTGATATTTGACAACAAAAGCACCTGTCTCATAGATTGTCTGAAATGAAGATCACGTTGAACACAGATGCATCTACTGACCACTATCATAATAAATACATATAAAAAAATATACTGCCTGCTAGTTGTCTGCTCCAGCAGTATAAATTGTACAATTTTTTTCTTTTTTCTTTTCATCATACACAGCCTACCTCCTTTAGCCAGAGCCTGGTTGGCCTGGTCACTGAGGATCTGTGTGAGTCTTGCTCTCTGGGCATCGATGGTCTCCTGCATGGCCTTCACCCTCACTCTCAGGTTGTTGTTCTCTGTTTGTAGCATTGAGTTCTCATGCACCAAGTCGTTGATGCCCTCCATCCCATCTTCACCCACCATACGCTTTCCCTAGGCATCGGACAGAGCAGTTTTTATAAGGCAATAATTGCATTTTTCCTATCATATCTTTTACATTAGTTTGAAATTTTCATCCTTCTCCCCGTCTCGGTTCTTACCGTCCTGTACTCCATCAGTTCCATTTGCAGTCGTGCTATCTCGGTCCTCAGAGCGCTAATCTGCTGGCTGGCTCTGTCCTGGTTCACCATCACCTTGTTCTTAATGTTTCGAGCCCGGTTGGCATATTTCAGGGTGTTCAAAGTCTCCATAAAGTCCCGGTCTGACGGGCTGATACAGGCGATCATCATTGTTTGACTGCACAACACGCAAGGAAGATAAGATTTATAACATCTGCTGCATGGAATTATTTCCATCATAGGAACAGTAACTGAAGTTTTAATGGTAAAAGACTTTAGTTTGAAGCTCTTTGATGAAGTTCAGCTTCACAAACCTGTTGCCACCTAGTGAATCCTGTAACAACCTGGTCAGCTTGGAGTCTCTGTAAGGCACATGAGTGGAGCGCTTACTCCTGTCTCCCAGGGCACTGATGACATTTCCCAGGGCAAGCTGAGGTAAAGAGTTGGAAAAAACATTGAAAACTGTGATGGGAAACGTGATGGTGAAAATACCCAAACTGCAGAATAAAAAGAATAAATGATAACTGCACTAAATAATAGTAGTAGTGAAGTGTGTAATTCATGTTCTAGCCACCTGGGGTCTCTCTCGTACCACAAAATGTCCTGTCACTGAAGGACAGTGCCAACACAATGCTACATTACAATGGATCAAACGCATAAACACAACACATGACTTTGTGCAAAATCAGATATGATCCCAGCTTCCTCACCAGCCCACAGTTGATGGAAATGCCCTCTTTAGCCCTGTCTCCTGTAGCTCCGGTTCTCTTCAGTCTCTCAGAACCAGCCAGGTCAACAAAGTGAAACTTGGCTGTCAACGTCTCAAACTCATTAATCTCTGAGTCATTAGCCAAACGGTTGTCGGTGACACTGTCCTGGAAGAAAGAGAACAGAGCACAAACACTAAAGCCAGCACTGTAATTGTAATGTTCTATAGTAAAATTGCAATTGGGTGATAAGTTTACTGTAGATCATCAATAACAGGTTCTTTAGGAGAAATCCTGTCTGTTAGGGTGCATACGTCGTTGTCAGGAGAGCAGACTCGAACTTGGCACAGGTGGATTGTGAAGATTGCGTGGGAACGTGAACTCTGGACGTTCATCTGGGTGCTGGCCGTGGTGCGGGACAAAGCGCCCAGCTTCAGACACTGTATCATCTGCGATGGAGGAGAGAAATCAATTCGACAAAATTGATGTATTCTCACATCACTGGTATATTTGGCTTAAGTGCACAGCTACACAAGAAATCCACGATGATGCCAGCAGTATAAAAACTGATACAAGCAGAGAACTAGTCTGTAATCTTCATTTGGGCAAATGTAGGTTTGCCGCAAAAGGAAACAGCTTTGTGGATGTGTTTACGTGTGAGGCTGACCTCAGCTGCAGACGTGACAGTGCGGGTGGTGACCCCCACGGTGTAGATGCCTCCATTTGCATCCTCGTGGATTTTTACGTTGGACTTCTGTTTCCTGGTTTCAATGTCCCGCACTGTGTCAAACAAGTCCAGCACTTCCTCATTGTACAGCTGTACAGATAAAGAATGCAAAAACAAGAGACAGAAACCAGATAGCAAACTCTGATTATTGTAGAAATACTCAATTATTGATACATCTTCAATGCTGTCACAGCCCTACACCCCTGAGTCCCTTCAGCTGCTTCCTCTCTAGCTGTTGGCAGCCACTTGTTGGTGGTTAAAAATAAATCCAGGTGTTGACCACAGAGACAAATGAAAGACAATTTAATGGCTGTTGGGTCATGTGGAGCTAAACCCTCTGCTGACCTTTGACCCCTGGCTGTCTGCCTGTTTTAGCTGCGTCTAACTAATCAAGTGGACTGAATGTTTCTTAGAGTAAACTCCCAAACCAACTCCCAAATACCTAAAGAGACTGTCTGTTCCCCGACCAACTAAACCCATCAAAAATGACCACAAGAGGAGTTAATCATAATAACCTAATACATTTAAGACTACTCCTCTTACAGAACAAAACCCCAAAACAATTAAATGTGAATTATTAATTATCAGATCTCTCTCATCTGAATCTCTGTTAGTAAATTACTTGAAATGCGATCATCAATTCGATTTATTTTGTCTTACTGAAACTTATTTGCAACAGGAAGAATACGTCAGTCTCAATGAGTCAACCCCCACATGTTAATTATGGACTCATGTTAATTATCATGTTCCTAGGAGCACGAGGTCGAGGTGGTGGAGTAGCGGCAATCTTCCACTCAAGCTTATCAGTAACCCATAGACCTAAACATAGTTCTAACTCATTTTAGAGCCTTACTCTCAGTCTTTCACACCCAAACTTGAAAACTCAAAAACCACTTCTATTTGCTATTGTGTAGCGTCCTCCAATCCCCTATTCTCCTACATCCGTCCCAAGTAAACCCCCTCACTCTTTTAGTCACACCCTAGACCTTGTAAATGGTCTGCACTTATATAGCACTTTTTTACCTATTGGCACTCAAAGCACTTTACACTGCTTCTTATTCACCAATCCACACTCACAATCACATACTCTCACACTAGGATGGGGGAGCTGCTATGCAGCTGGCCTACACTCACCAGGAGTAACTAAGTTGGGGTCTTACTCAAGGACAGTTCGAATGTGACTGGAGGAGTCAGGGACCGATGGAAACCACTTTACCTCCTGCACCACAGCCACCCCAGACAGCATTGGAATTGATAATTTAACAGTATTTATTCATAATTCTCTTTTGACTGACCAGTTTCTAATAACATTTGAATTTATAATAATTGACTATTCAGCAGTTAGAAAACAAATCCACTAAAGTAGGTGTTTAAGTGAAAATGCTTTGAACAAATTTAAGCAAATGATTCTTTCATCATTCGCTTCACCATGTGTCAATACAACAGGGAGTAGCCACCTTAACTTTACTCCTGTACAAGTTGATTATATTGTTGCTAATTCTGCAGCCTCACTACACACACTCCATACTGTTACCACTCTGAAAAAGAAGGCAGTAAAGAAAAATGGTACAGTTTATAAACTTGCAACTTAAAGCAGGCAACCCGAAAGTTAGAAAGGAAGTGGAATTCCACTATTTTAGAAGAATCCAGTCTAGCCAGGAAAAGCGGTTTAAAAAGCTACAAAAAAGCCCTCCATAATGCCAGAGCAGCATATTTCAGGTATGTAGCCACAGTGACTAAGAGTATTTCCTTAACTCTGAGCAGCAATGACTTCATGACTTTCTTTATGAATAAAATTGTAGTTATGAGAGAAAGAATTCACCAGATCTTCCCCCAGGTATTACAGATAGATCTTCATGGTCAACAGTGCTAGAATCATCAATCCCTCTTAGAATGCTTTTTACCCAATGATCCCGCTGAGCTAACTTCAACTATTATCTCATCTACACTAACAACCTGTCTGCTAGATCCTATTCCAACTAGACTGCTTATAGACACGGTCGTATTAGATATCATTCATCTATCTATAGAAACAGGCTATGTACCAAAGGCCTATAAAGTTGCTGCAATCAAACCGCTACCTTATAAACCCTGTCTTCACCCAGGTGTTTTAGCCAATTACAGAACAACATCCAAGCTCCTCTTTATTTCTAAAATCCTTGAAAAAGTAGTTGCGAAGCAATCATGCGACCACCTACACAGGAATTATTTGGATTTATAGTTCTGCATGACCTTATCTTTGTCTGTTCTTTCTGTTTCTGTTTTTCCACTCCACTGTTACCTAGGACTTGCTCAAGGGGGATTTGTAGGGTTTTCTCTATATATCTTTACATATTACAGTGAAGACTATAAAGTGCCTTGAGATGACTTTGTTGAATAAAGTCGAATAGAATTGAAATGAACTGAATTAAAATACACTCACTCATTCGAACACTTGATAATTCCTACATTTATACCCTGTGACATCTCTCAGTTTTTAGTCAGCCTCTGTTTGTTTTTGTGAGTGTTTCCACACCTCTAGGAACTGTGCATTGATCTTGAACTCCGGCACAGGCCTGCCCTGCTCAGTGGCAGCCTGTTTGCGTGCCTCGATGCCTCTGAACAGGTGGTTGACAGCTCGGGGAATGATACCCAGTTCGTCCTCTCCGATATTGACGTCGAAGCCGGTTCCCATGGTGTAGGTCTTCCCTGAACCCGTCTGGATGTGGGGGAGAAGAAAGAAGCATGACTTACTTGTGTGTAGTCATGTTCTCATCACAGTGTGCTTTTCTGTGTGCTTTTCATCAACAAGTTTCTTGTCCAAACTGTATCACTTAAACATTTAACTGACTCAAACTACTCAAGTCTCTGAGACTCAGGGGTCGGGGTCCATCTCTGAGTAGTTAATCTCCAACTTACTGGGGTGTGAGGGGATGGGGTTGTCACCATGGTGATAAAAAGAGGTATGCAACACTGAGCTCAAATATCACCATGAAAGGTGTGTGTTTGTTTGTAATTGGGTGTGATGATATATGAAAATGTGTGTGTGTTAGTGTGTCAGTGTATGAGAAAGACAGCGTGTTTGTATGTTTAATTCCATGTGACCACACCTGTTTGAATACTTTTTGTGCACTTGCTTTTTTGTATATGTGTGTGTGTGTGTATTCAGCTTCGACTGGGCCCCGTGAAAACCCCTATGACAGCAACACAAGGGTGGCAGGAATAATGGGAGCAGAGAACAAGGAGCAAGAAGACATGGAGTGGAGGGAAAGATTAGGAAGAGGGGAATTTTAACTGCTGTGTTCATCTAGAGTGTCAGCAGTCAGAGAAGCTTGGAATGAGTTTTGTTACTGATGGAAGCTGATTTTTTACAGATCTTAGCACCTACTTCATTTCGTTTTCTTACTGTAGACAAATCCTTTAAATCAGTTTAACAGTTACAGTCCAAATAGATCAAATAGATTTTAGGGAGTTTATATCAACAGCTCATAAATCTCAATAAATGTGCATAAAACTGTTTAACTTGTGTTATATACATTTAACAAATATGCCTAATATCTTTCTTAGATATCTCTAGTCACGTGCATAAATTCCTTCAGAGGAAAGTTATGTATTTATCCACAAGCTGTTTCCTTCCTTAACCTAAATGCCTTTCCACAACTTAGAAAATGGGCGTGAACGAGATCCATTTGTTGTTTCACACATACTATGGTGTAATAAAAAGAAGAGCAACACCATTCTCAGTGAAAAACACCATGTAACATGTCTGTGGCTTCCTTTCTCGTCTACCAAGACTCCACTGCTCTCTCCTGAGCCCCAGCTGCACTAATCTCTGTAATTTGCTATAAACAGATCAAAAAAACTCATCCTGACTTTTAGTCTCTGATGATGCGCTGGATTTACATGTGTAAAAATGTGCCATATAGTTTTTTTGAAAAGTGCAGCACTGAATTGTCAGCGGGCAGGTTACTGTTTCAGCTGTTTAATACTTCAAATATGTTTTGACTTCAGGTTTAGTTCCCCGCTCTGGAATGAGGTGAAGCAATCTGTTCCCACTTTGCTTTGATTGGGTAATCAACTCCCTTTTCTATCTCCCCCACTCAGGCCAATTTATCAGAGCCAATATAAAGCAGTGGGGGTGAGAGCAGGTTGGAACATGTCAGCTGATAGCGTATTGACAGAGCTGGTGTGGCTGAGAGGCTTGTTCACTCCCTTATTACTTGTCTGAATGAAATCAGCTTCATATCAAATGCTGCCATAAATCTTCTGGAAGCAGCTCCTTCCCTTCAAGCGATTCAAACTTGAAACATCAGTGAATTTGAACCCTCTGCCACTGTGCTGATCTACTAACCTGCAAGAGAAGACAAAAATAACAAATGCAAGCAGTACAGAGGCTCATGTGTGTGTGCCAACCTGTCCATAAGCGAAGATGGTGGCGTTGTAGCCCTCGAAACAGCCTTCAATAAGTCTCTCTGTGCAGTGGGTGTATATGGTTTCCTGCTGGGTGTCCATGTCAAAGACGTAGTCGTAGGTGAAAGCCTTGTCCTTACCCAGAACCACCTGGGGCTCCCCGGGCATCACACATGTACAAATGTGACAACCCTCAATCTTTTCTTTGGCCAGCTGGGGACGGATCCTGGTAGACAGAAAAAGACAAAGTGAAACCACGGGTAGGGACTGTTAAAAGCCAGTTCAAAATGGTACAATCAATCAAAATCATATGTCTCTTAAGTTATCAATTCCTTTTGTCAAAGCGGACATGTCTTCCCGATAGTTACGCATTGCAGAAACTCATGCGTCATGAACAACGTAGAGGATGGAGAGGAAGACTGTTTAGACTCAGATATAACAATACAACTGTGTTGATGCTAAAAAGCAGTGTAGGTCTAATTGTTTTCACACAAAACTCGATCAGTCATCAGTAAAAGAACTGATAAAGAATTGGACCAATAAGCAAAATAGATAATGGTGTTTCACTTTCATAGTAATCCATTAAGTCACTGTTGAGTAATGTCACCGAATCATCAGAATTATCAACCTCATGGTGGCACTAGAACATGCATGTGAGCAATACCAAATTCAGTTTAATTCATCCTGTAGGGAGCATGAACGTGCAAAAATGTATATTCACATTTTAAATTCATAAACTCTGAGAGACTGTCGAAGGTTTTGGTTAAGTGTTTTCTACGGGTGTGTGTGCAACTGAACTACAGAGGGTAATATTTGTCACTGAGCTGCAAGCCGATGAGTGCAGCCACTGTGAAGTGTGTGTCTGTGTGTGTGTGCTTGCGTGCGTGCGTATGTGCGGATTTGTGTATGAAGGAGCATGCAGTGCCAGTTCACAGTACAGTGACCTCACTGTTCACGAGAGAGAGAGAGAGAGTTAGAGAGCTGTGGGTAAACAGTGCCACTCTGGCTTTCCTTAAGGAATAACGCTGTTTGCTTTTATTCAAATAAACACACATTACATAATTTCCTCCCATGATGCATCACTGTCTCTCATCACTGAACTCCTGTCTCATGCCCTATCCACCTGAAGAGGAAGTGGAAAGATCGTTACCAGACCAAGGAAACATTTAGACACAAATGGAAGCATTCAAATGTGTTTGTAGCTTCAACAGGAAAATACTAGGGGTCTCTACAAAAGAATGTAGATAAAAAATATTGGAGATAGTATAGAAATGTTTGAAAAAGTAAATATCTTATGCTAAAATGAGAAATATCAGAGATTAATGAGAACTGCATTGAAAAATGATAAGCCAGACACCCGAGGATCTCAGAAAACCATAGTGAAGGGCTACTACTGTTGCTTTCTGCTGGTAGGCACTGACACAGTGTGTATAAGCTTTGCATGTAGTTTGTATACTGTGTGCAATGCTTCTAAAAAGGACTCACATTCATCACAGTAAGAGTCTACAGAAGAAGTGAATGGCATGAAAGTACAATGTGAGAGAGAGAAACAAAAAGAGAGAGACAGAGACAGAGACAGGGAGAGAGACAGAGACAGAGAGAGAGACAGAGACAGAGAGAGAGAGAGAGACAGAGAGAGAGAGACAGAGACAGAGAGAGAGAGAAAGAGAGAGAGACAGAGAGAGAAACACAGAGAAACAGAGATAGAGAGAGAGACAGAGAGAGAGAGAGACAGAGATAGAGACAGAGAGAGAGACACAGAGAGAGAGAGACAGAGAGAGACAGAGATAGAGACAGAGAGAGAGACAGAGACAGAGAGACAGAGACAGAGAGAGAAACAGAGAGAAACAGAGATAGAGAGAGAGACAGAGAAAGAGAGAGACAGAGATAGAGACAGAGAGAGAGACAGAGAGAGAGAGAGAAACAGAGAGAAACAGAGATAGAGAGAGAGACAGAGATAGAGACAGAAAGAGACAGAGAGAGAGAGAGACAGAGATAGAGAGAGAGACAGAGACAGAGAGAGAGAGACAGAGACAGAGAGAGAGAGAAAGAGAGAGAGACAGAGAGAGAAACACAGAGAAACAGAGATAGAGAGAGAGACAGAGAGAGAGAGAGACAGAGATAGAGACAGAGAGAGAGACAGAGAGAGAGAGAGACAGAGAGAGACAGAGATAGAGACAGAGAGAGAGACAGAGACAGAGAGAAAGAGACAGAGACAGAGAGAGAAACAGAGAGAAACAGAGATAGAGAGAGAGACAGAGAAAGAGAGAGACAGAGATAGAGACAGAGAGAGAGACAGAGAGAAAGAGACAGAGACAGAGAGAGAAACAGAGAGAAACAGAGATAGAGAGAGAGACAGAGATAGAGACAGAAAGAGACAGAGAGAGAGAGAGACAGAGAGAGAGAGAGACAAAGATAGAGAGAGGGCAAATCAGAACCCAAGCGAGGGAGAAAAGATGACAAAGAGAAAAGCTACATCCTCTGAGGTGTCATTGTGTGTGTGACATCAGATCCCAGCTATTTAGCAGACACTCTCTGGGAATAAAACCCTGATGAGAAAAGAGGACAGAGCCAAGGATGCATGATAAATGCAGATATGCGAGCGAACACCGGTAATTCACTGAAAAAAAATCTCCTAACTCTACGTGTTGACTGGAATATCTAATAAAAAAACTTATATTTTCTTAACAATATTTTCTTAATCCAATGCCTTGTCAGCTACAAATGGAGCTCAGTAATTAAGACAGAACACTGCACATAACAGATGTTGTTTTAGGTAAAATGACTACTACTCCAGCTACGTTGGTTTTACCGGGGTAAAACCAACTTAGCTGTTGGTGTCGGAGGGTTTAGGTCATCTGAGGAGACTGTGATTTAATAGTAGGATGGTTTAGTGCATTACAGGAGGGAATCTGCATTAATCCCTTTGGCCACTTTCCCAAAACTTGGCAGGGAGCAATTTCTGTAATCCGGTGTAACAATGGAGGCACTCACTTCTGCTTACAGTGAGGGCATTAAGTCACTGAGGTATTGTTCACTTCGAGTGCTCGCAAACGTACGCTTGAACGAGGAATTTGAAATTCAGCAATAAATGACACGTCACAAAATCAGTCAGCGTTCGCTCAAAGTGAACCAAAAAGACAAGTGTGTATTAACGTAGTCCTACGTAGTATGTTTGTCCATGTGCATGTGTTTTTTCCTCCCTAAAGCAGTGGTGACATGCTTGTCTCTTCTGTGACACCCCCAGTATCCCCCATTCATAAAGTGACCCAGGGTGGGTCAAAAAAGCAGGGACACAGACCAGACGTAATGCTTGCACCCCAGACAAAACACAAATGACAATCTCTGCATTAGGAAGCAGCCACAGTCCCTCCACTCAGACAGACCTATTATAAGCCTGCATAATGATGGGTGTTCGAGTAACAGGAGCATCACACTGAACTGATTCAGTACTGAGGCTTAGCCTTTGTTGTTTGTTTGCTTGTGTTTCGTCAAACAAGATTTGTGGTTGAAGCAAATGAAGAAAATGCTAACATTATTCGATAGCTGTAAAAGAGCCGAGAAAGTCAGATGTGCTACTGTGTGGCTCACACCACCAGCTTCTGCAGTGCTACAGAAAACATATTGGCTGCAGATAGATGCTATGAAGGTTCTAGAGAATGCGTGTTTTGCATCATTATATTTTCATGGTGGGTAACAGATGTCAAACCGACAACCTTTAAGTGCGTTTTAGTGTTACATTCATGAGCACAATGTGCCTCTGTTGCTTCTTTGAGTGTTTTGTATTCACAGCTTTTACAAATTGTACATCTCAGGTGAAGGATAAAGTAGGTGTGAAGCACATCATGCTGGTGTGTTATTAGTGGGACTGACTGACTTTAGTGATGATCTTGCTGGCTTCACTCTGTGGTTCAAACACTCCTTTTCCCCTTTCTGAATAAGGGCTGCCCTTCAGCGCTAATCCACCTTCTAGAGTGACATACAGAGGCTCTATACGGGTTGTTTCTTCAGGAAATTTAACTCCACCACTGCCTAAAGTTACATTTTAACCATGCGCACAGAGCAGCATAACTAAACCTTTGAATAATAATAACTGCTCAAAACTTTAATCAGCTATGACATTTTAAACCTGTTTGAGGGAAAACAAAGAAGGAATACTAAGAATTTTGTGCCCCAAAGATGCTGCTAAAATTATATCTTTAGTTGTTTCCCCCTATTTCAAGCCTTTATGTTCCTCCGCTTTAGGCTTACACTCTCCTTGTTCCAGCTTTGAACTAAGAGTTGTCCTCATTTAACTCTGGATATGAGTGATGTTAGGAAGGCCGAGACACAGTTCACTGAACACTAAAGGGATGAAAGGTAGGAGCACGCTCATACACATACAGTATACACGTCTACCTTTTCAAACACACACACAGAGGGTCTTTGTTGGGCTCTCCCCATGTGACAAGTCCTGTTAGTAGGCTCCAGATTTTAGTCTCATTACTGCGATTACAGAGGCGGCCTAAGAAACAGTCACCCCCCTCCGACTAAATTAACAGGGAAAGTGGATGAGACAATAGAAGAAATGATGAGATGCTTTTTTTTTTAAAAATGGAGATGAGTCACTCCCTCACTACTGAGCTCACCCTTTCTGAAACACAGTTTCATCACATCCTGACATCACTCCTCCTGACAATCAGCCATTCAGTTCACTCCCCAGAGATGCAGCTGATCACTCAGCATATTCACTGACAACAACATATATCATTCCTACCTGCCTAATCTAAGCCACAATAATTTAGAAATTGGTTTAATGTTTTTGCTTACTTCAATCACAGGCTGCACACAGTGATTCAGCAGAAACAGACAGGAACATCTGAGCCCATGAGGCAGCAGACAACAAGACTCTTTTCTCCATATTTCATCCTGCTACTGGCTCTGACTCATCAGCTGACACCAACACATATACAGTGGCCACATACTGTATTTCCAAATCTCAAAATACTGTAGAAAATACTAAGTGAGATGTTAGTGCGTTTAAGCACACTTGAAGGGCACTTAATGCTTTGATAAATGACAGATTTCCATTCGCCAGCCACTCCAGTGCTGCCCCGTCCCAGATTTCAGTTTTTGATAATTAATTTAATAAATATTACATTTGCTAAATGTCATGTTTTCACTTTTAATGCAGGTCATTGAGTGTTGACAGACTGAACAAAATCCAACTTTAAACATTTAAAATACAACAGAAAATGCAAAAACAACTGTCTCCATATCTATACACTAAAAAAAAAAATGTCAGGTCCACTTTTTATAGTTTGTCAAATGTACATATGATACAGCTAAATAACTTTGTTTTGTTGCCTCGTTATTTCAAGCTTGTCCACATCTCCCCAAAGTGGAGTTTTATACAAACTGTGTTTGTCTCTGTAACTCCATAAACACATCTGCTGCTCTGTCTTCCCCTTCCACCTCCTCTGTCACATTGGTTATTTGGATATAAAAGTAAAACTATACCCCAGTGGTATTTGCTCTGTTTCTTGTTGCAGTTTAAAGGTGAGGGCATATTGCACAAGCCTTAAAGCTTCTCTCGCCTCTGCAGAACTCACGCAACCTCAGTGTGTGTTTGTGTGTGTCAGAGAGAGAGCTTCAGATACATTACCATGATTTACTTGTGTAACAATATGCACAAACACACAGCACTGCTCTTTTGTAGTGCATGAACCAGAAAGTGAACTTGGGTTTTTGTATTTTCTGTGTATGTTGGAGTGCATCAAATAAACGTCCTGAGCAACATGATGAATGAGGGGAAAGAAAAATGATGGAAGGATGGAGATGAAAGAGGGCAGTTAGACTTTATGGACAGTGAAAAAGGGACTGGCCACAATCAGCAGCTACTGTTTAAACTCACCACAACTCAGCAGTACAACAAGACTGTGTTTTTAGTAACAGTCTTTACATTGTCTGGCAGCTAGAGCTGAGTCCCAGAGCTAATTTATCACACTCTTCAGTGTACTTCTGTAAGCAGCAGGCTCAAACAAGTCCCCAACCTGTGAGAGGCTGATTACAGCCAAACCTCATGTACATAATGCATCTGTACACAGAATAGGATGGTAATAAATAATCTATTATGAAGGCAGGGATGGATGGGTTGCATCCAAATAGTAATTTTGTAACAGATTAAAAATTAATATGCACCATGATACTGGATCACTTCACCTGATCGATTAGTCTGACTAGTCTGAGATAAGGAGCATAAATTACAGGTTGTATTTCAGCCATTTTAGCATTATTGTAACAAACTGGAATAATATTTCATTTACTAGTGATCGTGCATAATTTAATTATTGTAAACCTTTTTGAAAGAAAATACTGTGTCCAATAATTTAAAATTTGTGATTTGGTCATAACACAAAAATTCATGCATTGAGGCCTAATGCATTTTTAATAACAAAACTTCACCTCATATGCATTGTGCGTAATGTTTCAGCAAAATCAACATGACTGTAAATTTTTTGTTATTATATAATAATTAGCAAATGCTAAAATGCAGATCTGAAACTATTTATTAGTCTGTCATGGTCAGTCAACATAAAGGGTCCTGATGATAGTCAACTCCTTATTATTATTATTATTATTATTATTATTATTATTATTATTATTATTATTATTATCATCATCATTAGTATCATTTCTCTAGTAAAAAAGTTAACCACTCCCTAAATCCACCTGTTATGAGAGTTTCCTTTTTCAATTTATATGAAGAAACTAGATATATTTGGATTTCAGACTTCGGTTGTTCCAGGACTTTGTGAGGGCAATTTTTTACAATTGTCCAATGTAATAATGAAATAACTACTGAAGGCAGTAATGGGCAAAATAAGCATTACTTGCAGCCCAACTGACCAACTTAATAAATTCACACACATCCTCTACGTCCTCTTTTTTTTTAAGACAAATGAGATCTAGTACACACTTTCATATTTTTCAGTGGTGAACAAACTGACAAGGACCTTCCCTCAGAACAGGAATTTAGACCGAGCGCCAAACTCCTGTTCTCCATATTGGGACTAACTGCCATTCACTGTGGCCTTCACTGTGCTCCCAAAGCATTCAAATGACCCACGGACACCATGGCAACAGCTGAAACAAACTCCTACAGGGAAATTCAGACCAGGTCACTGATCACATGGTCCTGGGTTAAAGGTCACTGGGCAGGAAGGTGGGAGAGGTGACTGAGAATGCTGGTTGTCTCACACACACACACACACACACACACACACACACACACACACACACACACACACACACACACACACACACACACACACACACACACACACACACACACAGTGCTGGCCTTCAGAACTGATAACAGCTTAATGGAAACTTTCCTTTTCAACGAGAACAGTTTGGCCCAGTCAAATGGAAATTCAAAATGACAACTCTAAAAATGTAGTAAAACCATGGATGGATTTCTGAACGGACCTACTGTGCACAGGCCCTAGGGCCAGAGCGGTGGAGAGGACAAAGGGCCAAAGCCTCTGGCGTCAAACAGGCCCAAAGTCACCAAAAAGAAAGGGTGAGGGTCCTTCCCTCCATGAGTGTTATCACAATATTTGTCCATGTGAGTAAAACCTAAGTTTAATGTAGCACAGCAAAACATGACATTTTGCAGAAATGTATGGTTAATTCAAAGCTGAGAAGAGGTGAAAGTAACAAATCCTGAAGTAACAGGAAAAAAAATGTTTTGGTTTTTAAATGCAGATAAAGAACATAAATACAAATGTTATATTGATTTTATATAAACTATGTTCAATTAACTACTTCCTGTCCCAGTTAGGAGCTACTGAATATGTCAGTAGCTGCTCTATCACATGAGAGCAGCTGGCAGATGGCCTGCAGCCTGCTTTGCTTTGTGTCTCAGTTCACTTGAGTTGGTTCATGAATATTTATCATGAATATGCCTGGATGGACACGGGTTTGTGCGTGTGTGCAAACACATACACATGCACATGCATGTGTGAGTGCGTACAATGCCTTTATGTAATGGCAGCAGGCTCACAGACTTTGCCCTCAAACAAAAACCACAAAGGTAAAAAGGGAGGGACTTGTCTCTGATGGACACTGATGTTGGGGTTTGCTTAAGTCTATTTTGCAATTCTCATTGTTTTTGCAGTTCATATGATTAAAATTATTTGCTGAAATAAGGATTTTTATGGAGTAGAATCTGGTAAAAACGTTCAAATTGACTGAGCAATATGACAAAATGTACGGTCAGATGATTTAAATTTGCCAACATTAGTATCCATGTTAAGGTCTGCAACTAATAGTGACTAACTCATTATTAATTAAGTTAAAGAATATTTTGTCATTTAAGAGTTTACCTTTAATTTTCTAACTTACTTATTTTGTGTGGCAAACTGTCCAATCCCCAAATACATTCAGATAACATTAACAGAAATTTAGCACACAAGAAGCTGTAACCAAAGTGTGTGTGTTGTTGGTATTTTTGGTTGACAATTCACCTAAATGACAGCTGCCATTGATGTGACTTGAGTTTTAGCAAATGCAAATCCCACCTGACATGGCAAAGCAAGCCATTCAAACATTAAAGTGAAGATTAAAAACTAGTCTGCCGCTTTCAAAAGCAGACTATTAATTCTAAGAAATTAAACAGGAGGAAGCAGGAACTATCTGATCCAAATTCAAGAATCCGAAACCTGAATCCTCGCTACTGGCTAATTCTGTCTCTCAGCTCTAAATTATTAAAGTTGCACTTTAAAGGCACTGAAAAACTAATAATTCACTTGAGTGGATCCTTCAGGCAAAATCTGTACCTTGATAAACTTCCTGAATGAGTGGTTAAATTCTTGTAATGATTTTTCATGGAATATAGGAGAAAACGTGTGTATGGCGGTGCGTGAACACACATACACACAGATGATGTGCAACACACACACAACACATTCACACAAGGGATAACCCAGTGTGTTACTAAAGGGCCCCATCTGCATGCCATCAGGTGTGAAAAAATATTCCAAACCTCAGATGGCAGCACAACAAACACATCTCATGTTTAAAATAATCTTAGTGAAGAGCAAGTGCACTTCTAAAGATACAACTTTTATGTTGCATCACCTTTCCAGTAATAAATCAAAACGCCTTTCCTCCATCCAGGCCCAAACCCCTTTCTTATTTGTTCTGCCCGTTACCTTAAAAACAGAGAGAGAATTAAGGTGATAAAGGAGAGTTTCATCAGTAAGGACCTGTAGGTACGAGGGGATTAGGAACTTGCTAACAGACAGAATTAGCCTTGCAGGCTGAGGCAGGTACTGGTAGGCAACATGCTACCTGATCACTGCAAACACACGCGCACGCACACACACACACACACACGCAGTCAAATCTTTTCAGATGCTGTAAAGATCAGTCTCACCACAACGACAAAGCTTCAAAATAATTAGAATGTTGCCACGGCAATTGATGGAGCTAAAAACACCACACGGAGCTGTGGTTAGTTGTTCAAAGGCATGAAGTCATTGATTTAGATGAAAATTTATGAGTATGACAATGATTATCAAGCGAAGATAAAGTAAGCTTTCAGTTAAAGATGATACATTTCATCACCTTTGGTAATACCCTCACAGTTAGGGAGGTACACCTCATGAAAGAAATCGAGAAAACGTTGACTTGACTTGTGCTGTTTCAGCTTGTATTTCTGTGAACTTTGTTATCAGAATAAACACAGAAACAGACATGGAGCTGGTGTCAAATATTATTGGTAAAAATACAGAAAAGCTGTTTACAGCTTCGCACTATCAGCTCAGCAGACTGCAAATCAAGTATAATGGTGTGTGGATATTATAATATCATTACACACAAGTAAGTTATTTATAGTCATGGATGTATTAATGGATTATATTTGGCCACTTGAGGCATACAGTTACCTTCTATACATTCAGCAGGCACAAAGCAACATTAGCAGTATTTTCTCATTGCATTTTATCTGATTTTTAGTCTCCTTTTAATTTGGTTTTTGGTCTTGACTAACTCCAGGCTGTT
Source organism: Channa argus (assembly GCF_033026475.1). Lineage (NCBI taxonomy): Eukaryota > Metazoa > Chordata > Actinopteri > Anabantiformes > Channidae > Channa > Channa argus. The sequence goes on along the minus strand of NC_090217.1, from coordinate 12,631,084 downwards.
TTTGTGTTGTGGTAGTTAGTTTACCGTGTATTTAGGGACACTTCTCTGAAAACAGTGGCCTGCCACTATTTGAAATGCTTAATGAAGGTAGTAGTGAAGAGAAACTACAAAGTTGCAGACTAACAAACTAAAGTACGGAGCTAAAAGACACTAAAATCCCCTGTAGAGCTCAGGAAACCACAGCTTGTCACTATGAATGACACCTTTCATACTGTACGGTCACTTGATCTATTCCTTATTTAAATAATGAGTAGTGCATTTTTTAAGTAATTATCTAGTTTTTACGCTTTTGTTTTATCAGTAAAACAAAATGTGCTTAAGTCCAATGGAAAATAGTAAAAATGCTACATTTCCACAATGTTTTCTACATTTTTAAATTGTTCTTTGTTTTACTGGTGCTCTTTATAATTATCACTGCACCTCAAATTTATGTTTCTACTTGTTACATTTGGATGGAAACCCACTTGTACCAAAGCTGGCTATGCACATAATAATCTTAAAGGTTGCTGCATCCTAATTAGTCTTGACAGCTCCAGTGTTCAGTGGTATTATGCATGATGTGGCAGTGTTGCTTCCTGCAGGGATATTTAAATGGAATTGAGTCATCATTAATGTTATTAGCTCCACCTGAGCCTTCATTTAATGACAATCATTTCCAAATTTATGTGGTGACAAATGTCCACACTCTTTTAGGCAAATTCAGACTATAGAAAGTTGTATTCGAGACAGATGAAGGTGCTGGGCACAGTAAGATTAAGGAGCTTTGTGAGCTTGTGAACCAGCTAAGGAGAGTATCAGTGACAGGAATTGGATCTGCTCATCTTATCTGTGTGTATGTGGAAGAAAAAGAGATTAGTGACCAAGCATTTTCAGGAGCAGACGCTGCTATTTTTATAGTATCAAAATCACCATAATATAGCCTTTAATCCTTAACCAAAGTCATTTTATCTGCCTAGTATGCACTTGTAGCTTTAAGGAAAACTCCTGTTTAATGACGTTAATGGATATAGAACGAATAAGTTAATGGAAAAAAATAATAAAATAAATAAAGAAATAATGAAGCGTGGACTTCTACATAGCCTATATATTATTATCCTGATATATATATGTGGTAATGAGCATGTCTACAGTAAATTAGACAGTGCCTCCATGTGTGTAATTAGGAAAGCAGAGATATGTGATCTAAATATGATTTATATGAATATGTTTTTAGTAATGAGACTGTACAGCACTGAAAGACCTTGATGGGATCTACTGGGAGATTATTTATTATCTCTGAAGGAGAGAAACTGGCTAGTAAACTGAGTTGGCTCAGTAAACAGATTTCTGGGTCAAAGTCTGAACACACAATAACAAGAGGCCAAAAGAGAAGGAAGAGAAACATGAGAGGGACGAGCTTTTGTTCTCTGTCTCCCATTGATCCAGTTCACATGACGCTTGTCAGATATGTCTTTCTAACACACGCGCACACAAACACACACACAAACATACACACACTTACAGTCAAGCACCTGCCTGATGTCAGCTGCTGCCCTGTCATATCAGAGTATTTATGTCTTCGTTATTTGTCAGGACTTCTCTATTAATTTGCCCACACACACAGGAAAGACCTAAAAACACTGATGCAACCATGTAACCAGACAGTGACTGTCAGTTTCTCGGCTGTGCAAGTGACAGCATGGATTGGCCTTGGGGGACAAGGGTCAGATCAGCATGATACAGGAGTCAGACACAAAACTCAAACACTAAAAAAGGCCCTAAAAACGGGGAGATCAAATAGTCACAGTCTGAAATGTGAAGCCTGTCTGTGGCTACCAAAAGCGGTGTATGCTCTATAAATAATGTCAGGACTCTGTTGTTTCATTCTGCCTACAGGAGACACACTATAAAAGAAGAGTACAGCCTTTTCCCTCACTTAATCCCTCTGCACACAGATCTCCATTCATGAATCCACTACACTACACAGCATGTGCAGCAGTGCAGCCATAAACAAAAGAAACTAGTGTTATTATAGACCACTGGTGTATATCTGGTGTATAAGTCATGCATTAACCATAGAACTTACAAAGCACATGTTGCAAGATAGCGTCAACATAAAGGCACATTTAGGAAAGGGAGGGTGGGGTTGGGGGGCTTGTTTTGGAGGGATTTGATGACACAAAAGCATTACGGATGCACCTGCAGGGCAGGTAGCTTAAATGAATGTATTTCTAAAGACCGTTGGTTGAAAACAAGCCAATACAGGCAACAATAGCATGTGCACGATTTTAGCAGGTGTGACTATAGAGCATCTGTAGAGAGGAGGGTCCGCCGCTGCATCCTTACCTCAGGGCGACGCGCACCGAGCTTTCGTCCGCTCCGCTGGTCATGTTGTCACCGCAGGTTGGCTAAGACAGTCCGGTTAAAAATAGCAAGATTTCCCCCTTTTCTTGATCCTCTTACAATACAAGAGAGCACCGCGCCACCCTCGTCCCTACTTCCACCTCCCAGAAAAGCGCTTCTATCTTGAACTGCCACCGCCGCCGAGCTCACCTCCTCCTCCTCCTCTTCGCCCGCTTGGAAACAGAAGCCATGTTTCATCCGAATATAGCACCTAAATGTAATTCAGTTCATTGTTTCCCATAATCGGCTAAATGTGATCCAGGCTACGACGCTGGTCACCTCTCCGGGGGCATCGCCTCAGCCTCCAGCTCCGGGACAGACAGCAGTGTGACTGGACGAGCCTGGATCCACTTGGCGTGTGATTGTCAAGACGCAGGACGTAAGCAAACTCCGCCTCCTGAGCTGGACCAATCCGGAAGGACGGGGCAACCTCACGACTCATGAACACACAGTAATAATAATAATAGTAAACAGTGAATTTTAATTACTGATACTGATAACATTACTACAAGCTTATTTTAACGCCCTAACACGGTGTTTAGATGTTTTTATCTAATAACTAGGATGTGGATTAATTTATGTATTACTGATTCTGAGACGTATAGTAATTAAATAATTGTAGTGGATTAAAAGCACAATGTTTGACTCTGAAATGCAATGTAATGTAAGCCAAAGTAAAAGGTAGCAGAGAATGGACAAGTAGAAATACATACAATTTTTACTTAAACTACTTGGGTAAATGTAGTTACTTTCCACGACTGAATACACAGATAATGTTCACTAAATCAACGTTGCTACTTGGACGTGCTGTCATCATGTGGTCCACTGTTATTATTGCAGCTCGGAGTCGCTTAAATCAAGTATCAGTTGATTTGTCCAGGAGATGGCGCCTGGTGAATTCCGCAGCTGTGACCCAGTTCCAAGAGGAGCCAGAAGTAGTAACACTTATTGCTCAAGTAAAAGCAGTTCAGTAGAAGTAGAAAGAGCCTCACAGTTATTCATTGAAGTTGAAGCACTACATACTCACAAAGACATTGATTTCATTCAGACTGAGGTCCTGATTATTTATTAATTTGTCAAATCTGTATTTTACACCATTACACCTAATGCTGTTCATATTATGGCTGTGCAAATCTAGCTTTGAACCCACAATATAACAGATATTGGTTCTGCAGAAATCTAAACTCTTCTGGCCTACAGAGAAAGTACAAACATTGGTAACATTACTTCTTTAAGAGCACAAACAAAATTTGGATTAAAAAGTACCCACTGTAAATAATAATCGTTGCATAGTGTAATCTATATGTTATGTTACTGGCAAACAATGTCTGACACATTAATATGTAACTATCTTTACTGTTGAAGCTGGTAAAGGTGGGGCTACTTCTAACAGCTGGGTGAACACGGTACACAGTAGTAATAGACTTTGTTTTAAGAATCAAACTAACAAAAGCAGTGGTAGTATGTGAATGTGCTGGAGTTAAATGTACAGTGTTGCTCCTCTAATTTGTAGCAGAATAAGGTGTCTGATTTCTCCAAAACTTTACTTGTACAAAAAGATCAGCACTTGAGCATTAACATTATTTCCTCAGCATAACAACAAGTAAATTGAAAAAGTTTTCTTTTGTGAATGGTATTCAAGTCTTCCGACATATGGATGAAATATAAACACAACATGACCCACTTTTCAAGGTTGCACAGTATTGTTTTTATTTACAAGAAAATACATCTTCATCTTTCATTGTAAAGTGACCTTAGTACATGATTTTTGAACAGATTACTTTTTGTTGATGTACCTCTATTAGTTAAATGTTAAAGAATACAGTTGCCTACATGTGCACAATGAGATTCATTAAAGAAGGGTTTGACTACTGTTACAGAAATTCACAATATAAAATATAGTAAAAAGCAATTATATTAAGTCCAAACTTTAGTAATCCCTGGGTTTAAGGGAAAATCACCAGTTGTTGTTTCTGTGGTCCAAGACAATCTAATCCATATCTCAAAAATGTGATTAACACTTTCTCAGTCTTTCATAAATAGGGACTAGACTGTTTTGTACCAGTTAATTATTGTGAATTTTAATTTGGGAAGCATTTTCTTTCCCAAAACACCATTATATGTAGAGTAAACACAAATTTAAACACCATGTGTGTCTAATAAAATAACATTACATAAACTGTTAACACAATTATAAAAATTCTTAATTATCTCTCTCACACACACACACACACACACACACACACACGCATATACAAGAACTTGTATGACCTGACCCCATGTATTCAATGTCTTTGTAACCTAAAGATTTGCATTATCATACATGATGGATACATTCAATCTCTTACTTACAAAAGGGATGATAGAAAGAGAAAGTATCAGTACCAAAGTTTTGTTAGTAAGGATGTCATTAGTGTAAAGCAGAGTCATAAAGTTTAGCAGGCCACTACAGGCCTGATTTCACTAACAAGCTATCTTGTTTCCTTAAGGGATAAGAAATAATGAGGAGCCTCGATTGATAAAGACAAATTAACAATTTACATACAACTTCTGTCTAATACTCAACCTGCAATAACTGATTTTGCCAACTTGAAGGCTTATTTAGACGTCTGGTAGACCATGGATTCATTTGGGGACCTGATTTGGCCACGATAAAAACAAGTGTAATTTTCATTCTCCTTTTGCCTCAGGTGTGATCTCTACCTGAGGCAAGTGTCTGACTCTGTAGCATATGCCTTAGAATCTAACAATATTTTATATTACAGAAAACAGACAATTAGCAAAACGGAGTAAACTGAGCTGTAATTTAGCAGCTAAAGTAGCAATCACCCTGCAGCAGCCCCGTGTAGCTGCTACTGTGGCCTAAAGTAAGGGATCGGCAGCGGTCACCCTTGCCCCACTCTCTGTCTGCCCATATCAGTTAGTTCATCAGTTAATATGATTGTTTCAATCATCTAATGTTAATAAAAAACACTGATTTAGGCCACGTTAAAGTCATAAATGTTAAGAAAACAAACAGATTTGATTGATTCCAGGTGGTAAATGCTCTGCACTTATATAAGCTCTTTTTATCTTATCAGTACCCAAACCGTTCTGTGTCTTGTCCAAGGGCAACTGATTTCGTGCTTGGTTAACACCTTCCCTACCTCCTGAGCCACAGCCGTGTTCTTGTTTCTATAACCATGTCTCTCATTGATAACTAGAGAGCTTTAGTCTTGGTTAGCTAAACAAACCCACAGACCAATCTTTACTAGAATTCCCATGAGACCTTCCAGAGAAACACAATTTAGACATCAGAAAAGATCTATGCAGGGCCTCAAGTGGTGAGAACCTCATGATTTCTTATCCCAGCCTTTCACTGTGAAATCAAAGCATTTCTAACTTCTTAATTATTAAAGCTATGCTCATGCCTATGAATATCAGGCACTATCTGCCACTATCACAAGCTGACCTCATGTTCCAGTGTAACTTGGCAGACTCTGTGTCATTCAGTGGTTCATCAATCCTCTGTCAACAGAGACCGACCGATAGCACAGAAAGGATTTCAGGTCAGAAACTCTAGTACAGAATGCTGTTGAAAAGGCTTGACATGGCATCTGTACGTCTGCTGCAGGCATGCTACTTTGCATACCAAATTATCTGTGTGCAGTCCAGATTATATTACATCATCACAGAGCACTTATCATACCAATAAATATCAAAAGCATTACAGCTTTTAATGTGTTACTTTTCTTCTTCAGTCACATTTGGGGGTTAAAAAAATATCTAGGTTTTGTCCTAACCCAGCAGCCATCCCCCTGAGCAAGGCTGCACCAAGGCTGCACCCAGAAGTCCTTGTTCCACTAAAAGCCAAAAGAGGTTGCAAAGGTGTAAAATATACAATGAAGAAAAGATGTCACACTTTTCAACAGCTTGGATGCAGCCAAAGCTCAGGCTAACAAAAGGCCAGAGGAATTCAATAAACCTAGATGTGCATATGCAACAAATATACATTATAAGTTTCATACCAAATTAAATTAGGAAGGTGAGCAAAGTTATATACCTTCAGCATATAAAGTACTTAACTAACATTATTTTTTGCAGAGAATAACAACGTGTATTCTGAAATGCAGCAGTGAACTTGTTTGTATTCTGCTGACGATGAGATTGTCCACTCTGCAATGAGAAGCCAACACCAACATGGTGCTGCTCCCTCCCCCAAAACAGAAGCATATGAAATAGAGAAATGAACGTTACTACACTGTGCTAGTCACTTGGTGTTGAAATGACATGGATTGAGCTTTGTTTGAAGTACAGTATGAGAAGTCCTTTGCATCCTGTGCTTGTGCAATATCTGGACCATTCATACAAATACACACAGATTTCACTACAGCCACAATTCTAATGTTGTCCTACACATGAACATGAATTTTGCTGTGAAGTCAGAATGGAAATGTTTCCGTGTTTTGTGTTAGCCATTCAAATACAGTAAAACATGTAGCATTTTAGGTGCAGTTCAATGAATGAAACAACATATAAAGCAGTATGTCTGTAGTGAAACCTGTTTACTGTAACTTAACAGCACATGATCGCCTTTCATAGTTATGTCAGTACAATCTGACAGACAAGACTCAGCCTTGATCATTGTCCTTCAACCTCTTTATGCAGCAATGACACGATAAGAATGTACACACACGTCTGAACCACAGAAGAAAATAACCTAAGCAGCCACGATCACAGCTTCAAGCCACCACATGAGAACAAAGCATATATGAATGTTTTATCAAACCTAAAATGATGTTAATATAACAAATCTAACTTCACAGTATCACAACTCCAGATAAGTTGCTGGTAGTAAACGAAGAGGCTAATATAGGAAAAACAATCAAACTGGAAAAGAAGCTAGAAAAGCCACCAGCAACTCCGGGTCGGATGTTGATCAAGAGCTGAAGTGTGTTTGTGCCAAAAATGAAATCTTAACCAGCCCCAAAGTCTGCAATGCATAAACAAGCCTAACCTCTGAACTTAATATTACTACATATTTACACTTGCAAATTTGATCCTCATATACTACAGTTAAATATCATGTGGAAAAGAAGTCTGTAATATTAAAGCACATGTAAGCACAGGCTTAATTTGAAACAATTATCAGCTTCCACCTTAGAGAAGTTGGACATTATCAAAGTTAGATGACGGCATGTGCAGTTTATTGGCATAGTAGGTCATCTGTCCACTAGCATCATGCAACAATGTGCATGTAAACAGGCTCAAATGGACCCACAGAGCACGAGCAGCACTACTGACAAAGGAGGGTCCCAGCAGGCATCTGACACACAGCAGACGCACGGCCAGTGTGTGCACATGCATCTGACTGTTGTACCATGTAGAGTTCAAAATGTACATGTGAGGCTGTTCAGACAAGCCTGACTACTAGCTCCCCTTCTCCCTCCTTTTAGCTCATTGTATTTATTCAAAAAAGCAGAAACCTACAGTTTTGTAGTCAGGCCTGCGTCACTAATTACTCTAATAATAGCTGTTGGATTGACTCTGCTAGCCGTGTTTGAATCTGCAACTGAGCCCATCTTAGTGGTTCAAGGATCTGCAATAAGCTAACAAAATCTAGGAGGAGGTATAACATAACTGTAGGGGATTGTACTGCAGCTAATACACTAAAACCAATTTGTCACATTAAGTAAAAACTAAAATCTACAGCTAAATGATGGAGATAAAAACATATCTGAATGTGGACCTTGCACAACTCAGTGCACTGGCACTGGGCATGGAATACTGCTTTGGACATTATTTAGTGGTTCTAAATAAAATGTTTTCCAGCTACCACCTGATTTCACTGTGAACAGGAACATCATTCTGAAAGCAGAGTAAAGTGCACTAAAACAAACTATTTATCTCGGCTAGATCCATCAGTTCTACCATCTGTGACTGTGGCAAATAGATAAAACTCATCTATGTTAATGTAAAACCTGTAAAATCTACAACTGAGTAAGAAGTATGATGTCTGTTCAAAAGGGGAAAAATGCTTGTGAATACATTTCACTCTCCTCCTCCATTTCTCTCAGCGGAGGAAGGCTAATGAGAGATTAAAAGAATAGGAAGAGGAGGAAGACTAGCTGGCACAAGCTCTCTAGTGTGCTAAAAGGAGAGAGTTGGAGCTAAAAAAAAAGGAAAATCTAAAAAAACAAAAACAAAAAAGTACTAAAGCCCCCTCTCGATTTAGTTTTGTTTCTTCTAGTCCCTTCTCCTCTTAATTTTCTCCCTCTGGGCCTCTCTTCCACCCTCCCCAGCCCCCTCCCCTCACTTTCACTCCTCGGCTGTTTTGAGGACAGAGTCGTCTCCCAGGATCTTGCAGAGCTCGTTGAGGCGATGCTGCATCTTGGGAATGCCGGCCAGCTGGGCCTCGAGCCTCTGTTTCTCCTCGGTGAGGGAGAGGCGCGTTGCTGTGTCCAGCTGCTCAAAGCGCCACCCTCCCTCCCCGTCGAACTGCAGCAGGTGGGTGTGATACTTCCTGGAGGAGGAGAGGAAGGATTTTAAATAGTGGTACTTTTCAGCAGAATAAATGTACTCTTTACTAGAGGGTTCAAATGTATGTTTTAAAGAATAGAATGAAACAGCTTAGTGTGACGTGTCTTTACCACAGGGAGGGTCTGTGTGTGATGGAGAGCAGGGAGATGCCAGCATCCTTGGCAGCCTGGAAAATCTTTCCCTCTACGTCAATGCTCACAGCGCTGGTACACTCATCCAACAGGGCATATTTAGGCCTACCACACACAGGAGAACTAGTTTTAATAATTGTTAACCATGCGGCAAATAAAACTGGTTATGTAGTGACTGTAAACCTGGAAAGGACTTATTATTTAGGTGATACAGTATTTTATTTTGGCATGTTGGTTTTTTAATGCACATGTTTAAAATGACCACTTGAAAAGGCTTTGAAATGTACTTTTTTTTTAAAAAATACTGATAATAATACATATATGAAAAACAAAAAAGCCAGACTGGAGCAGCTTTAGCAATGCTGTTTCAGTCTCAACCCAAGTGGTGGGCTGACCATCTGCCATCACCAGATCCTTAAAAGTTAAAAATGGTTATGTGATAGAAACAAGGGTGCGAGCTCATACTTTAAATGTATTATGGTGAATTGGTCTCAGCGCAAGACATTGAACCCCCAACAGCCCATTCCCCTTTCCATCTGTGCAGTGCCGGTCAAGCCCGGTAGAAATTGGGGAGGGTTGCATCAGGACGGGCATCTGGCGTAAAAACTGTGCCAAATCAACATGCGGACAATGATCCACTGTGGCCCTGAACTCACGGGATAAGCCGACAGGACAAAAAACAAAAGGTCTGTGTAATGGCAGACAACAATGCTGTTTCTTCTTACCTGTGGTAGAACATGCGGGCCATGCCCATCCTTTGCTTCTCGCCTCCTGACAACACATCCTTCCAGTCCAGCTCAGCATTCCACCCTGAACAAAAACAAAAAGAAGACATTGCACTACCTTCACATCATTTTCATCTAATATGTTATTTAAAGTGATGGGGATATTTTGGGATTACACTAGAGAAAATATTCTAAAGTTTTAACAGCATATTTAACACGATGTGACACAAAATGTTTATAGTGAAATGTGGAGGTCTCAGAAAGTGCACCACCCTACTATTTTATGCCAGTGAAGCCTCTAAGATACATTAGGACCTTTTAGAAGGAGTTAAATTTTAGCAAAATGTAAGCAGACACGTTTTATTTGGCAGGGGAACGGCACTGAAGGTATGGTTGCTAAAGGTGTTCAGTGAAACAGAATATAAAAGGAAATCCCTGGCTGCTTGGTTATGTTGCATGTGCACAAGTTCATTGAGGAGCGTGATCAAGACCTTTCTCACCATTTTCACAGTGCAGCCATTCATACATTGAACCCTCATACAGCTCAAAGCTTTGTACAGCAGTTAGTTCACAACAATAGGCCTGTTTGTTTGGAAGTGAGTGGAGAGTGGTTGCAAATTAGCCACTGACTCAAGTTTAGGTAATACAATTAATACCCTAGTGCCTAAGATCAAGCTTCTGGTTAGTACGCATACATAACCTCATATGTTGGATCTCAAAACTCCAGAAAACTTGCACTAAAGCTTTATTTTACAGTGGAAATATTGCACCCTGTAACTAAAACGTGACAATACACATTTTTAAGATTTAAATTGTTTTTCATTTAAATGTTTATTTTGTACATTTTGTTTAATGATGGTTTTGTCTGATAGTTATTTTGAATTTTGATATGATGTGTTTTTAGCTATTGTAATTTCAGCTCATATGTATTTATGTGCAACAAAGTCTTTGTAAAGCCGTCTTTATTACTTATCATACCTCCTTCTCTAGTGACTATGTGATTCAGGTTGACAATGTCCAAGATGGCCTCCAGGTCTTTGTCACTCAGACCTCTGACAGACATGTCCTCCACAGTGTCTGGGTAGATCACTTGATCCCGCAGAGAACCTATGGACATGTATGGTCTGGGAGGAACACACAAACACACACAAATTATAGACTGTGTTTTTTTGTTAAGTGCTTCAGACGCTAAAGACCAGAGTGTGAGTACACAAAGTGATACACACCTATAGAAAATATGCTAGAAGAGAAAGTCACCCATTATTCTAATGTTTCTATTGTGGATAGTGGAGTGGACTGTGTTACAGCTTCCAGGTGGCTGTCTCATCCTATATATAAAATATTCACCACTCTGTATGAGGCCATCAGTTGAGTCTGCAGTCCTAAGCAGCCCTGGATAAGATTACTTCAGTTCAGTCTGAGAGCTTAAAATTGTTCAAGTACTTAAAATTAATTCCCACATCTTTTTATTCTCTTTTAGAAATTCAGAACCTAAAGACCACAATCTGAGTTTCTATGCTCACATCTTAACCTGCTTCTAAACTGTGACTGTAATTTTTCACTAATAAACAGATTTTCAACTGTGGGTTGGATGAAACACATTTTAATGTTAACGTGGGTTGAGGGGGACACTGATGGTAATTTGTCTCTTTTTTCTGAGGCAGGCAAAATGCTGATTTAATTAATTGAGAAAATAATCTGCAATCAACACACTGATCCCTCTAAACAATGACGAGCTCATTAAATGTCAGGTGATTTTTATTACTAAAAGGTCAGCAGCTAAACTTTGTCTAGTTTTAGTGGAGCAAGAAATGGGTAGAAATGGCTGATTGTGGTATCCATGATCAGTCACACTACATTACAAACAGCAAAGATTAATATGCACTAAAGTATCAGATTTTTTTTCTTTGTGATCTTTAGATTCCATGTCTTTGGGTGGTATAATGAAGACATTACTGTAATTAGTATTTCAAGCTTTGTCTCTGTGGTAAATATTTCACTGTGGCCAGAACTCTGGTTTCTCTTTGTCAGCCACAGACACAAACATACGCAGATCTTGTTACAATAGATTAGATTACTGGTTCAATGGTGCAACGATCAAAACAAGGATTATTTAGGTTAGGTTAAGTCACGGCTGTGTGACAGAAGAACATAGGATGCGTGAAAGAGGATGTTTGTGTGTGTACCTCTGAGGGATGTAGAACATATGTTGAGGAGAGGGCTTTTGGAGATGGCCACCATAGACAGGCCACAAGCCGCTGAGGATCCTGAATAGCGAGCTTTTCCCACAGCCATTAGGCCCTGTGATCAATAAATGCATGCCCTCCTCTACCTGAAATGGAGAGACAATTTATAAATTCACCTGGAGCTCAGTCAGGCCTCCGGATAATTACAATACAAACTGCTACAAAAGCCTCTCCTTCTGTCAGGACATGTGACAACAAGGAGAGTAGAAAGCCATGTCTGTCGGGCATTGTTTCCTACAGTATAACTCAGCAGGTCTCAGGTCCAGAGACTCTGAATTGTTGAAATGCTAATTCAGGGATTAAGCCTATAAGGCAGTAATACAAAGAAAACACTTTGGAGTACTTGAGACTTGTCTAAGTGACAAAGTAACAACGAAAGACAAAAGGTTTGAAACAAAAGTTTCAGTGGGTGGGTGTCTTAAAACACAGTGGCTGTTCACACTGCATGCAGGGAAATTCAAAATGTCAACATCAGGACTGAAAGAACTCTCCCCAGAGATCCAGACAGCTGGAAGCCAGATCACGACGCCTTACATTTTTGCCTTTTGTTACAGCAGTTCAATCTTTTGTTTCCTCCTAAAGTACAGTAAAGTGCAAATTCATGAACATCTGATACTTAAATCTCTCATCTTTGTCTTTAATGTTTATGATATATTGATTATTATGCTTAAATATTTCAGAGCATTTTGGATGTATGCTTATCTTTTGGTGTGAACAAACTTTCCTGCTACTGTATCTACCAGCTCAGTGTCAGCAGGGTACTGACCCCGACCCTGTGTTCATAACTGGGGCCTGGTGCAGTCTGCACAGAGGTCTGTTTGCATGAGCTGAAAGAGAGACTCCCCTCAGGAGATTGTTTTAAATGATAATGATAAAGTAAGAGAGGATTTGACCTGGTCCCGAAGCTTCAGGCATCGTTTATACTAGGGAGTAAAACACCTCGGGCTACTTGGACTATTAAGCATGTGTAGCCTAATATGAGGTTAGGCAATCAGTTCTGTATCATATTATGTGCGTTAATGAAAATAACTGAACTTAGATTATTTTTTTGGTAATTGGAGAAAAATGTAGTCAATAAATTAATATTGAGATGGACACTATATGCAATCATTATAGGAGGGGACATCTGAAGGTATGTGGTTGGGCAATGATGTCATTATAAACACGTTACAGTGGCCGACAGCCAGAGGCCAGAGCCAGAGGTTGACCTCCAAAGTTTGTTTCTGTTTCCTAATGAGACTACAGTGGGTTCGTCTTAATGCTAATAAATGCTACGTATACTAAAATCTAGGGCTCATGGAAAACTAGTCCATTTAAACTGGATCAGATTGCAGTAAAGAGACCCTATAGAATAGAAGCAATGCTGTAGAACAAAGTAGGACCGACACTGAATAGAGAAGAGCTGTCTCACCTTAAAGTTCAGACAAGACACTACTACATCCCCGTTAGGTGTGATAATTGGTACATTTTCACACACAATGCCTTTGTCGACATCTATCACCTCACCTGGAGAGACAAAAGAGAAAAAGACGGATCAGAAAGAACAAACTTGTGTGTGTGTCAGAGTGGAAACAAAGATTAGACTTGCTCTGCCAGGGCATAAGAATGTACAAGTATACAGAGACCTATACCTACAGCGCAAGATTTATGAGGTTAAAATACATTTTGAAACTCATGCACTGAGACCAACCTTTGACCTTCAAACTGTTTGTTGCTTGTAAGGTCTTGTTGGTAATCTGAGAATTTATTTCGCCCAGATAAGTGCTTTGGCTAAATCTAATACACTTTGCACAAAGTGTGTCCTAAAAGTGAAAGCAGCCTACACAGTAGTGAGTATAAAACAGAAGCCCTTTTCTGGAAAGTAATAACAGATTGGAAAGTGTAAAACTGATAACTCATTATAATGTTTTCTAAATTTTACTTCTTAGACAATTAAATATACGGAAGAATAGTACTTGTATGTGTGTGTATAGCAGAGCAGACCTACCCTTTATCTCCAGAGGTCCATCTATGTGCATCTCAGGCTTGCTCTTCTTCTCTGCTCCTGTGGTGGCCGATAGAGAGGAGCGCTTGTAAACTCCCTTCTGGACATCCTCAAACACCAAGAACATGTTGTGGACCCGAGCAGTGTAGCCTGCCAGCTCTGTGACCTGTCCCAGAGCACACCCAGAGGTCAATGATCAATATCCGGTAAATGTTACCGTGACACAGAGTGAGCACCTGAAACTCCTACTGTTAGAATGTGCTGTGGCCTCTGAGAGAGTGGATAATGTACAGTACGTTGGAAATGACATACATTAATTTAGCATTTAATAATATTTAGAAGATGTACTAAACCAGCTGCAGTGATTTTAATGGCACATAAATGAACACAAGATAAACACAAGCTGCATTGAGAGTGTTTTGCATTAATATGTAATAATGAAACTCCTCATGAAAGGAGCAAAAACAGCACAAAAATCACCCCCTTGCTTTGGCTTCAGTGCTGCACCCTGCAGCGAGACAATGCAGACTGTTGATGCAGCTTGATTATATTAAACAGCAAACACCAATTCTGGGAATTTGTGGACAACATGTAGAGCTTCATTGATGTGACTGGCTCAAAGAAGAAACAAAGCAAAAGATGACATGATCAAGAAACTTTTTCATTATCTAAGCCACAACCGCTTATTGCTTTGGGGCTTTGTGTTAGGATTTCTTTAATTACTGATAATAAAACATGACTGTCCAAAACTAATAAGGTTCAGTAAGGAACAGCTTGAAAACCTACGAAGAGCAATTTGACCTGTTATAATTAAGAACTTCTAATTAAGACATTTATAATACGAAAAATTAGAGTTTAAACATCATGTTTTTGGACATTTATTGCAATTATGTACAGTTACAGAATGTTTGGTTTCGGCTGTGTACACGTGGGCCTGTGTTACTTGTTGTCTCGTAGCCCAGTATTAGAAATCTATGTCCATGTGATCTGCATAAAATAACCTAATGTGCCAAGAGTGTTACTAACCATCTCAGTCAGTGTGCCATAAGTCAGAGCGATTAAGGAAATACTGTGAGGGAAAAGTGAAAAAGATATACAGAAGGATGGAAGATCAACAGATGGGGGATAATTCACAGCTTGGCTCAGATCTGAGAGAAGGAGCTCTACACACACACACACACACACACACACACACACACCTTCACACACACACACACACACACAGCAGTGCTGATTCACTGCTGGCTGACCTACAGTGACATTAGTGGCTTGAGATTCAATCTTGAAGTATTGATGCCTATAAAATTTGTCTCTATTAAATTCTATAGTCAGAATCGAATGTAATCAAGCACATATCAGAAGACCTATTTGTCACCATTGTCTTATCGCAGCAAAAAATCGGACATTTACTTCAACTGATGTGGAATTATTATTTTATCTGTAACTTGCTCTAACTGGAAGAGTTGAATAAATGAAACTCTGTGAGTTAAGTGGTTGTTTCAATATTTATAAGAAACATTGTTGGAGACTTAAATGTGGTCAGTTTTGTTTTTTTGTACTATGAAACATAAAGTTAACTTTGATATTATAGTAAATATTAAATTGTTATCTCAAATTAACTAAAGAAGAAGAAGAAAAAAGAAGACTAATCCGGGCAAATGTTGGTGTTGACTCAGCCTCAGAAGGTGTCTTTGTACTAATTTTTGTTATTATAATAATAAATTAAATGAGGTTTAACAGCTGTGACAGTAATGTCTTTATGTTGTGGGGCAACAGATTCTCTACACTGTGTAATGTTAAAGAAATTTGCCCATTTTTGTTATTACTAGTAATATAAACTTGATTTATTTACTGCATCTAGTTAATTTTTTTATTTACAACATAATAGGTTTATTTCACCTTGTGTAGGAACAAACTGTTTAAGGTAAATTGTTTCCACTTTCTAGTATAGTCACTCCATTTGGGTTCAAAGTGCACTCTCATTATATGGCCTAAACTGTGTATAACGCTAACAAATAAAGCTTATGACCACAGACAAAAAAAGAAGAAGAAATAAACAACAGCTAAATCTACTAGATGAGTAACAAACTACCATGAGCTGGAACGTGTCACACGGCCATCTGGCCAACTCTCACACACACAACAAACTGATACACACACTGTACACTGTCATATTCAACAGTCAGTGTTGACTGACTGTTGAAAATGTGAGCAGGGTACACTTGCCTCAGGAATGTGCTCCATCCCTGCTGCATATCAAGCTGCACACACACGTCTTCACACTCACTTGGTCTTACGTGCAGGGGCTTGCTTCTGCACCCTCACAACAGAGCTACACGCAGGCTATAATTTATACTCCCCTACGGTACGGTTTTGCACCAGGTATGTGCAACAAGAGCCAGTCATGACCATCTGCTCTGCTACGTTCGTGCAGGAATAAACTCTTTCGATTGGGAGATGAATTCTAAAATTTCACTACTTTATGTTTTCTGTGTGCTTGTAGACTCAAGCTTATGTGTGCTGGCTGCTGCAGGATTACGTCCTAGTGAATGTAAGGCTGGTACAGTTGATAGTTTTGAAAGAGGTGACTCACATAGTTAAGGAACCTGACAACGGCTCGTTACACTTTTGAATAAGTTTCAATTCCTCTTTCTCAACACAAGCAGACTGTTCAGTGACAAGTCACAGACACATAAAATTTGTTGGTTCACCTGACCTTTGCTTGGATGCTGCAGACTTACTGGGAATTACTGGGTAGTCTAAAAAAAAATACATGCCCAAACCACAGGGTGTGCATATGATCAAAAGTAGATGAGTACGAGCCAACTCCACTGCAATACATGTACTGCAGCCAAATCCTCTTAATGGCCTCAAAATGCAGCCTGCAAGTGAATGCATGAATGGGTCTTGCTTTTTTTCCTTTGGATAAAAATGCAATGAGAGATCGGGGGTTTGGCCCCGAATGAATAAAGCTATTCATTCACTGATTTCTTTCTTGGCTATTTCTTCTGGACTCAAATATATTCCTGTGCATGCAAGGTGGGATTCAATCATATCCCAGCCATCCATGTGTTCAGCCACTTGTCCCTATGAAAACTGTTCATCCTTACTGTATCTATCTGTTCATCATGTGAATAGAAGAAATTAAAGCCTGAAACTCACATTCTTTAGAGCCAAGAGTCAGGTTTATTCCAGAATTGCATATGATGGATGGAAAAATCTATTTATACTGGAATGTCACTTGAATATGATTCTAGATGTCTGACAGATTTCACCTGTTGTACAGAGAAAACCATTCAACAGATGAATTACAGAGAGGTTAAATCACTGCTTGAAAAAGAAGATAATTAACCCATTGTCAAAATAATTGAAGATAACTTTTTCCACAAACATATGCTAAGCTAGGGACATGTGGTGGCAAATCCACCAGTTGTTTGTTAAATAGCGAGTTAACCTGTATTTTTACTACTTTATTACTTTTTTAAATTTCCTGTAAAACTGCAGAATTACAGGGCGAGGAAGCAGAGTCTTTAGGCACGAGCAGTGTGGCAATGTGACAAAACTTGTCCTCACCTCTTTGTAGGAGGACATGATCCTCTCGATGGCGTCGGCTCCCGAAGCCAACAGATTACGAGCGGTGGTGAAAGCTTCCGTCCTCTCGCTCACCATCACATGTGTCTGGCCATCTGCAGTTTCTAGGGGACAGAGAGAGGGACAAAAGACAGACATGTAATTCCTTAAATAGGTTCTTTGAATAGCAGCAGTTAGTGTGGAACAGTAGCACACAAGTGGCGCTGATCACTTATAGCTTTTTTTTTTTAATGCAACTGTAGTGTCATCAGGAAGGTGTGGGAGGGAGTTGCGGTTTTCACATGTTCTAATTAGCTCTTGCTTGAGGAGAAAGCTCTTGGTTTGGAGATGCTAATTCTTCATTCTGCACAGTGAAATGTGCTCACACAACAACTACTATTATTATAGTGGCACTAAAATTAGGTTTACCACACACCAGATAGAGATATGTGAGCTGGGTTTTGTTTGCCTTTCAGTCAGGCTTTGGCATGTGGTGACAGTGTGATCAACCCAAGAGTGTGTCTAACTTTCACCAGAAAACACTAGTGACACCTTCTTACCGTTGTCAGCAAAACCAGTGGCTGTGATGATTGGCACGGCCACCATTACAAGCCCACTGCTGCTCCACACGTACTTCATGAGGAACTGCTCAATCATGATGTACCAAAGACGCTTGGACAGGATCAGGTTCATCTGCTCTGCCAGAGACCGGTAGCATTTCTGCAGCTGACGCATCTCCACCTGCAACAGACGGTATTTTACAGCACATAGCACCACAGTCATTCATCACTCAACTACTTTGTCACTAGTTGTGGTTAATACAGACAACAACAAAAAAACAATTATTTTTGTTCTTGAATAAAATAGTGCTTAAGCAAACGGACATATTGAAATCCTACAGTACAGCAGTTGATATGCCAAACAGCCTCTATGGTCTGCAGTGGACTTGATAGGAACTGACGCAAATTTCTGCTGGGGTTTGACTCATTGAATCAATCTACAGTATGCGGACTGGTGAGGCTACTTCCATACTGAGAAATATGCCACCACATATTGTACTACTGATCTATATAGGCCATCTTATGCTGATCATAACTGTAATTACACCACATTTTCATTCTGCTGTTGTGTCCCAGACATCATTGACCCCAGCCTACCTTATGCCCCCTGTAGAAAGCTATTTCCTCAGCATTTGCAATGATTCTAGAGTGCACGTAGCGCAGGTAACCCTTCCGGTGAGCCTCCTCCGCCACCAGCTTGCCAAACTTGGGCGAGCATGCACGGAGCACCTTCGCCGTTGCAAAGACTACCAGTCCGGCCAGCAGGGTCGGCCCGGTCGCGTTGGCTCCCCTGGATTTGGCGGTCTGGATCAGCGTGTAGGAGGTCAGCATCACATCCAGTATAGGCTTGGTGAGGTTAGAATAGAGATGGGCCACAGACTGGGAGAACATCATTACGTCCTCGGTGAGAGACTGATCCGGGTTGGCGAGCCTCCCGTCCATGTTGCTGACTTTGTAGTAGGTTTGATCGGTGAAGTAGGTCCGGTAGGCATGGTTCACCAGCCGGGTGCGGAAGGCCAGAGCCAGTTTGCACTCCAAGTACCGGATGGCGCTGTTGACGAACGTGGCCGGGATTGCGATGAGGAGCCATTTGATCAGCTGGATGATGAAGCTTTTGGGTTTTTTCTCCACGATCGTTTTGACAATCTTTCCGTCCAAGCTGGCCACGTATATAGATAAAAACGTCCTCGATATGAGCGCAACCGAGTGCAAGGAGAGCAAACCGAGCTCTTTGGACACAAGCTTGGGGAAAAGGATTTTGCCAAGTTCCAGAATCTGCTTGAAAAATTCAGCATTTACTCCCGGGGATGCCTTTTTTTGATCCTCGCCATCAATCTGCGATTTTCCTGAACACGCTGAGCCGTTCTCCGCCTTTGAAAACCGGCGATTATTCCTGTGATCTTTGTTTTTGCGGAGCTGCTTGCAGATGATGGGGTACAGTGTTTTGACACCGTAAGCAGCAGCCGCAAGAAACACGGCTCGCTTCGCCGCAGCCGTGCGGTCCCATCTCACTTTGGACGCCGCATCGAGGATGTTGGACATTTTTCAAAAGTTATTCGCTTCTAATGGCAATCCTTACAACACCCATACCCCGAAACCCGACCCACCGCGCCGACATAAAGAGAGAGAGAGAGAGAGGACTGCTGACGGCTGGATTGATGTGAAGCAAACCCTATACATGTACCGCTACATCCTGCTCTTGTTTTGTACCAGCGTCACTAAAAACGCGCTTCAGAAAATACACTTCCGGTTATAGATGCCACAATAAAAGCTGAAGCTTAACATCCCTCGCGGACGTGGGAACTGTACTCTCACTTCACGTCTGCGTTTGTCATGGGTTTTACATTACGCTGTCAATTGGACTAACTTCCCGACTTACTATAGTTGTCTTTACTAAGTCTGTGCCACTTATTTCCGTCCAACGCCTTGTCAGTGGCTATTTTCATTGGTCGCGCCCCCGACAAAACCCTATTGGCTACGTGATGGACGTAAACGAATTACGTGTGTATATCTATATATAGATATATATATTTATTTTTTAATTTTCTTTGCTTCCTTTTTTTTTTGCTTTTTTAAATATATATTGTTGTAACCATCTTTGCTCATTGACAGTTTTGCATGAAGTGGTTAAAAGACATTTATATACGTTTACGAACATTTATCGAGTTGCGCGTGAATGGTAAACGTTAGTCGTCTCTGCTCGTGCGTCAGTTAATTTGCTAGCTAGCGAAAACTTTTATACACAACTTAGTTATCGACTTTTTGTTTTTGTACTTAATATTAGGACACCCAGGCAGTAGTAAAATGAATTGGGTTGGGGGTTCAAGGTAAGAGTAGGTAGTATTCAGCTGTTGTACTAATATTTAGTCTTGATTCAGGTTACAGAAGCTCTACGAACATGAAGGTAACGCAATGACTTCTTTCAGGAACCGGTTAGTGATGAAGAATAATGCCAAAAAGCAAAGGGTGAGGCAGCCACATGATATTCAGACGGCAGCACTTTAGTGTAGTTTTTAGTCAAATGAAAGTGGAGCGAAATCTGAACATTTTGTCCTTTTCTCGCAGGAGTTTTTTGAAAAGAGAAAATTGCAACAAAGACTGAAAAACGTGGGAATAGCTCTGCCAGCATCGCCTTCAGGAGCCACTGCTAGTAGTATGGACCTGGTGACTTTGTTTGTTGTCAACCAGATTGCTGCTAAGAAAGACTGCAAAGGTGACAAAGGGAATGACAAGCTTCCAACGAACAATTAGGACCCTTTCGCAGTATACACCATTCTTACCTATTAAATTTATAACATTTCATAATGCTATTAGATCTAGAGTACGCTGAAAAAAGTTGAACATCGGATGACACTATATTCCAACCACGAACCCATGCTGTGTGTTAAATGAAACATTTGTTAACGTTATTTGTGGCTCTTGGATATGATTATAGACCAGTGTGTACCTCTTTATTAATGTTTCAGCATGGCAAATGATTTAAGTTAAAGTGTTTGTGGTTTTCAGATCCTCCTAAAGTGGCAGTTCTTGGCAGCTGTAAAGGAGGATCCAAGCACAGGAGAAATAGGTCTGTGGTGCTCCCAATGAGCCCCTGTTCTCCATCACACCTAAGTCTTGCTGAGAGTCAGTCTCATTACAGGTAGAGGAGTGTGTTTTTTGTTTTGGAAAGCACCTGTGTCCATAACCAGAATATTTCTCTCAGTGTAACTCGGTTCTGTTAGTGTTCTTAAAAATACTGTGATGCAGTGTCACACAGCTTTACTGCAGTATAACCAACTTCAGTAATCCCACTGCTTGAGGTGGCAAAAGTTATCAGCGCAGAGGATATCTCATGTATATAAATACTCAATATCTCTTCCAAGGCATATGGCTTTCGAACATTCATTGTGTAATTTTATGTCAATATTTAGTGTTCAAGGAATGACCAAGAGAAAGCATATTATTCCTCAAGGGTTCAAGTGTAGGCAGGTGAGGAAATTTCCAGCTATTCATATGGTGCTTTTTTTTTAAGCTATCGTAGTAAAATATGCTTAACACGAAGAAACGTTAAGAGTTTCTGGCTAAAAAGTCAACTACTCTATTGTTGTCTAGCAGTCTCCAGTCCTAGAGTCAGCTTTCTCAAACAATAGTGTATCTCACTACCTGCAACCCATTGATGATCCCCTCAGCCCATTTTCCTCTGCTTCATCAGCTTCCTCAGGCCAAGGTGGTAGTGTGAATTACTTTATAAATCACACCTGCATGAAATAAAATAAAAAAAAATGTTAATGGAGCTGCTTATTTTCAGTAGGTTTATTAAAGCCAAATCAAACTGCTCTCCACAGGAACATTCCCCCTGCAGCTTAGCTTTCAGCAGAAAAGCCAGAATCCAGCACAGCTGCCGCCCCACTGCTCGCCTCCACCCTGGGACTCCTTTAGACAAGAGTGGACAAAGGTAAAGAAAAGAGAATATTATTTTTTAAGAATTGTCTCACATTATTCTAGCAAAATTATTCAGTTGTTATAGTTGCATTTGTAAAACAGACAAAGAAATAATTTGACACTACAAAGAGTCAAAAATCAAGTTTGACTTTAATTAGCTAGTTTCAGCCTTTCTCGCAGACCAGAGACATGACAGGTGCATCAAACCTGTACCTCCACCAACTGGGGACACCAACAGCAGCCCATGTTCTGTTTGAAAATCCAGAAACCGAGTGAGAATAACACTAGAATGTAAATTATTATTTTCTATTCTTGATCCAGCTGGTCATTTTGTAAGAACTGACAGCATGTGTGTGTGTTGTCACAGTAAAACAGAAATAAGAGAGCATGCAAGACATAAAGTCAGTTTCTCTCTCAGCCAATCAGAGGTCAAAGAGTGTGCATTTGACTTCATGCTTGACCAATCAGAAACTGAGCAGCAGTTTGAGGAGGATGTTTTTAGGGGCTTCAGTAATGAAGAATATGAAGGAGAAGGTAACGTGTGCATCACATTTTTTAATGAGCATGGTAACTTTTTCTAGAGGTTATCAAATTTATTTTGAGCTTTTTATTTAGGAACTGCAAAATCAAAGATATATCTCAAAGATGAAACATCAGTTAAATCTTCAACACCACAGTAAGTTTTCATCCTTTACAATAATCTAATAATTTGTTATAAAGAATGTGAAGTCAAGCTATGCCATGTTAACTAGTGGGGGACACTGTAGCTGTCTTCTGAGGTGTCAGTACTTGCCTGTTTTAGTGGTTATAATGGGTTACCTGCATATCTTTTGTTTGGCTTTAACAACCTACCCTGTGAGAAAAATCAACTTCAAATTCTATAACATGCTAAATGTATTTCTTGACTTTTAGAACTGTCCCAGACTCAGAATGCATGGGAGTTGAGGTAAGCTACCTCATACATCAGAATAAAATTAGGCTTCTATTGCCCCCAAGAGGTAGAATTTGTAGTTGCCACGAAGAGAAACAAAAAATAGAAATCAATGTTATGTGGGTGGTTCTCCAGTCATCAGAGCTTCTAACAATTTTTGTATTCCTCAGTATATAAGAGTTAAGTGCAATTTCTATGTGAGCACAGGCACTTTTTACAAAATATTTTTGTTGTATCCACAGTTCCCCAACTGCACATACACAAATGTTTGTAAGTTTGTTTAACTTTGTCCAACTAAGCAATCCATGTGTGTATGCTGGAGAAAGAACTAAAAACTCAATCGTTTTTTTTTTTTAATCTGACAGCAGGTTCTGGACATATTATCGCCCCCATGAAGGGCTTTGACTGTTTGCCAAGTTACTCTTGTAGAGGAGGTTACCTTAGTTCAGATTCAAGTAATGTAAGTTGAGCTATACTGGAAAGGTTTGTCCTTCCGAACTTTCATACTGTACCTCAGAATAGATTGATTAAATAAAATGATTTTACTAGTCATTAGATCTGTTCAAGCCCCTGTAAAGTATAGTTTTAATTATTTTTATTTTAACACAGCTGCTGTAAATTAAGTAACTACACTACTTTGTATTTGAACCCAAACAGTGATAACAAAGCATCATGCAAAACAACACATATAGTATAATAGTCATAAATTACCAATAACTACTAAAAATCAAACCACTATTAAGTGTTCTCTGCCGCATCTTTAAAATAGGGCTTTTCTTATGGTGCACTGGATTTCCCTGCACTAACAGGGATGTCTGACTACAGGAGTAGAACTGTAAGCTGAACTTGTAATGTAAAGGTGGTTAGTTCTAGTTTGCTGTTCCAGTTTTTTTTCTTTTATTGTATTGGTTGCCGCTTACATTTTTGTTGCATGTGTTCTCACAGTGTTATGCTAATTATGTTAATGGTTGATAGAATGAAGGAAAGTTGAGTTTAATCTTAGAAATATTCTGCAATCAAATACATAAATAAATCAAGTACATCACTTGCTTTATTTATGTATTTTGAAAAGCAGGCCATCAGTACTTTTTTAGGAATATATGACAAACACTTTTCTAACTATTTTAGGAAGAAGAATGCTGTCAGCCATGTCTCTCTAATTCTGCTTCTTCAAATATTGGCCAGGCCTGTGCTGATACCCCAAACTCTAACCAGGACTCACAGGAGAAATCCAAACAAAGACACTCCCAGTTCAGACCTCTTACCCCTCTCAAAAAAAACAAAATGCAGGAAGTTATGCAGAATATGCCCTGGCAGGAAAAATCCTGCCAAAATAATTGCCAACAAATCGAAAGCAGCACAGTTCCATGTTTATCTCATCACACTCTGGTTGTAACTGAGAGCTGCGGGCTTTGCAACTGCAAAAAAACATCCTGTGAAACTCAAGATGCAGGAACTCAGACTGTCAAAATCTTTACAGCAGAGACGTGCGATGCATCAACTCAGTGCGACAGTATGACCAAAGACACTGGGTTCAGCACTTACCTACCACCTGTTGATGTGTCAGTACAGCTTCCAGCCACTGGGAGGCAGACTGATACTTTTGTAGAGTCTAACACACACGCGCTTTCACCTGGCAACGGGAGGGGAGGGAAGCCTACGCCCTGGAGCAAGAAATCCAAAGATGATTTCCTGTCAGGAAGAAGCACTATAAACACAATCAACAACAGTGACAGGAAAGCAAGCCCTCACACGCATTCCTTTCTAGATGCTCTGAGCACGGCTGATAACAGAGGTATGACATGCAAATGGGTATATTGTGTGTGACTTCATGTGTACAAACTTGAATTCCACAGACTGAAGGAAAGTAATAACATGTACAGAGCTGAATTCTGTTTTTTCCTGCTGTCTTTTTTTTTTTTTCTGATCTAGTTAAGGAGAATGGCGAGGTTAGAGGTGAACAAGAAAATGTCCTTCTGATGAAAGGCTGCTCAAATGTGAGGGAGGAGGTCACATCAACAACCAAGGTTAACAGACTCTCAAAAGAGACCAAAACACTCCAGGAAATAGCTGACATTTTGCTTCTGCTCAAGCAGTTTAAGAAGGAGGGATAAGATGAGGAAAGTAGCTTTAAGCTCCTAAACATAATTATCCAGTGTTTGTTCTTAATAGGGACACAGTGGAATAAAGCCCCAGAGCACTATTCTGATTCATATGTTTATTTCTTTCCCCATGTACACATTCAAATGTTAAGATTTCATGAAGATATTTATTTTATAGAATATAAACTCTAGCAAAACATTTACAGCCTGAAACAATAATCAAATATACTATACAGCACTCATTTTATTAGTATTTCTGTAGTTCCTCATAAACTGTAGAAACACATGTAATTGTTTCACTTAGAAATAAAAATTGCAACTGTTTCACCAGAAGTACACAATAAATGTCCTTGCTGTGGTGGAGGACAGTGTTAACACAATTGGATGTTAAGGGCTGAACACCATGTCATCTTCTGCAGTCTGAAACAATCACGTTACTTATTTGGTTTACACAAGTTTTAATAACAATCTGTGTAACAGAGCAACTGTTTAGTCTTTAATAATACTTTCTGTAATAATACTTTCAGTACAAAACTAGTTTGGGTGATTTTGAGATGGCCCAGATGATGTAAACAGACAGTAAAATCTGTGCCTATACATTTTCAGAAATGTATTGGTGTAGAATGTTACTAAGGTATATTTGCTTTTTAATGCACGATGGGTCAGATCCTACAAACCCCACTTGCAGATGATACTGATCTGTTGCCAGTTAACCTCATTATTTGTGAAATGGTGCACCCAGTGATGTTTAGTTGTTGTTTTTTTTAACAATACATAACTTTTTCAGTTTTATCACACATTGCTGGCTTCAAATTCAAAATGAGCATATAGAATCAGATTTCCAACTTTCAACATATATATTGTCTTTGTACTATTTACAACCCAAAACATTTGAAATGATTTGCAAATCATTACATTCTCTTTGTATTTACATTTTACACGGCATCCCAACTTTTCTGGAAATGGGGTTTGTACATACTAAAAATAATGGACTGTCCTAACTTGTGCTGGGCCTGTTCCTCATTATTCACTTGTTTTTTTACAAAAGTTCCTCTGTAACCTAAAGGTACTCAACCGGATTTGTTACACAGAAACCTGTATTTGTAACATTAGCAAATTACGCTGAAGCACACTCCTTCACTTTTGACACAACCACCACATAGATGATACGCTCTGCAGTTTGTATATAAGGCTATGGAGGAAGACAAAAAATGTATCAAATTATAGTAAAAAATAATAGTAATCTATCACAGAGAAAATGCTAATGTGTCCATATTAAATTAAAAAAAGCTATGTAGCCCCACAGTAATTAGAATAACGATATAGAACATACTCACAGATGAATGTGATGAAAAATGCCCATCAGGCCCCTCCACAATGCACTGGCTCTAATATGTTAAAATAAAATAAAAATTTGAACAACTTAAATGATAATAAAACCCTAAACTTTTTTTTTTTTTTCAAAAAATAACATTTTAAGTTTACCACTACAAGTTTACCAGAAAACAAACTGGTTGCGTTTGCTAGATATTGAATGTACAGTAAATCCAGCAATAACAGCCAGGAAGGCTTCATGACACACACATGTTCATAACATTGGTTGATAGTGTGGGTTTTGGCAAACCTCATTACAGAGTGACATTAAACTGTAGATAAGATTGTGTTAAAAACAGCATTTTAAGAAGCAGGTAATACTGTTGAAGGCAAACCTGACTGAGAAAAATAAAGTATTTAAATAAACCACAGCAACAACACTTATACCTCTCAGTGCTACTACAGTGGAAAGTGGTTTTGTTTTTAGGCATCTACTGACAATACATGTTTACTAAAACAATATTATGTACATCTCTGTTGTTTGATTTCCATAACCACTTCAGACTGACATCAAACTAAGACGTTTTATCACGAGGAACTGAAAATAGTGTGCTATGCTACAAGCTTTCAAAACATGGAACACACGTGTTTTATGAAGAAAGGCATGATGGTATAGATGCAGCTGCTGTTAACAAAGGTTCTGTGGATGCACAAAACTGGTTTCCAAGACCACATTTACTTTACATTTTCATTCTCAATGGAAACATATTCAGACATGACGATCTGGTATAGTTGTATACTTTATGCACATTATATATATAAATAATAATGATATTTACTCACTGAATATATAAAATTTTAAAGACATCTTGCTAACACTGGTGGAGCAGAAAATCCCCTCATATTTTTTATATCTTTCCTCTGTTCACTACTTGTTTTCTGCCCAAGTGTCCATAAACTAGACACAGACACCACACTATTTATTTATTTATTAGAGAATATTATTATTATTAATATTAATATTATTGAGAATTCAGCAGGTTTGGTGTCAGTTCATGTTCAATTCAGAGAACAAGCTGAATACAAATCATTAATACTCCTGCTAAAGTGGTGTTGAGAATTTTGGATTCTTGAATTGATAGATTTAAACAGGAACGAACATTACTGACACAAGCAAAAGGCCTTTTGAAACTTTTCTTTTGAACCTCATAGTGATAAAACCAATGGCTCTTCAGTTAGCACACAAAAAAGGAGATTAGAAACCCAGCTACCCTGCATGTTGGAGTAATTACTGAAGGGAAACCACACAGATTACCAGTGCTAAAACCGTCACTAGTCCACATCTGATGCGTCGTTGTCTGATAGATGGTAGTTTGAACCTTTAACACGAATGTACTCGACCTGCCGTCCCTCGTCTGAATCGGAGGCACCGCAGGAACAAAGCTGATTTTCGAACAATGCCTCAATCTCCTCTAGACGCCGGGCTTTAGTCTCCGGCAGGCAGCCGTAGATGAAGATGAAACCCAGCAAGGCAAAGCTGGAGTAGAGGAAGAAAGCTCCTGCAAAGACAAGACATAAGAACACACGTTTACCAAGGACAGACATCCACAAATACAAGAAACACACTGCCATGACTTTTATTAACTGAGTCACTTTTCTGCAGCCTTTGTTTGTTCTCATTTATGAAATGGAAAGGAGGTGAAAGATAAACCGAGGGCAGCTACTAGATGTTTTACAGAGACAGTCTGTAAGTGTCGAGTAGAAGTAACAGCACTCTTTCAAAGAGGAATTACAATGAGGGTAAAAGGATGGAAATAACCACATAGAGACACCTAACTACCTAGGAACAAGCATTCCTACTAAATACTGACGGAGGCTTAATGAGATTTCCTGGCCACTGTGATGTCTATTTTCCCCTGTCAAAGGAGAGTTGAGAGTGTTACGTTAAATACTATTTCCATGACAACATCATTACGTTATTTCACCCTAATTTTTTACTTTCAGTAAACAAAATCAGACCAGTGGGTGAACAATTCAAATCAATCAATAACCCACTGCATCACCTCT
Organism: Channa argus; assembly: GCF_033026475.1. Taxonomy (NCBI): domain Eukaryota; kingdom Metazoa; phylum Chordata; class Actinopteri; order Anabantiformes; family Channidae; genus Channa; species Channa argus. The sequence continues at coordinate 12,602,632 of NC_090217.1, read as the reverse complement.
AATAGATTGATGTCAGCTCCACAAAAGGTCAGTTCCATCCTGTCTTAGCAGGAACCTGCAGTTGGACTGAAAGAGGAAGTGTGGAAAAGGATTGGTGATGCCTTAAGGTAGCACTCAGTTGTTTCCTCGCTGTTAGTCTGGATGTAAAGTACGAGTGAATGCACGTTACACAGGGGGGTTTCGTAAGCATTGACAGAATTGGATTAGGACTGGCAGTAATTGTTCCTGACATTCTGATTAAAATTACATTAGTTCAGTTTGACTAAACCTCGTGATAGAGTTTCCCTACTACAAAAGTAAAGACTAAAAGCTCTAAAATTCTTTTTTTTTTCCCCCTCAGAATTCTGCAGCCTAGAGACTGACCGTAGTATGTGAAGTACTGGGCCAAGTGGAGGAAGGTGACAGACACCAGGATGTTGAAGGCCCAGTTGACTCCGGCTGCACAGGCGTTTCCAGTACTTCTTGCCCACAGAGGGTAGATTTCTGAGTTGATAGTCCAAGGCATTGGACCCATCCCTGAATAAAAGAAGAAACGAGTCTATTGCTATTCCTTCATGAAGAGGTGGAAAGATGAATATAAACAGAACCGACTGAAAGGTATTTTGTCTTGATTTATTAATGTACACTCACACTGCATGCATGTCTACATTAGCCTAAAAGTTATTAATTCATCGTCTGTGTCACTGGCCATGCAAAACCTTTAATATAAAATACCAGGACTGCTCTGCAAACATTTGCTACTAAGCAATACACTACATGTACAGCTGATGCTGATGGGAATTTGCAGGCATGTTCAAACCAAAATATTGGGCAAAGCAGAATTCAAATGGGGATCACTGTATTTAATATCTTCGAATCATGTGAGGAACAGGTATGTCTGCCAAATTTCATCTCAATCCGTTCATTAGTTGTTGAATATTTCACTCAAGATCACAAATGTCAACCTTATATTGGCACTAGGGAAATTACACCAGATAGCTTGTGGCACTAGACAGTCATCTCCAGGGGATTGGGAGTGTCTGAGATGTTTGTATGTTTACAAGTGCAACCAGAGAAGTTAAACAAAATGCAAGATTCCTTAGACTGCAAGAAGACTGAAGTATAGTCCCTCCTACCTGGAGCAAAAGCAGCCAGGTACAGTACCAGGCCAAGTAAAACCAGCCAGGAATACGAGGTGGGGCAGTAGTTGTAGGCCCAGTAGGTCTGATCTTTCATTAGACTGGAGTTGGAACAGCTGAGAAAAGGTGACACATTAATTGACTTTTTGATAGTAATAGATCATATTGGAGGTGAAGTGTGTCATTTAACCGTAACATCTGAGTCATACTAAAATCCTTTTTCTAAAAAACTTATTACAGCACAGTGCTGCACCCTAAAAATACATGTGCAGTATCCTGTGACTCACCTGCCCCACGCTGCTTGCTCAGTGGAGGTCTTGACTGGAACACAGGAGGAGGTGAGGAGTGCCGAGCCATTCTCACGATAACAGAATCCACAGCCAGGGTCAAGCATGCACGGCTCGCACAGCCTTCAGGACACACGGCAGACACATTGCACATTGTTAGAATTTCTCTGAACACGATCGATTGAACTGTAGCTTTTGGAGTCACATTGCTTTACTATTCATTCTTTTTCCTATAATTCATCTCTTTGCACATTTTATGCGTGACAGGACTATAACAGAAAACATCATTCCATCTACTCTAATTAAGGCTTGCATCATTGCCCATATGAAATTAACATGTGGACTGGTTCCACATAAAGGTTGTGACAAATCAAAATTAGAAACCAAATACAAATGGTCCGTAAATTACCACGATTATATTGTTTTCTTGTCGTGCCTCTGTTATGTGTTAAACGTGCATCATGCAGCAGTTCACATTCAAAACGGTTTCAAAATGATTACAACCAAAATTCTCACAAGGGGACGACATGTTTTCCATGCAGCTTCACCAGGTTTGTCGTAGCGGCGCCAGAAAGAAGCGCACGAAATATGTTTTAAGCGCTGGATGTTTTGCAGTCTGCTGATGTGTGTGAAGGCGCCTTGTTCTATTTACACACCGAGGTCAACAAGACCAAAAGAAAACTATGTGTTATTGCCTGAAGGATGCAAAGCAAATAATGTGGGGGGTTAAAGAGATGCAACAGCTTAACTTAGTACTTTATTACGTCATCTTAATAAATATTGTAAATGAATTGGCCTTGTTATAATCTGACCTTAGCAACTATGACATCTGGGCCTGTGTCTGGAATCACTCACTATTTACTATCTAGTGAACCATATCTACTATACTGCATTTAAGCTAAGGGTGTATTTCTGTAAATATAATTCAAGTGCATCCTGTATGTAAACCCCTTTTTTACAGCGTTCGTACGTATATTTAAATGGGACCTGAAGACGTTCTCAAACGACAAACTTAGTTATCTGACTTGCTAAAACAGATTACAGTTATCAGTGTCAGCTAAACCTATCAATCCTGCTTTTGCCTACTGCCGCTTGAATTTAAAGATCCGCCTGTTTCAAATTTTACAAGAAATTTCTATGTTGTGAATTTGCCATTGTAGGATAAAGCGGGACAAGAATGGAAAGCGTGACAGGTGTAGCGGCAGTAAGGAAGAGGTGCGAGGCAATAACAAGAAGATGGTCAATTGATGAATTTAAAGTAACTTCTGTCTTTTCCACCTAGAGTCATACTCCATCTTCTGAATACATCAGTGAGTGTTAGAGGCCTGTGGTGGTTCTTGTGCTTCCCCTGATGCTGTCTGTTGTGGTCAGCCAGGGCATGTGTGGGCTCACATGGAGTAAAGTGAACTCAATGGAGCCGCTATAGTCTGGTAAAAGCACTCATCTCTACAAATTACTTCAGTGTTTGTGTGTGGACGCAGTGGCGTCTGCTACAGTGCTGGATAGTGAGTCCATTAGACGTTATTTGTTATTATGATGAAAGACTGTCGTTACACGAATTTCATCTTCTCTCTGTGAAAGTGAGAGTAAATTGGAACATAGAGGCATCTGATCCATGGCTCGCATCAAAACAACAAGTGAATTGGACCCGATTTAGTCTTATAGTTTGGATGATAATACAAGTCATAAAGATGTGAACAACTTTTACAGAGCATCTTTACCCATTGTTTTGCCCAGATAAATGAATCAGAGGAACAAAAGAATAAATTTTTTTTTAATTATATTATTCAGTCCTTTCTGATATAAAGTTGTGCGTTAAATATATAGACCCAATGTTATGAACTGACTTTCAGCTTGTCTCTGCCTAAACTCCATGAGATAATTATTTTCCGTCTCTCTTTTCGAAATCGTAGCAAATAAGTTTATCACAAAACTCTTTTAAATCTATTTAAAAACTCTTATTTGGATTGTAAATTCAGGATCTGTGGCATCTTTGTGCTGTAATTTCACAGTATTTTTGTCTCTTGTTTGTTAAAAGGGGGCATGTCAGCATTCTGTAGAGGAAAAAGTTGTTTTTTGGCAGTGTGTGTCTCAGCGAAAGCTAGGCAACAAACAGAACCATGTCTAAACAAATTTGTGTGTGTGTGTGTGTGTGTGTGTGTGTGTGTGTACTCACTGGTACATGGAACAGGTAGAGTTGACCATGGTGGGGTCTAGTGGGTGGAAGGTGACAGGAGGACTGTGCTGGGCAGACATCAGAAAACCAGTGGCCAATAAACTCAAACTCAAACATGTACCTGTGGAAAAAATGATACCAAAGAATCACTATAAGCATCTGTAGAACTCTGTCTTGGGTATTAAATGACCTCTTCCTTAACCTGCACTGTACCTAAAATACTGCCCAAGGTAAGTTTCCTGCGTCCAACTCTCTCCACCAGCCACACTCCCAACAGGGTAAACAGGAAGTTTGTGAGGGTGGTGAGTGCCGACAACCAGATTGCAAGCCTGTCGTCCCGTACTCCTGACATTTGCAGGATGGTGGCACTGTAGTACCTATTTACACAGAGAAGGAAGAAAGTTAAGCTGTTGTTTTGGGATTGACGACAGATTTAGAGCCCAACAGTAAGGAAATTAGAGGTTTCTGGTTTAACTTCTTATTTTAGCATTTTTGGGCAATGTTTGTTACTTAGAAACAGACATGTCAACAGGATAGGAGATGTCAATGAATGGCGGAAAGAAATTGCTGGCTCTCTTTATTTTAACAAGGGAATCTGGAGAAATGTCATTAATGGTCACGTTCAAATCCAACTTACTAGCAAAGATTTCCTGTTGACTGTTGTTATTCATCACCACATACGTAAAAGACCCAAGAGTCTATGTCGTCGTGATAGAGATTTGTAGGAATAATATATTTTAATAATTATAATAATAAATGATAATATTTTTGTAGGCCAACCTGGAAGTTAGCATCTCCCCACCGTTACCAGTTTATTGTCTGTACAATAAAGATCCAAAACTAGTAGCTGGTGAACTTTGCTTAGCTCTCAGAAACTCTCCCTATACAACGTACATGAAGTAGTTCACTCAGTAATGAGAATTTAAGTCTCATATTCCGTCATCATGGTACTGAGCTGGGCCTATAGGGTCCCACACGAGCCTCTCTATCCCCACATTTCATGTCAATCTCTTTACTGACTGTCTACTGAATGCAAAATAATCTTCAAAACATAACAATAATGAACAACAGTCTTGGTTGCCTCTCTACCTGAATACCAACCACTCTTCAGCAGACAGTTAGCAATTAGCTATAAATAGTCTCTCACCAGTCATATTCAATGGCTCTTCTTCTATTCACTCTCCCCCTCTTATACAGTATAATTATACTCGCAATTCTGGCACCATGTTGCTCAATGTGGGAAGCTTAGCTCCAATCATCATCAACAAGGATTTAAAGTGCTTGTGGTCAACAATACAGACACCTGCATCGGGTCCACTTTGCACGTCATTTATGATATCACGTAACGAAGATGTTTTGTTCTAAGAGTTGAAAAACGTGAATGAATTGGCGGATGATGGCCACAGAAACACATGCTGCTGGATTTCAGTGTGCCAATGATGTTCTTAATGGCAACATTCATATAAACATATAGTTGATAAAAAAAGAAATACCCAAAGAGAACACAAATACAAAGGAGGCAATACTCATTAAAAAATGAGTATTGTCTGTCTCTCTGTGTATCTACAGGCAACTCAGAATTAGCATTCTGCTTTTCATCTCTTCAAAAGCATTGTTATCGCTCTCTTGCTCTCTCCCTTGCTTTCCCAAAACAAAGACATTCAATAGAGGGATTTGCATAATAGCACTTTACTTCCCTGCCACGGTATTCAGTCAGTCAGAACGAGAGAAAGAAAAAGAAATGAGGTGGCATGAAATTCTCATTTAAACACCTGACCTACAGTAGTATCAGGTGTGTATGAGGTGATAAAAGTTACAGGAAACCTTATTACTCATCTGCAAATGGATGTTCTGCGTGGACACACAAAAAATGAGTTGGTTTCGGAGCAGCAGCGAGAGTACAAGCACTTTTTCTGTTTTCATCAGTAGTACGTGCTGTGCTGCATCTTACTGTTTAAAGCACGCACACAAACACTATGTTCTGACTTTAAAAGCGACTGTGAATAACAGCCTGCAGAAATAAACGTATCATTTTTCTGACCACTGTGCCAAGAAGTGTGTGAACTGTTAAAAGCAAAGGCTTCAAAAGCAGAGACTCGAGGGACGACTTGATCCCGTCTAACTTCTAATAACAGCGATTACACATCCACGGCACCCTAGTATGTGTTCTACGTGCAAGCAGTAAAAGAACTGCCTGCATCTTTCATGTATGCACATGCTATGGGCCATCGGCTTAGTTTATGAATGAGCTTTTTAAGTTTTAAGACAAAAATAGTGATTTTAATACAAGTGATCAAAGAAGTGCTGCAGCTAATTTATTAATCAATTGATTAAATAAGTCTTTTTAATGGGCACAGTGAACACCGTGGTACAGACAGTGTTTAGCACTTTGGTCTGTCTGGGGTGTTTTATAAATGCAGAAGCAAGTTTTTATACTTTATATTGTGACATAATGAGGCTTCTTGCTATGTGAAACTTCTTGTCTGTAGTTTTTTCTTTTTCCATGTGATATCTTTAGGCTTTTCAGCAGAACAGGTTTAAGCTGTCACTCCCTGCTGTCACTCAGTTTGTCTACTCACTACTTGTCGGAGAGTGACAGAGAATGCCCCGAGCAGGACTTGAGTAAAACAGACCTCTGAGATGCCTGAACAGATGTTTGATCCTAAAAGAACAACAGAGTTTCCTTTGAAAACAACCTTCATCGACAATGTGTCGTAGGAAATGGGCTTTCAATAAATTGGTACAATCCCAGCACAGTTCTGTTTGCTGAAGAATGGTTTTAATGACAGGGGGGTCAGTGGTGGGTCATGAATTACGTAGACCCCTGGGACCTGCAGTGAACAAAACTGGGGTGTTTCTGTCCCAATAATATTCCACGAGTTGGGAAATCTATGCTCTTTTAGTCAAAAGAGCACAGATTTTTGATTTTAAGTTTTCCACTTTGTGAAATAGTGCTGAAATGGGTACTGTGCTGCTAAATTACCTGGCCCAAAAAAGCATTTTCTCACAGAAAACTGTTCAAAATTAGTAGATATATTCCACAAATTAATTCTCTTATTATTAGAATTTGTTTATTTTGGTCCAATTCTATTTAGAAAGTCTGGAAAATCATCTCTGACATGTGCAGGGAGCTGAAGCATGAAAGCGGAGGAGGATGCTAGTGTTCATGATCTATGGGCCCAAAAAATGTGTGTTGTGAAGGCGTGAGGATAAACCAGGTAACATTTGTGGCTATAATCTGGAAGAATGATGAATGATTGTGTGATGATGACCATGATGCACTGAGCAGGTTTTATAGTAATTAATGGGGGCCATGTTTGATCTGGTATCCAGTTCTTATAACACATCCATGACTGAAATAGGGAAACTGCAGAGCCATTTACAGTGCATCAGTCCCAGTCTGCCATCTTTACACACAGGCACTAATTAATGTGCAAACGTCAGAACCAAAGAGCCCCAGTAAAATTCCACGATGAGTAGATACAAACAAAGGGCATCGATTGTGGGGAGTATTATTTCATGTACACAAAGAGTAGAAGTATAATCTCTGTGTTCCACAAACACAGACACACCCACTGTCTTTTACATAACAGGCCCTGTGGAATGCCGGCATGAAGCAAACAAGAGAAGGTGTGATCCGGACCTGACCCCGGTAGGAAAATTGAAGCATGGATTTACATTCCTGTCACGTTTCAATTTCAAACCTCTCACCGAACACATTAAACGAGAGGGACAAACAGATGCAGTGGGGACAGAGAGAGACATAGAAAGAAGAGAGGAACAAACAGAGACAGTGAGACTGCAATAACTGGGCGGTGAATGGGTGAGGGGAGCGACAGGTGGAAGAGAAGAAATGCACTCATACAAACACAGGTCTCCATTTCTCGTATTGTATTTCATGACCTTTTTTGGAGCATGAGTCGTGTTCATGAGTCATGAATTTTGAAAAATAATTTGTGCACTTGATTTTTTGACCAAGATTTTTAATGTGAATTTTTAACGAATTTAAACAGTAATTTAGCCAGCCATTCTGTTTTAGGCCTATATAAAGTAGGTCATAAGGATCCATATGCACAGTTTGCTCTGTGTCGGTTTTGTAGCAGTGGAGGCCGTTGGAGATTCTAGTGGATTGATTGGTCCATGTCCACTGCTGCTCCATTGGGAAACAAATGCTATTGGCTGTTTCACCATGTTGATTTGAGCATGATTGTTTGCTCTCGCTGTCGTCCGTGGAACTGGCAATTGACATCTTTGTGCGCTTCTTGGTTTGTCTGTTAAAGTGGGTTCGCTGTCCGGGCCATTCACGCTTCTACTTGTTGGTTGGTCCACTAGTTTAAATTTGACATCTGCGTGCCAGATGATTATTTGAAGCAAATTGGAGTTGAGGGATGTCAATGAAGAACATCTATGAAATTCTCAAACTTCAAATTCCAGCTCAAAACTTATTTGTTCAGACTTTCATATGTGAGTAGCTGGCCTGCACAGATGTCTATACAGATGACGATGATGTTGATGCTGGGACAGTTGTCCATGTCTAAATGCACTAAGGATAGTTGGCCTTAATTTTACGGTTTTTGTCATTTGACAGGTTTTTATGATTACAGTGTACAGGATCGTCCTGGGGACTGCAGACTGTTGTTAGTACACAAAATGTGATCTTAAAGGAGCAGACAGATTCAGCCCATTAACTGCAAATTATATATAAATGCGAACGACTGTAGAAAGTAAAGTTTCCCATTATCTGAAGCCAAGAGAAGATCAGTGGTGACTTTTACAGTGCTGTTTCTATCTTGAACTCTATCTGTCTCTCTCTCTCTCTCTGTGTCTCTCTCTCTCTCTCTTTATTTATATATATATATATATATATATATATATATATATATATATATATACACACACACACACACACACACACACACACACACACACACACACACACACACACACGGAAACTACAGGAAAGGTTTCCTGTCACCTATAACAGAGAATGAAGTAACAAAAACTGACTTACTTACAATTATTTAACTTAATGGTTCAAATGAATTAGTGAACAGCTTTTTGAGTAAGACAGTAAGTGACAAGGTGTGACTGGAGAAACAGAAGGAGGCTGGGAGAGACAGGAAGAGAACGAAGGCGAGAAAAAAGAATGAATGGTTGGACAAAACAGAAAGAGAGATGTGGGTGGTAAAGCAAGAAGAAATGGACAGACTGGAAAGGATGTAGGGTGCGAGAAACACAGTATGTGAGAGAGAATTGGAGATTCCCATGGGAACTGGCCTATTTTTCAAAAGAATGCATACAAACTCAGAGCTGCATCACTTTTATGATCTGGAACAAAAACTCCAAACAGGTAGACTGCAGATTGGATATTCACATCCGGAAGTATACACACACACACACACACACACACACACACACACACACACACACAGAAAGCATCACCTGTCACATCCGCAATTATTCAGTAACTGATGATGCAAATAAAATGTACATTTACAAGATAAATCACTCAAAACCTAACATGTTTAATTACATTTGAGTTAAATATGTGGACTGTGGCTGGTTGTAAAAGAAGAAGAGGAAGAGGAAATACATTCAATTCTGTATTAGTCATCATGGTGGAAATGTAAGAAAATGAGAAAGGTTAAAAAGTTTTTGTGGCTGCCTAACACCTGCCAACATATTTCTACTGTGTTCATAGTTAGCTTGTCACCTAACTTGCTAGCATATCACCAATTATCTCTGCTTAGTTACAGATTTTTCTAATTTCATTAGAATTCTTCTCATTACCATAACTTGCCCGCTCTGTGGTTTAATATCTCTAGTGTTTAGAATAATTACAGGGTCTAGACATACACTAGTGTTTTCCTCATTAATTGTTATTTTGCTCAAGCTGAATTTATCATAAGCAATATTAACCTTGATAAACGTGAATTAAACGTGCAAAGAGAAACGAACATAGGACTTCTTAGGGAGGGAGATGTCAAAACATGGTCTGTGCACACGCACAGTCCTAAGAAGAGATTTAATCAGGCAGCACAAGTCAATTAAGTAAAACTGAGTATCCGTCTGTTAGTCTTGGCTGTATTTTGTCTGTCTGCTTTATATACTACATTATGTAGTAGCTGATTTTGTAGAAACGTGTATTATAGTATATGTGCAAATCCCACTAAATCTACAGGAAGAAAGCATTCACCATAAAGTGCTTCTTGCTGCGATGGTTTCTGTGCATGTTTTTTATTTGATTAGAGGGAAAATTAGAATATTTCCCATTGAAAAGGTCTGGCTGTGACTCCACTGGAGACAGTGGAGGAGGTTGGCATGATAAGCTGCTTATGAACGCTTGAATACATGAAAACACACACAGGCCCACATAAAAAAAAAAAAACTCTGTGTTTTTTGGTGTTTGAATTTTGGCATTTATCTTTACACATGCACACACACACACACACACACACACACCACAGTGGACTCTGCCAGCTCCCTGTGGGCCTGCCAGCAGAGTGACCATGTAAAACCAGTGTTTCGTGACATTTCCAACATGACATTTGTCTTTGGTACCATCTGTGAGGGCCAACTGGTCTCTGACAAAAGCAAAAAGCATAACTGTCTACTGACAACAGACACTCAGCATCATATTATTCTGTACAGTATATCATGTCACAACACATTACATCACATCACATCGTACATTGTCACATATATATTTCATGCCAGATATATAATATCAGGCATCTTTGCGGTATTAAGTGTTTATTTCTTGGCCCTTTACTTATGACATCACAGATTTACACTGCAACTAAATATTGATGTAAAGGCTGAACCATAGATTTAATATAAACGAATAATGTACCAAACGATTCAGGCTTTACTTAAATATGATTCAGAATATGATCTTTTAGGCGACTGGCATAACGGGTGTTAGTGTAAATAATTAACTAACATACCCAGGTGGCAAGGGAGACACCCAAAGTATGCATATTTCCAAGATAAAGCATTAAGTAACAAAGATATTGTTATATAAGAATAACAGCTCCAGCTCCTAAAAAACTGCAAACACAAATTCCTTTTCATCATAATTCATTGTGTATATGGACACATTTCTGACCACATTTCTCCTGATCAGAATGTTCTGTTTTTTATTTTTCACACATGGACATCTTTTGGCTATGTAATACTGTAAACGTCTCGGGTTGTTGCATCTGATGAGCCATTGTTTCTATTTTAGTGTGCAGCCATTGGGATTGGTTTTCCTTGGCTACATAAACCCTCTCGTTCTTCTTGAAAAACTTGGACTTATAAAAGCACAAACGGCTTAACACAGTTGGTACAATTCAGGTGAAAATTCAAGGAATAACAACAAAAGAAAGAATAACAGAGCATGGTTTTTTTTTCCATTCACAGCTCCTACAGTCAATGTTTTCTGTCCCTTTTGTCTGTCGACCTTTATAAATCTATCTTCCCTCCTTCGTTTTGCTTTCAGCCCCCTTCACACCTTCCTCCACCTCATCACTATCACTGTCATTACTGTCTCCTTTTTTCTGTCCTGTCTGTTTTTCCTTACCTCTCATGCTCAATTAATCTCTCTCTACCCCCACCACTCTGTCAACACAGTCTGCTGACCTGCTCTGATAGGACACACATACACACAATAGTCCCCACCAGCCCACACTGACCTTTACACGCTAGATTATGTGGCTAATTTAATCAAAATGATCCATTGGCTAATGGGCAGGGCTGATCCCTAATTTGACCCACTGCTGTACCACATTGTTCTGCATTTAAGACTGAACGAAAAGAATCAAAATGTGCATAAATAAAAAGACACAGTTGAGAATGATTATGGAGCAATGTCATCCCGGAATCTGTTCATCTATGTAATCTATATCCATGTGTTCATCCTCTGGCAGACGGTCATGTGGGGAGGCATTCAGGGACAAAACTCATTGGGGCAGAAAGACAAGCAGACTGGACACACCAACTGACACTTCTTTGGTTCCTGAGAGATGTAATATTGACAAAAACATCAGTCATCACATGGGTTTCAATGTTTTTGAGTTTGTGTGTGCGAGCAGCCAGGTTATTCATCTAACAACCAGAGAGGTCAGAGAGAGTGTGTCTGACATATGAGTTCAGCTCAATCTGCCCTGAGAAACCGCGTGAGATGTGTGGTTATGGGTGCATGCACTAACGCACCTGTCGTGCAGCATATTCTGCAGCTTTCAGCACAAAAGATATGCCTGCAGACAGAAAAACATCTTTAATGTGCTGTCCACTGCAGTGCCTTAAACCAATCTGGCTGGTCTTGTTTTTAGCCATGCTAGCAGGTCGGATATGGATTTCTCTAGAAATGTGGCTTTTTGTTAAATAGATTGCCATCAACAAAGCTTTAAAAATTTGTTTTGTGAATACCTGCGAAGGTATACACTGCTTTAATCTGCAGCTAGTCTCCAATCTGTAGACTTGTGTTTACTGGCAATTAACAGGTGCATGCTAACCTGCTAACTTAACATAAGTATTACATCAGCATATTAGCGTTGTTATTAGCATTTAGCTCCAGCTAAACTTTAGTGGTCTAGTATTTTCTGTAACTGGGTGGCTGCAACAGAAACATTATTTGGGGTTTATGAGGGCTCCGCAAATTGAACACTGGCTATGAGTGTAGTGGGTTTTACAGAAATATCCCAATGGAATAAAGAGTTTGGTTAATTCTCATTTTAACATGTGTGTATGCAGAAATATAGTGTCAGTGACTGAACAAGCACTTATCATTTGTAAAGTGTTGTTACTGTTGCGTTTAAATGTAGAAAAATAATTTATACTGACTTTAAATTCCCATTTGGCAGAATACCGTAAGATAACAAAGCATCTCAGTGGGAGGCTGTGTGATGGGTGACTGCTGGACTCCTGACACACCTGTGAAAGTGGCCTGGCTCCATCACACCTCTGCTGTTTACAGCCTCTCTGTCCCAATTTTCTCTGTCTGACAATCTGCCAGCCTCTGTGTACCCCCTCTTTTTTCCTGTGCACCTGAGCTACTTCATTAAAAACAAGTCACCTCCCAACAGGGAAAGATGGAGAGTAAGGTGCTGCAGCAAATATTCAACTTCGATTGAAACAATTGCAGCAATTTTTCCACTAAAGTCAACAAAACTAAACATGAAATATCAGACTTCGCTTTTATTGGTTGAGTTGACTGTAAATTTTTACATCCGGGCTCACTAAATGAAGAGCTTTGAATGGGACAGCCTCCATATGAGCGTATTTGACATGGAGAAATTAATCTGTGAGCTCCATCAGTCTGTTCCTGCGTAATTCCCAGCTTGAAGAAAAGCAGAGTGACAGACAATATGTGCTTTGTCTAGTTCCTTTTTCTGCATTTTTAATATTTGCCAGTCTGAGAGCCTGTCTCACTGCCCTTTCCTTGTTTCTCTGTGCCAGCCTGGTGGTTTAATCAAGGAAAGCAGCTGGGGACAGGGAAAGTGGAGCTTGTCTCTAAGCCTGGCTGATTTACCGGTTCCCCAGACCTTTATATCTCACTGGCTCATAGGACCAGCCTGGGCAGCTCTACATAGGAGCAAAACGGCAGGTGGTAGACAGGCCTTAAAAGCATATCCAGGTACGAAGCAGTCTTTCCTCGCCCATCAACAAGGTAACCTCAGTGTCCAAATCACAATTTCTTTTTGCTCTCGTCACCAGAAGGAACGAAGGACAAAACCAGACGATACCTTCAGTCACATACTAAACCCCAGTTTCACAGTGTGTGCAACATTTACATGTGTATAAATTGAATGTGCCACTGGGAATCTGAGAAATCTTAGCCTGCTGTCACGGATCAATCCAAATATTTTTTAATTGTTAAACAACTTAAACTCTCAGAACTTCCTTATGCAGTGTAAAGTCAGAGCATCCCTGTCCTATTAGTGCCCTCAACAAATTGTCCCTGTCCTTGCAGTTTCACTTCTTGGCTGTTGCTTATTGCGTCTCTGTCCGCTGCTTCCAGCAGACAGTATTGATTATAGGCTTATCTAGAGGTCTCTGCTCAGTCTCTGCTGTCGGCAGTTTTGTCCACATCCCTCTCCTCTACATCATAACTATGCGTAACGATATTTTACTGACAACAATGTTGTCTTCATTTAATAAGGGTTTTAGGGCTATAGTCTAAATATAACTACAATAAAATTGGCTCTGTTCCATTGAGTGTCCAAGCAGCACGCTGGAAGTAGTTCACCTAAATGCAGTATAACCATTACAAATAATATGAATTAGACCTGCAGTTAAGGTTTATAACACAATGTCCTGTATTTATTTTCTTGTATTGTTTTTAGGAGTTTTATAACGGACTTCTGGGATTTATGCAGAGGCATATTTATTAGACACACCCCTGATTGGAGGTAGCAGCCTAACACACCTGCTAGTGACAAATAAGGACTGTTCTAAAATATATAACAGAAATTCATATAGATTTTAGTGTACAAAAATCTTTACCTGTTTTTATTTATGGACTGGACACGGTAAACACCCGTGTACAGTGAGTGTTCCATGTCTTTACCAGCAGTGTCTTACAGGGCTCTGTTACACTTACATGAGCTCCTAATAACTTTTCCAAACAAGAAACAGAGCAAACCTGACAGCAATCAACACAAACTGAGTCACTGTTGACAAAAATTGATTGTCACCAGGATGAGATCTTTAATGCGATTTCTGAAGGATGTAATTATCACCACAGTGGGCATTTTTTACGAATGAAAGGGCAATCAGATTTGAAACTGTAGACCCGAGACACATTTTAATGTTCGGTGTAAACCTAACAAAATCTACACAACATCTTGATCGAAGACACATTAACGCTCGGTGTAAATCGGTCATGGCTGACACGTCAGCTGAAAGGCTAACCTTTTCAGAAGGCTGGCAACGACAGGAGATGAGGGTAGATATACAGACAGCCACACACATGTCTGTGTGAGCACACGTGTCACACACATCACGCAGGTGCACATGCGCACAGGTCAATAGTGTCAGGTTTTCCAAATAAAATGACACAGACGAACCCAGGCCAGGACACATTTATCCTATTGCTCTCACCTCTGATGGTTGCTAAGAAACAGCAGATAGTCCCAGATTGTTTACGGTGCCTGTAATATAGTTCATCTAAGAGGGGAGCAGAGACAGAGACAGATGACACAATCTCCTCAGATGGAAAGATAAAAAGAATAAAATAGGAAAGGTGGTCTGTCCGTTCACAGGGAAGTGGGCAGTAACATGATGAGGCTAGTGCTGTATGGTGTGTTATGAAAGATGAAAGTAATGTTTTATGATTTTCTACAGTGCTTCCGAAGTAAAGACATGTCTCAGCCTCTCTCGTGTTGAAAGGGGAAGACAGGAGAGCCACAGACTCCGTGTCATGTATCATCGTTTTGATTAACCCTGTGGGTGAAACGGATAAAGGCCACACAGCATCTACAAACCTCACTTCCAGAAAAGTTGGGACACTGTGTAAACTGCACAAACATAAAGAGAATGAAAGTCATTTCAAACCTATTTTTGATTTGAACCCATTTTTGGATTAATTGTTTTTTTGAAAAATATATGGTTGTTTGGAATTTAATGCCAGTAACACATCTCCAAAAAGTTGGGGCAGGGGAAACAAAAGAGTGGTAAAGTTGTGTAATTACAAAAGAAAATAAAAACACCTGGTGGAACTTCTCACAACAATGTGGGTGATTGACAATAATTCAGTATTATGACTGTGAATAAGAAGAGCATCCAACAGAATCCCACAGAAGCTGAGGTTGGGGTGAGGTTCATCACATCACAGTCAGAAAATCTAAAGGTATCTCTTCACACACCATTCATCTGCGATGAGACCCTGAGGTAAAAGGAGGCATGTTTAATCACACGCCTCCTAATCACTCACATGACCGTGTTGATTCCTGAAAGCTGTTGGAACATCTGAAGTCCACATCCCACCAGGAGGGCTCGCCGAGTGGGGGGGTAGGTCAGCATCCGCCAGATCACCGGGCTGTCTGGAGACACAAGCAAAGGCACAGCAAACAGTTTCATTCAAAGGAAGACGATAAGCCACCAACACCAACATCTAGAAGTACGTAGCTGATATAAAGTAAGGTCGATACAAAGGCAACATTTCTCACTAGTTAGGTTTTATAAATCATCCTTTCCCACTATAAAAAGCTAAAAAATTACTCTAACACTGACTTTTTGTAGGATTTACTGTGCTTCTGTCAGAAATGATAAGCTAGACACGAGGGTTGAAAGCTTGGCTACAGTAGATCACACAAAAAAAAACAATCATCACATTTTATTGGCTGATTTACTGTAATTTTGTCCTAAAAAACATTTATTATTTAAATGTCACACAATGAGAAGAGATATGTTGTACTGTGTTTAGCTAAGAGCTCATGTCCATCTCATAATACACAACAGACAATGTTAAATACTTCACACACACACATATACAATGTATCCTCCCAAACCATATCTAAGCAGTGGACCCAATATTCATATGTCCCTACAAAAATAAATCATGGCTGACATGTCTGTCCAGGCTCTTCTTCTTCTTTTCCTTTCAGCTGTTCCCTTTCAGGGGTCGCCAACACATCCGTCAAGACACAATGCAGAATTGATGGACATTTTAGAGACGCGTTTGGACAGAGCCAGGATAGCTATCTGCCTTAGCTTAGCATTTACTGGACTGAGCAAAAAATTAATTGAGCACATTTTCCAAAATATCAAACTGCTCCTTTAACATGAGGGGAACAGCACACAGGCTGTATGACTGTAAAACGTATGTGTTATATTTCCAAAGCACACAAAAGGAATTTGTTCATTATATTACTTATGTTAGTTAATATATAATTTTTTTTGGCCATCGAATGTATATTTGCCCATCAGGTTTGCATAAATATACTGTCTGTATGTCCATATTTCAGCACAGTAACTCCATATTTTTCCTTCTTAAGATGATACATTTCTCAGTTTGGGTATTACAAACTATTTGACCCCTGCTTTGGCCAAGTGGAATCCCACTTGGCTCAGCAACAGAGACAGACTGTGATCTCCAACACACACAGACAAAGCCGTTCCTTTGGGAGGAGAATACTTAATAGGATGAGAGAGCGGCTGGACAGGCATGGAGCTGTCGGATAAAGAGGGGGAGAGTCCGAGTGCCAAGAGATCAGGCCTGAACGCACGCACATACACACAGGTAACACATATAACCGTCTGGATACAGAAGTGCAAACGCAAGCGCATACAAACAATGAATTCACGAGTCTGCACATACTGTATCAGATCACACACGGGCTGATTATTTGGGAGCAGCTGTGTGTGGGAGGACCCCTGGACCACTGAACATCTCCTTTAACTGTTTGACAAGCTGAACAGACTCCTTGAAAGAGGCTCCTTCTGACACACAAACACACTTAAGTCTTCTCTATGATGCTGCCTGTCTGACATCCTAGAGGGACGTCGCCATCTTTCGTTCTTTTCGAATCTGAAATTCTGGCTTTTTATGTGTATGTGTACATGTATATGTTGCTTGTCTATATTTACATGTATGGACTGCTGTGAGATGATTCTTTCCATATGTTTTTGATATAGTTGACTCTAAATCACCCAGAGGTGTGAATGTGAACGTAGCTTGTCTGTCTCTATGTCTCGCTGTCTACGGTGTACGGATTGTCTCCACCATCCCCACGACCTTAACAGAGTAAGCAATGTAGATACTGGTTTGATTGATGAAAACATTTTTGGAAACATATTGACTAAAATTCATGAGATTATTTGGCATCATCTTAATGTGACACAACATATTTTTCATTTGTAGTTTTATTTCTGCTTTTAGAGTCAAGGTTTCATATGAAGTAGTGAGTTTAGAGCCTGAGTTACTTTCATGATGCTAACCGGGTGCAACATGTGCTGTGTTGATCCCCAGAGACCAGAGCAGAGGACTCTTATCTGATTAGCTCAGAGGAAAATCAGGATTCATGGGCTGAAGTCAACTATGAAGGGAGTTGAGGCCTGACGGCCTCGTGAAGAAGAACAAAATATACTCCAAACACACTACTGGATACAACGGATCATGCAAGCAGAATTTCTCTTTTTCCCACACAGAATCACATAAGTTCGAACACCGCTTCATTTCCTCGGCTGAATGCCAATCAACTGTAATTTAATCAGAAGAGACACTGAAAAAGACGGATGGGAATGAAAACCAAGACACATTACGTCTCAGTACACTTCAGTTACTGTAAGTCAGTTTTCTGCCTTGAACATTTTTATATGTACTGTATTTTTCTTTTTGTCCCTTCGGCAAATATATTATATTCTACATTTATTTGAATATAATTTGTTTTGTACGGTAACACCACTGCAGCAGTTTAAATTACACAACATGAAGGTTACAGCTATTGAATAATACAAGGCAGACGGTGCATGTGCACACATACACACACATACACACACACACACAAGCAGTTCACTACAAAGACTTGTTCCTTATGTCAGTCTTCACATACAAGCTCTGTGATCTTTCCTCTGCTGCTGTCACTACCTGCTCTTTGATTTCCAATCTAAATGACATTCAGTCCAGCAAATACTCACATGCTCCAGATCATTATAGTAATTGTTTGTACAGCAAACAGGTGAGGCCTATGATGTACTTATAAAAAGCATCAGGTCAGTCTCACTCTTCTTTTCTGCTCTTCCTCTTTGATATTCAGCGAAGGAATCTCCAATTACCTCCTCCTCTTAGGCTACCTGGTTTCATCCAACTTCTGAGCGTAACACTGTCAGTTAAAGCACCAATTTAACACAGTTAGTCCTGACAGATGATTCTTCTTATTCACAGTCAAAAGAAATGTCTGTTGGCTTAATGTAGCAGACAGCAGGGAGTGACAGGAGGCAGGCATCCATCCGCAGGACTCATGATTACTGATACCAGTACAGATTTGTAAACCGGTAAAATGTATTTTTGTTCATGGGTCAATACATGGTCAATAGTATCAGACTGGGAAAGCTGGTTTGCACAATGGCCAATCAAAGACACTAAGACGCCCGATGGTGGTCGATGAAAGCACAGGAGGATTTAAGTCCTTCTACAGTATAAAGAGGACTGAAACCACTTTTAAGGTGCACAAGAGTAGCACTTTCTATCCATCCAATCACTGTGCACTCAGGAAGTACAGTTGAAGCGAGCCCCAATCAAGGGCCGAAGCCTGAGCATGCAATCTGCAGACCTCCTACCTCAACTTCCATCTGCTCTCTAATTATGTCTTCCGCATATTATTCCTTTCAGTTCTCCTTTCTCCTCTGCTTCCTCATCAGAGTAGGAGCATGACACCTTGCAGTCTACACAGTCAATCTCCGAACAGAAGGTCAGGAATAATTGAGAATAGAAATCAAGTCTCTCACTGCAACAGTTGTCAGAACCCTTAAATTAAAGCTTAAACGTGCTCACATCTTGCGTGATTCATCTCAAAATCAATGTGGTGTTTTACAAAGGCAAATGCAAAAAACATATACGTACATTTCAATATTTATGAACCTGACCAAAACTACATCGACGCTGCAAGTGCTGCAAGTGCTGCAAGTGCACTTTGGCATCAGTGTTGCATCCTCCAGGACCATCAGCTTATGACACCACAGAAACAAATTAATATACACACAAAAAATACGTCTGCAGGTTTAGGGAAACAACTTCAGGGCAACGTTACTTTAAGAAACAACAATGGTTATGGTTAGGCACAAAAACTGGGGTTAAGGTCAAGTTAGAAGAAAAATTCCATTAAAGCAAAATGCTACATACAGTGACAACAGCAAACACATACTTCCGTATTATTATATACATAAACGTGCCCCACTTTGTAATACAACCATCAATAAAGCACACAATGTCTTACACTAGAGTCAAACCCCAGTCTCCCGGGAAAAGTCATGTTTCTTATTGTACCATCGACCCCCCCCTGTCCACCTCCCTATGAGACTCTTTCTCTTCTTATTTTACATCATTGATTTAGGCATAATGTACTGAAGTGGCAGGTTTTCTAATCGACTACACTAAAAGCTCCAATCCTCTATCACCAATGCGTATGAATACCTTAAATGTCAGCATTTCATGCAGAAGAGATACGCTTTTTCACACCTCGAGAATAAGAACAGGCTGCAAACTGCCAGGAGACAGTTAGCTTAGACAAAACAATATAAACCAGAAACAATTGCTCACAAATGTCTCTAAAGGTTTTCATTATGGTAAAATAACCCAGATACAGCAATTAATATGGAAAATACCTGGAGCAAATATTAATGTTTCTTCTGGGTCCTCAGCCTGAGTCTGGCCTAAATTAGCATTTGACAATTAATCTAGCTGTCAGTGGACACTGGAGCAAGTATGGGACCAGCTGTGGAAATAACATCAGACAGACATCTGTCTCATCTTGTCATTGTTCTCCCTCTAAATTTGGAAATATTTAGTATTTTTCTGGCCTTGATGACAAGTGTGTCCAACAGGCTCTTGGAAAATGGTCACATCTGCACCAGCTTTACTTGTTCCAAATAGCACGTAGTTTTAAATAGTTTTTACTGCATTTCTTTTTTGCCCATGGGATCTTTACATTTAGTCTAACCTGGCTGTCTTTGGACTACAGTTCTCTGTAAAGATGTAAATATGCATTATGCCACACGACCCCTTGAATTGGGGTAACTGTAAAACCACTTGAAAGTTGGAACAATGCAGGAACGTTTAGGAAGCCTTCACCAGCTTATAATACCCACTGAACAATCTTAACCACCTTGGAGCCAAGGTACTGTATGAAGTAGAAAATCCAATTCGTCAAAGAGGATCCTGTCAAGAAAGGCAATTCTTGTGTGAGCCAGAAATAGCATGGGGCTTGTGACATGTGATACTTGTTTTGGTTATATTTTGCTGCCTTAAAAGCTTCAAAATCTTAAAATATATTTTATGGAAGGAAATTCTTTCTTGGGTCAGTACATCTTGTAACTGTCTGAAGTAAAACTGACACAAAGCCACAGCAACCTGTTGATTATGAACATTTAGTATTTGAGCTAAAACTCCATGTGAAGGAATTTCTCACAAATCATTGCAGTATGGAAACAAATTAAGTTCCTTGGTAGTGTAAGTTGCAGAGTATGTAAACTATGTGCTCAACACACAGCACACCTTAAACCACATGCCAGTCACTTTGTATCTGCATGTGTGAAACAGCTAATCCGATCTTGTCAGTAGCCAAGACTCATGTCTGCAGATGCAGGGGAGCAGCTGTGTTTATCTAAGGGCACTGAGGGGCCAGTGGTTGCCAGGAGCTGTGCACCAGACAGATGGATAGATGGATGGATGGAGTCACAAACTGTCACCAATAGACTTATGCAAACCCAAAACAAATCAATCAAGCAGAACCAGAATGAACTCAGCACAATGTCTATTGTGTTCAATAGATTCTTCTTCCCTGTCAAAAGCTGGCAGCAGCATTACACACAACACAACTTGATCTTTTCTAGATGCACAACTGACTCTGAAGCCAAACAGAACTCAGATGATGAGGTGAACAGATGCTCCTGTTGTGGGGGACCTGCTGATCAATTGGCCTCTTTGATTTTAGAAATGAGTGAGGTATTTGTTTTAATACTGTAAGGACGCAAGGCACAGTGAAATAGCAAAGAGAAAGAACTGTGAACCAAGAGCAGCTGCTGTCAGACCTGAATCTCACAGTGCCTTTGAAAGCTTCAGAGTCTAGGGGTGAACGTCAACAAAACCACCAACTCTGCAGTTTGAAACTAATCAGATCAAAGGAATCGATCATTAGAGCACAGGTGGTTGCCTTTCAGGTTTTCATGTCAGTCTGTGATGCTGTTTCTGTCTGTATCCACGGCCTGGTGGCAAAAGAAGGAGCATTAGAAAACAGGAAACAGAAGGGTTTCTTGTATTATAATGTAACTTTTCTGACCGTGGTTTAAAAAGTGTTGAAAAGTCACCAGATGGTTATATAACCCAAAATCAGATAATAACAACCGTGACGCCTGAAGTTGGAGGGAGGTGCAAATGCATTTTTAAACTCCAACTCAGGTTTCTGTTATTCCGTGGTTAGACAGCTTTCCCTGCAGACCTGCTATCTGACATGAAAAGATGAAAAGTAATAGAGCAAAAAGCTCAAGGATATAACTGTTTTTCATTTCCTGTACGGGAGTAATTCTGTGCCTCAAGATGACAGTTCAGTGGTTGAACTCCGCCCATCCACTGTTTGTTCTCTATGAACAAATCCTATGCAAGAATCAGCTGCTGCTACGGTCAAGTTGACCATAACTGCATTGTTAGTCAGGAAGGACACAGGTACAGATATAATGAGTGTGAGAGAGAGAAACAGAGAGAGGGAGGGAGGGGGAGATCGCCTAAGGGGAGTAAACAAACACACACCCACACACACATACTGAAAACTGTACACACACAATTTACATTCCATATTCTATTTTTCTGCAACACAGACGGACATTTGTGCTGGACATGCACATTGTCATATGCACTTTGTAATGGCCAAATAACCTGTGGGAGAAATACTACTGGGAAATAGTGCAGTCGAACTAAATACCACGTATACACACAACACATATAAACACTGTATTCCTTTTGTTTTTCACACATCCTGTCTTATCTGGCACCTGGGGGTTTTCTACTACAGTCTGAGCCAATGTATTTGCACTGGCACAAATTCATTATCACATTTTTAAACAGGAAAATAATGCAGATGCTTCTCCTCTAAAAAAAGAGTGTGAGAGTGAACACGTGTGGTTTTAGAGCCACTGAGGGCTTCTGACAGGCATAGAGGGGAAATCATGATAGATCTGCCACTGCACAACCCTTGCTCAATTATTAATAAGCTGCTTAAAACCTACGGGGGAAAGAACCTCGGAGAGAGCTCGGAGAAACAACCTCTTTTTTCCACTATTTGTCACTGTTTTTTTTCCTCATGACTTGTTCAGTAGCACTCATGAAATCTCATCAGAGTTAGTTTGAAGACCGGTAACACATGTTGCAAGAGGCAGCAATTTCTTTTGCTAAATTTTGGTTTTTCTACTTAATCCGACAGTCAAAGAAGCCCTCTGGTGTGTCTATGTTTTATTTAATTGTCAGTAAGCTACATTTTCAACTGTCTTAAGACCTCAAACTATCCCCTTTTTAAATGTTGGAGCCTTTTAGTGCGCGGATTTTAGGACCTGCTTGACTTTTATGTGCCCACATTGCAAAGGCTACTTAAGCATCTTTAAAATCTGCTGTCTTGTTTGTCATTCAACATGCATTACAGAGACCTACATGGTCCGTTTGACTGCCACTACACCTATGGATTTGTAGCACTTGCACTTTACATTTGATTATAATGGTGAGGTGGAGTAAAAAAGTAAATGAATGCTTTTCTTACTCTAACCTTTTATCTCTGGCATTCATGTGAATTTTGTACTTGTTTTACTTCCTGATTGTCTTACACAGTGCTTTACATGTCCTAAGTTACATGCTACGGCACTGAACATCTATGTAAACAGAACTGAATCCAGACTGAAATGGGTATAAATATGATGATAGGTGGAAGAGCTTTACAGTCAGTTCTACAAAGGAAGACATGATTGCTCAGTCACATTCCACTTATGTCAAGAGTCAATCACTAAGCAGATGGCACATATTTTGAATGCAGACAGTGGATCCAATCTGCTCACCAATCTGTGTGGAAGACAAGTAATGGAAAAGATGAGTCACAAAAGCAACGTGATTGGCGACATCTGGGTTTCAAAGAGACACGCTGGTTAAAGAGTCTGTTAAGCAGCAGGAGAGCAAAGTGTGTGCTGTATTTTAAAAGGTGAATAGTCGACCTTCATGTCCGCTGGGTGGCGTGACCTGTGATTCTGAATCTGATCTCGTTCTCCTGCAGAGTCAGAGTCTATTTGAAACAGTCAGACATGTTTTTCAAATAGGAGAGGAAAAGACAAGGAAGAAACTGTAAGTTCCTCTGCATCAGTGTATAAATAATAGGAAGAAACTAAAAGACAGGAAAGAAATTAGGTGGCAGGAAAGAAAAGTGAAGGAGAGTAAAGTAGTGTAAAGGAAAGAGAAGGTGAAAATTAGAGAAGGGAGAAGAAATGAAAAGAGAAAAAAATAAGAAAGTGAATTGATAGGAGAAAAGCAAAAAAAGGAGAAATAAAGGAATGCAAAGAATGGAAAGTAGGAGCATAAAAGAAAAGCAAGAAAAGAAGGGGACTAGGAAAAGTGAGGAAAGGAAAGGAAAGCAAAGAGAAGCACACAAGAAAAAAGCAAATGACAGGAGGGCAGGGCAAATGGGAAGAAAGTAAAAGAAACCAGTAAAAAAAGGAAAAGGACTGTAGAGGAGAAGTAAATGACAGATAACCAATAAAAAGGCAGAGGAAGGAAAAGCATGGGAGAGGGCCAGAAAAAGGAAAATGGAGGAAACCAGCTGCTTTCAGACAGGTTGGGAGTTAATGTAAGGTAAACCACAAGGGGAAAAAAGATCTGTTGTCATTGGAAACAGCAGTCAAGTGGGAAACATCCATATTTAACCTGCTGGCGTTTTAATTGCCATGGCATCCTAATATATATGTTTAGTTGAAATAACTCTGGTGCAAAAAACTAAACACATTTGCGAACCTGTGACTTAAAAATAGTGGATCTTTATATTTTACACAGTCCAAAACGGAGGAGGCCTTTCCCAATTCAAGGCAGAAACAGGGACAAAGCTGCTGTTACAAATTTAGCAGCTTCTCTGATTTATTGTGTTCACCGGGAGGCTGGATGAATTTAGTGGAAAAGATCTTCTCACATCTGATCAGGCCACAATCTTTTTAAAAGCAGTCTCTGTCTGCATGAGTCACTCACAGTCTTAGCAGCCTTGGAATAAATGGAGTGAGTTCGGTGTAAAGCCTGTATACTGAACAGCTGCACGGAGGATAGATAGGGACAGCTGTGCTCAAAGCAGAGCCTCTAAAAGACGATTAAGGGAACAAATCAATGTCTGGATGACTCGTTCAAACAAGGTAAAAATTCTGAACAATGTGTGGACAAGACAAAGTGACAATTAACATTCAAGAAGAAACCCCACATTTCAGGGGAAAGATACCAGCTGGAACAGCAAGATAGAATGTGTGAATGAAATGCTGCAACTTCTTATCAGTCACCTAAATGCAGGTTCAGTGATCTGACAGAGCCACAGGCATTTATATGTGGAAGAAGGAAACAAATGTATGTTGACGAGATTTAGGAGATTTCTGGCGGCAGAAACCAGCAAACTGTGGAACTACAACTATTTATTCTCCTGTGAGATATAATCAGAAGAAACACATTAACTGATTTGTTGGGTATTTAATCCAAGTCCAAGTTTTTTTTATGAAACCCCACTGCAGCACATCCATCATTGCAATTGTCTGTTCTAGTGTCCTCCTATGTGTCCTCCCAAAGTTAAAAGGAGAAACAGCTTAGCTTATGTAACATCCTCCTTACATGATTATTGATTATTGATGCCACCACTTGAAACAGGACTAAATGAGAAAATCATTTAGAAGAAACCCAGATAAACAGGTTTGCTATAAACGCACCCTCATGGGTGGTTCAAGCATTCGCAGCTGTGTTCACAAACCAGAGACATGCGCATGAACACACATTAACACATGCTCACCCTCATCAATCCATCCATTCCCAGGTTTGCATTTTGGCCAGTAATAAAATCCCTGGAGCCATTTTGAAGTCTGCTTGTAATCAATCGAAATGAGTTTTTGAGATCCATGACTTCCCAGTTGCACACCTGCCCTAATGTAAATGACAAGAGTCTTCCTTAGGGGCACACACACACACACACACACACATGAATAAGAGCATTGGAGAGGCTTGGGGAAAACAGAAAACATTGGCTTTGTTACCCTGATCTAAATGTCCAATTCTCCATTCCACATTAAAGCCTATTTGGATAATAATTTTGCCAAAATATATTTTACTGAGCTAATAACCCGACATCTATGGATGGAACATTTGAGTCATAACCATTACTGTGCTTGTTTATTTCACTCAGAGCTCACTGTGCCCAAAACGTACAAATTCAAGAAGTGCATTTTAATTGAATAAGGCATCTCTGAATGAGTCACAGTTCCACTGCTGTCATTGCATGTGGAAGCTGGGACACTGGATCTTACAATGACATGACATCTTCAGAGGAATACTGCTGCATGTTGAAGTAGCCTTCATTTCAATTACATTGTGCTCTGCCATTCAAATAATTGCAAAGCTCCAGTGGCGCCATTAAAAAGCTCCTCCATTTGGGTCGAGGCTGACAAATTGCAGTGCACTTAAAAAACCCTCTTCAGATTTTTTGATGAAGAAAACCCCAATTCCCTCTTTGCCTTTTTCTCTACATGAAATATGAACATGACATGTTGTATTTCTGTATGTAATAACAACATTTTTGTCTGAAGCTATTATTTTGAAAGGTAAAAATAACAGATCTGAGGCCAAACATACCTGTAGCCCCAGAAAGGCATGAAAAGATTAGACGCGAGTGACAGATTTTCACATAACCAAAATGTGAAAGTGAAGCTGCAATTGAAATCTAAAGCATCACATGGGGGGCCTGCTGGACTGAAGGGGTTTAAATGTTGTAAGATGATCCTACATGGACTTCGTTTGAAGGATGCTGGGGCCCCCAGGCCACCTGGCAGAAGCCTATGAAAACCAACTTATGTACAGCTAGAAAGTAGATGGATGAGTTACAGAACCCAGAACTTTCTCCTTAGGTTGCTGATTTAGATTTCAGTGTTCATGAATAATTCCATGAAGGTCCTAAATACATTTGCAGCAGCCATCATTTGGCTTCAATTTGTAATGTCAAACTATTTGTTTAAACCATCTTCTACTTGTCGCAGGGCAATAAACTGTATATGTTTATGTTTGGACAAATTCATTGTACATTCATTGTATACAATGTGTACAATCCTTATCCTCAATAAAACACAGCAATTACCAATAACATTCATGCTCTACCATATCGTTGGTCGATATCGTTGCTGCAGGATTTCTCTAACTTTTCTCTGAACTTTTTAGATGATCTATTCTTTCTGCTGAGAAAACACCAACCCCTAGCTGCTAAGTGTGTATTGATTATTTAACAAAAAGTAATGAACACTCTTAGCACCTATAAGTGCCTGCTAATACTACTGTGAAGATTGTTAGAATTCTGCAAATGAGGAGGAGGGATTTTTTTTTAAATAAAATATTGGATACTTGGATCTAGAGTTGAATTTATTCCCACTTTTGTTTGTAGATCTACAAGAGCAAAGTAGATAGAAACTAATTACTGAACTTATAAGGGCAGATAGTTGCCTAATCTCTTCTCTGCTTTCATCAGGAGCAGCTCGACTTGCTTTGCATCTTCTGCTAATGCAGCCTCTGTGATAATTTCCCAGTTGGGACTTTGGTTTCATGTCCACGCACTTCACATTGCAACCCCTGCCATCACCTCGGTGTTGTTCAAACCGATGGCAACAAGGGTAGAAACGTGCTGTTTCTTCTTATCTTATATCAAAATATTTGCTGATTTTACCCGTGGGAACACATCTGACACCAAGCCCATTTAGGTTTGGAACAGGAAGTGGGAAAGGAAAGAAGTGGGAAAGTACTAGAGCAGAAAGCATATTTATTGAAAAGTAGATTAGGAGAGAAAACAATGCCTCTGGCATGTTTCATTTAAATTAAGTCTAATGAGAGAGCAAAGCTATGAGCCCAGTTTACATCAGCAAACAGTGATACTTGGCTTTCAGATGAATGCCACGAATTTGATGCCAGAAGAATCTCTAAGTTATCTTTTATCTGAAGAAGTTATGTTTAATAACTTATTTTACCAGTGCATAAATGTGTTGTATTGTATCTGTCATTCTTTAAACTATACAGAAGAGGTTGTCTAAAAAGTTTTTCCTCAGTATGAAGCCCTGGCGTCATTATGATTTTCTCGTAGGTTTAAACAGGCCCAGAGGAACATAAAATGTTTTATAAAATATGATGAATTATTAATGATCAGTGGGAGAATTAGGGCCACAACGGAGAGAGATGCTAAAACTCCCTCCGACATCAATTACGTGTGTGTGTGTGTGTGTGTGTGTTTAGCATGTTATTTTTTTCATAGGTGGTCATATAAAAAGTGGCAATTATAATAGTATAAAATGAATATTTTACATACATGCGGCAGGAACATAAATTGACAATGCTTTTGTTGATAGCCGATACAGCGAGCCAATCAATTATGTGGAAACAGATGGTTAAAACATTCACAAGTCAAACAGAAAAGATGGTTAAAGTTGAGATTGTTTTGGACCTCAAGTAAACACAGAGATAAACAATTGTGATATGAATAAATAAATATAAAATTAGCTCTGTATAGCTCCAATTTAATACCCAAACAGATGCTGCGATAATGTAGAAAGTCTGTCCTTTAAAATTTGGGAACTTCCAAATGAAGTCATATTCATCTTTAAACATTACAAGCATTCATCCTGATAACAGGCTGTGTCTGTTTGCCTTCCACAACATCTCATGTAATGCAGTTATCACACTGTGCTATATTCATTTCAAAAGTGGCTGACAACAATTTCCTTTCATCTCGCCCCCTCAAATCAAACCTCAGTCTAAATTCAGGAACCAAAGAACAACCCCCCCCACAAAAAAAAACTTTAAATCTGTCCTTACATAACCACCTTTTCCCAAGGCTTACAATATGGAGGGTATGCAGTACTTTTTACACCAAACATATATTCAAAAATACACATAGAACCACTGGGCTGCACAGCAGAGAAGTGGATAGTCCTAATAGAGGCTTCGGGTGATTCGGGTGCCATCTTTTAATCTATACAGTGTGTTTACCTGTGCCTGCTACAGGGGTCAGAGTGGGTTACCTGCATATCTTTGTTTGGCTAAAAAGTTGTTCAAGTAACTGAGATTTCATGGAGATGGAAAGAGATAAACACCTGGGGAAATTAGCAATACCAATATATATCACTTTATATCACTATAAATGAGTGAAGATTTGCTAATACAAATACAGTCATACCCATAAACCATAAACGTCTGACCTACTGTGATGCACCTCTGAGAATCATGACAGAAATTCAGCGCAACAATCGCTCATTCATAATTTCATGTAACACATTACAGCTACATATAAGTCTACACAATCACCAATGTTGTCACTCAAAAAATGTTATACAGTACTCATTACTTGTTACTTGGTTTAAAATGAATATTACTTGTCAAAAGTAACTTGTTATGTTACTTTTTTTAAAGGGTTAAGGGCTAAAAGACAAACAGATCATCATTAGTGAAAACTCACATTTCAACCATCGCACATGCAGCTTCACGCTTCATTAGTTCTTTGTTGCTTGTTGTAGCTGCTGTCGAGAATCCAGTGTAGTTGTTTAGCCATTAAAGACAGTAAATTAACTGTCTTTGCTGAGCTGTGTCTCCATGAGCTTTACATTGCTGTGCTGCCTTAGTGTTTAACGAGGTTTGAGGTCACGTCACAGAGATAAGAGTCACAAATTTTTTCATCCTCTCCACATCATTTTCCACCGTTTCCCAGGTGCCTACACATTGTACGATAATGTTCTTATCACATTCTTATAATAGCTTTTGTATCATGATCTGGCCCTCACAGTCACTTCCTGCCCTGGACTTTTATTTTGTCCCTCTTTTTCTCCACTTCCTGTCCCCAGTTAATTTCTCCAGCTTACCAGTCGTCAACAGTCACAATTGTTTTCACCTGTTCCTCTGCCTTTTAAAAACCCAGGTCTCCCCTTGGTTTTCTGTCAGGTCATTGTTTCTCTTATCTGTGCAACTCCCTGTTTCCAAGTCCACCCATCTCATGGTTTTTATTGCTGGCTCCTGTTCATGTGGGTTTCTGTAATCTGTGTCTTGTTCTGAGGTTTGGTTGGATTTTTATTTGTTGTCTTAGCCAATTTTTGTGAGCATGTTTTCTGGTTTGTTTTCACCTTGTTACCAGTGTTACATTAATGTTTAGTCTGTTCCTTTTCTAGTAGTGTCCAGGTGTTTTTGTTCAAACCCTCATGAGTTCATTCACTCCTTAGTTTGTCAACCTTAATCTCACTAGTTCTATGTTCACTCCCCTCATTTAGACTCTTAGTCCCCATCACCCCTGTTTAAGTTTAGTTTCTAGATGATGGTTATTGTTGGCCTGACTCTGCCTGTCTCTCTGGTTCAGTGAGCAACAGCTCCCCATCATTCTTGGCCTAGTGCATTTGTGTCTTGGATGTTGTTTAACCAGATGAATTTTGTGTGTTTATGAAATTGTGTCAGATCCTCGTCTTCCTTTGGGAGCAAATTTGTGTTAGGTGTCCGTTCTTGGTTTTTGACTATAATCGTCAAAGCCGTTTTCTCCCATCACCTCCCTCTCTCCTCGTTGCACTTGAGTCCACCCTAAGAACCACCACTGACATTTTGTCCCAACAGAATCAAAGTAATGGGAATATTTCCAGCTGTTGAATGTAGGCAGCTTAACGCTTATGATGCTGCTAAAATGTTGTTCTCAATATTCTATGAATATTAAATGTCAGATTTCAAATCAATCTTTGCCACAGTGACAAAAGTAACACTGTACCAAGTTGTTTTTGGAGGAACTAACTGTAATATTATTAATGAAACATTTTTTCTAACTCTTTACACTACTTGTTACTTGGTAAAGTTATATTATTACAGGCCAAATCTAATACTCACCAGTCTTTCTCTCCTGACTATAAACATCAAACATATCTCTTAGTTACAGAAATGTCATGAACGACCGCTGCGTGTAATGTCTGACCAATGCCTCCATCACTCAGCGTCTGCACATGCCCTTTTTTTTTTCTTACCGTTTCATCTGACTCTGATGCCTGGAAGAACAATTGCTATGAACAAGCCTTCTGAAGAAATCAATGCTTTCAATACAGAGCCCTTTGTAGTTTCTCATGAACAATAACAATTTAATAGCTGAAAGAACTGGTCTGCAATATTGCTGCCACAACACCTATTTTCCGCCACACTTCCCCTTCACCCCCAACACCCAATAACTTGCTATAGATACCATACCCACTACGGAAAATAATCAGCTTTGATCTTGATTGTGTTCTTGTCTGATACAATATTTCATCTAAGCAATAGTTCAAAGTCTCATCTGTCATATTTACTCAATGCTCCAAAGGTTTACAGTGGATGACAGGTCTGGACTATGGGCGGGCCAGTTTAGTATCTGGACTCTTATGTTGCTGTTGTAAAACCTGCAGAATGTGGTTTGCCCTTGTGTTGCTGAAATAGGCAAGGTTTTCTATGGAAAGGATCTTCTCTTAATGGCAGCATGTTGCTCCAAATGTGTGGTTCAGTAGTGGAATCACAGATGTGCAAGTTACATAATCCATGTTTAAAGATGGTGCTCCTAAAGACGGGAACATATTTCATTTGTTCTTCCTTTGACATCCGCTTTGCCTTCACAAACTGGATATCTATCCTCAAGGTCAACCCCTGCTTCATTCTGGGGATATCCAGAGTAATCTTATGCTCTTTGTGGGGATGATGACTACTGAGATCAGCCTTGCTTCTCTGCCATTTACTTAACTGCCTGTTGAAACATGATTCCAGTCCACAGATGAGATTCTCTATTCAACTGCATTTTATTCTGATACTGTAAACACGTCTCAAGTCTTTTAAGGAAACATTTCAAATGAAGTCTCAAGTCTCTGTTTGTACAACTAAAGTGCGACTCAACTCTAAGTAGCAGACTCAAGTCCTACACTCTGGTTGATAGCACTTAATGCGGTGCTTCTCGTCTTTAGCATGGAAGATTCAATGTCCATGATCCAGGAAAATGAATTTAAAATATTGACTCATCAGACCCCAGGACAGTTTTATGCTTCACCTGAGTCCTTTTTAATTGAGCTCAGAGAAGACAGCAGTGTTTCTGGATTTTGTTTATGTGTACTTGTTTTTTTACATTATAGTATTTTAATTTGTATTTATGGATTCCGCAACAAACTGTGTTCTCTGTTTTGGTTTTAACTGGTGTTGCAAAGTCCATGCAGTAATTTTCACTACATATTGTGTCTGTTGTTAATGCAGTGCTGCTTGAGGGCGTGAAGATCACGACCTTGTTCCTTATGTACAGAGATTTCTCCAGATTCTGTCTTTTAATAATATGAACCATAGATGATGAAATCCATAAATTTTTTCCTTTGTCATCTTGTAAAATGTCGTTCTCAAGGCGTTAAACAGCAATTGTATTCATGTATTTATTTTTATTTATTTTAGTTATGAACCTCAGATACTCCTCTTTATATTAAGATTTTCAAGACAGTTCACACAAAGACTGTTTGCACCAACTATGACACATTTTTAGTCTTCTATAGCCCACACTGTGATGACTGAGTAAACTGTGGACAACACACTTAATCACTGGACAGGAATGACTGGTAATTCTGGGGAGAAACACTCCTGCAAATTCCACGAGAATAGAAATTCTTACATGTTCTGGGGCAAAACAAATATGTTAGTGACGGGGAAATGTGTCTTTAAAAACAGTATAATTTGCACATAATAAATGTGAAAAAAGCAGTGAGACCCTCCATGGAAAGGCGAGGACAATGTGGATGATTAGCAAATCATTACCTAATGTGGTCTGGGGTATGTTTACAGTATGTTTGTAGTAAACATTTTATGATAATATTATGATTATATCCAGACAAAAAGTTTTAAACATTAATCAGCAACATTATGTATTGTATTTAGTAATTTAATCATTTTTATATTTCATTCTAATTCAGAGCACTTTTTTTTTTCTTTCTACCATGCAAGTTCAAGCACATGAATGGCCAAAAATAGTACTACATGTAAAATGTACTTTAAATAAGGATAGTGACTAAACTTTGATTGGAGGTGATGACATGTGATGATACCTTTGGAAATTCATGATGTGTTAAGTGTGTGTGCATAAGAGATTGAGGATGAGAGGGTTATACACACACTATAATCAATGTTACAGCTGAGGTGAGAGGAAAGTGAGAAGTGTTGTTTCCATGGTAACCGACATGTCAGCGAAGGGCCATAGTGTGCGTTTGCTTTTCTTTGTGACTACACACACGCCCACATACACACACACACATACATGCTACAAGGCTACATGTAAACATCTAGATCAAATCAACACACAGTTGAGCTGATTTATAATTGTGCATCATGCAGTACAAGTAACTACAGTCTTTTTAGCTCCATTGTTAGGCAACATTTTAGCTGTTGTTCTTTGTAGAGCACTAAAAGAGAAGAATGATTCATTAAAAGATTAATTATGGGGTCTCAGAACTGAACCAGGTTTCTCCTTAAAGAATCCTCAGCTGCAGAGTCACAGCAGACTTAATAAGTATTCTAAAGGGCAACAAAGACAAAGTGATGGAGGCCTTCTTTTCTTTAAAACCTTGGGCTTCACAATGCTTTAAAACCTTTAATGTTTGTCAAGCCGTTTGTCAGACCCACACTGCTGCACCCCAGACTTCTCCAGACATTATATGGAGAAGCAGCATGTGAGAACACAAATATCTGACTTTACCCTGCGAGTCCCCCAGTACAAAGCCTGTGTAATATCCTATAATTACCCATTAGTGCATAGGGCATTGAATTGTCTAGAGAATTTAAAGTGAGACTGGGCTTGTTGACGTTTTTATTTGGTGTCAGACTATCTATTTGCCTGACACAGCTTCAATCTGCAGCAAACCAAACATAGTTCCCATCCCAAACTAAAACAAAAGTCCCAGTGGAGGCTGAATCACATGGACTATTTTTTTGCATTGATATTTAAATCTGTATTGTTTCTTCTTTTGGG
This sequence comes from Channa argus, assembly GCF_033026475.1. Classification (NCBI taxonomy): domain Eukaryota; kingdom Metazoa; phylum Chordata; class Actinopteri; order Anabantiformes; family Channidae; genus Channa; species Channa argus. The sequence goes on along the minus strand of NC_090217.1, from coordinate 12,569,124 downwards.
AAAAACGGCTTAAATCAATCTTAAGATGGGAAGATCAATGACTTAGTTTGTTACCTCACTGTATTTGTTTTAACATTCCTTGCTGCAACTTGTGAAAGTATCGAGTGTGGTCTGTCTGTTTAACTGTGAAGTTGTTTTATTTCACAGATCGGTCCGAGTCAAGGCTGCAGTCTAGCATCAATTTGTGAACAAGTTATGTCCAGTTCAAAAGGGTTATTTTAACAGCTACCATATGAGAAAACTGAACTGTGCAAATGCTCAAACTGTGAGATGGCTAAATATCTGACAAGCCAGAAATGTCCTCCGAATCTTCATGTAAATCGACTGGGCAAAAATTAATCCAAAAGACGGTGTTATCAATGGGCATATTTACTCTGTACGCATTTTATGGTAGCATGAGATCTACCCAGCCCTGTGTTCACAGAAAAAAACCCTCTGTGTCACCAAGGTAACGGCCTCAGTTTACTTAGTAAATGACTTGTCAGGACTAAATGTTCACACATTTGATTGAAAAGACATTTTGTACTATTTGTACTATGCCATTCCTGTCAATGCATTTCCTTTTTTGTAGACAGTGGTTTAAAAACACCTGGATACTGACGCTCAGCTGGTTTGACCTGAAAAAACCCTGTTGACAAGAGGTCCTGCTCCTACAGGTCCCTCAGGTGTGTGTGTGTGTGTGTGTGTTTGTGTGTGTGTGTGTGTGTGTGTGTGTGTGTGTGTGTGTGTGTGTGTGTGTGTGTGTGTGTGTGTGTGTGTGTGCGTGTGTGCGTGTGTGTGTGTGTGCGTGACCAAAGATGATTGAGCTTATCAGGAGACTCAGCAATCAAAGTTTTGAGCACTCTGCAATTATTTTCAGTTTTCATGAAATAATGTAGCACACATGTTGGGCTTCACTTTGGATTTTGTCAAGAGGGTGATTAAGATCCCACAAAAAAAATGTTTTTGTGCATCGAAGAAGTAAATTAAAAAGGTCAAATAATCTGTCATGTAGTTTCTGCCCTTTCTATCTGATCCCTCACAAAGGTAAAGTTTTTAAAACTTCCTTATGCTAATCTCACACTCTGAGTTTTACAAATTCCACTGTACATTTAAAGAGTAACCACACCCGTATTTTACACATGATTACAAATTGGCATTTTTGTTGTTCCAATAAAACCCACGTGTGTGTGTATAATCTGCCTGTAAACAGGTTGTCAAATTGCCATTGGTGTGATGCAGTTCCATTATTACCATCCTAACCACAATCAAATGAAAGATTGCACTGTTTACAAAATAAATGGGATGGACACTGAACAATGGCTCTGGTTTGTCTGCCACACTTAACTAGAGTTAAAGGGAAGTTCACATTTGAAACAAGATCATTCTTCAGTCTGGCTCTATCAGTTAGGTATCAGACTATATCCAGGTGGTAGCTGGCTACAAAATAACAAGCAGGCAGTGAGAGGAGCCCACCTGCTGTGTCTCTGCTCATACACAGTAAGTGATAGTGACCGTTAGAGTGATGGGATGGAGAGAAACTGAAATGAAAATGAAACACTGAGTCAGATGAGAGGGACTATCCACTGCTTTGTGTGAGTGTGTGTGGTTTTATCCATCAGCTTGTGATTATTTGTGAGTGCGACTGAGGCTGCTTTTCACTGCAGGCCACATAGACCCAGGGGATCTCTGGATGCCACTCCTTCCCGAGAAGGCTTTTCTCTGTTGTTGAGGGTTTATTAGTTGCAAGATGAATCCATTGTCCTCCTTTCTTCTTCTGTTCATAGTCCCTTTCTTTTGCTTTTCATCACTCCTCTGCCAACTGACCCTCCTTTCTTTTTTCTCCACTACTCTGCAGACTCTGCTCACATAGGCCCAAATCAGCTTTGCAGAGAAAGCTACGGAAGCAAAAAACTGTGAGCATCTATTTCTTTTTTACTGTGCTTTTGTAAATTGGTTTGAAAACTTTCAAGATCGCCCTAAGTGTTTGTAATGAAACTGTAAAAATTGAGCTAAGTCAGTCACAATTCTGCCCTCACTGAGCAGACTCCACAGTACCAAATTGTCCCAATGGACTCCTTCACTACCAGAGCGTAAGCCTACTTGCCTTTTTCTCACAACTCTCTAGCAACTCCAACCCGATGAGGCATATTCCTGCCCACTGTGACCTTGTCTGAACTTTTATTCCATTGACGGAAGGTTTTCTTTTCCACTGTCACCTTTACTGCTCCCTTAAAGGCCATTTGTTGAGTTTTTTAAACATATCTGTAAGGTCCTGTCCTTAATGACTAAAGTGCTTTGAGTTGATCTTTGTTGTGTGTTGCTGCTATATGCTTAAATAAAAGTGCAGTTATAAAGAACGCATTTGCTTTTTGTGTATCTTCAGAAGTATCCTCAGGTAGGGACAGTGCTAGGTGAAAGGTATATGATCAAATTGGCGTTTTATGTTTAATCTCCAGATTTCAACAATAGCTATATGCATTCAGTAATTACTTCCATAAATAAATGTTTTCATTGTTTCTGCTATTCCCTCGATGGACTGAAATTGATGTCACGTGTACAGTATAAGTGGAACTATTTATTTATAAAACACGATGTAGTTTGCTAGTTGTGACACGAATAAGCATTGGACTTTGTCATTTTCAGCTGTTTTTAATATTGATTAGATTTAAATATGCCGTGAACACTGAAACAAAAAGTAGCCATTTTTTGTTTGGTTGCACTGTTGTAATTGTAAACAAGCATCTCAAGAATTGTCTGCTGATGAATTAAACTACACATATTGTCACTACAGGTGATAACAAATGAGCCCGACTGCTTGAAGCATGGTGCCCTTTAAATAACCAGTTAACAACCACCTGCTGTGAAGCTGTAGGTCCTGCTCTAACATGTTACACAGGTACATAAATAAATTAAAATGAAAAGGTCAATGCAAAAAGCTTTTTTGCCTTTCTTGCCTTTCAGCCAGTCCACCCTGAACCACTCCCCCCCTGCTTCCCTTCCCATGTGCTCACCTCCTCCACTGTCCTTCTCCTCCTCCTCAATGCTGTTCTTGATGCTGTCGTACTCTTCATCGATGTTCTGGTTGCCCCGGATCTGACTCAGCACGCGGCGGGCCTTTTGGGTCAGCCCGCGCTGGATTAGCCAGCGAGGGCTCTCCGGCAGGAACAGGAATCCCATGAACTGAAGGATGGCGGGAAGCACCGACAGACCCAACATGTACCTGGCGAGGAAGGGTTTTGATAAATGGAGTGAGTAATCTTATTATGATCACAGGAACTAATACATAACCAGGTGCCCAGAGTTTTTTTTTGGGGGGGGGGGGGGAAACTGTAACTGTTATAATTTGTCTTCTCTTGAGAATAAGCAAAGTCAATGAATGAAAAAACAAACTATGTGTCTACTGAGTTGAACTTTAACTTTTTTTACTTGTGCTGAGGGTCTCCAAAAAGCCATAATCATGTAGGAATCACCCATTTAAATGATGTTGCTATCTCCAAATCTTTGCAAAAAGGACAATTCTTATCTACAGGCTTCATAGTGGTGGCAGGAACGGATGCAAACTGAAGCAGGAAAGAGCAGATAAAAGAGAACAAAGATGCATTCTGTATCTTTCAAACACACACTCAGCAAATGTTAGGGGCTGACCCATGCATGTGGTGACATTTAGAATGACTTCTTTAGGTATTTTATAGAAGTAACACAAGGAACCCTTTCTAATATCATACCATATGATAAGACTTTAGATCCTTGCAGGATTTACAAAAAGTAACTGCTACTGTCTTCACTTTGTCACTTTTTGGTGTTTATGAAATGTGTATCTGACCTCCAGCCATCATGCTGCAGGTAGCTGAAGGCGCCGTCAATGAGGCTGGCAGTGAACTGTCCTCCAGTGATGAAGAGGCTGTTAACGGTTACCAGCTGACCCCTAAGGTGGGGGGGGGAGGCCTCAGCAATGTACACGGGCACTGTCATAGAAGCAATACCTGCACAGGAGTGGGGAGGGAGAGGCAGCCATTAGCAAGGTTAGCAGGAGGTGCATTTCTCAAGAAAAGAAAATACTAATCAAATGAAGTTTGCACACATCAACCCATCAAAGCGTAACTAAAGATTAATCAATTTACCTTTAAAGATGCTCAAATCTATATTTTGATGCATCCCACGAGTTTGTATAATGAGAAAATGAACTGTTGTAGTGATACCCTCCCCCCACTCAAATCTATACGCATCTTTTAGCTATACACTGTTTGTAGCTGAATAAATAAACCCACTGGATGCAACATTCCCCACACCAAACAGCAGGCAGGCAAAGTATGGCAAAGGCAGCTATGTGGTGAAAATATGGTAGGAACTTAGTGACTGAGGAATTCGGGAGAGCAAAAGACAGGTAGAAAATAAAATGAATACTGAACAACAGAACCCTAATTCCAGATGTCAGTAAAGGTTCTCATCATTCATGTTTGGTTATCTGGAAGATGAGTCATGGACTTCTTTCTTCTTATTGTTATAAATTATAAATTGTTCTTATGTTTTGGTGTTTTGTCCATTGGGTTTGACAAGTCTCTGTCTTACTGTATTAGTGGGTTTGATGCAAACACGTATGTGGTGTTTTCCAGAAACTTCTTTGCCGTTCCAGCCACGTAAGAAATCACGATGGTTTTTTAATCTAAATCTGAGTCTCTGCTCAGTCCGTCATCTTTCTCCTGGATCTGGATGACATCGCCCTTTTTTAATAACCGTAGGCATTGAGAGCTGTCCTCAGATGTCTGTCTTCCTTGTGTTTGTCTTCCTTTGAGGTGGGGATGTGTTGCACCCTATGGTGCAGGGTCTTAATGATTCCTAGTTTTGAAGTGGGTGGCAGGAGTCAAACTGTGGGTTCTGGTCAGTGTATGTGGTTTTCCTGTAGATTTCTATTTCTAGGTTTCCACAGGTCCTGGCACTGTTCAGGAAGGCCAGTTTGTTGTCCTTAGTGTCTTTCCTAGTAAACATTATGCTAATGTGCATTGTTTTTATGTGATCTGTACATGTTGAGTGCTTCCTTCTCCACTTGCTCCATGTACATGTTGGGACCAGTAGTGATCACTGGGGAACCACGGCACAGTGGTGTTTCCGTCCGGTTGAGGTTGTTTCTGGTGTGCAAGTTGCTGTCATCTTCTCATCCTCTGTAAAGGGCAGTCAGGGCATCAGTGATGGGGATGCTGATGAAGAGGGACCTGACATCAAAGGATGCCGTGGTGTTATCAGCATCCAGTTTCAGCTCCCTGATCTCGGCTGAAAACCCAAACTCAAATACATCGATCAGCCACAACGTTAAAAAAAACATGGTGATATCTGCAGACTAGTCAAATAGCTTATGCAGACCACTGTCCACCCCAACAATAAACGTCTCAACAATAACTAATACATTTTTCTAAATTTCATTTACTACCTTTACATTGATGTGTATTGTATATAGACTCAAGTAATATTTGATCTTAGAGGTATTTTATATGGAACATTAATAAATGCAATTATGGGAACTCTGAGAGCTCTGTCAGCTTGATAAAAGCATTATAATGTAGTACGGTATTAATATAATGATATTAGTTTATGTTCACCTTAACTTCACAAGGTGATTCTACATCACTGTAGTATGACACAAACATACAGTACGTAACTTTTTCAAATATTTTTTTACTACGTGTTATCAACTTCACTTGACTGACTCATACTACGAAGAGCTACACAAGCCATCATTTTAAGCGAGCCTCTCTTTGTTTACTAGTCAGATTTAATCAATTTCTGCTTCGTTAGGTTTGGGGAATTCTTATTAGTTGCAATTTCTACAAAATAATCATACACATCCTCTCAGTTATCACTGTGACAACAGTTGTATTTGTCACAGACACATTTGATAACTAACCAGTAAATTTTGTGTGTGTGTGCGCATTTTATAAACAAATATTTTAAAAAGATTTTGATTTCAACATCAAGAGCAGCTGCAATGTGGATGTGAAATAAGCCCAGGAGACACAAACAAATACTACAGTCCATCTCAGTAATAGGCTCTGAGCTGCTTCTGTCTCACGCACACAAACACACATAGTATACACTCTCAAAACAAACATGTACAGTCACGTGGTCATTTAGGTACTCACATACACACTGAACAGTGTGTGTTTACCCTGAATGTTTCGGACGAGGTGACATGTGACCTCAGCTTTCTGCAGCTGGCTCCTGATAAGCTCTAATAATAGTCTGCCACTCCCACCCCCCTCACCTCCCATCCTCTTCCTGCTGCCATCACCCTGCCCTCAACGGCCGCCATGACTACGTGGCTACCTGTTGCCATGGGAACAACTTGCTGGGAATCCAGCCGTGGTGTGGCAGAGTGGGCACCACACTGTGGCAGCACTGGGAAGACGAATTGATAATGAGAGAAAAGAGGATTTGTTTGTGTTTTTTGCAAACTGAGCAGTTTTAAAAGGGACCTCGTCAACACTGTTATATTGGCGGAGTACATATAATCAAACATTAACTAGAAAACACTTCTCTCACAGTGTACTTCGGGAAAAGTCATGGCTCAAAGCTCAAAGCTTTGTAGTCAAGTCTCTGTGTTCACTGTTGAAGGATCCAAAGAAAATCACTCTTAGACAGAAAATCTCTAGCAAAATCATTCCCGTCTTACGTTTTCATCCAAATTGATTTTGTGACTGTGTAAACATACCATAAGGTTTTGGAGTCGATCTTTGTCTTAGTCACGGCTATAACAGAATTATCATCTGATGGCGGAAATCGGAGATGCAGATCACTGCTGAAATCTAATCAAAGGCTCTTTGGCATGAAGCCTGTCTGCTCAGGCCAATTGGATGGACATCCATTCATAAGCCTTGCAGGGATACTGCTATCAGACAATCATAAGCAAACCATAACCTGTATGGCAGGGGTTACAGTGGAGCAAGCATTTTAAAAGTAACAAATGTTCTTAGCAAATGCAGTTTATTTTGTCTCGTTTGCAGGGTAGATACCTTATGGCATGTAGTATCTCCGATACCGCTCATACGTTTTAAATTACAGTCCGACCTTTGCAGATGAGCTGCATCTTAAGATGCCTGCACACTTGGTTCAGCATTTAGCTGCGTTGGTCAAAACCTGGTATTGAAACATTAGCAGCACACTCTAAGATTGCTTTTTAGCAAAGGACTCCATCATTAAAGTCTTTTTTAGTAGTCTTTTTCCCCCAGCAGCTGCATTGAGCAGGGCTGCTGTAGAGTCATAAATGTCTGCATGAGGAAACTGTACTGAAAGCACATAGAACAGACGTGTGTCTGAACGACTTCTCCAGTCCTAGTTGTGATGGCTAGACAACTAGGTCATAGTATCTTCAAACAGCAGGTCTTGTGAGGTGGTCCTGGTTTTTGGTGGCACCACCTATAATACTGTACTTAAACATTGTTGTAAGTTGTTGCCTTGGCCTTCAATATCAATCTCATCCAGCGTCTATGGGATGAGACGTTTTGGTGCCAGATACCTGAAAACGTGCCAAAGCAGTGGTATAGAATTTGTTCGAGATTATTTTAAGACAAAACTAGCCAAAACTAATGCTCTGGCTTAAATTTATGAAACTTGATTTTGATTATCCTGTATAATCTAACATTAATTATATTATACTTTATTTTCGAAGTGGTCTTTTTTAAAAAAAAATCAAGTTCTACTGAATTTCTATGCGAGGTGGATTTTAGTAACAAAAAGGCCTGTCCAAGGGTTAATTTTAATTGTTATATTATTTTATTTGTAATGTATATAATATTTAAATAATATGCAGTAAGCAAATTGGAATTTTCTATAATTAAATGCAGCACACGGATTTCTGGTAATCTACACAGCAGTTAGCCTAATCAGTGGAGGCAGCAAAAATCAAAAGTCATGAAATGTGTTTTCACTCCTTTCTCTCTGACAGCTGAATTGTGACAGGGTTTATTAGCACTGTGGGTACAAAATTCTTGCGTGACATTATGAGGATGATGAACACACATATAGACATGAACCAAGACCTATGACTGCTATGATGCTGTTAAACTTCTCACCCAAAACTAACTTGTTGCTCCTCCCTCTTCTGTCTCCTGTTCTATCTGTCCATAACCCATATGTATCACCAGCTTGTCTCTGTCCAAGCCACGCCTGCTGCCAGAGACAGCCCATATGCCAGTGAGTGAGATGCTGCAGCTGATGTTGATGTGTCTACTGAGAAATACATCATTATCATTTCACATCTTGCTGCATGTGGTGATGGGAAAAATATGTTAGAGTTCATTAAAGATAATCCTATTACAGGCCAATAAAAATGTCAGATACTGAACAGGTTTTAAGTAAAATGAAAATGTAGAGTGAATTTAGCTGGGAGCATCGTCATTAATGTTGCACTGGCAGAATTTATTGATGATGTTAGAGTTTCACCTTATACTCATGAGTTTGTTTCCTCTGGCCCCACAACACGTTACACCAGCAGCTTAAACTAACAAAAGGCTTGAAGGAGGATGTGGACCCAAGTGTAGATTCACAAACAGGCGGGAAAACCAGTTAACATGGGGTCAAGATAAAGTCCACACTGAGCAGAATATCTGGTAAATGGCAGAGAGTAGAAGACTTAAAATAAATAAATGTACTAGAGATTTGAAGAGGGAAATGGCAACAGGTGTAGTGGCTGTGGGAGTCAGGATTGGGTCAGTGAGTGACAGACAGATGAGAGACAAGTGTGCAGGTGGGGGTGGGGAGTCAGGTGACAAGTAGGAAAACTGAGGGAACAACAGTACAGGGCAGCGAGGGAACTGTGACAAACTGAAAGATATGAACACACTTGCTGGCCTGGCAACACTGTCTGTAAAAGATTCTAAAAGAATTTTTGATGTGATCAACAGATCCTCGTTCTCTTCCTTGAATATGACAATCCAGACTTTTTCAAGCAATTAGCCTAGGCCGTTTGATAAACTTGGCTTTTCGGTGGAACAAGGTATTTGTATTCTTTTGATGTTCCCTCAGTGGAACCGAAATTTCACTGAAAGCAAGGAAACTTACCTCAACCAGTGGCTACATTTCTTCACTCGCTCGGATCTGATTTTCTTACAAGTACAGTCACACTGTGTTTCTCTTCTCGCTAATGAGCTCTCCTTTCAGCACCAGGGACAGCTCCTAGTCCTACATTCTTCTCTCTCTCTCACTCTCTCTCACACAAACACACACACGCACACACACACACAGGCACAGGCATCGTCTGGTCATGCTCAGTCTCAAAGCAGCTCAGCACATTTTAAACAAAGGATCTGTCTGGTCTTGTGAAAGCAGCCTCTAGTCACGCACTACAAAGCTCTGGGCTGACTCACTTGATCATAGTACAAGACAGACACTTCACTAGACCCCCATTGACTATGACTGTAGTAAGGGGACAGGCAGAATGTTCTCTGGTACTAAGCAGCCAATTGTTACAAACGATGCAAAGGAGATTAATGCAGGATTGGCTTTCAAAATGCATATTGTGTAGTGTGTTAATGCTTTAAATGTAATGGTAATAGCAGTAGAAGCTGTGGCCTTTAATGAGTTCACCTCAGATTTTGCATATTATTGCACTTGACATTTTAGAGATGTGATTTCCACGTTATGACCATAATATGCAAATAAACAAACTCCTCATTAGGGCTACTTTTAGCTTGCTCCTAGTTAGGACCAGAATTGTGACTCAATTATCTAAACCCACCAGTTCTTTGTTACGCCTCTGGGTTCAAATTAAATGTTATCACATTGTAATTACATGATAATTTCTATGCAGACCCGTCATCTACTTAATGAAAACACCTCAACTTTTGCGACAGCTAGATAATGTAGCCAGAAATTGTGATTGTGCAAACGCTGTGAGGGCAACCGTGTGTGTGCTCTATGTGCGAGGTAATGGATTATAACTTACTGCAGCTGCAGGCATCACATTTCATTTTAAGTTCTTAATGGATGTTGTACAATTTCAATCACACAACATGGACAGGACAAAGAGAATCCAGTGCTTTATTAGGAGTTCGACTAATCCCACATGTATGGTGAGGGTCACGTGACAGATGATAAAATAAAACTGTCGTCAGTGGAGCTTTTCTTTTTGCGCAGTGACGCAAACACAAATATCCCTAAAAAATTCCTAAAACCTGCTAAAGAAAACAAAACAAAACGCCAATAAATAGTAAATCATTTTTATAATTCATTACATCATTGTCTGTAAAAATTCAGAGTTACCAATCAAAGTTACAGTAATGTGGATGCAAACTCACCATATTGTACTGCTGCTGCTTCAAATTCTAAACATGGGGTGCCCCCAGTGTAGGACATTGTTAATTATGGTGAACATGAGGCTTGTTGGAGTGTATTACAATGCTTAGAGTAAAATAAGTCCTTTAATGCGACACATTTCAAATTGTTTTAAGATTGAAACCCTCAACAACAAAGGTTGTGTGAAAATAAAACCTCTTCTTTCTATCTCAATTTCATAGTCATGTAATAAATCCCTGTCAGTCATGACAGTCTGGTTCAATTCTGACTGTCTGCTCAGACTAGAAACAACTCGCATCACACAACAGCCCCGGTGCTCAAACAAAGGTCAGCTCAACAACAACCAGCCAGGAACAGACATAGCGGAGGCTTATGGGTGGAAATACAAGGAGTTGGGGCACGGTGGCGTCCTTTGCTGGTTTGACAAACACCTCCAATGACCTTTTTGGGGAGTTCAGTTCAGAAATGCTAAGCGGTCTGCTTTCCTGAGAACCGGCAGTCATGTTAATGAATGCTCTGGTGACAGGCTGGGTTAATAGCATGCTATGAAAAATGTTGCTTTATTAGCGTCTCCAAAGACAAGACTGTGTTTTATTATCTGTCAGAGGTTGTCTCATGCATTCCTGTGTAATGAAGATCGCTCTATGGTAAAAGACGGTGACAGCAGACTTATAATGAAAAAGCCACTTATAGCTGAAATGACCCAGCTGATTAGTTTCCTCCCTGCATTAGCCATCAGAGCCTGTGTGTGTTTATAACAGCAGCAGTTTCAGTCTTCATGTGTTTCACCTATTATGTTTTTTTTTTCTTCTTTTATATGAATTGGTATTTTGAATTAAACTGGCTGCTAAAGGATAATGATCTGTTCAACAGACAAATCCACCAGTCAAATATAGCCGATAATCAAAGGAGCACTGGGAATTCTCCAACGGGTGGAGCGTTAACATTTGGAGCATTTGGTACTTATGTACTTTAATCAACACATTTGTCTACAACTAACAAATGTTTTCACTGTTGACCTGATTTGTTGAAGGTGATGGAAAAGCCCAAGCTTTTTTTTAACCAACACAGAACATTCAATTTACAGTGACTGAAAACAGAACAGCAGCAAATTAATTAATTTTAAATAAAGACAACATTAGAATTAGCTAAAGAAAAATGCCGCTGTCTAATGTTTATGTGGTTTGTGTGCTATAATTTTTTTCATTGCTGTAAGAACATAATAAGTAGCTCCAACATTTCCCATAATGTACAGTCACCAGACGCCCTCCCCACTCATTCAAGGCAGGGTTCTCTCAGTAATTGTGGAAGGAGAGAAGTGTTGGTTCTTCTGTTATCAAAGAATCATGTACATTCATTATTATTCTCTATTTCTCCATCAGACATACAGTAGTCCACTTGCAGTCTGCACCTTCTCTCAAAGCTGTGAAACCAGTAACAACCCTGGACGTGCTCATTAGTTTGCCCCCATCTGCCTCCAGCACAGCATGAACAAGTGACAGCCCTAAGATGTCTATCCTGTAAAAAAACAACCACACATCCATCTCTGTCCGTCCCTATACGCAGGGTTGTTTTCTATGTCCAACCCCGTTTGTCAGTTATACTCCACTGTGTGCTCTAGAAGCAGTCCCAAAGAGCCCCCTCGGCTGCTGGAGACCACTTCCTAAAGAAGCGTGTTGTTCTTGGCCTGGAGATACACAATGTTATGGTATTATTTACTTAATGGGGGAAGAAGAGCTGCTCTGTATCGTTTGCTTATTGGAGGTCTGTTTCCCTGTTCTTTCAGGTGGGGCAGTCATCAGTCTGATGTGTCATAAGGCTGAAGTCTCCAGATACTGTGATGGCAGCACCGTGATGTTACGTCTGCAATAGTTAAGTGGTTGACATCACATGCAGACAGAAACAGTAATGGCATGTGACATCTCTCTTGGTGTGTAATGTGGTCACTGTCTGCACAGAAGTTATTTTAGCCATGTTTTTTAATAATGTAGAAGGAGCCTAATTTAATTAGTTTCAGTTGTTATTCTTTTCATATCAGCACTTCCTGTCAATCAACTTATTCCCATTGGGAAAAGGTCCTAAAAAAAACAAAACTAACTTTACTGACACATCCACATCTACTTACTTTAGGTGCTTTTAGAGCTAAATGAAAAATCCACACAGCGTCCACCAAGCACCACAAAATAATTAAAAGCCAATTAAATGTAAACAGGACGCTTCTTTTCTCCAGCACTAAAATACACCAAGGACCATTCATCTTCTGCACTTTCCTAATTCCAAGTAAACAAATATGTGCTAAAGAGAGTATGGCTTAAATGGTAGCGTTATACATCACACACCAAGAACACGAATTATAGCTGTTTATCACAGCAGAAATGGGACTATAATGGGTCTGATGGCGAATCTGAACAACATTGATATTAAGTCTGTATAGGGGAATCGAACACAGAGCTCATCACTTTGGCCAAACTTGTTTATTAAAGAATTAAGTTTCCTCTCATATCCCAGTGGTTTACTAAGGAGAGCAAATGGACCGCTGTTCCTCCACGAACCACGGAACAGAGTGCTTGCTTCTCTCAAAGGAGGAGGCAGCGGACGAGTACCATCAATGCCAGTTTTAACAGCCCTTTCCACAGAGGATGTGACTCATGACTAACAGCAGCCACTATAAATAATTTGGGGTACATTGAATTCTGATCAAAAGGCACACTGCATGTGAGAGCAGGCAGAGAGCACAGTCAGACGGAGGAGAAAGCTGAGAGTATGGAGGTACAGTAGTAGAAAGAGGATGTGTGGAGGTGTGTGTGTGGAGGGGAGGAAGCAGGTAGTCAGATAAACTCAAACATCATTGTCTAATTAAGGCAACCTTACTGACACTTAAAGTCTCCTGCCAGCTATATGTCTTTATTTTAGGCATGCTGGGATGAAGTGTGCCTCTTATTTATCATTCAAAATGAGATAATGGCAGCCAACCAAATCTAATACTCCTAATGATGATAATAATAAAGCCAGCAAGTTGCCCAGCAGACAGCGGCATGCTGCTTGAGGAAGCAGAGGGCCATGCTGTGTAATTAGAAACGGAGTAATTGCAAATACTGTATCCGGCCTGAGGTAGGGAGTGCACAGAGAGAGAGAGAGAGAGACAGAGACAGAGACAGAGAGACAGAGAGAGAGAGAGAGAGAGAGAGACAAAGACAGAGAGACAGAGAGAGAGAGAGAGAGAGAGAGAGAGCATCAAACCAAACCACAGTGGAGAGAAAGGTTTTTAAGACCTGTGACCTTAACAGGGCACTTAAGACGATTCTGACCTTTTAACTTTCTAATGGAGAGAAAGGCGAGGATTAAATTAATAATTAATTAATTAATTAATTAAAGTATCACATTATCACTAGTGTTTCAAGAGTTGTTGGTTCATTCCAACGAATAGCAGCTTTGTTTTAGCCCATTGACAATCTTATTGTAATTAAGTCTTTTAAAAAAGCCATTTAAATCTAATTTTAGTGCCTAATAGATGGGTTCTGATTTTATCCCACGTCTGTCTTCAAACAGCCGTAACGTGCTGCCATGAACACAAACAGGTTGCTGGGATCAATTATTCTCTTATCAAAGGCCTCCAAAAGATCCTTTGTGTATAAGATATGGGCACCAAAATCAGCCAATCTGTACAAAAACAAACAAAGAAGAAAAAAAATGTTTGTCTGAAAATAAATTATTACAGAATCATCCAAAGCTGTAATGTTTGTAGTTTAATATTCCCTCTTTTTTCATACTTTCCTTTAACTCAAAGGGGGAAACAAAATGAAAGAGTTTCTTTAACTTGAAACATATCCACTTAATTTACCCTGAGTGTTTAAATCTCATGTAAGCTTTCAAATAGCTTTCTGACTGTGGGTTTTGGAATTTTAAGCTGATATCTCTTATTTTGTGGCCAGTATGATGAGGAATGATTACAGTGCTCACGAACCTGTCCGTTAACCCCGGGATTTATTTTTTCTTTACTTACTTGCACAAAAACAACATGTGACTGTGGTCTGTAGGATTCTCAAACTAAACTTAAGTTACAGCACAGACCGAGGGAAGAGCATGTTGAACACATCTTACCCAGACCGACTCCGACGATGAGTCTCCCCGTCAAAAGCACCTCCTTTCCAGGGGCGGTGCTCAGTACGATCCCCCCGACGCTGAAGAAGAAGCTGGCCAGCAGTATACACACTCTGCGCCCGAAGAGCCCGTTGAGGAAGCCGCCCAGCAAGGCAGAGAGCGCGGCCGCTGCCACAGTACTTGATATGAGCAGCTCCTGCCACAGGGCGCTCAGGTCCAGCTCCTTCTTCAGCAGGAGCATCGCCCCCGAGATCACCCCGGTGTCATAGCCGAACAGGAACCCCCCCAGGGCGGAGAAGGCTGCCAGGACGTAGACGAAGCCGGGCGTGACATCCTGCTGGAACTGCTTGCGGGCTGCCCTCTCCAGGTCCCCGGTGGAGGAGGAGGATGCTGCTGATGCTGCTGGGGCACCGGCGGTGGAAGCTCCGGCGGATGCGCCCTGGCTGCTGATGCTGGCGCTGGACGGAGCCTTGATGAGACTCCGCTCTCCTCCATCGTTGACTTTCTTCCAGCGCTCGCCCATCAGGTTGCTCATACTACGGAGGCTGTAGTCATGGTCGACCTGCTTTCGAGACATATGGGAAACACACCACAGGACAGTGCTGCTGAGTTGTGTTTAATGCTTCTAAAAGAGAAAACAAAAAAACACCCACCCACTCAACTAAATGACCCCCCCCCCTTGGTCTGGAGTTACTGTTGGTTTTCCAGGTCCACTGCCAAACATAGAGTTGCTCCCCAGCTTTGTGTGTATCAGTGTATCACATCCCTGTGGTCCTGATGGGAGAGTTGAAGAAGAGTGGAGAGGAAAAGGTGAGATAGGAGGAGTGTAGTGGAGCAGCTCGTCACGACCAGCGTCGCCATGACGCAAAGAAATATTGTTTTGGAGGCCCAAAGCTGGAGTTGAGAAAGTGGATTATTTATGGTGAGGAGCACTGCCACAATTCAGTTATATGAGGAAAATAGAAATACGGCCAAGTACTAAGCAAAATAAGAAAAAAAAGCAAAATTACTGTTGAATTACAGGGAAATTAGGATTTGTCTGTCAGTTGATCCATGCAAACTAAAGGAAAACAGCTAGGATATTTTATTTTGGGGTAGAAAAAAAATCGACGTTTATTATACCATAGATAAGTGAATCTTTATGGGTTAGTGTGTATACTAAATAACAAGTGTACACATATAAATATAATTTTTAATCAAACACATTTTAAATACGACTACAGTATATCAACATGTTTCACTGTACAACAGGCTGCTGCTTCCATAATGGGAGAAAGGCTGCCCTCTGCTGGACGCAATGGATTATTACAGAGCCATATTTCTATGCAACTCATACAAAAACTCACCTGGACACATTATGAGACGAGTACACACCGTTCCCCCAAACTTTCTCAGGCAGTCTCTTATATCTTATTAGTCTATTATATTTGGTAATTTTATCTCTTGCTGGTCTTTTTGTGTCTGTTTGACTTTAAGCTGTCTCCTTTTGGTCGTCACGTCTTTTTGTGGATCATTCGTTGTGGTTATTTTTCATTAGTGTGTGGTCATTTTTTGAGCTTTGGACAAGAAATATTAACACTCTTGTTACAGTCGTGCTCTTGGACCCCTGGGTCTGTGCTTGGCATGCTCGTTCAGTAATCCTTTCAAGCACACACACACGCACACACACACACACAGATGTGAGGGGACAACACATACCCTAACATCCATACTTAATGTCCACATTTGTAAGATAATAAGTTTTTTTAAAAACAATACAATACATTTATAAACAATACTGTTTCTGTCTGCATGTGATGTACAGTATTTTACCTCACAATTTGTTTTCAGATTAAAAAAGTAAATAGCCACCAGTAGCAGACACTGTCAGACATACTGTCTGTTTGAATGTTGCTGGTTTATAATGAGTTAAATCCAATTAAAGACCTTATCTATTTTCTTCCCATTATTGATTGGTTTTGCTTATCTGCAAAGTCTGATGCAGAGCAGTTGGATGGGGATTTCTAACCTGAGACAGATGGATGTGAACAGTAAGGCAACAAGTATAAAACAAGGAAGAGATAGGATTTAGGATTAGTGATGAGGGAAGATAATTGCCTTTACTGTGTCACAGTACAAGGCTCATCAAGGGATTCAGATTAACAGAACTGGCATCAGTCAAGTAGGTTACAGCACAACTAGTATTGTCCAACAAAAATTAAAAACCTGCAGACATTTAGTTTAGTATCATAGAAATTAGTGTAAAACATTGGAAAAAGTTAAACCAGGGAATGTTGAAAGAAATGACTTGAATCACTGAGGGTCATGCAATCATTAGCCACACTCTCCTTTTAAAGCTAAAAACTCAAATTAAGAGCTCAACCATTTTACACTCGTAGATGTTATCATTGACTACCTTCGCCATTATTGATTAAACATAAAACACAGAAGAGAGATAAAAAGTAATCTGTGTCAACACGCCGCTTGGCTGTAGGCTAGAGAAATGGATTCCTGTGTGCTGTGGATCAATATGTGGACAGTGGTGTCTCACAGAAGCCGAGAATGAGTATGGCCTGATAATGGCTCATGATTGAGTCCATTAGAGAAGTGGTTCCATACACAGAGTAGTATACAAGTGTTCATGATGACACCCATCATTTCTCTCCTATGAAAGAGTGATTCCATTTGCTTTAGCTCAGCGAACAGCAGGTTGGCGAGGTTTGTCAGACTGTTCAGTTGACTTGACAGCTGAAATTAAACTAAAGATTCTGTTTAGTTTCCCTGATGGTCAGGAAGGTGTCCTTCCACCACAACCTGGCAACTTCTTTTAGGAGAAAAACCTAAGAGAGAGGAGAGTCAGAGATTAAATGATTAGATTAATGTATTTGTAGAAGTGTGTAGCGTGAAGAAATGAAGAGCAGAATGAGTCCAAACAGATCTTTGGATCAGATTATCTACAAGATATATTTACAATTATTTACAATATATCAAAGTTTCATAATATAAAATCTAAAATGATTTGTATCTTGTGTAAAATGAGAGACAAACAGCAGTGGGACATTAACGCTTCACTGTGTCTTGTTTCTTTTGGCCAGTGTTGTTAAACAAACAAAACAAATACCACAGCAAACAACTGAAAAAAAAAAAACACCTCAAAAATTCAATTTGAATTTTAATTTAAAAAGCAACTATACTTTACTTCACTATAGAAGGTGATAGTGAAAAAATTAAATAATCACAAAAAGATCAAAAAGTAGCACATGCAGGGAAACCTGATTTCACAGAGAACTCAAGTATCACTAGCAGTGAACTTAACGATCTAATCTCGAAGGTTTTCAGAGGTGAAACTTTACCCAATTTTTCACTTTTCCAGTCAGGCAACTAACTGACTCAGACCCAGCAGCCTCAAGCAAACGAACTTCTTACTTTTTTGCCTTCCAGCTGCCTGCAGGGGAAAACACACAGTAACAACTCTTTAAACTCTTTAAGCTCATGTTTACTACATGGCTCAGTCCCACTGCTGCCATTTATACCATTTACCAGCAGCAATAGCTGTAATTAAATACTGTTAAATACTGTTAATTTACATTCTGTACTTTATGCTGCACCCCCCCCTCTCTCATTTTCTCTCTCTCTCTCTCTCTCTCTCTCTCTCTCTATATATATATATATATATATATATATATATATAATTTCACTACAATGACCAAGTTACTATGTCTTCTAGATGTGTAAATAGACAGCTTGCTAATGCTAATGCTTACACTGTGGTTTTTTTAATGGGACAAAGTGTCCCCGATTAAGGTTAAGTCATCACAATGGTGTTTTTGCCAATGTGCCCAAAGCAAGGTTGTATGGGTGTTAGCTGAGGCCACTTTTGCCACTTGTGGAGCGTCACAGTAACCAACCAATCATTAGTCAAAGAAAGTCCTAAAGAATTTTGGTGAGTGTGTCTGTATCAGTCTGTGAAACTGAATGCGTCAGAAATGTCTTGTTAGCACCATGGTTTCTTTTTTCGTGCCAACATCTGAGACGTTTTGATACACAGTGATCTTTCCACAGGGTTTTAGTCTTTATAGCTGCGTTTAACAAACTAAAACATGACTTACATGTATTTATATTTACGGTTAGTTACACGCAGAGAAAAAACTCCTTAGTTCTACACTCACTACAGATTTTAGCTGGGCCACGTAGTATCTTATGATGGGGGAAGGAGGTTTAATGTTGCCAGCCACTTAATCCTTTTATTTCCACATGGATTGAAGCTTTGTGACTCATTTTGGAATTCTGAATTTAATTGTTATATGACAAGAAATCTCAATAGCTGCAGAATGCATCTTTAAGTATAGTGTGACACTTTCCTTTAGTCCTCTAACTGAAAAATAACTGACCACATCCTGGTTTTTGCACCTAGGCATTGAACTGTCCTCATTTCCCACATGTTAGAATACTTCTTGGTTGATAATGCAGGGTTTAATATTTTATTCATTAGGTGTGTGCTTGGTGATGCTCATCCTTTCTTTAGAAATGTGCACTATGTTTACTCAGAAGTTTGTGGTGTTTGAAACAGGTACAGATGACAAGTTTACAACCCCAAAACCTGCCGATATTAACCAGGTTTTACAGATTCTGGCAGCCTCCGTGCTGAGAAAGGTGTGGTGTAAAGAACAAGTTCAAGTTTCAAACTCGGCCTTAACGTTGATTCATCCAGACTGTGTTTGTGCAACGATTTCTGTGTGGGCTCCTTTGCTAAGCTTTTCTGACCTCTTGCAAAACTTGAACTCCCTTTGTCCCTCACACACAGGTACTTAGAATTTCCCACAGGAGTGTATTTCAGAAGGACTGTTGTTATGCCATTAAAAAAAGACTTTTTTTTTCTCCGGTTAATGCAACGTGATCAGCAGGACACGCTGAGCTCATTTTCGAGCATTGTGCTGACATTTCCCTGTTTTTGGTTAATTACTATGCAGTTGAATGTTTAATCTGAGTTTCCTGGTGTGTATATGTTCATGTGTGTCTGCGTGTGTGTATGCGTGTGCATGTGTGTTTGTGTTTGTGTGTATGTGTGTGGGCTGGTTTTTCCAGCAGTGTGTGTGTATGGACACTGTATATATATATACATAGGTCATCCACTGGGCTGTTTGCAAACATCGTCCTGTTTTCACCTGCAGCGAGCGTGCACCAGGCAGCATGAGTTCACAGCGATGGCTGGCTGTCTGCTTCTCACTGGTCTCAGGTACCATGCAATTTTCAATAATGTCATTCTTTTATGTAGAAAATGCGAAAGCAGACTATGATTTTGCTAGATCAAATTTGCTACAATATGACAGAAATTTTGAAGCATAAAAAATTTTATTTTGCTATATTTTCTAAAAAACGATGATTAATAATTGAGATGTTTCATGGCTTTTTCCTGTATTAACAATTTCACAAAGTTTTAACCACAACATTTGATCTAGAGACGACAGCATTTTTGAGACATTTGGCACAAAAAAGTAATGTGCATCTGTAAAAACTAAAAAATAAAACATTTATTCATGAATTGTAATTAGTGTTCAATCACTAGTTGCTTTTCCCATCAAGATTTTATACATATAACATATGGTAAGCTTATAAAATATGAAAAACATAAATGTCTGAATTAATAATAATATCTGAAAAGGTACTCACAGTACCCACAGCAAGAGTACTTTTGTAATATGGTCACATTACTTGTATTATATATTGCTACTGTCAAAGCATCCTTGTGCAGGAATATTTCTTAAGATTAAAACCCATATGCAAAAGGTTACCGTGTTGTTTATCTATGAGGAGCCACAGGCTTTGACATAGTGTCAGTATTTGACACCTTGGGTGAATTGATAATATATTATACAGCTGGATTCCCAGAAGTGTCATGTTATAGCTTTAACTTTTCATTCCAGTTTATACTTAATTATATATTTTCATCAGGGATGTGCATAATTAAACAATAACATTTATGGTATATCCAAAGGATTTGTGTAATAATTCTGTATTAATGGTGGTTCATTCTTATTATTGAAGTTAAGATTTTTTCTCACCTAGTTTTAGGTACAGGTGAATCAGTCACTACAACAGAAACTCAGAAATGTGAGTATAATTTAATCTGAATACTGAGCAGTAAAGTTTTTTTTTTATTTCTTGAAATTATAATTGGTCGTATTTATTAATTTTAATGTCCTGAAAAGTTCATAGATATTATTTTGAAATGAAGTTGTGGACATATGCTAAGAAAATTAAAAACTGATTCCATTTTGACATAAATATGAAATAATAAAAGTCAAGTACTCTATTCCTTCTTTAATGAATTCAGTCATTGACCACTGCAGACAACAATCATTTATTGTACATTTGTTGCAATCAGACACTTGCAGGACATTTGGCAGTGGGGTTGTCCAGCCTTTCAATGGTTCCATTTTTTACGTGAGATCCAACTGCCCTTTTACCTTCACGCGTTTCACCCACAATCGCGTTGAATGTGACATCACCACAAAGAGAGGTGACAGTGGGCTGTTGATCCAAGTGGAGATCATCATCAATAAGATAAGGACAGTGCTGGAGAATGGAAGCATCCTGGTGGAGAAGAAAAGGTTTGAACTACACAGCTGCAAATTTAATTTAATCATACGTGCTTCAGCTTTTTTATTTAATTTTATTTTGTTTTACAAAATTTAAATTGTAAAATCATATAATTAATACGGCTACAGCTTTATATCACAGTTAAGTTGGTATTTATTACTTTACAGTGTTATTATGCTTGAATTATAAACATTGTGCATTATTCATTATAATTATGTTGTTATTAAGGTTCTACAAAGTGACTTACAAAGTTTTTTTTTAACCTTTTTTGTGTCAAATTTCTCTACAAACTTCCAAGGCTCGTTGTACATCTTAATAAAAACGTTATCAACCATTTTGTTCAAATGGTTCAAACTCAAATTGTTCTTTGAATCTGTGTCTGTACTGATTGGTCTGTCATGTCTGCTTATTTGTCAGTGTTTCCCTTCCATACGACCACACCTACCAGCATATCTTTCAGTATGGCATCTACACTAAACTCAGGAGCTCACTGCTCCCCCTGTCTGTCACCTGGCACAATGTACCTGGAGGAATGGACACTTTGTGGGTGAGGGGACACTAACAATATTTTCGTGTGTTGACTCCGTGCACATAGAGGACACAGAGGAGCATAAATATCTGCACATCGTGCAAATGCAGGTGGATAGAGGAGAACCGAAACTCATCATATGCTTTTATTAATGACTTGTTGTTAAGGTGGAGCTGGAGCAGGAGCTGAGCACTGACATGACTGGACTGTGTGGAAAATACAATGTTTCAGGTATGATATGGCGGCAGTATTAATATTCACAACTCTACCACTGATAGTAGTGGCAGTAGTGTTGTTGGAATGGATGGATTAGAGAACGGTCTACCCGGTTCATGCCCAGGAACTGTTCAGAGATACAAAATGATCCCAAATTAAAGAAAAAACAAAACAAAACAACCAACAACAAATTCACACAGGGGCCCACTTTGTCATGATCTATCCATGGTTGCAACACTGTCTCTGTTACAAGCGTCAACAGCTTCTTGTAGTGTAAATTTTGTTTTGTTTTTAAAATGTTCACTAGCAGTTTGCTCTGAGAATGTATCATTTTATCAAATCAGGTGACAAGCAGCAGTTGATGGCAGCCAGCGTCCTTACTGAGGACACTTGTCAAACCCGAGATCCCATCTTTGCCATGAATCAAGTAAGTTGTCTGTTACAAAAACTGTCTCTATTCAAAATGCGGTCGAAAAGATGTGTGAAAACACTGCTGTCTTCTCTTGGCGGGTGTGCGCCCTTTCTATAGGTTTTCACACACACACGCACACACACACACAAACACACAAATAAAACAATGAAAACCACATAATGTATAAAATAACTTGATATGATGTTGTTTTATTGCTGATCCATAAAGGTCACAACAAAAATCTGCACACACAACATACAATAAGTCCTGTGTCCAGATGTTTAGATACTTTCTCTGGTGGTATTTTGCAGACTTGCAGACAGTTTTTTTCCTACACGTTGGACTGTCTTCAAGCCAGGACACCTCTTTATATCCAACTCTGTGAAGAGAACATTTACAGCTATGAAAGGAGTAAATACATCGGCTGCGCTTTCTTCAAAGAAGTTGCTCAGCAGTGTGGCAATCACAGCTACGCCTGGAACGCATGGAGAACTTTAACCAAATGCCGTTGGTGACCTTTCTTCAGTTTACACACATATTAGTAACATTTTTTATTTTCAAGGGACATAACATTTTAGTTTGTGTGTATTTTTAAAATGAAAAAAAAAACAACACTTGAATTGTTTGACATTTCTGTAGTTATAGTTGATAACTGGACTGTCTGTTTCTGTTGCTGAATGCAGCTCCACCGACTTGTCCTGGAGACCTGGTTTATGTGGAACAGGCTCCTGCCTTTGTTCCCAGCTGCTCCAACCCAAACCCCAGGTTCACCAACCAGGATCTGACCAGCTCCTGTGTCTGCCCAAAGGGTGAGCACTGCACAATATAATTTACCTCTTCTCTGGGAGGAAGCTGCTTGTTAACTCTGTACCAAACTTTGTGTGCAGGTTTGGTGCTTAATGATGCTGCAGATGGCTTCCGCTGTGTGAATGTGTCCCACTGCCCCTGTGTGTTCGCTGGCAGGACTTACTTAACTGGAGAAGTGCGCGGTACCAAGTGTCAGTCATGGTAAGTAGGTAGAAATAAGTTTTCACGGAAATGAAATTTGGGATGTTTTTAATTTAAATGTCATTCCTTAGTGTGTGTAATGGTGGAAAGTGGTTTTGCTCTGAAAACTCCTGCCCAGGCCGATGTCTTATTGAAGGACAGTTTGTGACAACATTTGATGGAAAACAATATGTCATCCCTGGTAAATGCTCTTATGTGGTGTCACAGGTATATTTTCACTACTACATCAGTATTTAACATTTACCAACCCATGCTAGCTTTTTGGAATACTGACTGTTTTTTTATTTCCTTATGTCTTTAAGGGTCTCAACTGGACAATAATTGTTCAGTTTTCTGAAAGGGAGGTGTCTCCGAAATTGATTGTTCTCCAGCTTTTTCAGGTACTGATTTTTTTTTAACTACATGTTCTATTGAACAGATACCAAAAAAAGAGGAACACAACTGACTGTCATTTGGAATTTACAGGAAACATACACATTCTCATACAACAGCGTAAAAGTGGGAGAGGAGGAGATCACTGAACTGCATCAGTCCCGTAAGAGAAAAAAAGAGACAAAAAGACTGAGAAGCCAGATGACCCTTTCATCTATACATGTCATATAGTATATTATAGCATCCTGTCTAATGGCCTTGACCTTGACCAAATAATGTTAAAGCAAATTATTAATCGACGGAGTCACTTCCTAATCTCTGTCGCCTTCCAGATAATGCCCTGGTTTTCTGGCAGTCCTCTATGTACGTCCTAGTCCAGACATCTTTTGGTATGAAGATTCAAATCCAGATGTCTCCTGAAATTCAGCTCTATATCACTCCACCCAGAAACCACACGGGCACGATCTTAGGTTAGAAACTCTTCGGTATACAAGTGTTAAAAATATTGACATTGAGATTTGCTTTCATCATGACCTTTAAAGAGAGATAATATAAAAAAAAGATTTTATTTTCTCCATGGCAAGATCCATATGGGTTAACAGTCAGTCTGCCTTTCAGGTCTTTGTGGTAACAACAACAACGACACCACCGATGATTTCACCACCAGCAGCGGCATCATTGAAAACTCACCTCAACCTTTTGCTCTGTCCTGGAGTGTGAACACTTGTGCAGTGAACATTCCAACCACCTGCAACAACAGAGAAAATGGTAGCAATACATGATAAAAATGTCCCTTCAAAATGTTTGGCTGCATGGAATCGAATTTCATCGAATCCAATCGAATTTAACTTGTATATATTTTTGCAGAACTATTTGCTGATGAAATGTGTTCTGTCTTGAACAACCCAAGTGGGGTCTTTGCCAGGTGCCATGATCATATTCCAACTGACCAATACCACACAGTAAGAAAAATTTAACACTGTAGCCAAATCCTTAATAAGCAATTAACTGACATTGATGTACAAATGATGGACTCTTGTTGAAATGAGTTATGACTTTCAGGCGTGCATCCAAAGAACGTGTAACTGTGGCAGCAATCTGCAGCAGTGCTTGTGTGTCGCTCTGGGCAGCTATGCCAAAGCCTGCACCAATCTGGGTATTGTAGTCGGTGACTGGAGGAAAGCTATCAACTGCAGTAAGTTCAGCTTTAATAAATATGTAAATGTAGAAATAAACATCCATAAGTACAAGGGGCCTTCCTCTACCATCCAAATTGAAACTGGGGAAAAAAGATCATCACTGTGTGCACTGCAACTTTTCTATACCATACAGAAAAAGTAAAGCAGTAATATATGACAGAAACTGTTGTGTTGCAGCTGTGACATGTCAAAAGAACCAAGAATTCTCCTACAATGTGCGTGCCTGCAACCATACGTGTCATTTCCTGTCTGGTCCTGACCCTCGCTGTGGGTTGGACGATGCTCCCGTGGAGGGCTGTGGCTGTCCCGAGGGAACCCACCTGAACCAGGGAAACATATGCACTCCAAAGGCAGAGTGTGCATGTCACCACTATGGTGGCACAACACCACCGGGTGCCGCAGTTATCGATGGGCGGCACTGGTAGGTTGATCATCTTAGTAATTATGAGGCTTCAAATACCTTTACCCATTAATGCCTTGTTTTTGTATGAAGTAGATGTATGTTGCAAAGGTGATTGGTTTATATCTCAAACCTAATTTTGTGTCTTCTAAAGCCTCTGTGAGAATGGAGAACTGCACTGTTCCAAGGACTGTGGTAATTAAGGATTTTTCTTAGCATGCAAAATCACAAGGAAAATAATAGCACTACTGACCTGTTTTTAAGTTTATTTAACCATAAGACACATAGAATTGTTTTAAAACTTTCTAAAATATAAGGGGGATATGTTTTATGTGTTTCATGATTTCAGGGTGCAGAAATGGGAAGGTTTGTGTTCACTGCTCAGAGTACCGAGTGAACACAGCTCGCAAAACCTGTGACAGTCTCAGCAAACCCGTGGTAGGTCATTAGATTATATGTTTGCATTCACATTTTATTTGGCTTTCTGAACGTGTTGTTATTCTTTTTTCATTTTATATTTAACTAGCTGTGATTGTCAGTAGCCCAGGTTATGTATTACAAAACAGTTGTGACTAATTAACAACTTCAAATGATACTTTTCATTAAACTGTGGCTGCTCAGATATGTGAAATATGGTTTTGATGTGGTTTCCAGGGTGACAGTAGCACCTGTGAGAGTGGCTGCCACTGCCCACACAACCAGTATGAGGATCACACGGGACGCTGTGTTTCGCTTGACAACTGTACCTGCGTGTACAGTGGCAAAGTATTCAGCGCTGGACAGAAAGTCAAAACCAACTGTAAAACATGGTAACACCTGCATCATGGCTGTTTTACTACCTCGTTGTAAAAGATGGATTCAGCTAAAAGCTAAAATAGTTGACTCTGTCTCACAGTGTCTGTGGTCAGGGTCAGTGGCAGTGCAAAGACGAGCCATGTCCTGGGAAGTGTCAAGTGTATGGAAATGGACATTACCAGACCTTTGATTCTAAATGGTACCGCTTTGATGGGCACTGTCAGTACACGCTAGTAGAGGTGAGCTCAAACATGAAAGTGAGTGACAATGTAACTCACAGAGGGTAAGATGGGGGATCACCCTTATGGGACCCTATAATATTAGATGTTTTTTTAAATTATGGCCATAGTTTGTAATCTTTGCGTCTTTTTCAATCCATTTTGAAATTCCAGGACTACTGTCGAAAAACAAACGGCTCTTTTTCAGTCCGGGTGGAGACCGTACCCTGCTGTGAGGAGGCCCTTACCTGCTCACGCACCATCGTCCTGGACCTGGAGGTGGATGATTGTTTATAGATTTACATTATTTTTTTAAGAACACCCCTTCCCTGCTCCCAACTGATTTCATGATTATTTATTAAATGCCATTATAAAATTCATAACTATAAGGCAACACGTTAACCTATTTATTAAGAAGTTTAAATAATCCTGCACCACGTGTTGTGACTATCGTGTCTTGTCCAATAAAGGATAAAGTTACACTGACGCTAAGTGACATGAGGGTGACCAAACGCTTTCAAAATGGCTGGACACCTCAGGAAAGTTCACTTTACACAATACACACCGTTGGTCTGTACATCATAGTCTCCGTGCCAAGCAGGGGGGTAACTCTCATCTGGGACAAACACACCCGGATCACCATAGAGCTGCATCCAAACTGGAGGGTGAGTCAAGGGGTGTGGAGTTGGTTCCATACAGTGCTGTACTTTATTGCCAAATTTTGTTCCTCATTGTATAAATAATTTTATGAGAAACATTAAATTAGTTTTTACATCATCGTTCCCGTAGAACCGAGTGTGTGGACTCTGTGGCAATTTTGACTCCAGTGAGATGAATGACCTACAGATAAGTGGCTCAACAGGTACATATGTTGTCTTATTACTTGATGATGCAGTATAACTTATGTCACATTGCTCACAATAGCACCACACATGTGATTTCAGTGGTGTCCAGTCCTGTGGCTTTTGGAAACAGCTGGAAGGCCGTCACTCCTCCTTGCTCTGACGTGACCACAGAGATATTTCCATGTGAGCGCAACTCGTACTGTTCAGCCTGGGCTCAGCGGCGCTGTATGATCATTACAGGAGACGCCTTTAAAGACTGTCACTTTAAAGTATGTATCAATATATTTAGCATGCCGCTGACACCAGGCTCGGAATCTCTAAACATCTTAATAAAAGGCCTGCTATGCTCAATCCTTACAATCCTCAGGTGGATCCAAAGCCCTACTACTACGCCTGTGTGCAGGAGTCTTGCTCCTGTCAGTTTGAAGGGAAGTTTCTGGGCTTCTGCACCGCTGTGGCAGCCTACGCAGAGGCCTGCAGTGAGCTGGACGTGTGTGTCAAATGGAGGACACCGGATCTCTGTCGTAAGTTAATTTACTTAGGCACATATGAACAGTAACCAATCAACAATCAAGCACCCATCCACCCGCCCAGTCCTCACCGTACACAACATGAACTAACAGTGTGAAGTAATTCAACCTTTGATATTTTTAACTTTAGCTGTCTACTGTGACTACTACAATGAGCATAGCCAGTCTTCCTGGCACTATGAAGCCTGTGGTGATCTGCTAACATGCCAGAAAGACAACTACTTCACTCACAAGCTGGAAGGTAACCACAAATATTTAGTCGTGATTAAATATAACAACTACTTTTAACTCTTAATCATCACTAGAATCTGGAAATTGAAATAATTTGTTAATGTGAACGGAGGTATAATAGACATTAATCCCGATCTGCTGAAATAAACATAATATTTGTTCTTTGGAAAAGGCTGCTACCCCAGATGTCCAAAAGATGCACCGTACTATGATGAAAATACTCGTAAATGCACAAAATTGAGTAGGTGCACGTGTTATTTCAATGACACTATCATTCAGCCTGGGACAATGGTGACAACACAGTCTAATATGTGGTAAGTGAATCATTCATAATATACACAGTATGTCTACATTTTTACACCCTAACAGTGTTGTTAGAAATTATGAACTTTGCTTTAGTGATCACATGCATAACTGAATATTTCTTGCGGGTTGTCTTTCTCAGCCCCTGTGTAAATGGAACGATTAAATGTCGTAAGTGTGAATCATGTACACTCACAGTACTACTGTACTACTACATACATGTCTGTTTAAAGTAATATAATAACAAAATTACAAAATAGGTCTTGCTAAGTACATTTTCAAGTTTGCAGAGCCTGAAGTTTCTTCTTACTTATACTCTACTCCAACAGCACCTTCACCAATAACTACCACTGAATCAGTGACTTCACCAACCACCACAACAACTGTGTCTTCCACTGCAAAAACAACTACAACAGCCTTAGTTAGGATTAAAACAACTTTCACAGGCACTACACCCACTGCGACCATTACCACGGTGTCATCTGCTACAGAAACGTGGTCAACACAGCCTTCCATCACTCCAAAACCCACTGTAACCTCAGTAACTCCACCAGATCTGTATCGTCCTACAACAGTCACTACCAGTTTGCCCACGACATCATCTGCAATTACAGTAAATACCACCTCTACATCAACTGCTTCCCCTCCCACTGAAACAACTGTGCTTTCTGCTGCAACTAATACAAACACCCCACTTACATTTGAAACAACGTCAACGATACCTTCCACCACCCCAACAACCACAACTACGTCCACTACAGCATCTGTCACAGAAGAGACACCTGAAACAGGGCCACCTTCAACTGTATCTACAGCTAAATTTGTCACAGAAGAGACAACTACACCAACGACACCCGTTACCAATGTGCCATCTACCAATGAAACATGGACAACGTTGTTTTCCACCAGCCCAACACCGATAACTACAACTACCTCAGCTACCACAGTAACCTCAGTAACCCCAACAGAACTGTATACAGAAGTCACTTCCAGCTCACCCACCACAACAACTACAACTACGTCCACTACAGCATCTGTCACAGAAGAGACCACTGAAACAGGGCCACCTTCAACTGTAGTTACAGATAAATCTGTCACGGAAGAGACAACAACCGCAGCTACCTCAGTAACCCCAACAGAACTGTATACAGAAGTCACTTCCAGCTCACCCACCACCACAACAACTACAACTACGTCAAGTAAAGCATCTGTCACAGAAGAGACACCTGAAACAGGGCCACCTTCAACTGTATCTACAGCTAAATCTGTCACAGAAGAGACAACTACACCAACGACACCCGTTACCAATGTGCCATCTACCAATGAAACATGGACAACGTTGTTTTCCACCAGCCCAACACCGATAACTACAACTACTGCAGATACCACAGTAACCTCAGTAACTCCAACAGAACTGTATACAGAAGTCACTTCCAGCTCACCCACCACAACAACTACAACTACAACTACATCCACTACAGCATCTGTCACAGAAGAGACCACTGAAACAGGGGCACCTTCAACTGTAGTTACAGATAAATCTGTCACGGAAGAGACAACTACACCAACGACACCCGTTACCAATGTGCCATCTACCAATGAAACATGGACAACGTTGTTTTCCACCAGCCCAACACCGATAACTACAACTACTGCAGCTACCACAGTAACCTCAGTAACCCCAACAGAACTGTATACAGAAGTCACTTCCAGCTCACCCACCACAACAACTACAACTACGTCCACTACAGCATCCGTCACAGAAGAGACCACTGAAACAGGGGCACCTTCAACTGTAGTTACAGATAAATCTGTCACGGAAGACACAACAACCGCAGCTACCTCAGTAACCCCAACAGAACTGTATACAGAAGTCACTTCCAGCTCACCCACCACCACAACAACTACAACTACGTCAAGTAAAGCATCTGTCACAGAAGAGACACCTGAAACAGGGCCACCTTCAACTGTAGTTACAGATAAATCTGTCACGGAAGAGACAACTACACCAACGACACCCGTTACCAATGTGCCATCTACCAATGAAACATGGACAACGTTGTTTTCCACCAGCCCAACACCGATAACTACAACTACTGCAGCTACCACAGTAACCTCAGTAACCCCAACAGAACTGTATACAGAAGTCACTTCCAGCTCACCCACCACAACAACTACAACTACGTCCACTACAGCATCCGTCACAGAAGAGACCACTGAAACAGGGGCACCTTCAACTGTAGTTACAGATAAATCGGTCACGAAAGAGACAACTACAACTACACCTGCATCAAAACTTTCTGTCTCAACACAAACTAAAGCAATAACAATTACCACTGAAACTGTCACAGGAGAGACCACTGAAACAGGGTCACCTACATCTAAAACTGCGGTGGCTTCCACAGAAACATCCACTGAATATTTTACCTCTCCTACAACCACTCAACCAACAACCACCTCCTCACAATCTACATTTGCAATAGAGTCAACAACGCATGAAATTGTGACAGGACCACTATTACCAACAGATACCACACCCCAGGGTGCGTTTCATGTCTTTCTTCTGCATATTGTTCTGTTTTTTAACTATTCTAGCAAACTGTTTTTTGAAAGACCTAAACTGCATTTTTAACCCTCTGTGGTGTTTCCATTACACCAGTTTGCAGTGAATGCACAGATATTAAGATGAGAAAGACCTGGGCTTGTGGTGAGACGTGGACAGAGGACTGCTTCAATAAAACATGCTCAAATGGAATGATGGTGTTGACTCCTGTGGCTTGTCCAGAGCCCACAGTTCCCATCTGCCCCAGAGGTCAGGTCACAAAAGTCTCAGATGGATGCTGTGAAACATGGAAATGTGACTGTAAGTGCATTACGTCTGTCCTCTTTTTCCTTCTGCCTTTCAACTTCAGTAACTATCCAATGCAGTCATGCTGAAAATAGCAAACCCAACATGTTAAAGTTTAGTGTTTTTCTAATTAGCACTGAAAATGGTATATAAAGTATCAGACAAATAAAATACTTGACTAGATCAAATAAACTTTTTAGATTTCTTGTTTTCCGCCCATAATATCTGCTAAAATGATATTTTCCTACACCCTCCCTAAAGGTCGCTGTGAGCTATACGGAGACCCCCATTACATCTCTTTTGAAGGTGTAACCTTTGATTTCCTGGA
Organism: Channa argus; assembly: GCF_033026475.1. Taxonomy (NCBI): domain Eukaryota; kingdom Metazoa; phylum Chordata; class Actinopteri; order Anabantiformes; family Channidae; genus Channa; species Channa argus. The sequence goes on along the minus strand of NC_090217.1, from coordinate 12,537,944 downwards.
CGATTGCACCTACATCCTGGTTGAGGAGCAGTCACCACGTCACCATCTGACCATTGCTGTGGACAATTACTACTGTGTGCCAGGGCTTCAGGGCTCCTGTGCTAAAGGCATCATTCTGAAATATCAAAGCAATATAGCTACGCTCAGTATCAACCCAGAATTGTTTGTGGTTCTGGTACGATACAGTACCACTCCATTATTTCTATTCTGTTATTTGCCACAAGGCTTTTAGTAAATTAAAAAAGCTGAAAATGTTACAATTTTTATTTTCTTAGGCCACTCTGAATAATGTGACCATCCAGCCACCATATCAGGAACATGGATTTAGATTTGAAACCACGGGGTATGTGGTGTCCATCTATCTGCCAGAGGTCCGCTCTTATGTCTCCCTCAGTCCGTCTTATACTCTTGTGGTCAATCTGGCTATGGAGAACTTTGCCAACAACACCCAGGGACAATGTGGTGGGTAATGCATAGAAGGAGTAGTACACAAGTGGGTCAGGGCTGTTTGCACTAAGCCATTTCTCTTAAGGACTATGATTTTGACAAGTTCAAAGTAATTTAAATGCATATACCACACATAGCCTGTCTGTTTGATGCTGAGCCTGAAATTTAAAATTAAGTGTATATCTCTGAGCTCACCTGTCCATCTTCTCTACAGGTGTATGTGGTGGTGGATCATGTATCCGTAGAAGTGGGCAGATTGAGGAAGACAGCTGTTGCGATAAGACGGCCTACGACTGGGTGTACAGTGACCCTCTGAAACATACCTGTGATTTTGCACCAAGGAATGTAAGCTGTCATCCTGAAACACCTCCAGCACCAACTAGCACTCCCACCATCAGTACCACCACCGCCTGCCCCATGAGACCACTGTGTGAACTCCTGTATCACCCGTAAGTGTCACACGGTAACTCATATACTCCTGGTCAGAGAGTAAGTGTTTTTGCTGGTAAATGTGGATTATGATCACACAATATGTCATAAAGTAGCACAAAAAAACAATGTATATCCCATACACCTCTAAGCAAACAGATTATAATTACAGCCATATGTAGCACGCTATTTACCTCTATTGCTATTTGTCTGTGCTTTTTCTTTTTCTTTTAAAAACCTTAGCTGTTTGCCTTTTGTTCTCTCACTAAACATCCAGTCTACTCTGTTTCCTCAGAATGTTTTCAGATTGCAGGAGCACGGTAAACCTGGAGCTTAAAAAGAAGAACTGTGAGTTTGATTCCTGTACAGACGCTGGAAGTGCTTGCTCTTCTCTAGAACAAGCTGCTGAGGAATGCAAAAATGCTGGTATTTGCATCGACTGGAGGAGTCATACTAATGGAAGCTGTGGTATGTTCCTTTATTTATTGACTCAGTGATGAATTGCTTCTAATAAATTTTTGTAAGCTAAAAAATCAATACATTTCTCCCTAAACTGGTTCTTAAAAAGGGTAAATTTTCATTTTGCTTCCTATGGTTCCAGTTTGGGAAACACATGTACAGCACATAAACAGCCAAAAACTTCCATCTGAGTTCCCTATTTTAAAACATTTCTGTTTCTAGCTGAAAAAATGCTTCCCGGTGAAATCAATCTAAGGGTTTTTTCAATTGAGATTATGAGATGTCATCTGGTTGCTCAAACTAATTCTCCAGATCTCCTCCAGATGACAGCATCTGAACAACTGATTATGAACAAAACAAATAAGCACTGGAAGCATTAAAATTAGAGCCATCATAAGCAAGTTAAACATTTTTATAGCCTGCTAAAGAATAATAATAACTTTATTGTCCTTGATATTTCAGATGTGCCATGTCCAAAAGGACTGGTTTACAAACAATGTCAAAACAAGCTGGATGACTTCTGCTACGGAGGGTTTGGAGACTTTACTTTGATAAATCATGTCCTTACACATATATGTCACATCCAAATAGTAAAGATAATGACTGTTTATTCATTTTGTCATTACCTTTCCTCTGCTTTTGGTGTGCAGAGCGCGTTACCCAGGAGGTTCTCTTGAAAACAACAGTACAGGATGTTTTTGTCCCAGAGGCCAGTACAGGGCAGGAAATCACTCTAACACCTGTGTAAATGAGTGCTCATGTGAGTAATATGTTGTGTATGTGTGGCCGTGAATCCTAATGGAGTTCTATTTCTGCTTTTGATAATCATGCATTACCTGCTTTGTCCCCACAGTTTGCAAAGGGCCATTTGGAGAGCCCAGACTGGTAGGAATCTCTTCAGTGGAAAATTAGGTTATATTTCTAACTCTAGATTCAACATTAGGTTTAAAAAAATACTTCTATAACTGTCTTTCAGCCTGGTGAGGTGTGGCAGTCCAACTGTAAACTGTGTACGTGCAACAACCAGACTCGGACAGAGGAGTGTTTTGAAAGAACTCCAGAGCCAGCTCCGCTCTGTGGCCCCAACGCTGTTTTGGTGAACACTTCTTGCTGTGGGGATCAGACTTGTGGTAAGCCCAGATTTCATGATATAACAAAAATGATAATCACAGATGTGATCCTTTCCTCACACAAATACTAATACTTGTTACTTTTTAGTTGAGAAGACCTGCAGTTATAATGACAACACATACAAGGTATGTTGTGTCTGATCCCATATTAATATGCAGTGTATACATAGTAACTATACAGTTACAGTATATGACAAGGTTAAGTGTTTTGACCTAAACAAATAATTTGTATAGTGTATTGTCTTTATATCTTTCTTTGTGTGTGTGTTTAGGTGGGAGAAAGATGGAAAGATCCTGCTCATCCCTGCATGTCATTCAGCTGCAGCCCAGACAGTATTCAAACTGAGACTAAAGTCTGTCCCAGAGAAAATTGTCCTGAGGTACTGCACATATATAAGCTTTATTATATGTAGAGTAATAACTCATATTCCCCACAGTTTAGGGGTGATTTTAGAACAGAATATATTATTTTTGGTACCAAGAAACATTACAAGTTGAGGTTAGCTTTTTATTAAATAGTACAAATATTTTATCTAAATCATAAAACATAACCATAACATAACCAATTTTTAAAGGAATTCAAAGAACATGTAGAACAATAAAAACTTCACCAAATGATGATACATTATTTCTTCAGGACGACAGGATTTGGGATGACGAGCACTGCTGCTTTACATGTAAGTTAAGAACCAGTAAAATGCTGAACTCGCGTCAGATTGGCTTTAAAGCAACTTTCCCTCTTTGTTCTTTTACCTTTCAGGTTATAAATTATTTATTTATGTGCTTTTCTTAATTGAACAGTCCAAAATTTGACAAATATTAATAGCTCACCATTAAAATTACGTATTTTAAGTTTATATAAGCTTTATCCTTCATGCTTTAACTCCTTCTCCTCTAGGCAACCGCAGCTGTGCTCCGAAGGTTTCCAGCTTCAACGTCACCATAGACAACTGTACCACTGTAGTAGAGATGCCTGTGTGTCAGGGCCACTGTGTGTCTAAGTCCTGGTGAGAAGAAGTCTACTTGTTACTGATCCTTAGCAATGGTTACAGTTAGCACATTCAGAGGTTTTTAGTTTTCAGATGGACCACTGTCACAACTGTGTGAATATAGCTTCCTTCAGTCTTGCGTGAATTTGAGACTTACTGTTTCAATCATTCTTCCCCACCTCCTTCCTCCTTCTTGTGTCTTGGACCACGGTGACAGGTTGGTGTTAGGAGGTGACCTACAGGTGGAGCAGATCAGCAGATGCTGTCATGAGCAGAGCTCAGTGAGGAAATTAGTGACAGTGCACTGCTCTGACCGCTCCACCAGACTCTACGGCTACAAACATATAACCAGCTGTGATTGCAGAAATTGTAATATACTGCCCTGAGAGGTGCACACAGTCAAGACCAAAGTTTATAACTGACACTTTTGGAATGTATTAAACTCTAATGTATTAAATTTTAACTAATTATTGATTCAAAACCAACATATACGCAAACGTATTTGTTCTTTATTTAAAGTAATTACTGTTAATTTTTGTTTTCAATCAAATAAAGTGCGTACTAATCACCAGTTTGTAGTATGTCTCCTCTTACTGTGCAGCAAATACAACCTCATATCATACAACAAGCTTCTTTAAATGTGTTCAGTGTGTCAGCCACATTTCTCTGGCATGGGTCACTTCCATTTCCAGGACAACGGTATACTTGAAGCAGGTAAAAGTTAAAGGTTGATTTCCCCTAAATAATATTTTTAAAAAATTCTTTTCAACAGGGGTGTGATTCATTGATATTGTTTGGTTTTATTTGTGCAGGTGTGTGAAGGTTTTACCAATACTACCTCTCCCCAATACAACCTCCAAGGAAAGGATATTCACTTTTCCTTCTAGCAATGACTGTTCAATGAGTTTGTTGTTGCTGTTTCTATTAGTTTGTTGTTTTCAAAGAGTGCTCGCTCCAGCAACAGAGGAAAATGTTTTCCTCTCCTGGAGAAATTCAACCTCGTAAGCCTGGGTGTTATTGTAACTAGGCCGGATCAAAGTTTTCCTGTCCTATTATAATTCCTAACAATGGCTTTCTTCCCATCGTGCCTAATGGAGCTGTACCTGAACTCACATCTGATCAGACTATAAGATAATCATTAAACACATATGGTTTGATTATGACTGTGATGATTCCTATTATTAGTAGGGATTGAACAATTTTTAAATTCATACTTCTACTAAACACTTATTATTTTAACAAATTCATGGTTTTTATATGAAATGGCCCATTTATCCAAATTACAAAATGTCTACCCATGTTAATGTTTGCACTCACTACTCAATTAAGAGGTAGAGTAGCATCCATCCACTACTGTATAAGGCCTCACATACCTCATCTCCTGTTTTTACTCAGCAAAACTTTTGTGTCCCTTCATTATACCTTGGACATCCATCTTTGGTGTAATGATGGCTTCACCACCATCATCGTCAAGTTGCCCCATCATCTTGAGGACAACAAATCAATAATGTGGAGACATTGAGCAGCCTCTGGCTCCCAGCCAACATTGTTTCCAATGCCCCTCCAATTCCAGGGAATGTGAGTGTGAACAAAGCAGAAGACAATTGCTTTTCATAACGGGAGCTTGGCAATCTGACCCTCCATCAGCACTGCCTGCCAACCATGGAGACTTCACACCTAGAAGAAGTTTCCTGTGGAGTGTCCACCCAAGCCTCAACATTCACCTCTTACCTAGTTCAAATTTCATGGTCCTGGATGGTCTCTTTTAGCCCTTTAAATTCTTTGGGGCATGCGGATGTAACAAAATCACATAATTCAAACAAAATTTCATATGGAATGTGATACTTTCTCTCAACTCTCAAATTCAAAAATAACTAACTACAAACAAACTACATCCTGGTCCATGCACTCTAACAATTTACCCAAGCTTGTCTCTTATTGGAGCATCATCCTCTGATGATAGAAAGATAAAAAGTATTTATCTTTCTTGGCTCATAATATAATACTTCATCTTTTACCTAATGGGGTGCAGCTGGTGACACTGTACTTGGAAACACAGTACTGTAACCTAAATCTATGTTTTACCTCCAGCTTAAAACTAAGTCTTCAAACAGCCTTTTGATGTTGTGAGAATTACCCAAAATGTCCTCACTCCTATTGTTTACAACTCACACTATCATCTGTCTCAGTTAGTGTCTTCTGCCTTTCGTCTTTCCCTCTTCCCTACAATCCCACTCATTTTTTCTGCCACCAGTGCCTTGGTCCATAGGAACATGGTAGTGTGACAATGACCTGGCGGTGGAACAGAAGGGTGGATGCTGATACGAGCAGAGTAAGAGAGGGGATCAGTGACCCTGACATGCTCACGCTGCACTAGCACACACTATGCCTGGATAGAGCCCAGACCCCCTAACACAGACAACCCAGACCACAGTTAAAAATAAACATGTGGAACTTGTTCAATAGAATTCAGAAATAATTTAAATAAGTACTAATCAAAAGTGTGTATAATCAGCTTTGGGTCACTTACGTTTTCACCCTAAGTACCTATTGCCAACAACACTGTTCCAGCATTGATCACTACTATTGGCATGCAAATGGAGGTGGTCAAAGCTGGAGCAATGTTGCTGTGTGGCTGGGTAAAGTTCATGCAGAAACAACCACTTTAATTTGTTTATATATTTTTTTTTTATTCTGTCGATTACTTTTGCTCTCTGCTCTTTCCAGATCTAGTATCATTGTTATTCTAAATAATACTAATAAATAATAATAAATAATAATAATAATAATAATAAAAGGTTTTAAAATATATGCATTGTATTCAGTCGAGATTGCATAAGACTGTCATCTAAAATTGTTGTGGAGCAAGCCTCACTGCAATAATAATGTCAAATTGTTCTCCAAGAGTTTCTTTGGTGTGGTGTCAAATTCAACACACACGTTTTTATGATGAATATCTTATACACCCTGTCTGATCAGTTGTCTGATCAGATGTGCAATGCTCTGTCATTAGGACACAGAGAGAAAAAGCCATTGTTAGAGACTATCAATAGGACAGGAAGACTTTGAACAGACTTAGGAAACACCCAGTCACACAAAAGCTGAATTTCTCCTGAAGAGGAAAGCATTTCACTCATTGAAACAACAAACTAACAGAAACAGTGGGCTTGTAAAATAAGCTTTGGGCAGCTACATGCTGCTGCTGCTGCTGCTGCTGTTTGTTGTGCGTTCAAAAGGATGGCTACTTGGGAAGCTTATGAAGTTCACAGAGGAGGATGTGTGAGTGTGTGCATGCTCTGAATGTATGCGTGCTTTTGCACTCCGTGAATCGCTGTAGCTTTCCGGTGCTGATCAGAAATGCACCCCACTGGACCTTTACCCAACCAGTGTAGTCACGTTAGGGTTTGTGTGCCTGGGGGTTGGAGGGTTTAGAAGGCTTTTCATTGACATGATCAACAAGTGCACATGAGTGGCTGGGTTACTGATTACATACAGTGTTATAGTTGGTTTGTGATAAGACTCAGGCACAAAGTCCTGATATGGCAAAATAAGCTTTCAACAAGAGTCTTTACCACATCCCTCACATCCTCCTGTGGACCACTGGTGATTCTCAGGTAAATACTTTCAGTTCTTTTTTGTTTTGAATTGTGTTTTTTTTACTTTACTTACTATTCACAAAATTTCTGTCTGAGATGTACTAAAGCAAATCTGTACTATTTTTCTATTGTAGATCCGTTATTATTATATAACTGCAGGTTCTGTTGTCAGAAAAGTGATTCACAATGTTAAGTTGGTACCAAATCTGTTTTTAGATAAACAAAAGCATGTTTGACACAACTGACTATGAATATGTAGAGCCCAAACATATACATCTTTTACATTTTATTTCATCTATATCTATATCTAAATGATTAAATTAAATTAATATATATTATTATATATAAATGATTAACTTTTTCTGAAGAAGGAACATTTGTACTGGTTGAATGTGCATTATTAATGTTATGTTGTAAATTCTCAAAATAAAGGGATACAGACTTTTGCACCCAACTGTAATTTGCTACTGATGCTGATGGACTCATAAGTTTTGATGTCTCTTTTTAGGTCATTTGGTTTCTTTCTTCCATCTGCTAAGCACACAGCCGCATCATGAGTGTAGAGTCCAAAAAAACATGTGATGCTTGTAGCTCCAAGCTCAAGGTTGGTGTTATGTCACTTTTCCATGTATTGAAATATTTGGGAAGGTCATTCACTGCTTGTCTTAATCACCCTGGAGTCAAAGGCTCCGGTGTGGCATTTCTATTAAGTGTTGTGTGAGTTCAAACAAACCGTTATCATGAAATTTTAAAACTTTAACTTTTACCCCAAATGAGACTTTGTGTGCATTAAAAATTTGCTTTTTCTGCTCATAGAGTGGGAACACAGCTGGTAATAAGTGTAAAAAAATTAACGTGTTACAATTTGTGTTAATAAGACTGTGTTTGATCGCCTTTGCAGAGTGTTTAAACAGAAATTTACCGTTTAACTGAAAATGGTTATATGTGAGTGACTTCTATTCATGTTTTTTACAGTTTCACGCTTTTAATATGGCAATGCAGTTTATTATGTGCTCTTTGATAACATGCGTGAAAATGGCAAATCATCATATTTAAGTAGCAAATTATTCATTATTCAATTATTCATACTGTCAAGAGGAGTAAGCTATGGTCCATTTCCCTAAAATTAAACATTAGCAGTTCCCTTTAATAAAGAGTGAGTCTTTTTTAAAGGTAAGACTGGGTTGAACTCTGAAGGTACTTGCTGTAATTGCTCTTTACCTGTGCAGATTGAACAGCAGACAAGTATTTACAGTCATCTAAATGTATTTAAGACATTGTGGGCTTGACCCCAGTGTAAAACGTTTTTAATCTTTAACTATCTCTGGGACAAGGGATATGGCTGCACACAAGTCAAGTTTGTTGGCAGATTTTAGCTTTCTTAGGCAGCTAGATGTGTAATTGGCCCAGCATTACCTCAATGCGCTGGTTTTAAATGCTGTCTTCAGCTTTTAAAGTTGGCTACTCATTTTAAAAGAACAATCTCTTAAAGAAGAGTTGAAACAATAAGTGTAAGGTAAATGAAATTAGGCTGTTAGTAACATCATCCTTTTTTCCTATTTACATATTTGCCAATACTGGTGGGTTTCAACCCCATCCTTATACAATACCTTTAAAAAAGCTCTAATCTAGTTCAAATTAAAATGAGGTAATCCAATCATGTCTGAAGAACAATAGGTGGAAATCTATCACGGGAGGTGCCCATGTGATAATTCCCCCTTTCACTCATACAAGGTGTAATTACATCTGTCTTTCTTTTGTACTAGGGAAACCACCCTTTACACAGCTTTAATTACATTACTGAAACTAAAAAAAAACTAGTTTAATCCTTTTTACTTGAAAAAGATTACTATCTTGGTAATAATGTGAGTGACGTGTAACCAAACCATTTGAAAAAAGCTTAATAAAAACAACTTGTGTGTGTGTATACATGTCTTTTTCAGCTCTTCCTGGCTTCTTTGGCTTTTGTATATTTTGCCAAAGCGTTTAGTGGCTCCTATATGAAGAGCTCCATCACACAGATTGAAAGGCGCTTTAACATCCCCAGCTCCCTCACTGGACTCATTGATGGCAGCTTTGAGATAGGTATGTGCATTTTTCACTTGATGCTGGATGTGACGTTCTGTTTTTGGCCTATATAAACCAATAAAAACAAAAGCTACAATACTCCTGCCAATGTGCTAAAAATACTGAGACTGATGTTGGCTTTATTTATTCTATCTTATAAAGCACCATAATTCCCCCTTTGCAGGAATTAGAATGGAAAAAGAAAATTATGAAGCTACTGCCAGTAGTTTAGTATAAAAGCTCAGAGCAGGAGGAAACTGCTTGCTTACACCTTCTGGAAAGTAACATAATGTGTCACCTCTAATGCTCAGCAATTAACACCTTAAGCCTAGTTTGTTCAAGTTACTGTGATCAAGAAATAGATGTTTTTGTGTTAGAAATAGATTTTATAAAGATTAATTGAAGATGAATTAACATATTACTTAGTGGTGATCACTGTGAACAGAGCAAATTGCTGCACTGTGAGAAATGTCTGTGAAATTAGCAGTAAATTGCTGTAAAATCATGACATCAGAAAATGTAAATAGAAGAACACTAATGCAGTTTAATTCACAGTATAAATGAGTAAACTGTGGGGGAATAGAGAAAATGTTGTCATATAGTTAGATAATTAGCAAACAGGCAACCAAGATAGGTTTGCTGAAGAGGTCACAGACAGGACGAGCAGTTACAGGGTGTGGCAAGTTTAGAGAAATGCTTAGGCTCAGTAGACTGTGGGTCCTGGGGTCTCAAGATCTACAAGAAGGTGCAATAAAAGGATTTTATTGCTTCACAACTGACATTAACAGATTTGTTTTGTGAGCGTGGTTCTTTTCCTAGGTTTGAATATAAATAGAAGGGGTTTGAGAGATACAAGTCAGAAGACACCAACATCCATTTGTTGTTCTCCATGCCAGCGTGTATTAAACCGAGATGGTTCATCACGCTGAGTTCTGTCTGCGATTTAGTAAAACTAAGGAAGAGAAAAAATGTCTATCACAAAGTAAATATAGGTTAAAATTGTTATATTTTATTGTATAATTACCAGAATACTGTACCTTAAACACATAAAAACTGTAATATAAAAACCAATACAAGATGTTGTTGAAATAAGAATTTTTATTTTACAAAATCATATGCTATACTTTACAGATAAGAATATGAAAAATTGTAGAACTATGTAAATGCATTGCATTACTTAGCCATTAGGATATATTATACTTCCTAAAGATGGAACCCATAAGTAATTGTAACTAATAAATTTTGAAACATTTGAGTGTAACGTTGGGCAAAATGGACAGCATGGGCGAATGAGATATAATGCAAATGGATATCTAAGCAGCCATATAAAAAAACTTACCCAGACAGAACTATTTTATTATCTATTATCAAGTCAGTAAAAAGCATGTTTGCAAAAAGGGTGAAGTATTCTTTTAATCAAGATCATTCATTCATCAGTTATTGAATTATGTTTTTTTAAAAAATGTTTTTCACCTTCCCAGGCAACCTGTTGGTAATAGCTTTTGTGAGCTACTTTGGTGCCAAGCTCCACCGTCCCAGGATAATCGCTATTGGCTGCTTCATCATGGCTGTAGGATCTTTCATCACAGCCCTGCCTCACTTCTTCCAGGGGAAGTTAGTACTCTTTTTATTGTCTATATTCAACATTATCCTCCATAATGATCCTTGGAGGCAGAGGTCTAGGGATGCAAAAATAACCTCAGCACGGAACTAAACCCCATTGGTCTGACTCAAATTAGCAGTAATCAGACACAATCCCATTTCCAAAACAAGATAGGGCAGCATGCAAAATATAAATCAATTGCAATGTTTTGCAAATAATTGGGAAACACAAATCTTTGAAAACTACTTGGTAACTGGTTATTTGGCAAAAGAGAGGCTGAGTCTCCCTCAGTTCCAACATACAATATGTCTTTGTAGTATTTTCAGTTAAACAAGGGTTTTAAATTGCTTGCAAATTTTTGCATTCTGAATTTCTCTACATTTTTTTCTATCCCACTTCGTGGACAAAATGGCTGTACTTTGTCATGAAATTGTTTATAATAACCCCTTCTCCTAATTTGTACATGGTGGAAGTAAGACAAACCCACTAGACTTTTAATAGCTCTTAACCCTAAGGTGATACTAGGTGTTACATTTTTAATACTCTGCCGCCAAGAGTATAAATTATATAACATTAAAAATGACAATTAGCATGTGAGCAAACTGTGTACAGTATGTGCAACATACACACCATTTCCTGGCACATTTGGTTGTTTTTTCCAAGACATATGTGTCTCTGTAAAACTGGCCCCTGTGTAGTAATAATAATAATCCCTAATGTTTTTCAGGTATAAATATGAGACCAGTGTGTCTCACATCAAAAGTGTCAACAACACTGAGAGCATCCTGCCCTGTATGTCCAACCACAGCATGACTGATACAGATAAGATAAATGATTTAGATGCCCAAACAGGTATGTATATAACAAACTGATTCAAAACAAACAATTATACCACATTTACACGAGCAAAAGATAAACGATGCTTTCAGTTCACATTCTGAGTCCGGTTTTCCCCTTTAGCTTGTGAAAAGGCAGCTGGCTCATCTATGTGGATCTATGTGTTTTTGGGAAACATGCTGCGTGGGATTGGAGAGACTCCCATCATGCCTTTGGGAGTGTCCTACCTGGATGATTTCTCCAGCGAGGAGAACACTCCTTTCTATTTGGGTTAGCTACTTTTGCAGCCTACACTTTCTGCTACTTTTTGTCAAATTTTATACTTTTGGCAGCTGTGTTTGTTCTTTTATTCTCTTTTATACTGTTTTGGCACACTGCTGTTGCAACACCATTTTAAATTTTTTTTTAATATATCAAAGTACTCAGTACCAAACATTTGTGTGTGTCTGTTTCTCTATTTTCCAGCCTGTATCCATACAGTGGGAATCTTAGGACCTGTGGTCGGGTTCATGCTTGGGTCCTTCTTTTCTAAGATCTACGTTGACATTGGATCTGTAGATTTAGGTATGGAAGTTCTCAACATCAGGTGACAAAATTCCAAAATGTGTTAATGTGGCATTTCAACACGTGCAGACACTACACTGCTTTACTTATCATTGACCTTGCATCACAAGTTGCACATTCAATTGGTCAGTGCAAAACACGCCCTAGCCTTAGTCAAAATCCACCTTTAGCAAAGCAGGGAAACTCTACCACTTTTCACCTAGATGGCAAGGTTGTAGGTAAAGAGTAAAACAGCTTGTCAGCAACAAGAGGCGTTCATAGTGTTTCTCTATGCTGACACAGCAGGACTTGTCTTGAACTCCTGATAATACTTAAGTCACAGTGTCACAGTGAGAAACATTAGTGAAAAGCAATAAAAGTGCTTTGAACACAAGCCCCATTATAATCTACACCATCCAACTCTTTCTCCCAGACGCTATCACCATCAACTATAAAGACTCCCGCTGGGTCGGGGCTTGGTGGCTGGGCTTCATCGTGACTGGCACAGTGGCCTTGCTGTCTGGCATCCCGTTCTTGTTCCTGCCAAAGCGTATATCCAAGCAGGGCCAAGAACAGAGCCAAAGTAAAACCACAGAGCTTTCCACAGTGGCAGAGCAGGAGAACTTCCTGGCGCAAGAAAACTATGAGCATGGGGCAAAGGAGAAGCCAGTTAAATTCCGGGAGCTGGCTAGAGGTACCACACATCTTCTGACACTTCAAACATCGATAAATATTTTCCAGGGGAAATTGCTTTTAGAAATAAAGAGTTTAATCATTAACCAGATTTAGACCAGAAAATGCAGAGCCCAGACCTGTAACCCTGGTTTATTGACTTAGAGTGACAAACCACCATGCAATCTGGGCAAGAGTTGAACGACACAGAGGGGGCTGTGAGTGAAATGAGGGGGCCAAAACATTAGAGCCACCTCTACTTATAATGCACTCCAGACTCCACTACCCACTTGGACCTCAATAACAAACACTAAGTAGAATTATCACCTTTCTGATAGTTTCAATCTAAAAACGGAGAAATTATAACCTTGTCAAAGTAGAATTCATGGCAGAGCTGCTCTTTTTGATTGCATTACATTACACAAGTGATCATAATGTTGTGCCTGATCTGTATATACAGTAAATAACTAACACCTGAGAATACTAAATAATACCTTTATTGCACGTCTCAATCAAACTGTTTACTCTTCCACAGATTTCATTCCATCTCTAAAGCGACTCTTCAGTAATAGCGTCTTCTCAATGTTGATCCTCACCTACCTGGTGGCTGTCAACGGCTTCATTGGCATGATCACCTTCATGCCAAAGTACATGGAGCAAATCTTTGGCCAATCAGCCTCCAAGTCCACTTTCCTCATAGGTACAAAGCAATGACACCAAACAATTTCCTTTGCATTCACTGCAGTTCTGCACTTCTTAGCCAAAAGCCACTGAAACAATGCGGTTATTGTAGGGATATGTGATTGCAAGAGATGACTGTAAACACTTAACCCACCGTGAGCTTTTCCTTTGTTTGCAAAGCACCATCTTGAGCTCTAATTAACTGACTCTTATGATTCTTATGTCAGATGGTGAAAAAGCCCAATAAAGAATGTTAGCTGAAACCTTAAACAGTAAAGACTATGGATAAACAACCAAAATAGATACAATCTAAAAATCTAAAAACAGCAGAACAGTATAGTTAGCCAAAAGTGACACTCTGTACCACTTGTGCAAATCGTTGCTCTATGTTCTCCCCATGCTTGTGTGTGTTTCCTCCAGGTACTCTGGTTTCTCCCACAGTCCAAAAACATGCATGTTAAAAACGTGCATGTTAGGTTAATTAGTGACTCTAAATTGCCTATAGGTGTAAATGTGAGTGTGAATGGTTGACTGTTTGTATATGTCTCTCTGTGTTGACTCTGAGATAGACTCTCTCGACCAATGACAGTTGGAATAGGCTCGCTTCCCTCTTGACCCTGAACAGATAAGCAGTTAGAGATATTGAATGGATGGATGAAATTAGTTTGCAAGAGTCATGAACGGATGGTTAAAATTATTAGTTAAAATATGTGATTTAGGTTATTGTCTATCTATCTGAAAAGCATTCTAAACAAATCCACTTTTATCGGGAGTCTTAAATAAAGTTTTAGTTATAAATTGTCCTGTGTGTGTGAAGGTATGAATGAGAAGCAGTAAAAAGCACCAGTAAGGTTGAAAAGTGTTATAAGTAGAGACCATTTACTATTCAGTGATTCATTCCTCCACCCAGGTACACTGAACCTGCCAGCAGTAGCTTTTGGCATGATCACCGGAGGTTTTGTCCTGAAGCGTTTCAAACTGGGTGTTGTCGGGGCAGCCAGAATGTCCATGATTGCCTCTTTCGGGTCCTTTTGCCTGCTGGCCACTCAGGTCTTCATTCACTGCGATAATGCAGAGGTGGCTGGTCTCACTGTCTCGTATCAAGGGTGAGTTGCATTAAAACCATTCCTTTACAAAGAGATGGGTGAAGGACTGAGAGTTTTGTACAGATTCATAACACCATGCATAACTGAAAGTTAAAGTCTGCCCTTGTACGCACCAGGGTTCCTCAAGTGTCGTACAACCAACAGACTCTGCTGTCTCAGTGTAATACGGGCTGCTCCTGCCCAGTCAAGCACTGGGACCCAGTGTGCTCTGACAATGGCTTGACATATTCTTCGCCCTGTCTGGCCGGGTGCCAGACCTCCACAAATGCTGGCAAGGAAATGGTGAGGCAGCAGCTTAGAGATTTACTAGATTTCGTGAGAACAATAGACCATCATTGTTACTATAAATGGTCTGTTTTATTTCCCTGTTTTCTTTAGGTGTTTCACAACTGTACCTGCGTGAGGGAAAAGATGACTCCAGGCATGAACATGTCTGCAGTACTGGGTCAGTGCCCCAGGAGAAGTGACTGTGACTACAAATTTAAGATCTACATGATTTTGTCCGTTTTGGGGTCCTTCATTTCTGCCAGTGGGGGAACGCCAGGATACATCGTAGTGCTCAGGTCGGCTCACATTTTGTACAAAAAGGCATCATGATGCCTAAGCATCCTATTTATCTGTATTTATCTTAATCTCCTGTTGGTTTTTAGACACTACATTGGATCTTACGTATTTGTTTTTAAGCTTAAATTCTTACATGAACATCTATTAACTTTTGATATACATTCCAGGTCCATACACCAGGACCTGAAGTCATTGGCTTTGGGTATGCAGACACTGATAGTGAGAACTCTAGGTGAGTACCAGACATGTTTTAGTTTCAGAGAAAAGCATTATATCAGGCTTCTACTTGCACTACTGATAATATTTAGACTGTTTTGTGAAAGCATGTGACTTTGTGTGTTATCAGGTGGGATACCTCCTCCCATTTATTTCGGGCTGCTGATTGACCGAACCTGTTTGAAGTGGGGCACCAACCCGTGTGGAGGTCATGGAGCATGCAGATTCTATGATGCTAACACATTTAGGTATACTAAAATCAGAATCCAGATTCTTCATGCCTGTTGTAATATTCCATAGAAGGCTTTTTAAAGTCTTTAAGTCAAATTGTACATATATAAAGTCAGTATACTCATATTAAGTTGGATAAATTGGTGTTATGGAGACTTAAAATCAAAGAACTTACAGGGAAAATGTTTTGCCTAACCTGTTCCAATACGTTGTTTTTCCAGGATAACATTCATCGGTGTCATTACTGGGCTCCACTCCCTATCCAACATACTGTGGGGATGCGTCTACTTTAATATTATCAAAAGACAGAAGAAGTTAACACTGATGAAAGAGGCCAAAGAAAATGCACTGGATGATAACGGGCTGGGCAATGGACATGCCAGAATCAGTATTGCCAAAGACATAGACCGGGAAAGCACTATATAAGGTGCATCGGCACCACTTTTGTAGAATGCAGACACATAACACAAACAGTATTGTCTATTGCCAGTGTACTGTGCTGCATCCATATTGGACCAAATGTGCTAATGGTACAGTGTCAGCACTCTTTGGTCTCCTTGAGCAGTATACCTCTTTTTTATAACATAGATACTGAGCCAGAAACACCAATTACATATTGTATATTTCAAAGATCATAGCTAGACCTTAGTTTTATTTTGAACATTCAAAGGAAATTAAATAATAAGCAATTCACATTGAGAAAAAAATTGTTTTATAATAACTTAAAGGTCTTTTCTTCTCTACTTCTAGCATTTTATTTTTATTTTATTTTTTGCCCTTTCGGCTTATCCCATGCATTCAGGGTCACCACAGTGAATCTTTTGTCCGCATGTTGATTTGGCACAGTTGTTTTTATGCAGGATGCCCTTCCTGACGCAACCCTCCCCAATATCTACCAGAATTGGTACCAGCACTGCTGGGGATTGGGTAATGGCTGTTGGGGGCTCAGTGTCTTGCCCAGGGGCACTTCGATTCTCTACTTCTAGCATGCCAAACCATAATGGGAACATACTACCATACTACCATACACCAGATCAACCTGAATTCACTTATTAATGAACATTTTAGAGACTATGTCTATGACTATGACTATTTGGCCTGTGTCTCCATTTATACTTGAACACTAAGAGATCAGGTAATGATAATATTGGTTGTATACATGTGATTACAGTTATTTTGAAATGGTAAAAAGAAAAAAAAATGTCATCAACAGGATATATAACGCTCATTCACTTGAAAGAAATATTGTTTTGTCATAACCGAAAGTTAATTTTTAATTATTTATCCAGGGGGATCCAAACCTTTGCACTGATCTCATTTTCATTATTTTACTATAACTGTCTTCTTATACACTAATGAAAGAACGTCTGTATTAGCTAAAGGTGAATTATAATTATGTTAGGCTTATGGTTTAGTATGTATCCCCTTACATTTCATTTCATTGTAAAGGGATGCAAACTTAACACTTATCCTTACATAACATGCATTTTCAGTTGGTATGTTCCACTCTTTCAAAATAAGGGGAAGCAAACTTTTGTACCACACTGTAATCACATGTACAGTTCACAGTACAAGCAATTACACAGTATTAATATGTACAGTATATGGTTTTAAATACTGCTATAGTACATGAGAACCAACATTTTATGGTTCTTTTTGTACATTACAGTTACTGTATGTAGGCTGAAAGCTCCTGGGACAGAACGACACAGCTCCTTCTAGTACTCTCGAATAGATGTTTAAAAACTGGTCTACGTTTCTTTTTTAACCACAAGTATTAAAAGCAACTTTAATACTCACTGACTGTGAGCCAATTGTAAGTCACTGGTTAACAATTTATACCATATTTGGTCGCTAAACTGTCTAGCCAGGTAATTAAATTTTAATTTATTAACACTTAAGATGCCAATAGTGGTTTTTTAGTGCTAGAGCCAGGCTAGCGGTTTCCATCTGTTCCCAGTCTTTGTGCTAACCTAAGCTAAACAGCTTTCAAATAAGAATGCAGACGTAAGAGAATTTAGTATCAATCCACTTATCATTAAAGGAAATAAGCATATTTCCTAAATTTTGTGATTCTTAATTAAGGCATTTTTAAACAGTTTGAAAAAACAGTGAGCTGTGAGAAAAAAGAGCCTGTTTTTGTAGTAAGTTACTGTAGTTGTGGCTCAGTGTAAAATTGTTTTCTGATATAGTGAACATGCTAGTGCCTTTTCAAAATGTAAATATGTCATATTAGCTACATATATGTTATATTTTATTTATGATTTTAGATTTTTAACAGTTTACATATTAGTTGGAAATCTTTACTCTGAACCTTAGTATTGCGAGCCATTATCAGAGTCAGCCTGGAGAGGTTTACTGTAGTTTGGAAAGTGGACTAAGTAGGAATCTTGTGTGACTCAGACTCAAGTTTACTGTCAATTCTGTCATACGTTGCAATTAATTGTAACCGATTTAAAGGGCCATCAAGATAACACATACATTTTTAATAATAAATAAATCACATGAAACATTATGGGCTAACAAATAAAAGCTGTTTAATATTATTCTGTGGTGTCCTTTACCAGACATATTTGGAGTTGTATTTTGTACTATAAACAATACTATAGTACTATAGTACACTTACAATTTAGTTTACAAAATGAAAAACAAAACTAGTATTACTACCCAAAAAACTGTGTAGTATGTGTACTTTTAACTCAGTGTGGATTAATCAGAATCTATATTTAAACAACAAACTGAATTGAAGTGTGCGTTCCATAAATTTTAAGTTGGGCAAATTTCACAATTTCCAAGTTAAAGTTTTCTGGTTAGATTTACTTGAACAACTATCTGGTTTATTTGTTAAAACCCTGCAAATGAATAAGTAATAGTTACTTGTGTGGCTTTAGTAGTAAAACATTGTTACACCTGATTTTCCATTTCTTTGACTTTCTCTTGAAGTCTTGGTTAAACCCCCCAAAATGTATGAACACACATTCCTATGGCAACATATAATTAGCTTTCGGTTAACTATAATTATTCGGTGCTTAGATCAGTCCCGCTGCAGTGTAAAATGTACTTTAAATTGTACTGCATAAATGTGAAATATATTTTACATGCTACAGTACACTTTTGAAAAAGTTAATCCTTCATTACGTTACCTTAAACAATGCCAGCCGAGGGGGCTCCAAAGGTGGAAAAGGGTCATGGGTCCTATATGCGCTGGGTTGATGAATTGCACCAGAGGTCTTTGACCCAGTTAATACTTGCCTATAGTCTTACTCATCATTACTGAGTAAATCTGTAAATTACCACATTATTTCACAGTTTTCTTTGCACATGTGCATTGGTATATGAGTTTAAAGTTCAAGGTTAAAGAAGATTACATAACATTAGTGCCCCTTTGTTGAGTTTTACCAAATATGGTGTCTCTTTATTAAATCCGACCAATGACAGTACTATGTTTCTCAGCATGTTGGTTTTATTTTATTTTACTATGTTATATAATACAAACCCAATTCTAAAGAAGTTAGAACAATCTGTAAAACCTAAATAAAAACAGAATGCAATGATTTGCAAATCTCATCAATTCCTATTTTATTCACAATAGAAGATAAATAGCATATCAGATGTGGAAACTGAGACATTTTACCATTTCAGGGAAAATATTAACTCATTTTGAATTTGATGATGGCAGCTACACATTGTGCAGCATCCCCTCTTCCTGCCATGATGCGGTACTCACACACACATTTCGACTTTTATATCTTACCCCTTTTCCCCACTTCCTGTTCCCCAGGTCACTTCTCCAGCTTCAACACTCATCACCGTCCCCAGTTGTCCTCACCTGTTCCCCAACCTTTTTAAACCCAGCTCTCCCTTCTGTCCCCCGTCAGATCATCGTCTCCTGGTTTTTGGACTCTTGACTCTGTTACCTGTATCATGGTCCGAGGTTTGCTTCTTGTTTTGTCCTTTCGTGTTTTTGTTTCTAAGCTGAATATCACCCAGTTTACATTTCATATCGATTCCGCACACGTTTATTTTCTAGATTATTCCTTGATGGTCCCGGTCCTGTTTTCTTTTTACTCGCGCCATTGATCCTTGGCCGGTCTTGTACTTAGTTCTCTCCTAGTTTGTGTTTCCTTAGTAATTCGGATTTAACTCCTTCGCCCAAGTTTGTGTTTCGCTCTCTGCTCTTGATATTCCGTGTTCTGCTATAAGTTAGTTTATATCATGGCCCCTTCTTAGGTTTTTGTTCGTGTTCACATTCGTATTTTGACTGTCAAAGCTCTGGTCCACTGTCATATGTTGTGTTCAAGTTTCTTTATCACTGACCCCAGCACCTTTTGTTCATTCTGGTATTTTACTTTTTTGTTAAATTCCCTGATTTATATACTTAGTTTGTGTTTTAGCGTTCACTGCTATTTAGCCTAGTCTGTTTTAATTTGTCATTCCTCCCTTGTTGTTCCTTTTTGAAATTAAACTTGCCTGCATTTCACAGCCCTCTTGCAGTGTTTCCTTCGGGTCCTATACAAAACCACTGCCACTACTTTTAACAACTGTCTCTGAAGTGAGGACACCCGTTGCTGGAGTTTAGGAGAGAAATGTGGTCCCATTCTTGTCTGATCCAGGATTGTAGCTGCTGAACAATCCTGGCCCCTTTGCTGGAGTTTTAGTTTTATGATCCACCAAATGTTTTCTAGTGATGAAAGGTCTGGAAAGCAAAGCTGTGCTGGTGTGATGGATGCACTATGTGGTTTTAGCATTGTCTTGCTGAAATATGCTAATCATTTCCTAAAAGAGATGTTGTCTGGATGGGATCATATGTTGCTCTAAAACCTATGTACTTTCAGCATTGATGGTGTGTTTCCTGCCTTCATCATAGGCACTAATTCACTCCCATACCATCTCAGACGCAGGCCTTTGAACTCTCCCTCTCCTCTTTAGTCTGCAGGACACGGCATTCATGTTTTCCAAAAACAATTACGAATTTTGATTCATCTGACCACCGAACAGTTTTCTTGGGGCGACTGTGGTGCAGGAAGGTAGAGCAGCCGTCCACCAATCCTGCACATGTTGGTTTGATCCCCGGATCCCCCAGTCACATGTCTGCGTGTCCTTGAGCAAAACACTGAACCCCAACTTAGTTGCTCCCAGTGAGTGTTGGCCAGCTGCTGGATCGTGTTCACATATGACTTCTTCTATGCATGATGCAGCTTTAATCCTTGTCCTCTGCGCACAGATTCCTCCCAATTCTCTGAATCTTTTGATGATATGCTGTGCATGAATTAATGTCTTCACAATTTTACTTTGAACATTTTTCTGAAATTTTTAAACAAAAAATATCTCAGATTTAATATCTCTGATACGTTGTTTAGGTGCTATTGTGAATAAAATATGGGTTGATGAGATTTGCAAATCACTGCATTCTGTTTTTATTTTTCTAGGATTTACAAATTGTCCCAACTTCTTTGGAATGGGGTTGGATATTGTAACCTTAAACTCCAGTCTTTGTATTAATAACACCAATAATGCCGTACTTTACAATGTTATTAGAAGTTGGAACATTAACAGCAGGAAATGATATAAATTTGTCTGTATTTATACCATCAACTTTAGTAGTTTAATCATCGGAGTGTTGGACGAAATGAAGTTGGACGACCATGCAGTGTCTGGTTTCACCAGCAGGCTGTGCTCTACACAGCAAAATGTCTACTCGGCCGTGCATCACTCCAACACAACAGAGAATGTCTTAATGTCAAGTATGTGTCAGAGAATTTATGTTGGCATTACTGTTTTAAATCATTCTTATATTATTCTTTATATATTTGATTAGATACTGTAAGAGTCATGGCAGATTCATGCAGTATCAGCCTGTCTGTACAGTACATTCCTGACTGAGTGTCCCTGAAACACTATACAGTGACAAAAGATAAGTAAAATACTTGTCCATAAAACGCAGTTCAGGGACTAATCTCGTAGAAAGAGAAGTAGTAAGCATTTTTCTTCATTGTTGCTTTGCAGGAATGTGAATGCTCTTAATCTTAATCCTTGGAAACTGTGAGCGGTCAAAGACTATGGTGAGACCTGGTGCCTGGCTCCCTGAACCCCCCACTGGTCATCGTACTTATAGAGCCTTCTCCAGCCACAGAAATACACTTTGAGGTCCTCATTGAAAACTTATAGTCAAGTATCAGGCAAGTCAATAAAGGCTGTTTGGACTTGGGGATTTTTTTTTTAGACAACATATTAAATTTTAATCCTGTGTAACAACAACAACAAGCACCTGATCATTTACCTTGTGAGGAAAAAAAAAAAAAAAAAGAAATCCAAAGGGCCTGGTTTGGAGTTCTAATCTTTCTCCCTCCTTCAACCTCCTCCCTGTTCTCTTGTTGCTGACCCCCTCTGGCTGGCATGTGTGCAGAATGAAAATGTGTGGGGGCTTTTGTCCAGCTGGTTTCATGCAAGAGCTCTGCCCTCGGACAGGAGAAAGGGAATTTGGGCAGGTCAGTCTCCTCTCAGAAGGAGGACTGACACATGGCTGCTTTAATAGGAGCCGAAGAAAAGGGAAGAGACTCCATTCTCCTCAGCCTGAAGGCACTTTAGGTATTTCATTAAACTTGGTTTGGGATTTTGCATTTTCTCTTGTCAAGATAAAGAATGCCTCAGGGTAAAAAATACTAACAAATTTACATTTTCAGAATTCCTCTGCTACGTAGGACCAGTGCTTGCTGATCAAAAATGTAAGAATTAATGGCAAGCACTGCTGTGGGTGGAAGTATAAAACAGATTAAATCTGAAGAGAATTATCAGATGAGGCAAAAAACATAGTAACTCTCTGTTCCTTCTTCAAGTGTTACACGGAAGACAAATGAAGACAGAGGTGTCACTGGGAATAAGTTTTAACCTGCAGCTCTGTGTGACATGAGATCATTGTGAGGAGGGGAGACAGGTGACGTTTACACAGGTATGGTCTCCAGCTCTTCTGCTTTCATTTACTTCTAAATGCAAACGTGTGTTTTTTTTTAAAATGGCTTGGTAACTTCACATGTGTTTACCAGCTGAAATGTATCTTTAATAAGTTGTTTTGGTCATCGCTAATTACTAAGAATCTGTCCTTGAAAGAAGTCCTTTAAAAGCATCCAATTTTGTGAGCTTTAATAAATGATAACCTTGCCAAACAGTTAACCAGCAAAGATGATCATTATATACACTTCAGTCTATCTTTGAAAAAAGAAATGAATGGCAAACAGCCATGGCAGTGGTATTAATCTTCTCTAATTCTCAAAAAGAAATGAATAAGCCTACATCCCAAAATGTCATGTAACTGTTTTTTTTATGTACAAACACATAGTAGTAATAAAGGGTAAATTTAATCCAATCTTTACCATTCTTATTTTATTGTCTTTATGGTTTCCTTCAAGGTCTGTTCCTGCAGGTATTGGTTATGATGGAGGAAACAGCAGAGACAGACAGAATCATGATGACCAGCCAACAGGCTCTGTTTGTGTCTGATCAGAAGACCAGCAAACGCACTGGGATCTCCACTCTCAAAGTACTGAAGTTAGATATTTTCCTTCACAGGCTGAAGTTCTTCCTGTAGATGCACCCAGTGTAAATTGCACTAGATTAAAAACATCATTAAAAACCCTTAAGGATGCTGCAGAGTTAAGTTTGGTAGCTCTGACTGTTCGCAGCAGGTTCAAACTTTGTTAGAATAGAGACCAACATCCCGGTGCTGGTATTCTGTAGACAAACGCTTAAAATGGGAAGTAAACAGTTTTGGGGCAATTTAACAGCACCACCATCGGCAGGGTAATGGAATTTTTTTACAGAACACCTCTATGCTCAGTTTATTCTAGATTTTCTGTCATATGTAGTTGCTGGGTTGAAAAACACAGAATCCTTAACAAATATAAGCTGAATTGTAGCCAGGTCTATCACTCTGTTTTTGCTGTTTTCTGCTTTTGCTTTTCTGCTTCTTTATGGCAGCGGAACTACAAAATAAAAAAGAAACATTGACTCATCCTTCCGGAGTACATATTAATTCATTCCTGACATTCTCCACTCGGCTCAAACTGAACCTTCTGAAAACAGTTATACCTCCAAAAATGGATCCGTATAGTAAAAGGAAAACCTCTTGTCTACTTCCCTGCTGTGTAACAAATAGATAACAAATGAATCCGCTTAAGAGGGAACTAAAATGCACAAGAGTTTAGAAGAAAACATAAAACCTGATGCTAAAATAGTGACTTTTCTTTTAAAAGAGATAAAAGTCGATACTTAAAGTAATACTACATACTACATAAAAGACTGTAAATGGCAAAACATGCAAGAGAACTGCAATAATATCTGATGGGGATTAGTTTAGTAATATACCATCTCCAGGGTGCTCTGAAACAGTATGGAGGCTGCAGTGGAGGAGGCAAAATAGTTTCTCACTTTAGGTAATTTTCTGTTGTTGCATGTCATCACAGCTTTACTTGCAGCTTATATTTCCCTCCTCTCTTGTGTTTTCCAGCTGTTTATTGTGGTGCTTTCCTTTGCCTACTTCTCCAAAGCCCTGACAGGGACCTACATGAAGAGCTCCATCACTCAGATTGAGAGGCGTTTTGACCTCTCCAGCACACACGTTGGACTCATAGATGGCAGTTTTGAGATGGGTAACATCAAACTTTTCGGCAGCTAATCAGGTCTCACCTTAGTGATGCTGTGGTTTTCTAATTGCAGAATTTTGTCCTCTGCTCTTTTGTTTCACCTTTTTGGAGGTAGGCAACTTGTTGTTTCTAGCAGTGGTAAGCCATTTTGGGGCCAAGCTACATCGGCCCAGACTCATTGCTGTGGGCTGTTTTCTCATGGCTGTGGGGGCCTTTCTCACTGGCCTGACACACTTCTTCATGGGACGGTAAATGAACAACCAATTGCATTTATGAGAAAAGACCTGCAGATGATCCTGTTTAATTGAGACACCCCTGTCCCTTACAGCTACAACTACGACACCGTCGTTCAGATTTTCCAGAATGACAGTGTGAACATCGGTGCCTGTGCGGATCCTCAGAAAACATTTGGTGTCACCAAAATTCACAGAAAACCTTCTGTGGAAGACAACGAAGGTAATACTACAGGCTGTAGGTTTAAATAATGAATAGTGTCACATAACCACCAGTTATTTACAATTTAAGTTTCTAATATGTCAGGTTTTTATGAAAGAATTCAACACTCACTCAACATTTAATGAGATGTTTTTTCTAGACCAATATTGACATACAAAATGCAAATTTACATTACTTGTCATTACTGCGGATACACTTGCTGTCACAGTCCCCAGCAGATGCATCCCACTGAATCTGCTGATGCTCTGACTTTACATATAGCACCACAATGAAGCTGATTTATTTTATTTTATTTTTTTTTGTGCCTTGACAACCACTGTATCATGACATTTTGTAGATAGTCATGCTCCTGTAGCATAAACTGCAGTATCTTTGAACCAGCCTGTTCATTTCCAAGGTGTCAAAATGTCCTGTTCTTTCGCATGCGGACACAACAAGATTGAGGACTTTTGAGGACAGAAAAAACAGGGTTTAATATATATTAATTATACAGGAAGTATATAACATTTTTTAATGTATGTAGTTTTTAGATTTTATGTATTTTATCTCTTAAACTTACACTGAAGTATTTGAGTGTAACTATAACTCAGTTAATTTTGTGCACAAAGTCAACCAAACCATGATGGTTCCACAACCATTACATGGCGAGAGGTCTGACAAGCAGGCACAATCCTTCATGTGGTGTCAAATGAGTAGAAAAAAAAAACATTTTATTATGTCCAGCATTTTGGTGTATGACTAATTGGGCTCGTTATCATGTCAACTTGCTCATTGTCAGTGGACTTTATAAACGTGTTATTTGCCAAACATCAGCATGTTAGGATAGTGAATAAAGTGCAGCTGAAATTAAACTGGTTGAAAGAGCATGGCCACGAGCTTGTTCAAAACCCAATTACAGAAAGATTTGGGGCAGATTTTTAAGGCTGATGAATGATTTCTGCAGATGTTAAAACAGCACAGCTCCGGAGTAAAAGAATCTGGGTGCTAAACTAGCCTGCCTGCAGTCCAGACCTGTCACTTACTTAGAAGCGTT
This sequence comes from Channa argus, assembly GCF_033026475.1. Classification (NCBI taxonomy): domain Eukaryota; kingdom Metazoa; phylum Chordata; class Actinopteri; order Anabantiformes; family Channidae; genus Channa; species Channa argus. The sequence goes on along the minus strand of NC_090217.1, from coordinate 12,512,246 downwards.
TGGTGCATTATGAAGTGAAAAATGGTTGAGCAGCTATTCTAGTATGTCATTGGTTCCTCAGTTCTCTAATGTTTGCAGAGTTGTTAAAAGGAAAAGGCAATTCAACATAGTGGTAAACATGCCTGTTCCAAACATGATGTCATCAAATGAAAAATGAGCTTTTTTACTTTAATCACAGTTTCGATATTTGGTATGTTTTTTCTAAACTATTTACAATCAGAAATACATTTTTAATGATTTGCTAATCATTGCTTTCTCTTTTTATTCACATTTTACTCATCTTGAACTGTCAAATATTATATGGATAACAACACAATTGTACTACAACTGTGTGTGCAGAAGTCACTTATAAGCCTTACAACTCTCTCCCCCAACAACAACCTGTGACTCTGACAAACTACTCCAGAAACCTTTGCTGAGAGCGGCATGTACAAAGAAACTGTTATGAAACCATTTAAAACTCTTAACAATGTACTGGCTTTCGAAAGAAATGAAATCCAGTGACAGCTGACCTTCAAAGCCACTTAAAGCAGAGCTACAGCAGCAGCTTTGGTCCTGTTTGCATAGACTATATGAAAGAGTGCATGTGATGTCTGATTTTAGTCATCTGATGTTTATTCTTGGGTGTCTTGCATCAAATCAAAGTGTTTGATAATATCGTGTCGATTTTAGGTCAGTTGCACCTCTTTTTGTTTTAGGTTGCTAGTCAGCAATTTTGAGTCCTTTTGAATCTTTTCGTGATCTTTGTGGTCATTTAAACCTGAACATCTTGGTGTTGCTTGTAGTTTCTTGTTTCTACTGTACTACTGTGGTCTGTGTGGCTTAAATTGCCCCCCGGCGGATGAATAATATTATATCCTGCTTTTCCTGAGCTCCTCTGGATGACACCATCGGAAGTCCTTATGATGAAAAACTCCTCCGGAGCGATGTCATCTTGAAAATTGTTGAAGTCGTGCTTTAAGCTTTCCATTACGGTGACGTGTGTAGAGTTTTACACAGTTGACAGTCCAACATACAGTACAGTACAAAATAGGAATTATTTGTTGTGCAACATATTTGACACACACGATAGAAAAATGTGTCATACACTCTCTGTGTAGACACACCATCATGTTAAAGGAGCCAAAATCTGTCTGCAAACCTGGCCAACAAGCTCATTTGGAAAAAGAGAAAACAGAATAGCGATGTGTGATCATCAGACTTAAATTGCATTGCTGGAAAAAGGAGACTTCTGTAATAATTATGGTAATAAATTCAGCTTCTGCGCATATTAGTTCATGTATTTGTCAATGTTTTGAACATGGTATCTTGTTCCGTTCAATTCTGGCTCACTGAGATGTACTTCAATAGAAATGTTTGTTCATTCTTTCTATTGTTGAGCTATAATTATTTTTTCTTCTGACAAAAACATGTCATGCACCCACAGAATGCAGCATATTGATCCTGTTCAGCTTTTCAGTTGAGATGTATTTAGACAGAAATACAATATGGAAGTTGCCAACAATGCATTGATTTACAAGCTTAAAGCCACATTCTATTCAAACTGATACAGGATCAACACCACGCTGCATTCATACATGATTAAGGTAGAAGACTTTATTTCATCTTTGTCACTGACACATGAGCGTAACAAAACGAAATGTTTTTTCCATTTTGATATATTTTTATTACATTTATAAATAAACATTTAACAAAATTTGATTTTACTTTAGATACAAAACTTTAACAAGATGCTGGAAAAAAGCAGTCTACAAACACAAAAGTGCAATGGCAGACTTAGGCCGGCCAAGCGGTAAGGGGGGAAAAAATCCAAATGGAACCTGACAGATTGGGCAGCACGGTGGTGGGGTGGTTAGCACTGCCACCTAACAGATAGAAGGTTGCAGGTTTGCTTCCCCGGCCGACCGTGGCCTTTCTGTGTGGAGTTTGCATGTTCTCCCTTTCCTACGAATTTGCCGGTTCTCAAGCAGGGTGTGGGTTCTTCAGCAAAAGGACTGACAAACCTTTTACGTTAGAGAGCACTCAGTTGCTTTTGCTCTATTGTAAGGGCACTTTAAAGGGCATTTTATTGTGTTTGCCGAGTCCACCTACGGAAATGTTGTAGACTGAAAAAGGTAGGTTTTAATGTAAAATTGGAAGATTTCCATGTTGGTGTTAAAGAAAACCTTTGACTCTTTTATTTAAATATCAACAATTATAAAAGTCTGACAAATGAGAAATTATTGGCTTTTTAAAAAAAGCATAATTAGTATCTTGTATTTCTGTGTTTCATTATGCAGCCTGTGTGAAAGAGTCTGGTTCCAACATGTGGATCTATGTTTTCCTGGGAAATGCCTTAAGGGGCATTGGAGAAACTCCAGTCACACCTCTGGGCATCTCCTACATTGATGACTTTGCTAAAGCTGAAAACTCACCGTTCTATATAGGTAAAACACATGTTACATAGGCTATATATTTTTTAAAACTGGCACATTTGTCATTTATGATGTTTTTGCTGCTTTGTTTTGTGACCGACAGCTTGTCTCCAGACCGTTACTCTGCTGGGCCCCATGTTTGGCTTCCTCTTGGGTTCCTATTGCGCCAAACTATATGTTGACATTGGATATGTTGATATGGGTAGGTGTAATAACTTTGTTTTGTGAGAACTTTATTGTTAGTGGGCTGGCTGTAGCTCTGTTGGTAGAGCAGTTGTCCACAACCCACAGGGCCAGTTGTTTGAATCCCAGTCCTCCTGGCTGAGACACTGAACCCCACTGAAAGTAGTCCATAGTGTCTGCTGCTTACTTGTAAGTTTCTTTGGATGAAATCATCTGCTAAATGACTAATTATAACTGTCACTGTCGGCTCATAGTAAAATGGTTTGACATGCTACCATAAAACTAGTCTACATACTAATCCGAACAAGCTCTCTTGACTTCGTTTAAATGGTGCAGCAAAGTTTATCAGTCAGTTTTTTTCTGGATACATTGGGGTGTTTACCTCACACACAGACGGACAAATTGAAATTGCAGAAGTGAAACACTTATCTGTCATCCAGATAGTGTGACCATTACTCCTAAAGATGCCCGCTGGGTTGGTGCCTGGTGGATGGGATTCATGGTGTCATCAGCCCTCCTGCTCATCTCCAGCATTCCATTCTGGTTTCTGCCCCGTTCACTGCCCAAGCAAGAAGGTGTCGCAGACAAGCCACCTCCAGATGATGCCCTCAGCAACAATCACAGCCTCAAGTTGACTGAAATTGCAAAAGGCACAGTAGAGAAAATGTTTTTCTTCTTACCATGATTTCATTGTGTTTCTAGTTTAATTTTACGATACAGATTTCATGGCCTTTGCTTGTATTTTTACTATATCCACAGGGTTTCTTCCATCGCTGAAGCGCCTGTTGGGAACTCCTGCTTACTTCTTGCTCCTTTGTGGGAGCATCCTTAAGTTCAACTCTTTAATTGGCCTGTTTACATTTAAAGCCAAATATATGGAGCAACAATTTGGACAGTCTGCATCCAGAGCCAATTTCCTTATAGGTAAAACTTTAATTGCCTGTTAGCACAGGATAGTGTAAAGACTAAAAAATCTTGCTGCCTTTACATGGTGGTTTTTAAAGCAAATAAACAAGATTTCAAATCTAGTAGGCAGATTTGTTGACCAACAGACTGAGCTTTTTAGCACCCTGTGGCAACTTTTTGAAATTTTGTCCATTGAGTGAAGCTTTTGCATTTGAAAAACACCCTGCATTTGACTGCTCTAGGCACCTTTTTGTTTTTTTGCAAAAGCAAACTGACCACCTCTAGCGGAATAAGATTCCATTCAAAGACTTGTAGATGAGCCCAGTGTCATACTTTACCTTAATATTTCAGCAACAAGGCCCCTTGTGTTTTTCTAGGTGTTTTGAACCTGCCAGTGGTGGCCGTGGGGATCTTCCTGGGAGGGCTGCTGATGAAGAGGTATAAACTGAGTGTGGTTTCAGGAGCTCAGCTGTCCTTTGCTACATCCTTTATGGCGTACCTGCTCCTGCTGCTACAATTTGGCACAAAATGTGACAACATTCCCGTGGCTGGGCTCACCATTTCTTACAATGGGTCAGTGTTGAAAGATGAACGCTTCACACTATGAAGATGACTACAGCCTTAATAAACAAAATGAATGCACCACGTGCAGGCTTTCCATAACCTCATACTACGTGTCAATTTACTAGATTACTAGAAGGCCATTGATTCATCCTTTTTTATATAGATTATCTTTGTCCTGCAGGACGACAACTGTGTCAGCCAACAGCAAAGTGCTCTTCTCAGACTGTAACCGAGACTGCTCATGTTCAGTGGAGGAGTGGGACCCTGTGTGCTCAGACAACGGCATCACCTACATGTCTCCATGTTTGGCTGGCTGCCTCAGTTCCAGTGGATATGGCAAGAACACAGTAGGACCACGCACACACACACACGCACACACACACACACCGTAAACCTGAAGCTGAAATTTCAATGAAATTCATTTTTAAATTTTCCCTCATTAATACTTTTTTTTAATCTAAATATACCCAAATGATTGACCTTAAGAGCATTTGAGCAATCAATTGATAAGACATATTGCTCAGCAGTACCATGCAGTTCTCAACCCTTATATAAAAGAAACACTCTTCAGTAGTCTTGCCAAGAGACTGTGCTTTGATAAACTCTGTATGTCTGACCAAGAAGGAATTTATTTAATCGTGTATATTTCTCTACTCATCTGCATAACACAGTTTTGCTGGGAAAATGACAGATGTTTTTTTCTGTTATCTGCACTATACATATAACTAGAGTAGTTAATGGATTCAGCAAGGCATTAAAAGTACAATGAAGTCCACAAATTTTGCTTTCAGGTTGCATCTTCTCCTTTTTTCACTGATCCACTTTTTCAATCTAATTAATCTGCTGTTGTCGAACTAATATCTACTTTACTTTGAATTGGATCATCTATTTTTTCAAATCCATTTTTTTATAAAAGGCATTTTATTTATTTTTAAGCATGCACTTAGATACATTAAAAGGCACAGAACATTTGTTTCAAATGACCCAAATGTAAAGTGAAACATACAGTATAACTGGCAGGTGTTTCTTGTTACCACATCTTGTTACTCCTATGATGCTGATTGTTCAATCAGTAAATATCAGTAAATTTGTGAAAACTGTATTTTTTTAAAAATATAAAATCAACTTAGGTGAACATATGGTCTACTGGGGAAAACAAGCCACTGCCAAAGCAAAGAATAGATTTCAACAATTTGGCATCTCCTGAAGCAGAAAGAGGTGAAAGCTGAAACTTTAAATCTCCATGTTCATTATAAACCCCAATGTCTTTGGTGTACAGCAAAACCAAATGGACAGACTGGTCCAATACCTTTGAAGATGATTGTAGATGTAGATTCCTTCAAGTACAGATTTGTTATCTAGTTGATGATATGGTGACGCACTACATACAGTAAGTAATCTCCGGTAAATCCTCCCTATTTTTACTAGGTCTTTCACAACTGCAGCTGTGTGTCCAGCTCCTTCCCAGCAGGCAGCAGTATGTCGGTGAGGCTGGGCCAGTGTCCTCATGCCAAGGACTGTAGCCGTAGTTTCACCTCCTACATGGCTGTATCTGTTCTCAGCTCCTTTATCAACTCTCTGGGGGCCACACCTGGCTACATGGTCATCATACGGTCTGTGTATCCAAAAAGGAAAATAAAGAGAATTGGAAATATCATTCTTATGATTTGAGTGTCACTTAACAACCATTTTCTATTGACAAAGGCAAAAAATAGTTTTCTACAGAAGGATCTGTATTAGTAACCTGCTGTTTTGTAATTGCAGATGCATCTCACCGGAACTCAAATCTCTTGCCCTCGGTATCCAGGCTTTGGCAACTAGGACTCTTGGTGAGTCCAAGCATGTAGTACTTTTATTTTCTATTTGTTTTGCTTTTCATCTTCATTGCTGTCATTATCAATAAATACTTACATCCCAAAGTTTACTGGTTTAGCATGTGGCAGTCTAAAGTAGATAATATAAGAAATATCACTGACATCTCCTCTATTATAATGTTATAACGGGACATATTTGGGTAATGCATTGTCTTTAGGTGGAATCCCTGCACCAATGTACTTCGGAGCCCTGATCGATTCAACCTGCCTGAAGTGGTCAGTGAAGGCATGTGGGGGAAGAGGGGCCTGTCGCCTTTATGACTCTGACATGTACAGGTACAAATGTGGTTCATCTGAATTGAGTGCATTACTACTGTGGCATTTCTGATTATTATTGTAGATGGTATTTTTTCTTCACCATTTTATACACCATAGCAATAAATATTTCTGGCCTTTTTTGCCTTTTATCCTTTGACTTTGACTTTTCAGAATCATCTTCCTGGGTCTGATTACCTGTCTCAGTGGTTCCTCTTATTTCTTCATCATTGCTGTCATCGTCCTCCTTAGACGGCAGTTTCAGAAGCCTGAGCAGGGGACACAGCAACCAAAGGTTTCAAAGGACATTGAACTGAAGATTTCATCATGTCCCACTGAGGGACAGACTACAGCTTCTGCAACCCCCACATTGTCTCAGGGTCAGAAAGTTTCAGTCATGGTTGTGGTGAATTTGGAGGATGGAAGAGAGATTCATAGACTAGAGCAGTTTTCCCAAGGTGGCAGTCTCATCTCCACAAAACACACTCAGGAGCCACATCAGTCTGAAACCCTGACATCAACTACTGTTGAGACAGAGGTGGATGGGTTGAAGCCAGAGAAACAGGTGAAAGAAGTAAATGTTAAGGACACCACTGTGGAGGCAAAGAAGGTGGACAGTCACACGGAGAAAGAATCACACAACAAAGAAACCGACCCACAAAGCTAATGCAGGTTTCATTTGCAGGGTAAAATTACTTAGTTTGGTCAAATATGTCGATATAAATTATTGAATGTGTGGTGTTTTTATCACGATATGTTCTGCAAATCTGACGTGTGCACTGTCTCAAAAACATTAATGGAATGGTTAGTGCTGCCACCTCAAAGCTAGAAAGTCCTTTGTGTGTGGATTGTGCATGTTGTTCCCGTGCTTGCATGGTCCTCCAGTTTCCTCCCACAGACCATACACATGCATGTTAGGTTAAGTGGTGACTGTCTGTTTTGGGCGTGAGATAGACTGGACCTCTGTAGGGCGCACCCCACCTCGGCCAATGACAGCTGGGATTGGCTCCAGGCCCCCATGACCCTTAACAGAATAAGTGGTTACAGATAATCGAATGGATGGAAAAACAATACTGATGCAGTTTTACTTTAATTACACATTGAGTACACACAGAGCAACATTAGCATTCAGGGTCATATTTCTTGCCATTTAATACGTTGAAATCCAATACTAAAGCTCTGGTAAAGACGATCACTTCCTAAATATCTTTTTTATCTTTAGCTTTAGACAGGAAATATGCAGCTGGTAGCAGTTACCCGCTACATATTAAAATGACACTTATGTTAACAGAGACTCAACCAATCAGTGTGAGCCATAACACCAATACAATTAGTTTAAAGATGGTATGAAGCTCTTTACAATAGATAAAGATGAAGACAGAGATGGAGCTGTTTACATAAAAAATATTGACGAGAGAAGCTTTAAGTTTTGGTAAAAGATGATCTGATCACAGGTTCGTCTAATGCCTTAAATTAGCCGCAAGTAGCTATAAAACTGACATTTACATGTTCAAAGCTTTTTTCTTTATTTGAGTGCTGTCATTAAACCAGCACTGTTGTGCAAATGTGGACTAACAGAACAAAACTCATAGTGCTTATTAAAAATTGACTAATGAATATTAAGCTGAAGGGAAAGCAGCTTTATTTTTAACATAAAAAACAGCAGCCTTGCTGAGCAAGCAGTCCTTCATTACCATGCGATTAATTATACAACTCTCATCTGCTTTGCCAGTACAGGTAGGTGTTGGTGACATTAGCTGATTATACACATCTATGGATGCATCAACAAAAAAATAAAACTGTGCAGTGCTCCTCTCATGACTAAACAGGCTTATTCAACAAAGATCTCACATTCATAGAAACTGTGTAAACGTCCGAGTGTGGATGCTGCCAGCATGAATAGTCATTAACCGAGGCCACAGCACCATAACCTTTACTGGCAATGGCTACTTATCCACTAATCATTCCACTGTGACTTCTGATCCCTCTCATGGCCAGTACTAGAGGAATACTAATACATTCATACTGAGCTTTTGTACTGGGCTCCACAGTTGCGTTTAACGTGAAAATGGGATCGGCAGGATCTTTAAAGTACTGCAGTGCTTTTAAAAGATCATGTAGGTTTATTCAGCTCCTTGTAAAACTGTAAACTTTGGCTGACATTGGTGTGGTATTTGATTCCTCGCAAGTACTAAGCTTTGGAATATGGTAATGAAATGATTTAAGCGATATGTTTTCCTGGACTAGAATTAACGCAAAGAGATTTTAAGATTTTATCTACACATGCCCCCACATTCTTTTTTTCTTTTTTTGATCTGTCCATCAACCGTGTCTCCAAGATTGTGCATATTAACCTTTCTTAACCTGTCCCACATATCCACAAGAGTAGTTAAATATTGATTATGTTAATTACACACCTAACAGCTACAGCATTAACACCAACTGATTTTTAATTTTAATTTTAAAATATATGTTTCTTGTAATAATGTTATGAGCTCATAAATGCTGTTGTATCATAGTGGGGTAACAAAGGGGTGGCAGTGGCTCAGTTGGTAGAGAGGGTTTGGAGGTTTGCCCCCCCGCTCTTCCCGATCACATCTTAAAGTGTCCCTGGGCGAGAGACTGAATCCCCAACAGCCCCAGCCGTGCAGTGCGCTACCAAGCACGGTAGAAATTGGGGAGGGTTGCGTCAGAAAGGGCATCCAGCATAAAAACTGTTCTAAATGAACATGCAGACAAATGAAGCACTGTGGTGACCCTGAACTCACAGGATAAGCTGAAAGGACAAAAAAATAAAAAAATCATAAAGGGGTAACCACTGTCAGCACATACAGAGCTTTAAAATCAGCTCCACCTTCACTAATAGCTTACTAATACTAATTTACAAATTATTACTGTACATGTTTTGCCATAATTACCATAATTGGTTTTGTTTAAAATAAAGTGTCTTCCTAGTGGAGTACTTTTACTTTTGTACTTTAAATAAATGTATTGTAGGTAATATGCTTTGTAATTTTTCTCAAGTAAAAAATTTGAAGTTGTACTTGAGGTGGAGAGTTGAAGTGGTAAGTGATAACAAAAAACCCAAACATGTAACTAAAATAGTCAGTTAACCAAATACACATCATTAGTTTACACAATGAATGAATCAGCTCACGTACCAGTCACATTCCGAAGGTTAACCACAACGATGAAGCATCCTCTTCTTATTCCGATTGAAACAGAGACTTTCCAACACATTCAGATTAAATTTAACTTACAACTTCGGTCTACGTCTGAACTCTTCTGCAGCCGGATCACCTATACTGCACTTATCTTGGATTTTCCATCTCATTTGGAAACTGCTTACCGTGCCTTTCAACAGACGTTGCTCCATTCTCAGTTACAAATATATATTGAGCCTTGTAATTATTTGTTTTAATTATCCCACTCTAGCTACTTTCTTCCAATTTCAACCTTACAGCCAGAGCTCAGTGTCTCACAACGTGCCCTAGAAGAGGAAGACCTGGATGAAAGCCCACAGAAAGACAAGACAAAGAAGGCAAAGAGGCCAAAGTCCAGACGTGGTGGAGTATTACATAGGTAAACTCTCTGAAACAACAAAGGGATGTTTTTATTGATGTCTCACAGCCTAACCTTACACTTCGTCCTTTGCCACAGAGTTACAGGGAATTGATAGTGGAGGACATTCAGGCCATGGACCACACCCGCTCGAAATATTTTTGGACTTAGATCTTCAAGCCTCCATTGCAGACGTCCCACCCAAAATTAATTGTGCCACATAACTTAATTCTTCAGTTTTTGTTTTTTAATATCACTGGTTCGATCCCCGGTCCAGCGAAGGGTCTCTGGGCAAGACACTGAATCCCCAACAGCCCTTTCCCATCCTCAACTGTGCAGTGCCAGTCCAAGCTCGATAGAAATTGAGGAGGGTTGCGTCAGGAAGGGCACTGGGACGTTGACAGGCACATTGTCATTGTCATGCTACCGAAATGGCAGTTAAGAAGAGTTTGTGGGAAAAGTCAGCTTTGACCTTCTCCAACAAATTAATCAAAAGCCTAGTTACAGCTTTATTAAATCATATGAAAATTCAATTATTTTCAAATATGTGCACTAATAGAAATATCAGTTTCCATGGGAAAAGGAATGTTTCTGGTTGCGACCAAAAGGGTATTTTTCTATATAGAAAAAAATCCAATCTTAAGTAAAATCTATGCTGGCAGAATCTGCAGCACTGATCTTCATGTAACTATTTAATGTATAATTTCTTTCTTTCAATATTTAATAATTTGGCATAATAATGGCATGTTTATTTACATAAATTTAAATAAAACAGCATTCTGTCGTTTTCTAACTGTGGGGGGCTCCTGTTGTTTGAACATGAACACACAAACTGAGGCATTTATCACTTAAGCAATAATATTTTAAGTACTGAGTGCATGCTCAAAAAATTACTTTAATAACAAAAGTAGTCCAGTACGCTAAGAAATACAACTCAATCTGAGTTGTTGACAGAAATAATGTGTTTACAAAAGGTACCGCATTGTCAAGTTACCAAAATAAACTTAAAGTAAAAAGTAAAAGAATGATGTTATAAATGAATTATAATTACTAATGCATTAATGTGGCAACATCACTAATGTTCCAATAGGTAAAGATGGAGATGATTTTAAACACTTTATGTACCGACAGCTGCTTCACCGAGAATAAAACATCCATATTTTCCATAAGTCCCCAAGTTCCCAAAATTCATCTTTAACAATTTGCACGCGTAAAGTAATTCCAGGGTATAAAGGACTGTATTTCTCACTGACGTTTAACCTGGGTGAAAGCTAAACAACAAATACACAAGTAAAGTACAAGTACCTCAGAACAGTTGGCTATATTTGAGTAAATGTGGAGAGAAGTGGTACGATGTTCCATCACTTGGGGAATAAGTATTTGTACATTACTCTAATAATTTTTCAATGATCACATCAATGGTGAAACTTTTCAGATTTTCACAGAATAACATTCAGCCTTTATTAAAACAGTTTATCTACACGTTCACTATCATTCTGTGGTTTCTGTGTGACTGCTGTTTGAATTGAGTTTGCTCATGTCGATAAAGTCACCAAAGTGCCGGGGAGTGACGCTGCTTCGCAAACAGATGGGGTTCTACATATTTTTGGTGCAGCAACACTGACAACTCACTTCCCACATGTTTATTCCACTTGGCACAAACCCACAGACACTGAAGCACATTTCAAGGTTTAGAAAAGATGATGCTGGTCATTATTATCAGTAATTAGAGGTTCTCCTGAACAGTCTCTCTCTCTCTCTCTCTCTCTCTCTCTCTCTCTCTCTTTCTGTCTCTCATGTTCATTGCATTTACAAATAACACACCTGCATCCTCTAAAAACATTTGGGGTAAAATAAATTGTGTCAGCTGTTAATTCAATGTGTCAGGTACATATTAATTGAACATCCACTGTGGAGACAGAATGTGCTCCATGCACAATGAGTGTTCAGATGCACAGAGTTACCACCTTTGTGGGTGTGTTTGTTTTTGTAACCTGTTTGATTCGTAGCACCGCGGTTTAGTGACACATTATTAGAGATCCTGTTAACAAAAAAACAAGTCATTAAACTGAAAAACACACCCACAATGTTAGCATGCTGTGTCACAGTTGCACTCTGGTACTTAAACAAGAAGTACTACACCTCTGAGTAAATGTACTTTGTTATTTTCAACCTGTGATCAGTAACAGTAACTTACAGATTGAGTATAATAAATGACCTTTTCATTATTAGACCTGACGCTTTGTTTTTTTTAATACAATACGATACTTGAGACATTTGTTGACTCTTTCTATATTTGATTTTACATATGTTATGTTGTATCACTTTTGTGTTTTTCCTTTTTATTAAACAAGTAATTTTTAGTGGTTTCTACCAGTGGGAGACTCTCGGTTTCAATCAGATATTAAGATTTTTCTGCCCCTTGACCAGACGTCCACCACTGGCATATTTTCTTATGGGCTAACAGTTAAAACAATTTTGTTTTCATATGCATTTCCCATGTGTATAGCGGCACTGTTACATCTGTTCAGTACTTTTACTTGAGTAAAAGATTTGAAGTGGTACTTGTAATGAAGAATTTCTTCAGGCCAATCATTGCACTTTTATTTAGTTATAGATTTTGTGTACTTCTACCACCTCTGTACACTGTTCACCATGTTATGCTGTGTTTGGGGCTGTGTAGCTGCAGACTTCTCAGAAAGGCCATGCTGACCCTTATCCTCTATGTCATGATTAAGACCACCAGTGTTAATGTTGTGGCTTATACGTGTATAATAAATCAAATCAACAAGAAGTTGCCGTTTTTTTACTATCACTCTGAAACCAGCGTGGAAGTAGCAAATATATGTGTTTGGGAAGGATTAAGTAAACCAAGTCATAATTTAAACTCCAGAAATACCCCATAAAAATACCAGTTTATACATACAAACTGAGTAATATGTGAGAAATCTGACTATTATTCTCTTACTCCAATTCACCTATAGACACCACAGGTTTTCATGGGTACTTCCAGGAAACACAGAGAGATGTTCATTGGACTTTGGACAGGTTTGAGGGTGTTATATCTCCATTAAGACTGCACTACATCTCTGTTTGATTGCAGCTGTGGTGAAAACCACCAGCACTTACCAGCAGCCTGCAGTCTATGGTGTCATTTCCCCAGACAATGAGACGGTGGGTTGCTCTATGTGGGAACAGAAGAATCATATACTGTGATGTTATGAAAGTGACGGTCATGGTAATCAATTCAAATTCTCTGATAATTAGATTTTTATGAGCATGTCTCATGGTGGTTTTCTGCCTACCTATGATCTATCTAGTGAGAACCAACAATTCAAGTCATTTTGCCAGCCAGATTTTTCTAGCAATGGGATGAGATGAAACTGATTTTGTTATTTCACAATAGAGGCTTTTGTATTTCAGTCTGTCCTTTTTCTCACACTGAAAACTAGAAAGAGATGACGTATGTCATGTATTTCCATGCTCCAGTCAGAGTTAACAGAGAGCGTTATATGGAGAAATGACAGTATTTTCTCAGCAAACCTTCTCCATCTAACCAGAAGATTAGAATTTTTTAATAATTTTTGTTTGATTAATATGTTTGGTGCATTATTAGTTGTTGCAATAGGTAAAGAATAATAAAAGATAGTTGAAGTGTTTAGTGGAGCAGGGAAAACGTTGGCTGAGTGGAACAGTGTGGATAGATTTATGCTTGGACCCTTTATACCCTTTACATTGATATGGTTGATCTATTTAGCTAAAAGCTGCCTACTTACAAGATGTGGAGCAATATATGAATTTATTTCGAGTTAAACGAGTTGTGTTTCTAGCAACATTGAGACGTTCACCATCCTTTGAACTGGTTTTCAGCAACTCCTGCGGTAAACATGTGGCTCATTAGCTCCCAACAAACCCCACTGTATTTTACCAGCTCGTTCTGAACTTTATTGGTCGGATGTTTAGGACTTTTTAGAAGTTGTGGCCACACACAACAATAATGAAAAGGGAAGGTTTGGATCAGAAACCCAGAACAATGAGCCGTAAGATGCAAAAAGAAAAGAAAAACTCAGCAGGGCTCAGGGGGCTGCAGAGTTAGGCGTTAATTGTCTGAGGTTTGTCAGAAGCAGCAACACCTTTCACATTATGCAAAATAATTTAATCCATTGTTAATATAAAAATATTGACTATAGCAGTTTTAAATACACAGGAATATAGGTAATACTTCAAAACATGTTTTGAAAGGAAATTGTTGCAAAAAGGTGTGATTTCTATTCCACCTTTTAACAAGTTCGAGATCACTTCTTCATTACTTTGTGCTGTACTTCATTTGTTTGTGACGTGTCCCATCAACATAACGAGATCCTTCATTCATTTTTAATGATAATTCATCTTTACATTCATTATTCATCATTGATGAAGCTCAGAGGGAGGCGGCAAGGCCAGAGTTTGGTGACCTAAAACTTCATCACGTATCTCGAAGTAAAGAGGAAGACAGACTTCCACTATGACAGGGTTCTTCTCCCGGGTGTGGGTTTACGGTGGATCAGCTGGGGTCCTGGACGCTGGTGACAGCAATGACGAAGATGATGATGAAGGTGATGACGTACATCTTGTTTGTTTGTGTGTGTCTGGTCAAAATTTACATTTTTCTGTGTGTGCACGGGTTTAAGACTACATTAGGGTACACGTTTGTATGACATACTGTATAAGACCCCCCCCCCAGCATCCTCATTCTGTGCAGATGAAAATACAAGGCTATATTTGGAGAGAGCTGATGTCACAAGTGGTTTGAGCAGAGACTATAACTGTTGGAGTCAGTTTGTGTGACAGTCTGACAAACCCTGGACAGCTCCACTGGAAGATCTGCTGCTACGAGCCAACACCACACAAAGTAGGTACCCTGTCCTGTCTCTCCTTTAGTCTTGGATGCGCTTTCACTGGCTCTGTGTTTGAGTCTTTTAGCTTGTATTATAGTTTGCTTTGAGGTTTGAATTCAATATTTTACTAAATTTCAATGTTCAAATAAATTAAGCTACTGCATCAACTGCTGTATGAAACTACTACTATATACAAATATAGGTCAAATTTAGGTTAAAATGGGAAAGAAAATTCCATTATGTTTTCATCATCTTTGTCTCCATTATAGGGAAATATGCAAACATGATGCAGAACTAATTGGGGATTTGCTATTTAACTTAAGGATGCAACCCTTTTTAAAGCCTCGTCTTGAATATTTCAATTGATATTTTTTATACAGCATAGAGTATTTAATGTTTAACACATTTTAATGAAGTGGTTACCATTCCAGAGAAAATCCACTATTTATTTTGTTATTTGGTAACTATTTTGATGAGTATGTGTAAGTTTTCAAAATTACAAATTTCAGCCTCTTGGTTGGTGCTTTTATGTCCTCCGTGATTATTTTTCTCAGACAAAAAACACCACTCAAACGTCTGAGAATCTGCGATGGACATTTTTTGGCCATTTTACAGACTAAATGTTTCATAGATATTTAGAAAAATTAAAAAGTTAAGAAAATTATTGTAATTTGCTATCAAACCTTTTAAGCTACACAAAAGATTCAATGATAGTTGCTGGTGGATAAAAGATAAAAGGTTTTTCCTTTTTGTTAGACTGTAGATTAACTGTAGATTGTATATATTCCATTGGACTTTTTTGCTGTTTTTTTTTATTGGATCTTAAAGTTTAGATTTTCTCAGATTTTCCTCTTAATGTTCTACTGTCATCTTACTTTTTAGCTATACTATTATGAGCTCAGCTGTACAAGTTGTGGCAACTCTGATCTCTAATGTACATCAGGGTTTGGGCAGGTCTCTCTGCTTAAATAAACATTTTTTAAACAGTCTATCTTCGTGTGCTGATCCAGGTCATCACCTCACACTATGTATCACATGAGGATCCATGTGCTTCTCCTCACGCTGCTTGTGCTGCTGCGGTGTGTCACTGCCGCCCCAAGCCACAGGTACATTTTTAAGTTACTGTGAAAGCAGAGCAATTAACTCTTTGCTGTACAATTACAAGTGATATACGTAGAAAAATGTATTATTAGAAGAAGTTTTGAAAGTGTGAGATCAGACATTAGTCGAGTTATTGCTTAAATGAAAATAGTGTTGTTTGGCAGTTGGCAAACCAATAAAGGAGTGTAAATTGAGTCCAGCAGACATGCAGCTAAAAATCATAAAATGTGCGTGATAATGTTCAGTGTGAGGAGCAGCACAGCACAGATGTATAATTGGAGTAAAGCAAATCGTGCTCCTCTGTAGGAAAGTGCTTCAGTGTCCGATTCTGGGGGGTGGGGGTGGGGGGGTTTAAGTGGCTGCTTTTTTTTCTTCTTATTCTCGGAACCAATGGATTTTTTGAAGAGGGTATTATCAGCTATCAGCGGGAAATGCTTTAGCCCTTTTCCCTCTGTGATTCAGGTACTTCAGTCCCAGTTCATCCAGCGAGCAGGAAAGTGCTCTCCCTGACGGCGAAGGCTGGTTAGCTCCCGGGCTAATCTCCAACCCATTCCTTGGCCTCTTGGGTGCACGGCCCCAAAGGGGGCTCACAGCTATGAACAGGTAAGAGGAACCCCCATCTGTATAATCCCCTCAGTACAAGAAAACCATGTTAACATTGTGCTGTCTTTTCTCTCATTTTCTCAGTCACCATATACAGAAGAGGAAGTGCAACACAGCCACCTGTGTCACCCAAAGGTTAGCAGACTTCCTGGTCCGTTCCAGTAACACAGTCGGTACTGTCTACGCACCGACCAATGTGGGATCTGCCACCTACGGCAAGAGGGAGCTACTGCAGAATCCCAGCTACATATCTCTCTAGTACCAACTGAGGAAACTCCACCAGCCCTCCCAGTGCTCCGATGATATAAGCAGTCATCTTATGTAACAATGACTGTGAGAATGACGTTAATAATGATGAAACCGATGGTAATGATACTGATGACGGCTGTGAGTGTTCTTGTTTATTTTGTAAACTTCGAGAAACAGTGCCTTTAATTTCAAACTTCAAAGTGGAAATATGTTTTTTTTCTTCCAGGCTTTCTTTGTGTTGTGGCTCTGTTAATAATCTTCCACAGTGGCATGATGTGAATATAAAAATAACTCCAATTACTTAATAAAACCATTAATAAAAAAAACACATGTAAAGCCATATGAAATAAAATCATCATCTGTTGTTTTGATAATAAAATTGTAAAAATATGTTTTTAAAAATCTTCATACGTTTTAATCGACATTATTGCATCTCATTACAGCTGCAGGGGATGTGAGAATATGAATATGTATTTGATGAGCTCAGGACTTGTTTGTCCCTGTCCTGCACACACTCAGTCAAAAAACACAATGATCACGTATCCAGATGCAGAAACACTATAATACTGAGTGACACTATCCATGACAGTCTGATGTTTTGGGAGTTCACACTGGAATGCGTTAAGTCTTAATAGGTGCACAAAAATATGTGACATCACTCTTTTCTGATCTTGTGTTGCACACGTTAGGGAAAAGAAACATAATGTTCCAACCCGAGTATATTTATTGGACTGTAAAAGGATTATAATTAACTTTAATAAATAAAAATAAAATGTAATAAATCATATTACCCAGGAAATCTGTCTTTGAGTTCACCTTTGCATAATGGAACATTAAGAATATTTGTGATACTTGTGTTTACGCGTTGTTGCTTGAGTACACCTTTGAGTTTCAAAGGTGTACAGATTTCCTGGGTAATAAGATTTACTACACCTTATTTATATTTATTAAAGTTAATTAGAATCCATTTACAGTCCAATAAATAGACTCGGGTTAATTAACTGTGATCTGTAATGGGAGCTGTTAATGGGTTACCCTCACAATTTCTGCTAACATGCATTGTACTATGAAAATATTTGTATTGGTGTATATGGCATATGATTGATGTTCAAGCAAACTAAAAAAAAAAAAATACGTCTGCCATGCAACTGCAGTAAAATCAAAGATCTGTAGTTCATCACAACATAGACATTCCATTCACACCAAAAACAAGTATAATGGAGGATTACATACATTTAGTAAAGTATTTTCAGTATTTAATAACTTCCTCCTTTAGGGCACCAGATTACTACGAGAGATGATTGCTCTATTATTTCCAATGAATTATCACAAATTAAGCTGAACAAATGAATCATTCTACAAAACAGAAGCTGAAAGAAAGAAAGAACAACACAAAACTGGATTTATATGAATGAGTACTTAAGCATTAATATAATGCCTAATCACTAGATCAATATGAATGAACAGTGGTTGAAATATTACACAACCAGAAAGTGGTGTTCAAAACAGAATTTAATAGTTAAGGAAAAATACCTAATGTTGAAAGAAAATTAAGCAAAGGATTCAATTTAGATCATTTTCATTAAAGTTTCAGAATAAAGTATGGCCCAGTTTAGGGAATACAGTTATGACTGTTGTTGAGGGTCTCTGAAGGCTTTCAAGAGCAGAGAGGAAAGGCAGAGGCAGAGCATTCCCAGGCTGTAAAGCATCTTTGATCGTCTGGTACAGCATGCGGCATCCCTCCTGCTCCTCAGCTGGTGTGGTGAGGATGACAAAACAGGATGTGTAGGCAGAGCTTTGGTAGGTTTGCAGATGGCTTGATGTCCAGATTAAACCACAACTAAAAGATAACGTTGGTCTGAATCAGTTGTATTTATAACACAGCAACACTGAACTTTCTCTAGTTACATTGGGTTAGTTGGCAGCCTGCAGCCTGGATAACTTGTTTGTGTGAGAATCTGTTGTTAAAAACACATCAGGCGTGTTTCTTCTTGGGTTGACAATGAGCCTTTAACTAAGTGGTTCAGAAACATCCCTACTCTTATAAGAGTAGGTGTGAAAAAAATTACTTTTCTCTATTTAGAGGAGAAATGTACTCAATTACTTCACTGTTGTTTAACTGTGATAGGTGTGGGTTTCTATTGTATTGTATGTAATTATTATACATATACATATTTATATAGAATTTCTACACAGATATTACATAGAAAGATAGGACATAGAAATGAAAAGTAGGGTTTATTTTTAATACCAGATGAGGGTTGGTTCTGATTTGACAGGAGGGTTGGAAAAGTTAGGAAACACATATTTGTTTCCGTTTTTGTGAGTATATGTATTTGTTTTTACTATATGTAAATACAAAAAGCAAAGTAAAATTGATTGATTTCAGATGCAAGATGGTTTTAATAATATAGAGTTTCCTAAATTATTGAAATACATGCACAGAAACACCCCAAAAGGCACTTTTTCTTTATTAAATGCATTGAAGGCAGTAGGTGGTTTTAATGAACAAAGAGCTTTTGCCTACATAATATTTTATGGCAGAATGATGACCACATTTATGTGTTCCATATAGACAGGTGTTTTCCTCCTGTGCAGGGTTATTCAGGGTAATAAAAATCAAGAGGGGAAGTATGACGCACAGCATTAACCCATGTTTGATTAACGGTGACCCGATCATCTCAGACACTGACATCAATACTCCCATGCATGGTTAACACCTGCATAAAAGGTCTGTCAAAAATAGAACAAGTGGCACCTTTTGCTGACGAATCCAAAAACAAGGCAGCCATTATCTGCCAAACACCCTGACAGGGAATTGGGATCGTGTCAAGATCTGTCGATTACTTCATGTAAAACCACAAATGGCACTACACTTCAGCGGTTATCTGCTGGTAAGTTGTTTATCGCTGCAGTAATGATGGCTGTTGAATGTAATTTATGACTCTGTGACCACATTAATCTCTGACATTAAAGGTACAGTTGTGATCCATATACACTGTGCACTTACTTGTCCATCCATAGATGCACAAAAACACCTTCTGTACTGTACTAATTAGACCCTCCATTCAGTCTTTCAAATAAATATTTATTTATACTTTTATTCATACTTATACTACCTAAAATAACCCTACACTTTTAATTATTACTGACGACCAATAAGTATAACAAAGTGACAATAAGTAAGGGACTGTATATAACACATTGCATATGTAAATAGTTGCTTATATAGCGTTTTCATCAGTTTTTATCCACATGTGGCAGGATGTGTTAGTAAAGAAGACTTTCTCATTTATACATTTATTATGTCATATACACCCTCAAAATGAATGGGATTCTAATTTATATTAACTAACATTTATGTGTTGCAAAGTTGTGAGATTATAATAATTATTTGGTTAGTTTTAATGCTTACTATGTTGTATATGAAAATAATACCTCCAATGCTGAAAGTAACTAAGTACATTTGCAATAAATAAATAGCAATAAATATGGGAAAAACATCAGCCAGTAAAAAGTATAAACTATAAAAATCCAGATAATGTTAGTTTGTACAGACACTTACTATGATTAAAATTCCCGATCACAGGGTCAGTTTTCTGGATAGCATGTTACTGAACCGGTGCCATCCTGAGTGGATAAAAATTTTTAATCCGAAGCAGTTCCTGAGATCGCGTACTGTAAATAAAACCCCTCCTCAGGTCAGTGTAGAGCTGCTTAAGCAAAATAATTTGGATATATCAATATGAGTCTGTCACTTTGTCCTATCTTAATTCCCCCAAATGGTCAGAAGTCAGTTTATGTGGTGTTGAGTACAATTAAAGCCCCAGATTTTGACAGCATCAGGCACAGATAACACTGGTAAACCTGCTTCCTATTAAAAAATAGGTCCCAAGGAGATTTTAACTCCGATTACAAGATTTCATGTCCAGAGTATTAACCAATTTAATGCGGAACCACTACAGCTTCCCAGACAGTGGTGGAGTTCCTCCAATAAAAGACATACATTCAAAACTATACTGATAATGTGTTTGTATGTGCACGGAAACAAATGACTTAAACACAGTAAACACAGCACTTCCTTCTCACAGTGGTCCAACTATGTCATGACAGATACTTTTATCATTTTGATCTTATCTAAATCTTATTTAACACAAAGGGTTTTAGAACAATCTCATAATGTTTTGTCATCCCGATGATAAATGTAGGTGAGTAGAGCCCTGCTCCATCCCTGCTGTATTGATGCTACAGTCTGCTCAGTATTAAAAATAGTCTTTGTCTCTTGACTGCTTATAATGTTTTTTTTTTTATTCTTCTTTATTTCCTGTTGATTAAGAGGACGGACATTTATTTATACCTCACAGACAGACTATCTCATGTATAGGAATTTATCTTGCAGGGTAATTTGTGAATGTTCACTACTGTGGAATAGCTTCCTGCTTAGTGTGCACCCTAATTAGATTATAAGACAAAGACATATGAAACGCTTTCGGGTTTGCACACGTTATCAGGTTTGTCTTGCTGTTAGATATGCCAAAACGGTATGTTTGTTTGTTTCTCAATTCGCGCCTGCTTCTGCAATCGTGTTTGAAACACGTCCTCTGTCGCTTGCCGTAGTTAACTGTAACACGGAAGTTGTTATGATTTAGTGACCTGTGGTTATGTGTTAAAGTATATTTTCTTTATACAAGTTTCACAAGAATTTTGGCACTATCGCCAATTACTAGCTGAGTCTTAAATATGTATCAGCATTTCTAGATAAACACAGACAAAAGAGAGAGTGTCATTTAAACATATGGTAGTAGTTGAGAATGAAAGGTAGCTAACGTTAGCTAGTCATCGTTAGCTTCGTTTTTTTCAAGTATGGATCATGGAAAAGAGAAAACCTTTCAGTTTGTGATTGTGGGAGGTGGCATCGCGGGTGTGACATGTGTAGAGCAGGTGAAAATGAACTGAAAAGGTTACCTTTTAACGAGTTACTATATTTAACCAATATGCAGGCAAATACTGCATTTCAAATTGGACGGTGTTTAACATTAATCTCAATCCTCCTTGACAGCTCTCATCACAGATGCCGTCTGCTGACGTTGCTCTGATTACAGCAGGTCCCCACATCAAGGCTGTGACCAACTACAAACAGGTTAGGATGAGAGACCGGAGGGAACCCCAACTATATCAAAGTTATGTTACCATTGGTTATAAAAATGGGTTTTGCTTTTGATAACAAGAAATCTAGACTGTTTAAATAAGTTGTTCTAAAAGCATAAGAAGTCTGGATCACTTAACACTTCCCTTTGTCTTCCTTTTGAAGGTGTCAAAGACACTGGAAGAGTTTGAAGTAGAGGAACTACCATCCTGTGTATTGGAGGAGAGGTTTCCCAACCTGACTGTCATTCACTCTGCTGTTAAATCACTAATTACACAATCACATGTAAGTAGTTGTTTTGCAGGGTTTAACGGAAACTGATTTTGTGTTATAAGTTATGCTGTATGTATAAAGAATAACCATTATAATGTGGACATCTAAAAAGTTCCCAGCAAAATCAGCTTGCAACAAAAACCCACATATGGTGCCAAGTGATCACAATGTTGTTACTGCAACAGAGTCATATACTGTATACTGTCGCCATCTCCTGGACAGGAGTTTAATCCACAGTGTTTATTTTAAAAACAAATTCTTCTTCTTTCTGTTTTTAGACAATAAAAACAGCCGATGGCCGAGTTTTTGGGTATGAGAAGCTGTGCATTTGCAGTGGAAGCAGACCCAAGCTTCTAGCGCAGGACAACCCTTATGTGCTGGGGATACGGGACACAGACAGTGCCCAAGTATGAACATCCCATTCTAGGGGTTAGTTTTGTTAGGTTTCAAGCCCCATTGTTTTTCCAAAACTGTCTTGGATGCTTTCACATTTTCTTTAATGCCAGAGTGGTCTAAATTTTGTGATGTCATAACATTAAGATGTAGTTATGATGAGGGGGTACTTCACTTTTAGCTTCATAGGTGTTTGTATTATTCTGCTTCCCACATGTTCTTGTACATATAGAAAGACATTTCAATATAATACAGTCTAGCAAAACACCACTTACTTAATCAGTTCTTAGTAACATACATATAATAGAACTTACACAACATTTTAAGCTTTACAAATGTAGCATTCATGGCAGTTAGACTATACAGGCATACCTAATATGTTGTAATATCTGGAAATTACGATGGCCCTGAGAGCTCAAAGCTCTGCAATTTGAGAAAGCGCATGCAAAAAGGAGCAACACACCCAAATTGAGAAATTGAGTTTGTCTATTTGCAGTATAATTTCAAATTGCAGTATTTTGAGCTCTCAGGGCCACCGTAGAAAATTAATTGATCTACACACCAAAATATATTTACTCGTTCCTTTCCCAAAATATTACTTTAAAAATATACAAAAAACAAAAAGCGGGCTAAAAACATATCCTTTGCCATCAGTGGTGTATAAAGACTGTTCGTGTTGATGCTAATCAGACTTCTTGTATTTGTGTTTCAGGCATTTCAGAAGCGGCTAGCCAAAGCAAAGAGAATAGTTGTTGTTGGAAATGGAGGGATTGCCTTGGAATTAGTGTGAGTCATCTAAAAGCAATAAGGTTCGCACATATACTTCAGTTAAAAAGCGTCACAGCGTTTTAGGACAATGTGATATTTAGATTGTCCTCCTTTGTCACATTTTTTAAATCAAAATTGAAAAAAGCATTAAGCCTAAGCTCTATAAAACTCTACTCTCAACATAAATGAGCTTGATTAAAGTTGATTTGTCCTCATTCCTTCAGGTATGAGGTGGAGGGCTGTGAGGTCATCTGGGCTGTGAAGGATAAGGCCATAGGAAACACCTTTTTTGATGCAGGAGCAGCACAGTTCCTTATCCCGTCACTGGAGGCTGACAAACCAGAGAGAGCTGCTCCCTGTAAGAGGCTTCGCTACACCACAGAGGAGCCAGCAGCTGGAGCGCCACAGACCTTTACCGCAGGTCTTTATTTTATGGCCCATTGAGGGATTTTTGTCATATCCTTCATACAGACATAACTTAAATCTAAACGTGTTTGTCCACTCTCAGATAGAAATTCGATGGCGCATGGATCTGCTCCTACAGAGTCTGGCAGCGCCCTCGGTCCAGACTGGCATGAAGGAATCATTCTCAGAGGAGCAGAGCCGGTGAGATCACGTGTGCAACTTATTTTAAGTGTATTTGTGTAGAGGAAATGCCTGCTGCAAACAAACTGACTATCTATGTGATTTCTGAGTCTCTTCTCTCTTCTGGTGGTTGCTCAGGTGTCGCACAGAGTTTCAGTACAATACGAGTGTGAGGTGGCAAAGATCTTCACCTGTGAGGAGCTGCTCACCTCCCCACAGCAAAAACTCGGACCTGAGAATGGTGAGAATGGGATTTGCTGCGCCTACTTGTCCACTCAGCTTTCCCCCTCTCCTTTTTATTCCTCAAACTTTTTTTCCCTTTCAGTAGGAACCTGGCCAGTTTACATCCAGCTGACAAATGGAAAGACTTTTGGCTGTGATTTCATTGTCAGTGCCACCGGTGTTGTGCCAAACACTGAGCCATTTCTCCACGGCAACAATGTAGGTGGCCAAGTAGACACACTGTCACAGCTAGTTAGGTGTAAAACTGTGGGTAATGCATTGGAATCTCCAGATGAGAAGACTGTGGTTTAATAATCCATGTGGCCTTTTTGACGGTTAGTAACAGTTGAGGTCAAAGACTAAACTATTGGTACAGTAATAAAAAAAAGTCTCAGCAGTTTGGTTTAAGGCTACAACCCCAATTATACAAAAGTTGGGATGATGTGTAAAACGTATATAAAACAGAATGCAATGATATGCAAATATCATCAACCCATATTTTATTCACAATAGAACATAAACAACATATCAGATGCTGAAACTGAGACATTTTACCATTTACCATAGTAGTCACCTCTGCTTTCAACAACCCTTTGAAAAGTTCATAAGAGGAAACCCTTATGAGGTTGTACCATTTATGAGGAGTGTGACATAGCTAAAAGGTTAGACTTTTGGTGAAACAGGCCCTTATTTGCAGCCAATGGAAAGTAACTATATTTCCAGCAAAGTGCCACAACATCCCAATGAGTGTAATCATTGCAATGACATGTTGGTTAGTGATTATTACCTTTACTTGTCTGTGTTTGCTCTAGTTTGCACTAACAGATGATGCTGGCCTGCAAGTAGATGACCACATGATGACATCAGAGCCAGACATCTATGCTGCAGGAGATGTGTGCACTGCATGCTGGAAACACAGCCCACTGTGGCAGCAGGTAAACTGATGACAAGCCATTGCACAACCTGTAAAAAATAGCTTTTCCCCTCTTACTTTGCATCTTTAGAGACTACAGTACATCTGACAACATTACGCACATATAAATAGCATTGTAAATGTGTATGGAATCACATCTGTGAGGATATACAGTGTTAAACCTTATTTTTGACTGTAAAGTATCTTGTCTAGGATGCAGTATTTTGTGTACAACCAGCTAAGAGATGCCGTGACATTTTGGTCCAGACAGAGACTTAACTACTTCAAATGCTACAAATCTGCTATAAGTTTTAATTTCATACTTTGCGTGTGTTGTGTGCAGATGCGTTTGTGGACACAGGCCCGTCAGATGGGCTGGTACGCTGGGCGCTGCATGGTGGCACACGTCCTCTCAGAACCAATAGAGCTGGACTTCTGCTTTGAGCTTTTCTCCCACATTACTAAATTCTTCAATTACAAAGTGTGTGACATTTTAAATACAGTAATAACCAATTTTAGTTTTCTACTGTGCAACTGTTTTCCAGTACTTTCAAGCGCCTTCAATGTTTTTTCACAGTGCTATTCTGTACTTATTTAAACAACCTTCTCTCTTTGGGTGTTTCGCCAGGTGGTCCTGCTGGGAAAGTATAATGGTCAGGGTCTGGGGCCCGACCACGAGCTGCTGGTTCGCTGCACCAAAGACCAGGAGTATGTCAAGGTGATACTGAGCAGAATAAGGAATCGTTATTTTAATGATTTCAATGTCAGTCATCACCATGTGCTGCAAATTTTGTCCCGTGGTGGAGAAAATTGCACATTTAGTTTGGTTTTCACGCAGATTAATCCTGGCTTTTTATCAGGTTGTTCTCAGTGGAGGTAAGATGGTGGGAGCGGTGCTGATTGGGGAAACAGACCTGGAGGAGACCTTTGAGAACCTGATCCTCAACCAGATGGATCTGACACCATACAGAGAGGAGCTGCTCAACCCTAACATTGATATAGAGGACTACTTTGATTGAGAACTGGGGCTGAGGATGAGGCTTCAGAAAACGTTTAGCATTGTAAACATTATGCAAGTAAGAGTAGAAAGATTAAGAAATCATGCACACAGGATTAGGATAGGGTATCTGCATGAGAAAGGAGTGATCACCTTGGTTCCTATTTAAAAAGTAATGTAAATTGAGGAATATTTTTTTCTTTAAAATAAATTATTTACAAGCATTGAGTTTGATCTGGTTTGAATGAGCATTTTCATGTGGGGACTGCACCATTTAAGGTCTACAGACAATTACAAGATTACAGACAACTACAGGTGCACTTAAACTAATTAAGGATCTAAGACTGAGCTGGAAGATGTCTGAGGTCAAAATGAAGGTGTTTATGTGATTTATGGAGCAACATTTATACCACATTTTGTAGAAAAAATAAATACTGAAAATTACTGAACAAAAAAATAGCTATAGAGCCATCGTGGACATTAGTGTCATTGTATTTGAACTGTTTTATAGACTCAGAATTATACATATAAATACAGGGTCAAAACTGCACATGCATCTACTCAGATGTTTTATTCAGTGGTGCTGAAAGTTCAGAAGCAACTGCAGATTCTACAATGATTAGTTAAAATAATTGTACATAAATACAACTTGTTGGGAGTTGTAGCCCCATTTTCAAGGTCTGGAAGACTGGACTGAGAGGACATTGGTTTGGAAAAGCTTAAAGCTTAACTAAAGTATGCAGCATATCACATGGAAAAAGAAAAAAATCTTCTGGAGGCAAAGATGAGACAAAGATTGAGTTGTTTGTCCCCAACGACCAGTATGTGGTGGTAGCATCATGCTCTAAGGTTGTTTCAATGCAAATGAACCTGGTGCAGTGAATGTTTCAGCAAAAACTCAAATCATCAGCCATACTTGATTGTTCAACAGGACAATGACCCCAAAACACACATTAAATCTGGTTGTGCCTCAGCAAAAAATAAAAAATAAGTTTAAACTTTCATTTGCAAGTATATTTTAATGTATTTCCATATTATTAATAACTATACTGAAGCAACTATTAGAACTTCCCCTTGGGGTCATCCTCACTTTCCCTTGAATGCGTTGATAACAGCAGAAGTATTGGCTTCTAAAGCTGGCAAGGGCTTTGCATGGGTCCGTTGGTCACTTCACTTAAGGCCCCCATGTCTGTGAAAGTCAAAGTGTTGGATACTAACCCCCCCGTTGGGAACCATTGCTATAATTGTGATTTTATAGCAATTGTGAACTATTGCTATAATAGAAACCCTGGAATGTGGATGTATAAAACATACTAGTAACCAATGAAATAGTCACATAATTTAACCACTTTTGAGAAGCACTATAATTGTTTTAAATAAAATCACACTGAGTTTATTTGCAGTGCTATAAAGCTATATTGTGTTTGGAAGTGGCTGTATTGACGTTTCAAGCCAAAAAAAAAAAAAACTGCTTGCTAAAAACATGACTCACTAATATATATTTTTTTCTTGAACAATAATTTTCCTGCTTGTTCCTAAAGAACATTTCTTAGGGGCAGTTATGGCTGCCCTATTTTCCCACTCACCATCATCCTTTCATGGAGGAAAGAATTCCTCTTTGGGGAATAAGATAGATAAAAGGTTGGATTGAAATAGAAGGAGGAAGGCAAGGCTGGCACTGAGGAACAATAAATATCTCATATAAAGGGGGATTTAGCTCCTTCAGGAGAAGCAATAGATTAAAAAAAGTTGGACAGAAAATGGAGGGAGCCATACCTCCTGCAGAGAATGAAAAACGGGATAGGAAAATTCTGGATAGTGAAATAAAGATGGAGTAGCTCCCAGGTCTCCCCAAAGAGTGAAGTCTCCGCTCACTACAGACCTATGGCAGATCCTGTAAAGTCAGCTCCTGTAGACAGCAACCAAGAGGAGGGACAGATGGATTACACCAGAGAGGTCTTCCACAGACCCAGCAAGGAAAAAGTGTCACTGTTACTCAACAGAAAGTGGCTGAAGTTCCGGTGTTTATCACTTTGAATTGGCACAATTACTCCAATCTTTGATTTGGGTTCGCAACACATGCAAGAGTCTTAAAATACACAGTAAAGTCTCCATTTTGAGTTTATAGACTTTGCTTCTCTGCTACTAGCCGTTTGGCAACAGACTGCCTTTAAAACCTATTGCCTTTATCGATTTATTGTTTTATTTATTTATCAATTTAGATTCAAGGTTGTTTTATTTTTTACATTTACAAAAACAATCTCTACAATGAAATCCACTTACTTCAAATTTGCTGATGGTTCTTCATCAGTCGACACCAGTCAATACAAGTACTTTTTTGCAGTACTATTTTTTTTAGCTTTGTTGATTTTTTTTTAGCAAAAGTAATGTTCTTCGTAGGCTTTGTAGTTTTATTTATCGAATTATTACTTTCTCATCCTCTGAGTCTAACAAAAATAGTTATAACATTTACTAAAATTGTTTGATAGAAATGACCTGTAAATCGGTCGGGTGTTTTTTTTTTTTTTTTTTTAAAGCGTTGTCGTTCGTTTGACCACCTGGTAGCAGCTCCTCCACCCCCGCCCACATCGCCCTCAAACCTCTGCTGCAGCTCTGGGACGTGTTTCTTCCTGACGGAGCCGCTTCCAGAGCAGACACGCACCGTCCGCTGCTGGAACTGAGACGCTCCTTCTAACATGTGTGACACGGTTTGGACCACTGGACAGTGGACACCGAGTCCGATGGCGCAGTGGACCATACTTGTGTTTTCTCTCTATGGAGTTCTGCAGGGACAGGGTAAGGACAGCGCTCAGGTTGGCAGCGAGGGGCAATATAACCACAGTTTTAACCTTGTGGTTTAAAATGCGAAAGATACAAATGTAACAACGGTCGTGTTTTACACCAAGCTGCTGCAGTAGACTATTTTCCATAAACCTCTTATTTGGAGAGTGTAAGAGCATTAAGAATCCAATCTGAGTCAATCACTGGCGCTCAGGGAGCAGGCTTGTTTTTTTTTCCAGCCACTGTGTCTCATTCATGCTTCTGACTATTTTATGTCTGAACCCCATGATTTTATCCAAACATTGCAGGGATTCAGTCTCCTACTACACAAGAGTGCTGTCAGGACGGGAGGAATCGGGCCTTAAGCGGACAAGACTGCACAATTCTCCCACTTATCTCGTCCTCTCAGACCTGCAGGTAAGCAACACTTGTGTTTTTCTTTTCCACTGGCCATGTTTCTGGGAACCAAGGAAAGGTCAAAACGTGGGGTAGAGGAGAGAAAGCATGCATAATTGATGGGTATGAGCCAAAGGTATTACAATTTATAGAGAAGAATCAGGGCAGGTAAAGCCAACCAAACATAACCAAACCACCTTCCCAGCCCCTTGACCATCAATCACAGGGTAGACTGTTACAACACAACCACGTAGTACAGTTGTTAAGTGGCTGCCTGGAGCATTTTAACCTTAAAGGGCCGTAAAAACATGGAGGTGGTGATTGATGAACTAGAGGAACACCTGGTCAACACATGGAGGTCAGAGGTGGAAACAGCATCCATGGGAAATAATTGCAACTAAAGCAGTTTACCTGCTGATCGTTACAATGCAGTTCAAAAACATTACGACTTTGTGTTGCCAGTGTTCTGCTCTACGGGAGAGTTTATGTCTCATTTCCACAATTTATTTCCAGGATTGCACAGGAGCAGTGCTGTGCAGCAGCTGTAGGAGACAACCTCTGTGACAGTGGCATTAAGGTGGCCCTTGCTCAAGGGGACTGTGACAGGCCCTTCTTCCAAGGCGACCTCTGCAAAACCCAAATCTCAAAGGTCACTATGTTTAACCTCTTCTACACGCATTGTCTTGCACACACAGACAACATGCTTATTTCTTTTTATGAGAAAATGAGACACAACTGTTTGCTTTCCTACTAACTTCCTCTGCATTTTAGATGTGTTGTCACTGCTGTGTGCTCGGCCTGATGGAAGCAAGCCGTGACTCGAGCTGCGAGCTTCAGGGTCTGGCGCTGGGAAAACAGTGTGCACATACTGCTAAAATCTGCTGCAGCAAAGGTGCAGCAGATGAAATCAAAGGTAATTAACATTGTGCTCTGGTATCTTGATTAGATTTAGTTTGTCTTATCGGGTTTGTTGTAAACCTAAGGGATGTTCTGTATCTCACGTGTGTTTGGGCTGTAGAAGTAGGTCCACGTAGCGCTGTTTCCATAAAGGATTGGATAGATTGTGAGAGCTGTGAAGCAAATTGTTGACAGGCAACAGGTCACGGTGGTATTTAGCAGGCTGAGCACACCTTGTCAAATGATGACTGAGGGCCAACTGGCAACTTATTGTGGTTTGTGGCTTTTGTCACCTAGTTGGCTTCAGGTGAAAGGCAAATGTTGTGGGTAGCACAGAGCTGCAGAAACACTGGATTTGGTTTATTTGTGAAGGTAAAACTAATCAATGTGTTGCTATTGAAGAGCAAAAGTTGTAGTGATAAAAACACACCAATGAAAAGTCAACAGAGATTTACAGATTCGTCGTGTGTATGACAAGGCGTTGCACTTCTGTCCTCTTTAGTTATGTAGACGACTCCTTTTCTGTATTGTAAAAAAACAAACGTCATGTGGTTATAACAATGATTCACGGCTTTTTATCACCAGAGATGGAAAAGCCTCAAGCCAGCGTTACTGCCAAACCAGCAGAGGGATCAGACATCTGTAGAGGTTGGGAAACCTTCATATCTTAATGTGATCTTTTCTGTTACAATCAGAGCTGTAGGAAGGTTAAAACACCAGCCTCTTGGTGGCTTTGTCTTTAATTAGCTAGTGACATGTTGCTCTGATCCAGGAGACACACTCTTATCTACTTTATGCATCTCTTTGCTGTTTTCAGTCTCCAATTGCTCCCAGCTGTGTGTAGGTGTCGGTAAATGTGCCTGCCATGATGGTTATCGATTGCAAAAGGATGGAGTAAATTGTGAGGGTAAGTTATGCCGGGCACAAATATTAAATGTAATCCTAGGTTTAGTTAGCAGAGTTAGTTTGATGGTTGACATTTAGCATTTAGAAATCATAAATTATGGAGTTATAAATTGTGTCACTTATTATCATAGGTTCAAATTTTTCAAGTCTATTGTGTAGAAAAAAGTGATTTCAAAAACTTGGGAAGTTTATTTCTGTTAGTTTCTTCATATTCACGAACAACTAAGGGAATTTTGTATTAAACACTAGAAGAATAACATTTTCAACAGCTTCAAAAGTTGTGAAACATGTTAGCAAAAGAAACCAGAATAGCAATGTCTCTTGATCTATGGGAAAATTTGAATGCATGCTCTACTGAAAATTTTTAACATGAAAAGTCAGTGCTATTCTTATTTTTGGCTTCATGTCACTCTCCTCAGATGTAAATGAGTGTCTGACTGGCAGTCACCACTGCATCTTAGGCCAAGTCTGCATTAACACAGAGGGCTCATTTCGCTGCCAGAGGGAAACAAGCTGTGGCACCGGGTATGAACTGAAGGACAACAACAATTGTCAAGGTACCAAGACAGAGTAACAGTAGAAATTATTAAAAAATTGCCAAAACCTTTTCTATATATTATGGTTATGTATATATTGCCAACTTATATTGATTATTATTTAAAATGTTTCAGATATTGATGAGTGTGCTTTGGGGCTCCATAACTGTGGACCAGACTTTTTGTGCAACAACACAGAAGGCTCTTTCCGCTGCCACCCAAAGGAGAGGTGCACCGCCGGTTTTACTCAGGACGCTTTTGGAAGCTGCATCGGTCAGTTCTGTGTCACGCTCATGAAAATGTATTTGTGCAAAGGTAAAAAACTTACTAGCTAATTTTCTTTCGTATCAGATCTAAATGAGTGTGTGGCCTTCATCAATCCGTGCTTGCCTGGCCAGACCTGTATCAACACAGTGGGCTCCTACACCTGTCGCAGGAACGCAGTCACCTGTGGACGGGGCTATCACCTTACTGAGGATGGCACACGTTGTGAAGGTAGATACTGTCACATATTTTCCAATGGTACAAAATTGTGTTTAGGCTACAGAATGACAGTTTTTCTGTTTATCTTCCTTTATGCATCTCTTCTACTCTCTTTCATGCCTCTGTCTTCTCAAAGATGTAGATGAGTGTCATACGGGCATTGTGTGTGGTGATCACGGCTGCGTGAACCTCGTGGGATCGTACCGCTGTGACTGCAGAATCGGCTTCATCTTCAACAGTGTCACAAGAATGTGTGAAGGTACAACTTCCCTCACTCTTTCAGTCATAAAATTGATTTTGATTTGCATTTTAGATCAAATGTGTTGTAATTCTCAGATGCATGACTTGTTCCTGGTGTTCTTTAGATATCAATGAGTGCAGGCATTATCCTGGACGACTCTGCGCCCATAGGTGTGAGAATACTGAGGGGTCCTACCATTGCTCCTGCACTACTGGTTTTAAACTGTCCAATGATGGGAGAAACTGTGAAGGTGGGCTCACTTTTAAATAATCGAAGCAGTGATTTCACCAAGTTGAAGAAGATTTGCTAAAACTATTATTCTAATATGATGTCTGCTCTTAACCATGACATTAGGAATTATTATGATTGAAATACATTTTGTATGAAGGCTACAGGCTTTGCAGGCATCTGTTATGTCACTTCTCCTACAGTAAAGAAAAACACAGTTTAGAAGCAGGAACTCGTCTGTGGGCTGATAATTGTACAAACTGTATCATAACTCCAAACATACTGAACCTTTGCCTGTGTGCTGACAGATGTAAATGAGTGTGATGACCACCCGTGTAGCCAGGAGTGTGCCAATGTCTATGGCTCATACCAGTGTTACTGTCGCCGTGGTTATCAGCTGAGTGACATCGATGGGATAACATGTGAAGGTGAGGCAAGATGAATTTCAGTGTGAACTGACAATAATGTAGTAGTATATTGTACTGTTGGCCTTAGTGGTAGTACTAGTCGTTGGTGTGGCAAAATTTACCCCAGTAACAGCAAAGCAGGAGTAAATTCCCCTCAGCTGCAACTTAGAAGCACTAACAAGTTTCACAGCATATTTCCACCTGTTGTCTCCGTGTGATACTAACCAGCCATTGTCCTCTGCTCCTCTCAGACATTGATGAGTGTGCGCTGCCTACTGGAGGTCATGTGTGCTCCTACCGCTGCTCCAACACTCCAGGAAGTTTCTACTGTGCCTGCCCACCCACTGGCTACACACTTGCATCCAATGGACGCACATGTCAAGGTCAGGAGACAGACTTCCACAGACTTCAGACGTTCTCAGTTTTCAGTGCTAAAAACAAACCTGTTATTAATTTTAATTCTTCAGGTACATTGTGAACAGAAAATAAGAGCCAAAATAAGAAGGCTCCTATGGGGAAAGTTGTGATATTTTGTGTCTGTTCTCGTAAAAACGAAATAGTGACTAATGTTGTGTTGTGTTTTATTGAGTTTTTAATCACTGTTTTCTCCTGTGTCTTCAGACATTGATGAGTGTGCAGCAGGGAGCCATACCTGCTCTTCCTCTGAGACCTGCTTCAACATCCAGGGAGGATTTCGATGCCTGTCCTTTAAATGTCCTCAAAACTTCCGGCAAGCAGCACAGGGGTGAGAGCTGATGCTTGGTTGTGACTAACTGTTGAAATGAAAGAGCTGATTGTCCCCAATGAGCACGATGCATCATACTCGTCTGCAGTCTCCCTCTGGTCATCTATCTTGTTCTCATTTTGAATTTTTCTTATGCATTTGCTCACAGTTTTCAGTCAAAAACTGCCCTCTCACACTCCAGCTTTTTTTCAGCTACTCAATCTGTTTGTTCTTTTCCCTCTTTCCCTGGCCCATCATCCAATGAGCCCTTCCTTTCAATTTCTCATTTCAGCCGTTGCGAGCGCGTCACTTGCGAGTTTACGCAGGATCCTGCGTCGTGTTTCTCGCTCCCACTGAGAATCTCCTTCTACAACATCAGCTTCCCTGCCAGCACTCCCGTCCCCGTTGACGTTTTCCGGATGGGATCCTTCTCTTCTCTTCCGGGAGACGTAATGCTCTTCAACATAGAGTCCTGAGATGAGGAAGGATACTTTACTGTACAGCAGCAAGCTCATGGAGGAGTGATCTCTCTCCAGCGTTCCTTGTCCAGGCCTCGGGAATTTTTTCTTACTGTGCAGATGAGACTGATTCGCTACGGGACAACACATTTGTACACGACCAAGATTGCTGTGTTTGTCACACAAGACCAGCCCATCCACCCTTGAAGCATATTTGCATATTAGAAGATTGTGACATTTGGACTTAACACCGGTTTTTGGTTGTTCTCATTTATCTTTAAACACCTGCTGCCTCCTCCCATTCACCTTTTTAGTTCAGGTAAAGAAGAGTAAAAAGACTCCATAAATCGATTTTAAGACCTAAAAAAGTGTTTGATTCTATTTTATTTATTTTTTTATTAACATCTCAAATCAAGTTTTATCATTGCGTATCATTTGCTGGACTATGGAGGGCTTTTTTGCTCAGAGTGAAGCACTGAGAAAAGTTTCTCATTTGAGGGAAAGAATGCATTATTATGAAAATTAAATCTACTTTCGGTGTGACGTGCAGTTTAACTTGGGTCTGTTGCTGCAAAAGCTCACTGCACCTGCAAAGAAATAGTTTTAATAGTGGAAAATAGTTTTTTCCATTGTGAAACAGCAACAACAACAAACTGTCCTGGGTTTTTTTTTTTACACTTTAGTGTAAAGTTTGAGTTGTAGTCAAAAAATTTAAGTTTTTCATGTAATATGGTCTTGGGGATGCATTTCTGCCACTCTTACTTGCTTTTTGCTGTTTATAATCTAGCCTTAGACATCTCTACCAGTAGATGGTGCTCTATAGCTGCTGAGGATCACCGTGGCACTGTCGATATAGTTCACATGCATTAAAAGTGATGGCTGCTCACTCTACCTCATGTCACTGCAGCAGCTTCTCTTCATGTGTAGTTTCTGTATCTTTGGAATTAAAAAGCTACAGTGATAAAGGTAAATAAAATGGCTTTTCACTCTCAGTGCCCTAAGTAGTCACACAGTCACTGCTATGATTTCTGCCAGAGCTCGCATGCTTCCTCTGCTGTGGTCATTTTTTAATGTCGAAGCCCATTTTTCCTATGATGTGTTCCAAGTGGCCTCACCATACGATCAAACAGACCTTGCAGGAAAAATAAGCTTGGCATTTATTTATGGGCACCTGGGGCCCAGCCAGCACGGGGGCTCTATTAGTGGTGGAGTGGCATTACAACTCATATGATGGATGGATCTTTTAGTGTTTGTATTGGGTGGTTATCAGTTAGTTTGCTATAAAATATACTAAAAGGCCAGTAGCTGTGTTTGGTCAGGGTAAATGCAGCCAGACAAATTTTCCACTGATCCTCTTTCTTCCTGGTGGTTTCTGGGATTTGGTGCATGTAGAGCTGATTGAAAATGTAAACCTAGAAAATTTATAGGGGTTGCAGTTTTCCCAGATCTTTGAATTACAATGCATAATCACTCCAAAGTATTAACATTCCAAGTTAATTATTTTTATTATTGCTTATCCTGATTGTTACAAATGTTTCCTCATCTTCTACCGTGTGAATCATAACATCAAATGACATACATTCTCTTTTGTTTCCTACCAGTCTGTCTTTTTCTTTCCTCTGTGGCATTTTGGTAGTGTGGAATACCCCACAATCATCTCTGTGGCTTTGGCCCAAGGGTTTTAGCGAACGACTTGGACTCACCTGGTTGCTGCTACTTACATGAGTCTGTGTTTTCTGCAGCTTTTGAGGTTCTTTTGAGGTTATATTTTAAAGCACTGCTGTCTTCACATTGGGGAACCTTCACAAACATAAATTCAAGGTTTAAAATTAGGGTTTGGCCCCTGCTTAAGGCACCCATGCCTTGGTTAACCATCGAGGTCTATGGGGCTATTCAGGTGTTGCCAGGTTCTTCTTGCTCTACTCAACTGTGAAGTTTGGTCAGTTTTCTTTTCAATACTGTTGTGTAAATCACTTATTAATTACATTTTTTCTATTTTCTTTATGCATGTCACAAATCCCCCTTTGTCTCCCCATTTCCTTCAATCTCTATTCTTATTCATCACTGCTGTTTGTTCCTCTCAAATCCAGAAAGGACACTTCAGCCAGTTTGCGTTGCATTAAGGCCTGCAAACCTAATGATGCCAGCTGTGCTCTTGACCCCGTCCAACTCATTACCCACAGTTTGGTCTCTCTCCCAACCTTCAGAGACTTCAGTGAACCTGAGGGTAAGATGAGGTGGAACAAATTGATTACATTATTAGAAGCAGCTTTTAAACATGATTGATTACTATCTATGGAAAAACAGCATTCAGCATCCAATCCAAGCAGCATGTGCACATCAAAGATTGGTTGTTTCTCATAGTACTCAGTTGGACTGAAAGCTTGGTGCCATTGTTTGACTGTAATTTTACTAACCTGTTAGTGCCAAAAGCATCACACATACTACTGATAAGTTTGATTGCAATTCAGTTACTAGCTGGCATATTCAACACTTCCAGACTTCACATGAATATGTGAACATCACATATTTGTAAAGTTTATCTCATATTTTAAATTTAGTTATTAATTTTCAAAGTGGTCTATTTTATCTAAAACAGAAATAGATGTGTGCAATCCATCTGCATTTAAATAGGAGACTTTGAGAGGCTGATTAATGGGACTTGTACAAATGTGCTGTTTTGGCCCAGAACTGAAAGGGTTAACTCTAATTCCCAAAAAAAACTTTCCACCCACCAACCTGCCACAGCACACACATCTCAATTACATATTTCAGCCCACATTACAATTGTCTAATCATAGCATCAAATTTGAAGAACTGAATGCACTTTATGGTTTGTTTTTATTATAGTAATGAAAACCTTGAACCAATTCTTCCAACAGAAATTGTTTTCCTGCGAACTGTTGCAGTGGCTAACCCCACACCTCTTCCTGGTGCTACTGATGTTTTCTTTGACATCCTGGCTACAGATGACCAGTTCTCTTTTGATGTGGTGAAGCGCTCCCATCGGGGCATAATTATGGGTAAGAGGAAAGAGTCACAACTGGAACCAGGCTATCAATCTTAAAAGGGCCTTTATTAGATATTATACAGTGTACTCATTATGTATTTACCAAAACAGAGTTTATGTTGCTAACACTTATCTGCATCCCCTCTCAGGTGTAATTCGACAGGTGAAACCTGTCATTGGCCCCAAGGATCTTGTGCTTGAAGTGGCTTTGAACTATGTCATATCAGGGGTCATTTCTCATCGCAATATCATCTTCCTCCACATCTTCATCTCTGAGTTCTGGTGGTGAGCTGAAGTCAATAACATACTGCATTAGCAATAGAACACATTACTCCTGGAGATGCTAAACATTAAAAGCTTATTGATATTGCTTCCCAGATTTCAAGTTCAGTGAATCTATTATGTTCAGCTGCTGTAGCATTTTGCAACTCATCCTGGTCACTAGTTTACAACAGGTCTTTATGTCTGCACAATATTTACAAGAGAACAAAACAATGTTATCAGAAGATATTGGTTTTAAAGTCTATTGCACTATGAAACTGCAGGCACAGCCCAGCAGTGCTTCAAGCTGATGTCATGCTGATGTTTAGCAGTGGGTCTGTGATGATCAGTCATCCAGGCCGGTAGCAACTGGGCGTTGTTCCTCTCTTTCAAAAGACTTCTTCAGAAGTGAAGGTCTGGTCTGGGTTTAACAGATAATGTTTATCACTGTAGTTTCATGTGTTAGCATGCTGATATTTTTATTTAGTATTAAAGCAAGCAGATGGAAATGTTATTAGTAGCCTAGTTATTTGCAATCTGGATCAGAGTGATAGACTGATCAGCCAACATTGCCACCAACAGAATCACACTGCAAGCATGGCTTAAAGGTTTTTGTTGAGCAAACAGCATAGTCTAATTTCTTACTTAATACCTCTAACACTGATGTGTCGAATGTTAAATGCCTTTTACAGAAGTGGAACGATACCATGTCTGAGCTTCATCTCCTTATCCATTGTTGTCTGTGTTTAAATGGAACTCAGACTTTGTTGTCTTCGAATGCTACTATGACAGATTGTTGGTTAACCTGTGGAACTGATTCATGTTTGTGTCATTTCCTCTGTTTTGATGGATCCTATGTCTCATGCTTCTTTTAATAAAAAATGGCTTTAATTATTTGCATTAAACATTGATTGTGTTTTGGACAATACAAATCTGTGCCATCTGTGAAAAATAAAGACTGAGATTAATTTTGTTCATGTTTTTCACCGCAGCAGACTATTAGCATAACTGAGGTTTGTAAAATAGCTAAACTCTTATAGGATGTCCTGTTTTTCCTGTAACTGTAACTTTCCTGTAATTCTCCAAATTCTCCATCAAAACTCACCACTTTCAGTTTGTGAGGATATTTCCAGTTATTCCAATTAAAGAATTAAAAAAAAAAGAAGACAAATTTATCCTGGGAATGTTTGGTGCTTTGAATACCTCAACCTAAAGCTGACAAATTGCATGAGGTAGATACTTCTTACCTTGCCTAATCAACTTCCTTACTCATCAATCTGCCTTTCACCACTGCTGTGCTGTGGCTGGCCGGGGAAAAGAGAGGGAACAGCCATGCAGAAGATAATCCTCTAATCTAAGATCTGACACAAAAACTCAAAGACTTCTCCTGTGGCTTTGTTGTTGCAGCTGCAACAATTGTCCTGCAACTTGTCTGGGTTGAATGAATTGATCCTTAGTCCGTTTAAACATTGGTTTGCGTGAATAGATTTCAGATGTGAGTGCAGCTGCAGTTCACAGCCTGCACAGAACATCTATTTAAGAAGTAACTGCATGTAATATTGTGGGGTGTGTCAAAATCTGGTTCTACTCTATTAAAATATCACTGGTCCCTTGGCCCAGTAACCATCTCGATCACCTCTTCTTAGCTCCATGCTGGCTAGAGGTTAGAGCATAACCGAATGAAGTCACCTTGGTTCATAATATAAGGCTTAGAAAAGTTCAGGTCAACAATCCAAGGTCAGTTTTCAAATTGAGCAAACAAAGCCAGGTACAGTGCACTGGCTGCAGGTCCCATAAGCTACTACTGTATGAACGGGTGTGTTTATACAAATTCAGAAATTAACAGTAATAATGGAATATTCTAGCCTGACAAAAGTAAGTTACAAGAGTGAGGGGTCCTACCTCCTCCTCTGCAAGCTTTCCTTTTAAATAATTTGTATCTAGGGATGTAAGTTAAAGGATTTCAATTTGAGTGTTGGCTTTTGTTTATTTATGGTACTGACATGTTACATGTTACTTTTACCTTGGGCATGAGCATACCCTGACCGTTGCATGCGAACATGTCAGTTCCTAAATCTTGGGTGTAAGCAGATGTAACTGTTTAGTTTAATCTGGGGTTAGGTTTAAATAAGCATCATAAAAGGTTTAGGGTCAGCAATGGTATCTATACACATATCAATATACAAGTAACACAGAATACTTTGCCTCAAACCCTCTGAAAACAGCAGCACATGCTCTGATCCCGCCCTCGCTTCGAAATTAACCAATAGCGTGTACGAATGTATCCGGACGTCCCGCCCACCTGCATGAGACAAGAAACATGGCAGCTTCCACGAACAGGTTCTCTGACATCTCAGCGTCAGTTGCTGGCATCTTAAATGAAAACCACTGTCCTGAACACTTAGTGGTTTTAAAAACATTAACGGCTGCGTTGCGGGACAAGGAAAACAGGTGAGGACGAATAATTTTACTGCAATTTGGAGTGAAAAGGAGGAGGTTAGCGTTCCGGCTAAGCTAGCCTAAAGTCAGATACGCCTCGTCATATGTTAGTGGTCCGTTGTCTGTTGTTATTTTATTTTCGTAAAATTTAGGTTAAGAAGTTTATGTAATCAATTAACCCTCTTATTTCTTCTATCTCCTGGCTCATTTAGTTTTCGAGGATTTCATTGTAAAAAAAAGAAAGTATTTTCTACACCGTTTTAGCAGCATTCTGTTCTCAGGGATGCTGTGGAGGAGGACTTATTCTCCGGTCTCCTGAAGTTCTTGTCCAAGCTCTGGGATGAGCTTCTGGCTGGCAACAGAGGTGGTGAAGACCTCCAGTCCTATGCCTTGCAGCTCCAGCTGATTGCAGAGTGTTTCAGGGCTCAGCGAAATGCCTGTGTCCAGAGCACACGCAACCAGAGTCTGCTCAGGTAATTTCTGATACAGTGCTTTATTCAGGAGATAGCAGGAGGGAATAAGAAAACATAATGGGTATTCGCAACAAAATGGTTATTTGACCAGTTAATTGAGTGATTTCTTTTGAGGTAAATCAATGATTATGATTAAAGGTCTATGTACTGGATAGGGGAATATGATGACATACAAGATCATACAGTTTTTTTTTTTCTATGGATTTTTGTTTTAGCGAGTTTTGAGTTCGATGTTATAAGCTTAAAACGGTATAGGCTTTATCACGGGGATATTGTATGGGATAGCATTACACACAATGTGTTCATGTCTTCACCTGCGTTTGACTTCTTAGACAAAACTATGAAATAACAACATAAAATGAGTACACAATATTGATATTTTCGTTTAGGGAGCTTGGTTTCATTGATGTATCCCTTAAACTTCTGAGCTTCCTCCAGACCACAAAGTTGGAGAGCTGTGATGGCATATTTGAATGTAAGTACTGAATTGGCTCATTGTTTGCTAACAAATGGTAGCCTTTTAAATTTTAATGTGTTTATCAAAATTGTACCATGTTGTCCAGCTCTACGTTGTGGGGTCCAGTTCCTCGGTAACTTAGCTGTGGGAAACCA
This sequence comes from Channa argus, assembly GCF_033026475.1. NCBI lineage: Eukaryota > Metazoa > Chordata > Actinopteri > Anabantiformes > Channidae > Channa > Channa argus. The sequence goes on along the minus strand of NC_090217.1, from coordinate 12,471,510 downwards.
GATGTGTAAAGATGAAATTTGGCGGCTAAGCTTTCCAGATCTTCTCTTGTAAGTTTTGTCAGGTTGTCTCAGGCGTAAGTTTTGTAACTGTTGTAGTTATGTAGTAGTAAAGTTATTTTTTCAAAATATTTCCACAGCTACTTTTAGCTTTGCGCAGCTATACTGTATTGTACTGTATATAATTCACACTGTAATATTATATTTAAGTTGTAAAGAGTTTGGCGGCGTTCTGCTGGCAAAACTGTTTCATGTCTTCTGTGTATTAATACTTTTCTTTTACGTGTTCAAACTTTACAACATTTGTTCCAAAACCAATTATGTGTGAACAGGCAGCTGCTCAGTGCTGATGATGAAAAGACGTTGAACTACAGCTCTATGGTGCTCCACACATGTTTGGATGAAGCCAAGGTGCAAGAACTGTCTAAGCCAGAGAACATCCAGCTCGCACTTAAGGTTATGGAGCTGTGCAGAACTCAACCTGCTCTTGATTGGACGTAAGTGCATCTGTGTTGGTTTGGAAGATGCAAGTATTTGGTAATGTGTGTGTATATGTATATGGGGATTGTGTACAATTAAAGTTGTTCGTAAAGTTTTTTTTTTTATTTAATTCACAGGGTTCTCATTGCTACCCAGCATTTTCTCAAGTCTTCAGCTCTGGTGGAGAGCATGTACTCAAGGGTGTCACACCATGACAGGTACTTTACATTTATTGTATTCAGACAGATCCACAAGGGAAAATTGATACATGTCACCATAGACATGTAGAATAATACGTAAAGCCTTTAGCTAGTAATGAGGTTTTCTAACCTAATTTTCAACATAAAACTCTTTTCTGAACACAGCCAAGATGACCGGGGAGGTCGGGGGTTTGGGGGGGGATGGGCTGTCATTTGAATAATGAAGAAATGTCTTGAGCCCAAAGTACTACGTTTAAAGTAAATATTGAATTAATTATTCTGGTAATGTGATGTGTAAGTTATTAGAAATGTGTAGCCAAAAGTGTATGTTTGTGTTTTTTCAGAGTCACTCTGTTAGAGCTGCTTTTTGCACAGCTCAGAGAGGAGGACTCTGAAGACTGTGGTATCCCTCCTACTGTGGCTAGTTTCCTTGCTTCCTGCTTCCAGAAAGGTTGTGGAGCCGTGCTGACACTTGCTACTGGTTCTGTTTCCAGTGATGAGGTATAGACAGATTATACAGGTCAGGGTCAGGTCATGTTTTTTTTAATTTTAAAATAGGAATAGACTGGCAAAGGGCAGGTTTCCCCCATAAATATATCTTAACACTACATCACTTTGTCCCTGACCCCTGTTGGTTGCAATCCTCTGCAGGTCCTGCAGGAGGCACTAACAGTCATCAGTCTGCTGGATGTGCTATGTGAGATGACCTCAGATCACAAGCAGTTTATGTTCCTGCAGGACTACCCTGACCTTCTAGTGACCACTGTTGGTAAATGAAAACTTCACTCACACAAAGTCTTTAACTGTCTGAGGGTGAGCTTTAGCCATCTGGTGTCAAATAAGATTTGTTTTCATCAGAATAATGGGATACAGTAGCAAGAATAGGTAATGGCACTGTTTTCAGTGTCCTTTTATAATTTGGTTATGAAATGTGATGTCTTCCTCTCTAAGTCACCAACAAACACTATATTTCCAAGCTGATAAAAAACACTGTTGTGATTTGTTATGTTTTTATTAAACACACCCATTAAACATGCAAAGTGATGGTGGAAAAAGTTAAGTTAAGTTAAGTTGACTTTTTTTATATATAAGCTTAACAATATTGTGTTTGTTGATATTTGGGACTTTGGTGATGATTGGATTTCATAACCAATTTCTGCAGAAATACAGGAAATCACAAACAGTGCCATTACTTTGCTTGTACCTTTTCATTGATTTGAATTTAATGGTGTTAATCCCCTTTTCTACATCTCTACTTCTTTCCCACTTCCCACCCTTTACATTTTCTCTACAGAGCTCTTGGAGCAGGTGCATGCCATTGGGAAAGCCAGTAAGAATGTTTTTAGTGCTGCTCAGAACTTCTCCTCCTTCAGTGTAGATGGAGACCCTTCCTGTCATTCTCCAGTCATCAGCTTCAAGGCCCATCTCATCAGACTGATAGGAAACCTCTGTCACTGCAACACCAACAATCAAAACAAGGTTAGGCATGGATGAAAGAAATCAACTATCTGCCCGATGATAACCCATCGGACTAATCTCATTATACTTGGATACACTATACACCGATCAGGCATAACGTGCAATTAAATGCAATCCAAATCAGTGGCTCTCCCATGAATTTAACCTTAACAAGGTTAACATTTCTCATTTTTTAGTTTGAAACAGCCAAAAAAGTGATGGTTTTATGTGTTTATCATTAAGGCCAAAGTGGGTAGTGGAGTCATACTGGAGTGCATTGTGAGAAGAGGTGGTTCTAATCTTTTGGCCGCCTCATTCATTTTAAAATGGTTGCCAAGACATTAGAACCACCTCAGTACTCCAGTACGACTCAACTACCCACTTTGACCTCAATAATAAATGCATATGCTAATCATAAAGGCCTGCAGGTGGCTTTAAACACTAAATAGCTTTTCTGTACAGTTCAGGAAAAGAAAACATTTGTTCCTAGTTAATTGGGCTTTATGTGTTTTTTTAAATATGACATGACATCTGCTTTTCTGAACCTGCTGCCCTTTCACATGTTGCTATGCTGTTGTTGTTGTAAAATATGTTGTTGTATAGTTTCCAGTTGGACATAAATAAGCACTGCTACTATCTGTATCAAAGCCCAGAAAAATATACAGTAGTTTTTAAAATACAAAGCAGAGACCATTAGTTGATTGGCAGAAAAATAGGAGACAACAAATTGTGACAATCGGCAAAATGTTGTTCTTAAAAAAAAACTTAAAATAATACCTAAAATGATAATAAACATTGGTTAGGATAATAGGAGCATTTCCTGCTTTTTGTTTTAAATGGAATATCTTTTGATGGAAAAAAATACCTTACTTTCCAGTGTCACCATGCAACTTGCAATTTTCCAATAATTCTGTCAGAAAATTAGGGTTTGGAAAAAAAATATGGTATTTAGGGATGGAGCCAATTTTTTCCCCTTTCTAATGCACTGGGATCCCCTCTGTGATAAGATCTATGGCCTATTCAGACTGAAGGATGACTCTTTAAAGGTCAAGAGGAGCATGGAATTCTGGGAGGTCTTTCTGGTCTTGCTTTGACAGACCTGCCTTTAAACTAAATTTGCATTGTTATTAGGTTCTAGGTTCTAGTATTGGGTTTCTGTATCAAACCACATGCTCTCTCGAGGATTGAGGACAACCGAGGACTGCAAATGAGTTGTTGTCTAATGGGGCATGAGTCTGTGTGTTCCTGTAACTGCAACCTTACAAGTTCTTTCAACACGGCAACTTGGTTTTGCACTGCATAATGAAGTATTCCCTCCCTCGCTTGCTTCTGTGATTTTTATCATGTTGTCTCAATCGCCATCTGTCAGCATCACACTATTAACATTAAGCACAGATGGATAATAAAGTGTATGGCGAGGAGTTGGCCTCTATCTGTGGCACATTATACACTCAGTTCTACTTAATAGAAACAGATTTGTGGAATGCTTGTGGGATGGCCACCCTCAGTTGGCCTTTCTATAATATTTATGGATGCTGATCTGTGGTCTGTCAGTGGTCAGAAATCACCCCATATCTGTTTTCACTAAGATCTCTTCCAGTAAACCAAATGTCATTCTGTTCACCTTTGGGAGAGAATGTAATTTAAGATGTGCATGCCAAGCGCTGAACTCGTGCACCGGGCTAAATTCAAGGTCCAGTTTAATTGTTGTTCATATGTTTATGGGTTTGAACATAATGTCAGCAACTTTAGCCAATCCATTGAAACTGGAAAATGCAGACCTGGGTGCTCGTGCTGGTCACAGACTTTTTCTTTGACCGTTTTACATTCTTTTTGAAACTCAGCACTTTTGTCTTGTTCCGGAGCCTGTACTAGTTTGTTTTGGAAGGTAACCACCATGGCAAGAAGAGTACAACGGTAAGCAAGACAATAATTAAGCTATAGGACTGCGCACATAATACAGAGCAGATCACCCTGTTTTTGAGGTGGCAGAATAACCCACAACCACATTATTTTGTTTGTTTTATTCCTGTTCCATGGATGTAAGACTCTGCTAAGAAAAGGGACACTTAGGGTAAACACATGCTTTGCTTTTTAATGAAATCGTAATTCCTTTGTTTTCCTTTTAAAAAGTAAATCTGAAAACCTGAATTGTAATTGATATATCACGATAATCAGTGCAAAATGGCTTTGGTGTATACAAATACTATAAATAAACTGCAAAAATTAGTTTGTCATGAGCAAAGAAATATTGCCATGGATAAATATTATCCAATACCAAACACTGTCAGAAATCAACATTAGATCAACTGATTCACGTGACTTTTTTTTAATCTCTTTCTGAATTGATTCTCCTCAGGTGAGAGAACTAGAAGGCGTAGCCCTCATCCTGGACAACTGCAACATAGACAGCAACAATCCATGTATCCTTTGTTAACAGATGTTATTGATGTGGAAGCAAACAAACACATATCCGTGTTTATGTACATACTGTATATTTGTAGTTTATCTAAGTTTATATATTGTAAGATTGTAGGAGTGTACTTTAGTCATTGTGTATTTTATCCTGGTGCTTTTAAAATTGAATTTGGCATTTTTGCAACCAAAAACAAATGCTGCATTAAGTTTTGATTGCTGCAGTGTGTGCTTGCTGGTCGCCCAGATGTTCTGAGATTTGAACATAGTTGGTGGCATTCAACAGACACGCCACTTTCTGTTTTATGTGGAGTAAACTGTTGGTCGCTGATCTCCAGCCCCTGAGTTGTTCTCGTCCCTGGTCCCTTATAGCCATTCTGCTTTCAGTTAGTAGTACCTTACTCACAAGTTCCCATCTTAACCAGTTCAGTGGTCTGAGCCAAACGTTTGTTCATGCCTCCCAATAATACCTCATACACATACAAACGTGCACAAACTCTTCCGACCCATTTCACTTTTTTTTTTTCTTGTAGGTGTCAGCATTTGTTTCTCTTCAAAAACAGATTGTCAAAGAAAAAAATGTTTATGGATTTATGCGGGAAACTTGATCGGGGTGAGTTGAATATGTTTCCATCCATCTATTCATTATCTTTACCGCTTATCCTGTTAGGGGTCACGGGGTGTCTTCTATCATAAAACATAACCTCTCTGCAAAACTCGTTTGTTTGTTGGGCTGCATGTGTACTCAGTGACCTTAAGCAAATACCAGTGGCTTTGGTACATATACAGTCCCCTATAGAGTATAAAACAGGCATCTCCTTCACTTTTTATTTCTTTTCAACATTAAATCATTCCAGAATTTAGTATATGTACCTTTTGCCGTAATTACAGCTTTGTCCTTCTGTGGATAGGCCAGTTTCAAAATTTATTTATTTATTTATTTTTGGTTTGACTTTTACTTTCTTACCCTGTTCTTCTTTGCAGAACTGCTCAAGCTCTGTCAGGTTGCAAGATGATTGTACGTGAACAGCCCTTTTCAAGTCCAGCCATAAATTATTGGCTGGATTGAGTTCTGGGCTCTGACTTGCCCACTCCAGAACATAAACCTTGTTGTCTTTAAACCAATTTTTGTGTAGCTGTAGGCTTGAGGTCATTGTCTTACTGGAAAACAAATCTCTTAAATCATCATAAGATTTTGCTCCCGGATTTCCCTATATTGAGCTACAATTAGAAAAAAACTGTGATAATGTGCATTTGATTTCCCCCAAACACCATGTCTAGTGTGATGACCAAAAACTCCAATTCTCTTCTCATCAGACCAAAGAGCCTCCTCTAGTTGACTTCATAGTCTCTCACATGCCCCTGGAAAGTTTTCCAGAAGGCATGTAGGTGTTTTAGCGGTTTCCCTCGTCAGTCTCCTTCTTGTACGCTCATATTTTTGACAACAGCCTGCTCTAGGAAGATTTAAACCTGTGCCATGTTCCTTCCATTTCATTTCCATGGATGGATTTAATTGTACTCCAAGGGATGAAGCTTTCTCTATTTATTATTTTGACTTTTGCTTTTCAATAACCTTTTCATAGAGTTGCTTAGAGTTTTTTTTTGTCTTCATGGTGTAGGTTTTGGTCAGGATGCTGATTCCTCAGTGACTGGACCTTCAGATACATATGTATTTATACTACAATCACAAATCATACACATTCACTCCACTGTCATCTACATTTCTCTGATTGTGTAACATCTAAAACCACTTGGCTGCATCCGTGTGTATTTAGGTGGGTTATTGTAAACAGGATGAATGTTGGGGCGGCGGTATCTCAGTCGGTAAAGGCAATCGACAACGGACCACAGCATCAGTGGTTCAATCCCTGTCCCAGCTATATGTCGAAGTGTCTCTGGACAAGACACTGAACCCCTAACAGCCTATTCCCATCCCCAGCTGTGCAGTACCTCGGTAGAAATTGGGGAGGGTTGCATCGTGAAGGGCATCCGGTGCCAAATCAACATGCGGACAATATTCCGCTGTGGCGACCCTGAACTCATGGGATAAGCCGAAAGGACAAAAAAAAAACCCGTTGTAAACATGGTGAATATTAATGCGATAGCTTATTTTAATTTTTGTATTGAGTAATTTTGTAAACATCTGGTTACATTTTTATAGGAAATATCTTTTTCTACATTTTTGTCAAGACTTACTTAGAATTTGAGTAAAAATTTAAATTTAAAGTAAAAAACGTCCACTGGGGAGTGAATACTTCTTATAGGTACAGTACTACTCTTAACTTCTTTACAAGTCTTTATCATCTTCATTTTTTAAATCACATACTGTATGCATTTTGCTCATGTCCGTTATTATTAATTTATTTTTGATGTATTCTTTAAAAGTGGTCCAAAGTAGTACCATTTTGGGACATGAAAAAATTACACCTGACAAATTGTTGATGTTCATGTTTATTTTTAGGAATTAGCTCTTTTATGTATTAAATTGCCTAACTTGTTATTTTCTTAAGTTCGGGAGCATAACAAGCCAAAGTGTGTTATATTTTTTACAATTTAAATTCTCATGTTACTGTCCTTAACTATTGGACTATAGTCATCAGCCAGTGGTCCATTTTCGCCATCCGAAACCTGCTAGAAAACAACACGCAGAACCAGCAGCTGGTTGCTTCCCTGGAACGCCGTGGCACTGCTGACTACTCTGCTTTAAAGGAATTGGGTTTCCTGGTGGAGGAGAGAGATGGAGGCTTGCTGCTCAAAACTGTGAGGAAAGACTCATAAAACCCTGGAGAAGCAGCCAGGACAAAGGAGGCCCTCAACCCACAAGCAGGTTATCATATGAAGCAAATACTGATGAGGAATAAAGTACATGTACTCGTGTATATGCTTGATACATGTGAACATGTACTCTTGATCTGTTACAAGCCTCATTAATATAACCAAATACTTTCTTGTACTGGTTAATGACCTGTTGATTATCAAAGATAAGTCTTATGCTGTCCAGAATATCTGACAGCTACGCTGCTGGTAGAATAAGCAGAATAGCGCTTCTGAATTGGATAAATTTTAGCGGACAAGTATGTACAACTTAATTTTCCTCCATGGTAACGCTAGCACTCATTCTTAGATGAGGCTTAAAGTATTCTTCATACACAAAAGACCAATGGGGTCCCCCTGGCATGAAAGCAGAAGTCAGAACGTCTGGGGCTTTTGTTTTGTCTTGACCTGGGTGTGGGAAATGAAGTGTTTGGGAGAGGCGAGCACATGCTGGTACCTTTTGGATAAGCTGATATTTGTGATTTAATCTAAAGACAAAGAGCACCACAGTGTCGTGGCTTTTCACTTTTCACAGCCACTGATGTTACCAGCAGGAGATGGGGTTTTAATCCGAGGCCCATAGTGACTTCTCTGGTTACCACGAGACAGAGAATGACCAAAAATTGATGTAATCAACCCCCTCGCTGCCCTGTCTAATTAAATGGTGTCTTTGCCAGTGGGACGAAGACTTTTTTTTTTCTCATCCATACAATGATTGTAACTGCTTATGTAAGCAGGCAGTCTAGCAAAACTAATATATCTTAAGTGAAAAATACAATACTAATGAAAATGATTAAGTGACGCTATGCACGGTTTGTAATTTAAAAACAAAACATGATACACATTGTGAGCTAGCCCCTGTACAGCATTGCTTTTGCAATGTTCTTGCAATCTTGTCTGTTACAGTTATGACAGTAATTAATTATATACTAACATAAGTCAATTTCAACCTAATCTTCAACTCTCTTAATTTGTTTCTATCCTGTTGCACATCACTGTAGATGAGGCATGAGGTCTTATGGCTAACATCATAACTAATAATCATCTTGTGAATATTAGACAACTTTTCTTCTCTTTGAGCGAGCTGTATTTGAGTTTCACCAGAGTGTATGGAATTTTGTAGAGTTTTAGTAATTCCTGCAAGCCTTACGTAGTTCTAGCTCTGCATTTTGTATGCGTGTGTGTGTATGTGCTCCTTATTCTGGATCACTAGATAATGGATGACCAGAAGCATTATTTACAGAATGACATCCCTCTTGGCTCCTCCTGTTGCTGGATAAGCTGAACAGTCCTGACACCTTAACAATGCAGTGCTTTATGGGCCTGCCCTTACCCTGCCCCACCCTGTTTGCTCTGCCTCTGATTTTTAATGACAAAATGCATTGAAACAATTGTCTGGACTCTCCCCTCAATCCGCTAGCATAGTAAAGGGAGCTTAGGTGGTTCCGGTCCCCAGGATTTCAGACAGCTAACAAAACAGCTGTTACTTGCGCTCCAATGGCTGACTGCAATGCTTTTCAGCTCGACAGGAAAGAGGCCGTGCAAGTCAGCCGGGTCTGAATGACGTGGCATGGCTGCCGCTGTCAGTGCAACTCTTAATACATTAGTATTACCAGTCAGTAAAGGCCAGAAGTTCTTGTGTTTCCCATATTTGCATTTTATTCTGCAGGCCTCTATTGTATATTTGCCTTCAGGTTTTGGTATGTACTTAAAAAAAAGCTTTGTCAGCGTAAACTACATAATGTTTAGGTAAAATCTGTTGAATTAATGCCTAATAAAGCAATGTGCATGAAACTTTTTGTAATGATCTTAATTAAGACCAAATGTGACATAAAGCCCAAAGGCACTGACAGAAGGCTCAAATTTTAATGGTAAAATAGAAAAAATACAACAGTCCGTTTTTGTAATGATGCATACTTTGTTTTAGTCACATAACCAATAAAGTTAAATGACCTGTATTTTAAATTAAAGCTCTGCTTTTAGGAGAAAGTGCTGGAAAACAACTGGAAATAAATCTCATTAATCTATGGCTGCACAAATACTCGGTTTCCCAGTCTGCCAGTATGTCATCTACTTGTATTGTACCCTACATTACATGTATTTAATCTAATGCTTTAGAGGACTTTACACAAGGTTTCCAAGAGTTTGCAACACTGAATTACACTGCATGTCTGAGCTACTCTGAATTGGGAAGGATTGTGTCAAGATGGACAATCTGGGCTACTTTGATAAAAACATGTGGGATATTTACACTTTAGCAAGTTTGGTCAAAGACAAAAATTCCAAATAATTTATAGCTCTCAAATATGAAGAGGAATAAGTAATGACTTTTTTTTACATGTATATATGACAAAGTGCCACGTTCCAAGTATAAAAATATAATCTTCAAAACTGTTTGTAAGTTATATAAAGGCTAAATAAACATTTCTGAATACATTAACCGGTGGTGTCCAAAAATAGCTTTGAGGCCTTTGATCCTCTCGTACCCCCTTCTGTGTGGTTAGGGCACATGCCATCCACCCAGGCAAGCCTAAACCACCCTGGAAGGCCTTGTGTAAGCAGAGGCCATGATGTGGAATTCCACGTCTCTGCGTTCATGGGAATGTTGGATGTATCTGAACCTGACTGCACCTCTGTGGAATTCCAGTGAGCCCTACTCGCTTTTCTCAGAAGCCAAGAGTCCTCCAAAAACATGACAGTGAACGCAGTCAGGATTAAAAGCACTGATCAGACTGACCATTTGGATGCTTAAAATAGTATGTGAGGGCTTTCTGCCTCTTTCTCCCTTAGCATAACAAAAGATCTGAACCCGCAGGTTTAAGGGAGAAATGCAGTGCAGCATTCAGTAGGACAACTGCCTAAATTATTAATGTCCCCAAAGAATAAATTGTGAATATCTGAGTGCAAAAGAAAACTAATTAATCTATAACAAAGTAAGCCACTGAGAACTAAAAAGTTAAGGATTTATCTATTTAGTGGCTGTAAATGAGACTTTTTAATACATTACTCCCAGATTGAAATGCATCAGTAGCAATTGAAGATGATTTAAAAAACAAATGAGGGGAAAAAATGAAATGAAACAGAATTTGCTATCTGTCCTACAACACTAAGGTTGGAATGATAGTTTTACATAAATAATTATTTTTTTATTTTCAGTGTTCAAACAGAATACAGTGTCAGCGTACAGTTAAAAGGTTTTTATCAGGAGCTGGTTCTCTTTCATTCTCTTGTAGCTTTCTCAGTTAGCATGTTACAAAAGTCTTTCAAGATCCAGCAGCCGTGCGATTGCGTTTTTTTGTGGGGGACATTTGAAAGCTACACTTTTGCAAGACGTAGCCTTCAAAATATTAGCTTAGTTTGTGACAAAAGGAGAACATCAGATACTTTTGTCTGCAGTATGTATTGTAACAAGTGACAGTTTTGTATCGTTATGGAAGCAAAACTGTGCCTGAAAAGTTCCTGTTTTTCTCTAAACCTCATGTCCCATTTCATGTCTCTTTCTGTCACTGAATTCCAAATCGGAAATGTCAAACTGTGCAAAATGTTGAATAAATACTTCCAAGTCCCTTTACTTCATAATCCAGTCAGTCCCATCTTCTTACCTTTGACCTACTCCATCCTTCTTGCCTCTTACTTGCAGGTGAAAACTTCTGATTTCTCACTACAGGTGTTGCATTTGACAAAACAACACCAGTGAAATTTGCAGTTGCACTGCCAAACACGTGTGTAGTGGTGTGTGTTGTAACCCCGGCCACAGCACATCACATTACAGCCATCTGTGTGGGTCGAGGTGCCGTTGCACATTCTCCCCCTCGTCCCTGTGCTACCTGTAGCTGTGTCCTCCTCACAGTAGTTGGGTGAGCGCTCCAGGTAGACCAGGTCCGTGTCTGTGGGCTTCTGATAGCCTCGAGCCTCTTTGAGACGTAGGAACAAGGGTTGGCGGAGCCTTGAAGCCCTTACTGGCTCCACTTGAACTGCTTCACCGTATCGTTCCTTTAGCAGATAGCCAATCTCTCTGAACTTTGGCAGGGTGATCCAGCAGGTCTTAGTGGTGCAGGAGCCAGATACACCATGACACTTGCATTCCAGCTTCATTCTCTCCTCTAGGATCTGCCCACATTGAAAGTAGAGATTAGGTTGGACAAATTAAATATATTAGTTAAAAGCTGTAATCACTGGTCCATTGCTTTTATTTGAAATAGTTAATAGTGATTGCACAGATTTCCAGTTAGTCTCTTTGAGTAGGCTGGTTTATGACTTATGGCAACAACTTTATTTGGTAGCTTTATCTGCCAGTTGTTACATTTCTGTCTCTGAAGGACACTTGGTGTAACGTCTGGTGTACTAAGATATTATGTACTTCCTTTGCTTTTAACTGTTTGCAGTATTGGCTGTGCCTGTGTAATTTCATAGGCAATCATCTAAAAGGAATGTGAAGTCACTACCTTTCGCCCTGCTTCATTGTTGTGCAGGTTCATCAGCCGTCTAGCATTTTTCTTGATCTCCCGGGCATCTACAAACCGCCGCGAGAACTCCACGCCGTACTTGACATCTGCCGAGCAGCCTCCCCACTTCCAGCCTTCGTCCTGGTCGTGGTAGCCCTGCTTCTCACGGTCACAGCCACACTGGCTCAGGTTGCCCTGGCTACAAGCTGCAATGACTGCATGAGCAACTCCGGCTGCAGTGATGGCATATGTAAAGGCCACCTCCCTGCTGCCTAAAGTCAGTAGAGAGGAGAAGGAAATGAAGTGCATGTTACTGAAGTGCAGTCTCAAATTTCCTAATTGTTGAATTGAATTGCTAATGCCAAGTGTCAGCTCTATTACTAGCAGATTGTACTACTCTTTTCAGCCCTATTTAATTTCCTTTGCTACAGTATATGAGGCAGATTAAAGGACTCAAGTTGACTTTGAGGTGCATCAGTACAAAGAACATTATTCAGGGCATCTGTATAATCTAGTAGTCCGTCCCTGTTAGGACAATATTCACTATAGGGAAGAAAACATAAGTGACATCTACTGGCTGACCAGAGAAGCTTTTTTCCTGGTTCCCCACTTACTGAGTTGCTGTGTTTTAATGTTTTTCATCAATGGAATATCTCACGCAGCTTAAGTGTCATTCTTTGTCTGTCTGAGGTGTTCCACAGCAAACGATACTGCTGTGTTGCATGTTGAAATAATCTGCGGCCTCCCTGGACCAAGATGTGCCCATTTCCAAGCTTTTGTATGTCACCATTTGAACTACAGAATAAACACATTTATATTTATGGTGTGGAAGGGGAAATTAATTTATTGGCACTTAAATTGGTAATGGGATATCCTCCCTTTCCAATCAGGTCAATGCTGGGCCTTCGTTCTTCACAACAGCCCAGAGTATTAATGCATGGCCTCTCTGGTAGAGGTGATTCTAATGGCTCCTTTCCAACCTGACAAACTCATTTGCAGAAACCATTGGTCCTGTGGTTCCCCTGGTCCACAACTCATTATAAACTGATGTCTTCTCTCATCAGGCTAAATCTGTGACCTATTCAGACATACTGTATGGTGAGCATTTCTCAAGGCATCAAGCACATGCAATAGCCAAACAGCCATCTCCATGCACTGTGATTTGTTTTGATTGTACGGCACTGCATGCAGGGTTCCATTGTTGCCATCCAGCTGCTGGAGCTGTCTTCAATTAGTGGTTAGCATGAATCTCTCCAGTCTTTCTCAATGCCTAATGAGTTCAGAGGCCCACCAGGTCATTCAAATGATGGTACATACAGTAAGTGACACAAGAGGGGGTCTGGCTTGTGTTTCCATGTACAGATATAGCAAACATTGACAAGAATGGGAAGAGGACTAGTCTTACATAAAACCGATGAAGATGTCTGGAAATTTGATGTCCCACAAAGTTTATTTGGTCAAGCTGTCTTTATGAAGAGGAGACAAGGAACAAAGCTGGGTCCAAAGTGTCTCTCTGAGCACGTTTACACACCACAAAAGAACAGAGACATTTCCTCTGACAAAAGAAATAAAGCGATCCAGACGTCTGTCTGCCCGTCTCCCATGTAGAAGAAAGTGATTGCTCCCAGAGCTGGTAGATTAAACATGGATACCAAACCCACAGCAATACTGCAACAAAACATTTCGAACTGCAACACAATTTATATAAGAGGTTCACATTAGGAGCAAACCAGCTTCTGTGAGAAATAAGACGGGAGAATGTTGACTAAAACCAGAGAGATGTTTTAGTTTCTGTGTTTACAGATTGCCAATATAAATGCTTTCCGAAGATGGCACACCCAGATAGGCTTCACGAGAAGGATAGGCTTCTCTGCTTTGACGTGACAATGTGTGTTGCAAACACAGTGATGTCACACACATCAACTACAGTTTGAATGTCCCTTGGGGATGCTAACAAAGTCCTTTCGAATATTTCATTGTGGTTGTAGCATGTGGGGATGCAAACAGAAATGCCTTCATTAAGGTTTTGCCACCCATCTCACAGTGTTTCTTGACACTCAACAAAGTCAAGCTTTGTTACAGCTTTTAATGCAACAGAGGAGATTTATGGGAAGTCTCAGGACATCACAATCACAAAAAAGGGAGAACGGGCTGATCTCAAATCACAAAGCCGAATGGCACCTGAACTGCTCATTCATACACATTCATACAGAGTTTTCAAGCTCAATTACTGAGAGCATAGTTTGCTGTAGGTCGTCCATTGAACATGGCAGTTGACGTATACCAGTCCACAATTGTGCCTAAATTCCAAACCATATTGACTTTAGTTTAATCCTGACAGTTGTAAAATGTCTGTATGCACAGTTCAAGGATTCACTTTAACTGGTGTTTACAAAGGTAAAACCAGTTTTGTCTCTGAAGAACTCGTGACTAGGGATTTAAGTCAGTTTGAACCACAATGTCCCGCAGCCCAGCCCAGGACCTTTGTTGCATTGACTTCCCATCTCTCTCTCTCTCTCTCTCTCTCTCTCTCTCTCTCTCTCTCTCTCTCTCTCTCTCTCTCTCTCTCTCTCTCTCTCTCTCTCTCTCTCTCTCTCTCTCTCTCTCTCTCTCTCTCTCTCACTTTGTCATGTATGTACTGTTATTAAAATCTCTAATAAAGACAGAACTATGCCAGAAAACAAAACTTTCCCCAGAAAAAGTACTAAAACCCCTGCTCTTGGAACAGCGTTCTTCCCCTCACTCAACATACTTTGCTGATTTCCGGCTGCTTAAAATTAAATAAAAGCATGTTAAACCCCGTGAAGAACACTAAAGTATCTAGTTTTAAACAGACTGACCTACTCTGAGCTCTTGTCCAAAGACAGTCCTCTCGCCCAAGGCTGAGCAGTTCCACCGGCCATAGCGGAACTGGTACTGACACTCATTGATACCAAGCTGGGCACCTTCACCGATGATGATAATGGCATCAGGGCGACTCTGACAGAGGGCTCTCTGACGCGGGGCCAGACCCGGTATCTTGTTGCAGATGATATTCGCTCCCAGAGCTACTACAGAGGACAGTGCCCTGGAGGCAGAGAGAGAGAGGGAGATAAATAACAGAAGGAAGAGCAGCTACAGTTGTTACAAGGACATACAGATAACTTCTGTTTGGGAAAGAAAAGAAAAAGATGAAAGGAAATGTCCCTGCTAACATACTCAAAGTCTGATTAGGATTCTATTCTTTACCCTGGTTGATCATTGCTGAGATAATATTTTGCTACATGTTCCTTTTCAGATGCCTTTCTTTCAATCATAAACATAAAAATAGACAAGAACAACTCAAGAGAACACTGAATTATGGACTTCCATAATGACATGAAAGAGAACAATAGTTGATTATAGAAATTGTCACATTTACTTCGCTTTTGCCATTTCTGCCCCCCTCCCCTCCGACTCTGTGTCTACTACACAAAACATGAACCACCACAGCTATTTTAGTTTTCAGGACCTGCCCTTGTTATGAATGAGAGGCATGTATGGTGCAGCAATCATTCTCTTTGTGCGGGCCTGGGTCTTTCAATGCCGTACGAAAGAGCTCATTACATCGGCTTGCTCATACAGAGAGAGCATGAAGTAGTCGGATATTACTCTTTTTCCATATGGGCATTGGTATTATGGTCTTTGTCTGATGAGGTGCTCCTATTACAAAGTGGTTCTGGTGTAATGTGTAAATCCACAAGAGCAGGTTATCTCATCAGCTGCGCTTATAGTAGAACATGTAAAAAAAATCATGTAGTTTAAAAACTGGCTTCATCTAGTTCTCATTCACTCTTTATGCGAATTTGATTTATGACGTTAATTAAATGAAAATGACGCTGATGTGGGGAAAATAAAAATGACACAAGTCGCGCATTTTTCATCAGAGTTTGAGGTTTTTCCTCTTTTCAGAGGTATCTCTAAGCCATGCCAGAACAAAATGCACTGACCACAAGAAAGTCAAACAAATGAGACAAATATGTCTTTCATTTAGTTTAAGGTAAACTTTTCAAACGTGTAGATTTATGTTCTACAAACACCTGCAACAACTATATTACGCTTTGTGCGTGAGGTCTGACCTGACATCCAGTTTCTCTGTGCTTAATTGGCCAAATTTGCGCGTAAAGTACAGTAAGGAAAATGTACTTGCACGGGTCAGGAGGCCTTCAGATCAAAGGAAATAATGTTTAAATTGAGCAAGTTATAAACCTACAGGTAGCTACCGCTGGTGAGGATGAGGAAGATCTGCGGGTAGTAGACGGACAGCAGCGCACTGCGAGAGGAGACGATGAGCATGGCTGCGCATTGAACACAACTTTTGCTGCACTCTTGCGGTTTGGAAAAGAAAAAGGAAGCACAAGATGTGAACAAATGTATCCTTTTATCCTTTTAAACGCGGGGATGTTTCCTCTGATTTCCGCTGCAGAGTGTTCAGCTAGTGCAGTCGAGGCGCGCTGCGGCAGCTCCAAGCTCCGTTGCCCATGTGTTGGAGGTGACTGGCTGCATCTCTTGGCCGAAGTGCGCTCCGCCACCTGGGCTAATAGAGGGCTGCTGAGGGGATGACAGTTGCGTTTCCGTGTGCCCGATACGTGCCCTTAGGTCTCAGAACGTGAAAGGCCGTTGTGACAATGGAAGGATGGGAGACAGTGGAGGCTCCCGATGCACCAGCCCCCGGGATGA
The DNA here is from genome assembly GCF_033026475.1 of Channa argus. Taxonomy (NCBI): domain Eukaryota; kingdom Metazoa; phylum Chordata; class Actinopteri; order Anabantiformes; family Channidae; genus Channa; species Channa argus. Next base: position 12,455,003 of record NC_090217.1, on the reverse strand, counting down.
ATCTGCACCCCGCATTCCACCATGTCCCCACCCCCAACACACCTCCTTCTCCCCTCAGTCACACACACTCTTTGTTTTCTTTTACTGTTACAAACACACACACACACGTATATATGCATATACCCTACTCAGTACTTTAGAGCCTTTTCCTTATCTTTAAGCAATAGAAAGTCATTGACAAACAAATAACTACACATTTAGGTATAGGTTGATTGTCATTTCTATCCATGAAACAAGGAAGAATGTAGCTCCTCATTGACCACAAATCATGAAACATAAATCAGAAATAGGAGCAAGTGCAAAATAATAGAGAGGTAAACCAAATTGCCCTTTATATTAGTCGACTAATTAGCTGCTTGAAGTACTAATTAACTAGTACTAACTTTCAGGCAACAATGCCAAAAATGTATTGGTTTGTCTGTGTTTAAAATGGCAATAAATATAATTAGTTAAATATATTTGGGGTTTGGACCACTTAAGAATTCACATTGTACTCTGGGAAATTGTCATTTAACAATTTCTAACATTTTATAGACAAACTGATACTGAGACTTTTCAGACATTGAATTTTTGCAATGTTATAGCCTATGTTTCTATTTTCTCACTCATTGGTGCTTAACTAAAGCAGATGTTTGTCAGATGATCAGAGTTTGCTCCGTCTGCTTGTGCAGCGTTTACTGCTGACGTTTTACCAACAATACGCCCTCATGTGGCGGCTACAGGGAAAGTCTTCATCCCAAAGCATCTGACACAAAACAGTGCACAGCCCACTTCATTAGGTAACCATCAAAAAGATGATAATTTATTATTTTTGTTCATAGTGGTTTGCATTATATTAAGTGGTGGATTTAATGTTTTTTCCATCTTATTTAAAATGAATGAAGGAGCCAAAACATGAGAACTGTAAAAGTTGAATTCATGGCAGAGCTGCTGTATTAGATTGCTTTAGAGTGTACAGGTGTACCTAATGAAGTGGTCAGTGTATGTCTAAAGTTAGTAAGTCAAGTTCTGCTTGTTGAATTATTTTTTTTAAAATATCTCTTATTTAGAGACTTGAAGAACGACTCGACTTTTTCACGAATCACTATTTTAGAATAAATGTTTTTCTCTGTTCCAGCTGGTGAATAATCTTGTTCAACCCACATGGTCTTTGAAGTGCCCAAGTGTATGTGGAAAGACCCACAAGGACTATGCAAAAGGCATTTTTGCTGGTTATTTTAAAGATGTTTACTATGCATCTTTGAAGTCAGCAGAAAAAACAAAAAACAAAAGGAAACCGGGAGGCGGCAAACCTGTTCACTTCTTATGGGCCTTCAAAGGATTTGCCGTTTTATAGGTCTGCTTTACAGAGTGGACAGAGGACAAAGTACATATTTTCTTTGCTTGTTGTTGACATTTTGGAGGCTGAAAATTGAGACATTCCCAGCTTTACTTGAGCTGAACAAATATCCACATGGAGATAATATTAATAAAAACTTGTTCCAAAATGAAACATCAGTCATCTGGGGAAAAAAGTGAGACCTGCTCCTGGAAGATTATTGAGGGTAGCATTTTGGACGTTAACCTTTTAATTTAAATTCTTAGCAGCTGCCAACAAAGCTATTTGAGAGATAGCACTGATTTGGAGTATAAAGGAATAAAATACCTTTCATTTTTGGCTTTTATAAGATTGGCCCAGTCCTTATGCCCACTCAGACTGTGTGTAATTATAGCTGAGGTCAGTCAGATATAACTAGTAAACATACTTTAATGTCTATAACAATGTCTCTGGCTTTGGGTCAGCAGAAGCAGAACACTTTGTGGATGTGTGTCCTCTATGTCTTGTACAGATTCGGTCTCTTTCTCCAGCTCTCCTCGTCTTTCTTTTCAAATAATTCTCCTTAACCACAATTTCCAAAGCCAAGATAGCACTTAAGCAGCATGCACTCACTGTCCGGGCACTCATACAACATATCTGTTTCTTTTCATGTTTTGTGCAAAAGAGGAGTAGAACAAGGGAGACATAGGAAGTGTCCTCCTGTGCAGGAATCCTTTTTACACTGCTAAACGCAATCTCAGATCAGTGATAACACTAGCTCCACAACTAACATCAGTTTTGTTGTTAGTTGTGTATTTGACAAAAAAAGGTTTTCTAGAATCACCCACATTACAAAAATGAGTGATGAGGAATAACTGTAGCAGTTTCACAGAGGTGCTCTGAGCTGAAAGCCGACCTAAAAAGTCCAAATTAATAGCAGTGTCTAGTGGTTTTTGTGAAATCATAGGTAAATTTTGAGGAAAGTGGTATTGTTGATCATATTAACATAGATATTATTAATTCCTCACAAGTCATACTTTGCCAAAAATGTAAATTTGAAGGGTTCATAGAAAATAAGAGTCACACACCATAATCTTCCACCAAATCAAATCAGTCAGGATACAGATTGGACGCATAATTTGCCATATTTTACTATGAAGGTACTGTATTGTTGGGCACTACAGTGATAAGAGTGGTTAAAGCTGCTGCATCATAGCTTGAAGGTCCCCGGTTCGAATCCCAGCAGGCTGTGGCCTTTCTGTGTGGAGTTTGCATGTTCTCCATGTGCTTGCGTAGGTTTCCTCCCACACTCTGAAGTCTGGCATGTTAGGTTAATTGGTGATTCTAAAACGCTTGTAGGTGTGAATGTGATTATGACTGGTCGTCTGCCTGTGTATATCTCTGTGTTGGCCCTAAGAAAGACGGTGACCTGTCTGGGATATACCCTGCCTCTTGCCCAGTGAAAGCTGGGATAGGCTCCAGCCCTCCCCGCAACCCTATAAAGGATAAGTGGTACTGCCATGTTGAATTTCTGTCCTTTCAGTATTTACTCCATTTATTATTAATTGTTCAAACGCATTCTTTATCGCATCGAGTGTGGGGAACTATTCTAGGACAAACGTGAACGTGACAATACCTTTACTCCACCATGACAGCGAAGTTAACTGCTGCAGCTGTCACCATAACTCCATCCTCATCCTTATGTGCTATGCAAGCTTTTGGTATTTAGGATTTGACTAAGAATTTGGGTTTGTCTATGTGGATTCATGTTTTTGTTGCACTGTGCGCAAAAGTCTAATTGACAGTTTTTAGACTGTCTACTTGAAATTGCACTCCCATAAAAACTACCTAATGAGATGTACTTGATCAGACATAACATTATGACCACCCTATTTAAAATGAATGAAGTGGCCAAAACGTTAGAACCACCTTTTCTTATAATGCACTGCAGTATGACTCCACTAACCACTTTGATTTATCACCTTTGTGACAGTTTCAAACTAAAAAAAGAGAAATTATAGAAAGAGGCAACAAATAATTGGAAAACAATTGAATTGCTAAATCAACACCTAGTGGAACTTCTGAGGGTAATAGGCAACAGGTAACAATACAACAATACATACAGATTTTGGAGCAGCTGCCATCCAGGCAATATCATTATCAGGGAGGACTTCGTTCAGCAACACAATGCCAAACCACATTCAGCACATATTACAACAGGTTGGCTCATCTATTGAAAACATTTGGCACATTATGTGGTGAACATTAGAGCGAAGGAGGCCCCAAACTGTTTGAGCAGTTAAAATCTTATGTCTAGCACAAATGAAAGAACATTTTCACTTTTAAAATATAGCAATTGGCCTCCTCCTCTCAAACACAGGTTTTTTTTATTATTAATAAAAAATGATGGAACATTGGTAAACATGCCCCTGTCTCCACTTTTTGAGGCATGTCATCATCAAATTCAAAATGACCATATTTTTCAAAATCTTCAGTTTCAACATTTGATGTGTTGCCTTTGTACCACTCAAAGTCAAAAAGTGGTTTGCAAACCATTGCATTCTCTTTATATTTTACATTTTGCACAGCGTCCCAACTTTCTGGAAATGGGATTTGTACATACAAACTGATCTGCCTTGGAGCTCACAGACAGTATTCAGTCAAACGTACATATTTTATTGGGTTTGATCTTTTATTAAGATTTATTCAGAGCAAGAAATATACAAAATAGCATCATTATTAAGTATGACCTTTGAGCTTAAGTTTTATGGGGTAAGACATGCACGCAAATCCTTAGTCTTACTCCAAGTGTATTTTGAGTGTGTGTGTGTGTGTGTGTGTGTGTGTGAGAGAGAGAGAGAGATCCTCTGAGACACCCTGATGGATTTAATTTCTTTACGTCAGACAAGTGCGTATAGGCATTTTGGCACAAAGCTCTGTGCAACACAAGTGGCTTTTAGTTTTTACCACAATGTCAAGGTCATTGTTTACACTCTAATATGTCAAGACAAACACATGGAGCTTATATGAGTAGTGGGGCAAAATGCATGCTGGAATGCAGAAGTAATGTGCGTGTGGTTGGCGAAACGAACAGCACCCCCTGCACTGTGCGGGGAGCCTCTGATAAAACATAAAACTACCCCGGGGGTTAACAGGCAAGAGACTATTTATGACACAACTAAAAGAGACTACTTTGTAATCAAATCTAATTTACACTGTGCAGAACATCCATGAAACCCGAAAAGATGACAGGGGGAAATTGTTTCCATGTTGAGGAACAACTGTTTCACTTTTGAGCAATTATTGTCTTTGAAGCATCTTGAACCTTCTTGAGAACAGATGAATGGAGGGCCATATTTTCAACAATGCCATGAGCCATATAAATGTCTTGAGAAATTGTTCCTTTTATGTTAAGAGAATTTATGTTTTATGGTGTAGAAATACAGATTCGAAGCTGTAAACATGTTGCAGATGTTGAGAAAATGGATACGCAGTGTCATCAAAAAAGCTTTTGAAACAGCCCAACAAGTAACTAAAAAAACCAAAAAGAAAAAAATTACAAGACATGCTGTCCCCGTAAGTTTATGGTTGATCTAAATGACACAGTCAGATGGACAATTTAGAACTGCTTTTTTAGCAACTTATTCATTTAAAACTTTTTAAATTTAAAAGAAAATCTGTTATCCATAGACAATAACACAAGCACAAGCTGTACTGGATAAACCTTTTCCAATCACATGTATGTATCAACAAAGTATTTACAATTGAGTTTCCTTTCAGCTTTACCGGTTTCTTAGCCTACGGCCTCCAGTCCAGGCTTCTAACAAGTGAAGTTATCTGGTAAGGATTAATGTGAATGATTGAACCTGGAGACTGATATAAATCTGGTTTTATCTATCTAGACTTTTTGCAAGAATTTTAGCACCTCAGTCAGTTTTTTAATGGCCTCTTCTATCCGTCTTGACTCAGCTGCAACTGCAGGGGGTGACATAGCACCACACAAAGTTTCAGCTGAGACTGATCTCTGGTTTGGGTCAAGCATGTCCTTTTCACACCACTGTCTAGTCTTTCATGGTATGGGAGTAACAGCTGCAATGCGTTTGATCAAAACAGCGTCACACTTTAAACTGGATTTTATTGTCATATTACATTATTATAATTCACTCCAGTATAAAGTTGCTGCTGCATATTTGGTAACAATTCCTTGTTCTTGTTCCATTCATTTAATATTCTTTACACGTCTGGTGACATTTATTATGTTGCGGTTTGGTTGAGTTTGACAATATCGTGTTTCCACAGTTTAGAGCCACTAGTTATAAATAAAGTGGATATTTTTTTATTCCTCAAGGGGGCTCTTTACACCCATGTTTGAAAGTACAGGAGGCCTCCTAGTCGTTCCACCATCTTGGTTCCTATCGCCGAAAATTTGAAATTTAACTATCACGTTTGTTCATGTAAACACAGGGCGTGTGATATGTTTATCGAAGTATCTTAAGGCTTTTATTGATCTTAAAATGACCTTGTTTGTGCTTTTCACAAAGCTACAGTCCACAGTGTTTACACACATATTCTTAGCAGCATGGGTTACATTTCTACACATTATTCCACTCTCTACTTAGGTTGCTGGGATTTGGCTTTTGTGTGTCCGAGGTAAAAACAGCTCATCGCCGGTAAATAGAGACATAAATGCACACTTGCCTTGTGCAAATTTTAACTTATGGAATTCAGAAGCCTTCACATGTAATAAATTATCTACATTACACAGAGGGCTTTCCGAATGCAGAAACCAGTTATAGCCACGTGTGTTTTTGCAACTTGTTGTTTCCTAAACAATAACCTCATCACCATTTTTTTACTTAAATGCTAATCAGTAGTTAAACATAAAAAAATTTACTACAAAAGGTAATCCGGTCCCTGATCCTTTTATGTTCTAATCTCATCTGTTGCTGCTGCATGACATCCTCCTGTGTTCTTTTATAATGCTTTTTATTTGCAAACTTGTACATGTGCAAGGAAAATGTGTTTTTTCAGTTTTTTTCTCTTTTAATCAGCGTAGATAAAGAGGAACTACACTTTTATTTAGAACACTTGGTTAAATAAAGAATTAATTGTATTTGTTCATCTACATCTACAAAGATTGTAATCCCACTGCAGCTGGTGTGATCGACTACGGCTAGATTTGATGTGTTAGTAATTCATATGTGAAGAATTATTGCACTGGGGCTTTGGGAATCAAACATGTGTTACACTTCTGTAAGTTTCTATTCCCTTGGAAATACTCGACCCTTATAGGGTTGGGCCTTACTATTGAAACACACTAAAGATCGCTCCCACTCTCTTTCTCTTCCTCTCACAGTCACACAAACACACAAATTGATGTAACCACAACTTCTTAACCGGTTTTAACAGGCTCTAATAGCTCAAATCAGAGAAACTCAAGAAAAAAATTTCAAAGAGTCACATTATGTTAGTGCTGACCTTGCTGATTGAGTTTGCTCACAATCACATGGGTCAAGGCTGGAGTCAGGAACATGGATCATTTAGTTTAATGGCTGTTTCCTGCCTGCTCAAATGTACGTGCCACATTGTAGGAAACAGGGACATGTAATGTAGTGTGCAACCACATTATTTACAGGATATAATGCAGATGGGAAGACTGTAGAAAAAGGTGTACAGGAACACAAGAAAGACAGAAAAGGATTCTATAGAGAAAGGGACGATGGAAAAGGAGTTCAGAGGGACAAGGAGAAAAAGATCAACAGCAAGGAACCAAGAGCCAGAGGGGACGAAGGAGTTGGTGACAAAGGCAGAGAGAGAGCTCTACTAATTTTGTGGCCTGTCTGTGTCACCAGCACCCTGTTGGGACGACAGATGTACAGATGATGTCATGTAGAAAAAGGGATAGGGTGGGAGGGTGGAGCGATCGTAGCGCGGGAGGACAGTCGACAGGCGGAGCCTTGATCTGAGAGAGGAGGGGAGGGAGAGAGGGATCAGGACTATGGCAATCCCTCATTGCCCTGCAGTCACGCAATTATTCCGTTTTCATAAGATGTGACTCAGTATAGTTTAGAAAGTGTGAGCGCTTTCCAAAAACAGCTATTCATGTTTCTTAACGGTGCTCACTGTGTCACTCACAAGCACGAATAACAACAAAAAAACTTCTACTTTTGCCATGGCTTCGTCATTTTGCTCTGCAGAGGCAACAAATGTGCTGAACCGTTGATTTTAGTTGCAGGACCTCTCACAAAGCACAGCCTCTCCAAACCACACAGGCCATCGGAGCTATAATTTACTTAGTGCAGTCATTGCTGAAGTTTACCCTCCCATCCCCTGACCAGCCGCAGCATAAGAACCCAATTGTTCTCGTGGTCTGCAGTGACAATGGCTGTTTGTGGTCATCCAGAGAAAAAGAAAGTGAGAAAGAAAAAGAGATTGAAGAGGGGAGAAAGCAGAGCCATGTGATCCAGTAATTTGTACTGTTAACTGCTAAAGATATAGACAGGGTCAAGCTCAGAGTGGGGGGTCACAGTGACCACTGAGCCCGCCTGGGATCGCCTCAAGGACACGATTTTCCCAACAGACTCCCTCGTTTTTTTTACTTTAACCAATCCAAACATCTAGCAGTTGGAACTCTGTGACCAACTTCAGCTTTCTTGCATTTCAGCAACAAGCTTCTTAGTCTCCTCTTCCCCCCCAACCTGCACCCTTTCTGGCCAATTGCGCTGGCATGGCAGAAGGAGAAATTGAATGAATTAGGCAGTCGGATGTCGCCTAATGGTTGTACTGCACAAATGCAGCCATTCCTGGCATTGTTGTCTGTTTGAGTGAGACTGAGAGGGTTTGTGCTCTTTGGGTTCAGCACAGGAAATCAGCTACTAAGTGAGACAACCTGTGGGAATCGGCCCAAACCAAGTGAGTACTGAGGGAGTTTTTTCCCTGTTCTGTAGGCCTTAGTTTTTCAGTTGGCTTGTAGATGTTATTGATGTGAAACTAGGGCCACTCATTGATTCAGTCATTGTTGAACACGTGGCAGTCAACTCCAAATGAGATAAACATCATGTATAAAGCAAACACTCTGGGGATAAAAAGCTAACGTCTCCTGATTTGATAAAAACATGGCATAAGCTCCTGAAGTGTGGCATTTTGCCTGACATAGCCTGCATACATCATCTAAACACAATGCAGGTTTTCTAGCAGATAAGACACTGATATCTGCACAGGCCTGCCAGTTGCAGATGGCAGCTGCAGCCCACTGTTGTCCCTGTGTCCCCTGGGGAAGTGGTTCTGACCTGAGCTTAAGGACACGCTTGGCCCTCTGGGTAATCATTGACCTGTTACCTGTGGCAACCAAGCCATAACATACTGTACTTCCACTGGACTGCAGATAATAAAGTGATAACGTGGGTGCATAGACACAGCCAGTAGCACACGCATGTGTGCTCACACTGATTTCTGAAACAGGAAATCCAACATAAGTTATACTATTGTGGACATGTGCTTTTCTAAGAAAGCCCGAGGAGAAACTGTTATACCTTACTCTTTTTCATTATGTCCTTAAACAAGGTGTTGTTGTAAAAAGATTCATGCTCAGACAACCTCCACTGTATAAACAAAACTTTACTGAAAAAAAAAAAATATTGTGTGCATACCAATCCCAAAGGCACAAAGCAGGAGATGCACACAAAGATTGGCAAGGATGATATTGGGGATATTTTGCACCATATTTAAAGCTGTACCTATTTGTGTGGAAGTCATAGTATCTATAATATAATAACATTTTATATGAGAGTCAGTTTGCTGTGGTATCAAAGTTCACTTAATCAACTTTTTAATGTGTCTCAGAGATGTCATGGCTCAAACCACTTCAGCATTAGGTCCTGGTGAATCACACTGGTGCACTATGCATTACTGTATTTCTTGTGCAGTACCCAAGCTTAGCTGGGATTTATGAAGTTGATGAATTTTCAATATTTCTCTTGAATCACATTTTGCTCAGATTGATGCAGTAACTCAAGATGATGAGGGGGAAAAGGTCATGTCCTGCTCTCGTGGTCAGAGCAGTGCAATCGATCGAATCTCGAGTCTTTTCATGGCGCAAGGTGGGGCGTGGCACTGCACTGCAGCATGTTTGAGGCAAATGGACCGGGGTACCATCCAAGGAGAGGAAGCAATGGCAAAAGGAGGGTAGGTGGTGAGGGCATTGGGGGGGGAGAGAGAGCGAGTGGGCTTTGATAAAGCCTCCTCCCACTTTTTCCACACCTCCTTTTGCAAAACTCTCCTCCTCTTCCGTCTCAGTGTACTTGCTCCTTCCTCCTGTCCTCTCTCTAGCTGCGTCTTTTGGTGCTCCATGCAGAATTCTCTGTGTCTAAGTGCACTGGCCTGAAATATAACTAAGAGGGGCCATGGGCAGTGGAGAATGCTAGCTTTGTCTCAGCTGCCATCCACACTGTCTTGAGACATGGTAGGCAAAGAGAGTGTCTGATTGCAAATTAGTAGTGCCAACCACGACGGTCCTGGCCATCTCCCCAAGATTTGGCCCTTCTTTCTTCTGTCTGCTCTTCTCCTTACTATATCTCACCTCCTCAGACATGTTGCTGCTTCAAATTGTAGAACAACACTTGTTAAAGAAGGTTAACAGTGGTAGTACTTTTCTCTTGGCAGTACTTTTCTCTTAATTGATGTGAGTGAGTGATGGAGTGTATGTACAAATCATATAAAATGAAAGATTAATGAGTAGTAAGTGCTGAAGTCCATTTAGGTGTAAGGTTTGGGATGATAAGTGCTCACTACTATATCTGAATCCATCATTGGGACTCTCTTGATGAGGTTCTGATCTTTATAATGTCCACTTTAACCAAAAAAGAAAACAAAAGAAACAAAGAACAGGAAAAAGTTACATTTCACCATTGTAATACTATTTACTATAACACCATTGTAATATTATTTACTATAACACCATTGTAATTACATTTATGTTTTTACTTTATTACAGTGAGAAACATTACTACAGAAGATCTAAAAGATGAAAAAGATTAAATAAGAAAAAGCACATATAATGGTTTTTGATCAAATTTAAAAAAAGGAAATAATTACATTTTTGGTTAATTATCACTCTTACGAGGTTATATCTTTAGGAACCATAAAGTGTAATATTTAAAATATATATAACATATAATATATGTAATACACACTAATAACAGGCTGGAAATTATTATTATGTTTACACATAAAACAAATGCAAACAGATGAAGAATATTAACTCTGTTTACTTAAATAAATGCATTAGCTTCTGTATGTGTTTGTGAAAAATATATAATAGATTGTTCAATGCTTAAAATATTTGTATATATATATATATATATATATATATATATATATATATATATTCTGTACAAAATATTTCCAAACTGTGAAACTACAATTCATTATATATATATAAAATAATATTACTTCTATTTTGAAGGCTTTTATTTTGTAAAATTGGCTAAAGTGAAAATGACTTATAATAAAAGTGTACACACAGCTTTCACTTATAACGCAGTCTAACAATTGACCATATGGTTTTATACATGATGCTCTGCTTTATTTTTCTTATAAATAAATATAGTGTCTGTGTTTGTGTCACCTTGTAATCCTAACCTACATGCTCAGTCTGAGCTGTAGGAGCACACACACACACACACACACACACACACACACACACACACACTCAGACATACACACTTAATCCTATAGTTTCTTTCTGTGCTGACAGATATAGGTGTACTGTACACAGAGCACAGTCAATGAGGACAACTGTAATATCGCCTGTCAATACAGATTTTCCACCACTCAGTACACACCCTTCTGTTGTACAGGTTTACATAGGGACTGGTGCTATGAGTCATGTGCAGGGCTCAAAAAAAAAAAAAATCTCACACACACACACAACACATTTGCACATGAACAATAACAAAAAACACCTGTGTTCTACTGAACAAAGAAGGATTTATTGTTACATTTAAGGTAGGTAGTGTGTGTTTCTTTCACATCATAATCCCATCATATGTTTTTATGGTTGTTTTTTATTGTAAAACCACGCCTGGAAAGAAAATTTATTTTAAAGGCCAATAAAGTCTGCAAATGAACTGAACTGGTTTTCATGATAAGCAGATTTTAAATAACAAGTTAATTTAATAATTAACTTTTTACAACTTGTTCACTAATTTTCATCCCCACATTTCTTGGTGAGGGAGTGTGTTCATTAAAATTCCAGTGACTCCATATTAAAAGTTAATAATTATTTTTGCCTTTACAGATTGTTATCTATAACCTGGTGAACTTTATTTGACGTGTTTTTCTAAATGCTGACCCTGCAGGGGTCTGTCCTCACAGCATAAATGAGTCTAACATGTTATTTCCCCTTTCCCCTCTGGGTGTGTCAGATATTGTTTCATGTGTTGTCTATATATTTTTATGAGCACTAAATTTAAAATAGAGAAAAAACATAAATAGTAGCATTAATGCACAGGGGGAAAAAAACACTCTGAATGTTCTTATTCACTCACAAGCAAGCTCGACCTTAGTAGCACAAAAAGCACAAGTCAACATTGTTACATAAATGGTTGTGAATTGTTATCACATTAAATTAAGTCCTGGAAAACCAGCATACAATTATTACATGTAGCTTTAAATGACGCCTTATTGCTGGGTTTTAATGTTGGGGATAATTATATAATAAGTTTCTGACTGTCGCCCTGGTCCTTTAACGCCTCTGCCTCGCTTTCATCTCCACTGCTGATTAATCAATAAAATGTCTGCGAGGCAAACCGGGTGAACTCCACAAGTCTGGGCTTGTCTTCAAGTCAACAGTGGATGCTCTTAACTGAATAACTAGAGCTTCATTAACTTCCAGAAGGGAGAAAGGGGATTCGGGCTCATTAACGCAGGCAAACAGGTGTGAGAAACGCAGCTCTTAAATCAATATATGACTTTTTTATTAGCTAGCACAGGGGCAAAAATAATTAGCTGTTAGGCTAAACCTGTAGCTAGCCTAAGAAGTTAGCTTAGCTGTGTGTAAATATGTTTTTATCTGGGCTCCTGTAGTATTGTCAGAAAGTGATATAATAATGGATTTTCTTAAATGCTTACTGGTTGTTTCAAATAAATATTGTAATAGCCTGTGACATAGACTTGTTAGCTTAAATATGGGGCCATTAATATGCTATTAATGGTGTAAATAAGTAATTGGGGAATGACACATGAAAAAATGGCATTTCTAAAGTGAGTGTGCACAATGCTAAAATGTTGGGGTTTTAATGACTCTGTCTTTGCTGTTGCATTTACAAAACCTTTTAAAACTGCAGCATATTATTCCTTTAATATTCCCACATTATCATGTAAAGCAGTTTATAATTTCGCGGCGGTACTTGAGGCTATTTTCAGCCCAGAAATCCGCGGAGGGGGCAGAAGAGAGAGAAGGGGGGTGGGGTGGGGGGGTAGCTCTTAATAATCATCCCAACACAGTCTAGTTTAGCTGATATTTGTGCTGTGCCTTTTTCTTTTTTCTCTTTAGGAACCATTAAATAAGCAGCGCGACAGTGCGGGTTGCTGCACACCCAGGCTCGTTGTATAACGGGACTTCACCTCAGCTGAACTTGACGCATCTGGTTCATCGGCTGCGCAGGGCTCACGGCAGCAGCCTGAGTGTCCCCATTGAACCGAGCTGGATGGCCGGCGAGAGACGCGCGCGCGCGCACACACACACACACACACACACACAAACACACACAGAGAGAGACAGAAGGGGGAAACACAACTCTTTCATGGCCCTGGTGGCAGCTCTACACCGTCTCCCACCATATTCAAAATGACGATGTTTCCTGCGTCTCAGCCTACGAAGTTGACGTCTTTTGTTTGTTTTGTTTTTTTTGCTTGTTGTTCTTTTTTTTTTTTTTTTTTTTTTTGGTTGTTGTTATTATGGTTTCCTGCATTTTTGGGTCCAGACGCACGATAGAAGACCAGACACCGTCTAGGAAATGTAAAGCAGGCGGACCTGGAGTTGTACACGCCAAAGGAAGAGACCATTCAACTTGAACTTGAAATCAATCGGTGCGTATTCTTCACTCTGCCCTTTTCCCTTTGTAAGGCAATTTTCAGGCTTAAATTTGGGCAAAGTGCGTAAAATGACAGCGAGACCGGGCTCCGTTTAAGCGTCAGCGTGTAGCGGTATATTTCACCAAGACTGGGTCAGTGGATATTGACGCTGCTATGGCTGAAGCGATCCACTGTCCCTGGGGGGAAGTTTCCAGCTTGTTAAAAACAAGCGCATCCGCAATATCAGCTTAATATAATCGTCTCTAAATTTGACAACAAGTCCTAAACATCTACAAGTATTTACGTAAACATGTAATGGTCGCTAGGCTGTAAATTCTCCCTCGCAGCACAAGAAAGGAGGTCGCCTTTTCGTGCCCTAGTTTCCCTTCGCAGAGAGGCATAATCTTTCCCTTTGTTGTCCCCGATGCAAACAGATAGACAGCCGGGACAGATCAGATCAGTCCAGCGGAGAACATCACCGCTTACCAAGTGAGCAATTTGTACGTTATCAGTAAAATGTGCATTTAATTAGAAAAACGGCGTTTCCTGAGCTGTTCGCCCTAAGATAATCAGTGTATGTTAGACATGAAAACATATGGTAGAGCTGTGCGGTTTCCCCTGATGTGTCACTGTGGTTTCCCTCAGAGAAGTTTTTGATGAAATTAATTCATTGAAATCTGAGAGGAGCTAACTCAGCAGTAGCTGAATGTATTTTTCATGGTTAAAAATACTGTATGATGCCTCCTGGCTTTTCTCAGCTTCTTTAAAATGATCATATATATATATACACATATTTATTTATGTATGTATATATATACATACATACATACATACATACACATATTTATATATTTGAGAAATTAAAATGTGTGTGAAAAAAATTTGTTGGATGTTAGTTGTGGCTTTGCACTTGTTAAGTCAGAACTGAAGCTCCATATTAATCAGGTAGCACTTGCAGATTATGGCAAGAAAGAGTCCACAGAAATAATTGTTTTTAAGTCCATGTAGAGTTCTTTTTGTAGCATAAATCCTTTCCGATTATGGCTATAGGCTAGGAAGTGATAAAGCTAACTAAATTCGATTGTTGCTTTGCAGTAGAATCCCTTTTTTGTATGCTGCTTGTTGTTGAATGTCAACTGTAAGTATCCTGTTTTACGCCATATTTTAGAACGTCAGTTTGACCTTTGTGATATTCAGACATAGTATCATATTAGTTTAGTTTTCTCTGCTACAAATTTCGTTTATACCCCAGATAACTTCTACCCACAGCACATCTACACCCTATTTTCAGGACAAGTCAAAAGTTTAAAAGCAGAAGACATACACACACACACCACTTTTATCAGTTTATCCTAAGTGGTTGTTTGTACTTTCGGATCATCTCTGGAACCCTGCACATCTGGCCATGTATTTCTGCTCTATGTGTGCACGTGTATGCGCTTGCAAAGTGTCATCTGCTAGCTGGCTGGGTGGCTGGGTAAGATTCTGTTCATACTGGAGTGTCAGTCAAAATCGCCATGCAGCAGTGTTTCCCAAGAGAAGATCTGTGTTGGCTGACAGAGACATGGTGTTGTGCTATTCTCCCTCGCTACGCGTCTCTTTTTTTCTCACCATTTTCCTGGAAAGAGGAATAGAACTGTCAGAAGCTGGAATATGAACAGGGTCGGAATGACCTTTTGGCCGCAGCTCCCGGTCAAAAACAAGCGCTTTTAAGTGATGTATTAATGCCCTGATATCGCATGTTTACAAAGGGCAGTCACCACTATAAACAGGAAAATGCCATTGTGCCTTCGAGAAAATGGAGCAGAAACACAGGTGGCCGTCAGACAATGGACTGGGGCTCATTTCTCCACTGTGAGTCAGTGGGACAGAAGAAAGCACATTGCAGTAGAGTGAAAATTGGCAAGATTATTGTCTGATTTACCCAGCTACCCTGTAGCTCAGAGCCCTGTTGTGGGCTATATTGGCAGTAGCCAATATGGAGAAGAGAAGAGGCTTGGATTCACCCGAAATGTTCTCTCATTTGCTTTCAGAACAGCTTCATCCTCCTTCCCACTCCCCCTCCCTCTAATATCTCACGCAATTGATTGAAACCCTAAACGGCAAGATCAGTCTGAGCGCAATCCAGGCTTTCTATGAATAGTTGATTGGAAGTGATGGCAATTTGGTGTGTTGTTTCTTTAAGGGCATATCAGGTCAGAGGGTGGGGGGAAGTGAGGTTAGTGGGATGGGGTGGGGAGGGTTTTACGTGCAAGCCTGATACTGCAATGTGGCATGTTGTGCTGTCCTGTCGTTTTCTGAGCTGTGTTGTAGAGGTGCACAAAGACTCCTGTCACTCCCTAATCAGGTCATCTGGCATTTTAAGAATGTGTGCACGTAGTGCTTTAGTTTCTGCCTGTGACGAGGCCTTAAAAGGTGTCTTTCCTAGCCTTTTTTAAGCATACATATAATATCTTGTATATGTCCAAGCCACCTTGTCATGTTCAAATCTGCACAGATGGATGGTGTATGAACAGTAGGAGCAGTAGGCGTCTGTCACTGATTATTTCAGTTTTTTGGTATTAATAATGTGGCAAGCCATGAGCTGACAGTGTAGTAGCTAGTGTGTATTTTGAAGAGCAACATGAGCTTGTGTACGTGTGTGTTTGTTGCGCTGGTATGCCTTTGCTGTCCCCTCCAAACACTTCAAGTTTAAATCTCTGCACATCCATCTCAGTCTCCGTGCAGGGCATTTAAGTGCTTGACCTAATTTCTCTGGCAGTGAAGAATCCACTGGTGAAGGCCTTCCTCTGTGTGTTTGTGTGTGTGTGTTTGTGTGTATGTGTGTGAGTGTGAGAATGTGTGTATGTGCGCACGCGCATGTTGCTTTGGGTGTTTCCTCCTTGCCTTTCTAACAGGAAGCTGATGTGGAGTTCAACTGAGGACAGGGAAAAGGCCTTTTCTTTCCACTGTGAATCATTGGAGAGAGAGAAAAAATTTAAAAGAAGAGGGGAGAAAAAAAAAAAGAGACCAGGCCTCTGCATTGATTCAACCCTGCGCAATCTGGACTGCTTCTCTCTCTTTCTCTTTTCGCTCCCTCTTCCTCTCTTGATTCTCTCTATACCTTATGCTTTAATTCAGCTTTTTTCACCCTCAAGCTTTTGTTTTAATTCCAGTTCTTTTGATGTCGGATAGACAGTAGCATTCTGGAGGGAAATGGCGGGTTTAAGGAGAGTTCACGAGTCCTGTGAGAAGATGGGGAGGAGGGGGAGAGGAAAGGAGAGACGAAAAGCAAATGAAGCTGGGCTCTGTGGGGAGCAGTGCAGGGTCTTCCGGTTCAGTTTTAACATACCCACAGCAAAAAGAGGCTGCCCGCATTATGTACTTAGCAGGCAAAAAAACATAAAACACCTACGCAGACTGGTTTTATTAAAGCCAGTGTTGAGGTGCAGTGAAGGGATCTGAATTAAAACTGTGATAGTATAAAAAGGACAAAAGTTAAAAATAGCGGATAAACCCTTCTGGGGAAGAATAAATTACTAAAACACTAAAAGAATTTTCCTGTCACAGCCACTACACCAAAGAACAAGGATGATTGAACCCGGTTTTACACATCATCTTACTGATATGACAGAACTATAATAAATTATGCTTGTTAACATGAATTTATTGGTCTCACTATATTAGTATGTTCTTAGACACATTTCATATTGGATGACACTTGTTCCAAGAAAGTAATACAGACTAAAGCAAATGTTAGAAATGTTGAAACAACATAGCCTAAACTACAGTTGTAAATAATATCACTCTTATGGTTTTGTGTACTTATTACAGTTAAAAGGCATCGCAAGGAATTAAATAAAACCTAATGTTCTAACTGTGACCACCTAGTTTCACCTTCTCTCATATGTTTACAAAGTATTAGACTGTTTGAAATATAAAATATGTCTGCAAGATTATACTAAAACTTATCAGAACATAGTGCTACTGCTGCTGCTGTGTTCATCGAGCTACAGTGTAGTTACACTGGTTTTTATTGAGCTGTAATGTTCACAAAAACACAGGAGCATTTCCTTACTTGTATTTGTTGTGTGTTTACAGACCTTTGAATGAATAAAGCAAGACAGCTAATTCGTTTAGATAATATATCCATTTAACCCTCAGTGTTACCCAGGTGCCCTTGAGCCTGATGCAGACCCCAAGCAGAGGTAGAGCTGTAGCTGTAACCAACTTTGTTCTTTGACCTTGTTAAAGGGCAGAAAGTGAATCAGTGAGGTGTTTTATTATTGTACAATATAAATCGACACAATTCTTTATGGTTAACTGCTGCTGCATTTCACTTGCCTCAAAGCAAAGAAAGTTTTTTATGTGTGTGTATATGCTACACTGTAGTACCTCAGTTCAATTCGTAAATCATTTAAAATAATACTAAAAATAAACATTTACTGTAACACAGAAATTAAAGGAAGCTTTAAATATGACAAAAGAAAGAATAAATTTCAGCTAGTTCTTCGCCGAACAGCACTGACATGTAACGCAAAAGCGACATGTTCCACTAAGAATGTCCTGTTCTCAGCTTGTACTGGCACACTGTGGGAGAACAACGTGCAACAAAACCACGCACCACACAATCTGATCAATCATGGATCATTTTTCACAGTGCAGGTTGTAACAGTGAAGCTGTGATATTCCACACTTTTGATTTGTGATTTGAGTCTCTTTTTTTGTTATTGTTGTTGTTGTTTTCGGTGCAGAGCAACACAGGGCACAAGTGGACCTGGAACTATGGCGCTTCAGGCAATGCTGAAGAGGTGAGCACACTAACACACACACAAGACCACAAAAAACAAAAAATATTCTACAGTACAATTTCAACTTTGTTTTTACTAAGCAGATTTTAGGAAGGGAAAAATGATTTGACTTACTGTGTTATCCAGCTTTATGCATTCCAAATAGCTTGCTTGTTTGATTTGTCTGTTTTAAAACAAATCATGTGTTATGCATGATGCACTCATTTAAGGGACTAACCATTTTATAAAAAGTTTCAATAATTAAAAGGAAATTGAAATCCAGTTTCTAAAAATATCAGCATTTCTGAATATTGTCGTATAGAGTTTTTAAATAGAAACCAATAAAAAGTTGGTGTCATTCCTCATCTCTTGTGAAATTGTAAGTGGTAGCACAAGAGAAAAGAAGATGATTAATGCTCAAACTAG
This sequence comes from Channa argus, assembly GCF_033026475.1. Lineage (NCBI taxonomy): Eukaryota > Metazoa > Chordata > Actinopteri > Anabantiformes > Channidae > Channa > Channa argus. The sequence goes on along the minus strand of NC_090217.1, from coordinate 12,436,436 downwards.
CCATCTCTGTCTAATGTTTCAGTACAGGCGAGCATATTTTTAACAGACCATAATAGGAAGAATGAGATTTAAGCAATGAGTAGCAGTTTATCCAGCAACACCATCAGCACCCTGACTCTCTCGGTGAAAGAGAAACACGCCTGACCGTAGCTTTGGACCACTGCAATTATGTAGTAGGGTACAGGGAATTTGATCGTTGTGAATTTTTATGTAAGAAGATATAAAATACACTTGTCACATGATAATTTATGACTTTTTTTTGTTTAGACTAAGTTGATCCTAACAATACAACATCTTTGACTCTTCATAAATCAAAATATTACGTGTAGTCAAAAGGCTTATGCTGTTCGAAAATTTGGTTTTAGGTTAATAGTGGGTTAATGGGCTTTAAATGCTGAAATAGAAGGGAAGATTTATTAATTGTTTAGAGCCAAATGTGTGACAATGGTGTATTATTAATTATTATAATGGTGTATTATTAACATGTATGAATAGGTAATAAAATAGTACTCTCACCAAAACTAATATTTGAAACTGACATACCTGTCCGTGTCCTTGGTCAAATCCTGGTTGCAAGTATATATGCATGTTTGTTTCAACTTGCATGGGCTGCTGGATGGGTGGAGTTTACAGTATTATTCCAGTAGTGTAAGATCAATTTCAGGCTCATGAAAGTTCACTGAGTTTATTGAAGCTGCTCAAAGCCTGACTTTCCTCTTCATCTTAAATGAAGTATGAACAAAACCCTCCTCCACACATACAGTATGACACTGTCACATACTCACAGAATTTTGTATGTAAGGCTTCACTAAAGCCAGTAAAATATTCAACCTCAAGATGCTGTTTTTTCACGGCCCCACTATTACGTCAGATGGAAAAATTCTACATGTCTCTCGCATCAGTTTATACAATTTCTCCATAATTCAGCATGACATATTTAGTATGTTTGGAAACATAAGCTTGACTAGAATACGATGTAAAGTTCTGTGGGTTTGAATCATTGGCTGTAGGATATGCCTCCAACTGATGGAACGGGACAGAACAGTTTTTAAAACTTTAATTTTGTTGTGGTAGCTGAGCCAATGTCGACTTGGAGCCCTTGTGGCACTTTTCATGAAACTTTTCAAAATGGCCAAATTAAAAGATGTATAAGTGTTTTTTTCTGAATTAGCAAATAATAGTTAATATCAAATAAAGCAGTCATATGATTGATATAAATGAGTATCAAAAACTATGCTATGTAAGTAATAAAGTCTGGCCGGCTTTTTCACCGAGCCTCTCACTGGTGTTTCTAGTCCCTCTCCACTTTCTCTGCTTTCCTTCCTGCAGAGTTTTAGCTCATGTGTGACCTCTGCAGGTGTCAGTCCACATACAGCATGGTTGACAGACCCACTGCAGGATTAGTGCTTTCTTGCAAAACCTACAAATAGCAAAAGAATATATATAGAGAGAGTCTCATTAATATGAAGCAGTTTCATACTCAAACATTATACATCTATTAAAAACAACAGTATTTAGGTAGAATTTACTCAAAATTTATATTATTAGTAATTGCCATATAACTGTGTCCATGGATGTTAATGCTTTACTATCATTTAGAGTATATAGAGCATATAGTACCTCAGATCAGGTGCTGTCTGTATATGCTGGTTAGAGCCATCCTCAGGCTCCTACTAATCCCTTACTTGAAGACAAGGGGTAGAAAAAGGAAGCCCAATCTAATATCCTACAAACTATTTTTAAAAAGCATATTATTTCAGTGTCAGCATGTATGCTTATGTCACACATTAAAATGAGGTACAGTAGAACTGCACCCCTGTCGTAATGAAACATGGTTTGTTTTTTATTTTGATTTTATTATTAGTTATTTTGATTTGAAAGTGTCTCCCAGTGCCTTTACTGCATTAATTTTTAGCATCAGCAGCTGCATTTCCATGTATAAAAATTTTGTTATTGTAATCCAGTTAACCCAGTTGTGGGTTGAATCATTCACATCTCCTATCTCAGTTTAAATAACTCATTCTCTGGTTTTGAAAAACCTCAGTGGGGGTGTCTGACTAGGTTTAGATGCATAAAAGTATATTACCACACTAGCTACTTCATTAGGTCCACCTGTACAATTTGATTTAATCTAATGCAGTCCATCCAAAACAGATGCTTTGCCATGAATTCTACTTTTACAAGATTTAATTTCTCAGTTATTAAGTCAAAACGGTCAGAAAGATGATAATTCTACTTTATGTTTATTATTGAGGTAGGGGGCCTGGTGACTCAGTGGTGGAGTATTGGTTTGAAATGCAGAAGGCCGCGGGCTCAAATTCCACCCTGCCAGGTGTGGCCCTGACCAGCCACCAAGGGCCACCTTGGTGCCAATCCTGAACACGGATAAAATGGGTGGGTTGCGGCAGGAAGGTCATCCACCATAAAAACTAAATCAACATGCGAACATATTCCGCTGTGGAGACCCCTGAACGGACAAGCTGAGAACCATGGCTATTTTGGTTATTTTTGAGATCATAGTAGGTGCTGGAGCCGTATTTTTGTTGTGGCCCATTAATTTTAAATGAATGAAGGGCCCATAACATTAGTACTTAATATAGCGGTGGTGAGTGAGAGTGTGTGTGTGTGTGTGTGTGTGTATATATGTGTGTATATATATATGTGTGTGTATATATATATGTATGTATGTGTGTGTGTGTGTGTGTGTGTGTGTATATATATATATATATATATATAGATAGATAGATAGATAGATAGATAGATAGATGTATATGTATATAGATATGCACATATCTATATACATGTATATATGTGAATATATACATACACACACACACACACACATATATATATATATGTGTGTGTGTGTGTGTGTGTGTGTGTGTGTAGAGAGAGGAATCTGGTTGTAATGTAAATTGATAATAATTTAATGAATGAATGAAATGAATAATAAGTCATTTTCATCTGTAAGTGTACATATGCCAACCTTTCAGTCTCAATTGGTGATCACATCTACGGTATGTGTTTCTCTCTTCTCTTCTCTCTTTGCCACGAGGTCTCTCTGCTCATTTCTTATTCAATACCCCATGGGGCAGACTTAAAAATTAGGATATGATGTCAGCCAAAGGGACACACTCAGCCAAGGTGGATTAAGCAGTGTCTAAATATCAATCACAACTGGTATTGTGCTTGATAACAGCAAGTATAGGTCCACTGACATCCAGTTACAAAGTATTACATACAAGGTAATTATGAATTAAGGTTCAAGGCAGAGTAACTGTGTTTGTGATTTAGTAAGTACAGCAGAGGTGTAAGGTAACTTTATCTTATCTGTCTGTGTATGTGTTCATGAAGTAGACGTAATAATAGTGGATGGTTACTGTGCACCAGTTGACCAGAATCCCTGAGCAATGGCTAAAAGAATCTGTCTCTCTCTCTGTCTTTCGCCGTTTCTCTCAGACTGGGGGCTGCCCAGCCTCCACAGAGCACTCGGCCACTCTGCATTGTGGCCCAGGGCCTCATTTGAATGGGCCTTTAGTATTTTGTGTGAACAAGTCAGCGCCATTTGCATTTGTTCCAGTCACAAAGGTTTAACAGGTCAATAGGGACTCCCTGGCAGAAAACTAACACGCTAGGGTTCTTTTTTTTCCTCCTTCCCTAACGTCTCCTCCATCGCTGTGGTTGTCAGGCACCCGGCCGGCTTGCCCTGATAGTACAGTATGTAACTCATGCATGTGGTGTGTATACATGTGTGTACAAAGTGTGTGTTTTATGACATTATTGGTAAATGCTTGGTGTCAGGGTCAGAAAATAGCAGTTAAAATTTTTAAGGCTGTACAGACAAAATTGTAATTAAAGTACAACTTGTAGCAGCAGATAGATTGAGTGATGAAGGATGTTTGGTGTGTGTTTGTGTCTTTAAAAGAAAGAGCGCAGGGACTTTTTCCTACACATACACACAGCACATTTGAATCTGCAGGGCTGCAGAGTTTCATTTCCTGATCCCAGAGTATTTACACTCTTAATAAAATTTGTAACACGGTAAGGAACAACACGTGATGATATGTGGGAGCTAATTGCACCTCACCATCTTCACCACAAGTGTGATGGCAGGATAAATGACCATTGTGCCATTTATAAAGAGATAAAAGTAACACTTTGTTTAAAGGGCTTTTAGTCTTCTGTGGGAACCTGACACATTATTGTCTCCTGTTTGTACTTTGAAACAAACCAAAAACTTTGCATTTCTAATGAAATCTAATAGATGCTGTTTGCTTAAATATATCAAGCAGGCCTAGCAGTGTTCATGTCCTTTAAAAGGAGTGCTAACTTTGCTAACATGTAATTTTTTACTTCAGTGACTGCCAACACAGAAACGCCTTTAGAGCAGATACTAATTCTGTTTCTAATACATGTTATTAGCATATAAAAGCTTTTAATGAGTCAGATTAAAATAGTTTCATGTGTCTAAATCAAATACTGCCTTGCTATTTTGGAAGGAAGTGCTTTGCGGAAATCCATTGCACCCAGTACTGGTCTTAACGTTGTAAAATAGTTGTTTTTGTGCCAGTAACCCTATTTGAGGAGAATATCTAAAGAGAACTGAGCGATGTCTCATTAAAGATTTATTATGATTTTTGGAAGGATAGTAGAATTGGCTTTTTATGGTTTTATTTTCTTCTGAGTGTAACCTTCGTAGCTCACGTCTCGCTTTCTCCATCCAAAACCAACAACACAGTGAAAAGTTATTTTTGTGTCTATATGCTAATATATGTAATGATATTTTTAAAAAGTTAATTTTGTGCAAGCAGTGGGCAGTGTACTTGAAATAATGGAATAAATCTAGTCCACCCAAGCATTTCCATCCACTTAATGTGGGTTTTAAGTGGAGCCGTGGCATCAGGGATTGTCCAGCATTTAAAATGTTAAAGACTCTATGCTTGTAACTGCCAGGTGTGCCACTGAAGGGTCCTCAGGCAGGATAGTGAACCCCCCCACCTGCTCACTTATTCTGCCTAAGAGGATCCACCTGAGTGACTCGATAGTGAATATTCTGTGAAACTGCAGGGTCAGACTTTACACATTATTGACAGCTGCCTGTTGTATATGTCTGCTTTCCTAATTGTTAGGAATACAGCATCAGATTTAGAATAGGATTTACCAGTGTGACATCCACTAAGACACAATATATACTCTTTGGATCACAATGAAACTTAATTCGCTATTCAAGCTCAGGTCTTTGTGTAGTTTAAACACAGGCGCAGGAGTATGGATTTTCTTTTGCAACATGCCATTTGAGCTGTATACGACAGGATTTGTCTGCATCAATAGTACAATCTTAGTTTGTGTAATCCTTGACAGTGAAATAAACGTTTGTATTATTTGTAATTAAAAATAATACATTGACCATGTAAAGCTTAAGAAAGAAAAGTGACAGTTTCACTGTATATAACAATGTGCATATTATGCCTGACCACAGGCAGGAATTTCATAGTGTATGAGGGCAGTCAAAAAGTTTCTGTTGAGAGGAAAAAAAACATTTTCAAACCCACTAGATGAATGTATATACTCCTGAGTTAAAGCTTGCTCCAGGCATTAGCTTATTTAATCACTGTATACACCAGCATGTATATCATAAGGAACCTTCCTTAGTGACTTGGCGCATGTAGTATAAATATAGTAGAATATACAGACACAGTGTATATAGTAGGATGCAAAACTATGTACACATCATGCACAACATGTGATTAAAACATGAATTGGTGATATTTATATTACTACATTACAAGTAATCTGCAGAGAATTTTAGATTGTTGTTTCGCAAGCAGAGGAGGGGATATAGCAAATATTTTATGGCAGACCTGAGCCAGAACAATGCTTACAGTTGGTCCTGTTATGCTGATTTGAGCCCGCCTGGCTGCAGCGCTATGTACTCCTGTGCTGTATTTTGTCGCAATTGTTTGTGGTTAGCCGTGTGACTCACTGTTTGGACCTCTTTTCCATTATCTTTCAAAACTTGCTTCACTGGCATCCCAAAGAAAGAAAAGCAAAGTGAGAGCCCAACATCAGGTGCTACAATCTGCTAGCTAGGCCTGTAGCCAGGCCTAGAGATCCAGACCTGGCAGCACCGAGGCTGTGACGTGTGAAACACTGCACACAAAGGAGCCTGCTCCATCTGTATGCACCCTACATAGGCAGGCTTTTGTTGCAGCCGACAGGCACATGACTGCTAGCATCTTAACCCCTGAGAGACAGCGTCTCTTTTCCCCTCTCACTACACTGCACCCTGCAGTAGACACCAAAGTGAGTTAATAGTTTCAGGGAAGAAACACCACTTGATTTAAAGTAAGAGCCTGTACTTTGCAGGTGATTTATGTTTGATATATTTTGTGAACAGTAAAAACTTGCTAGAAAATATTTAATCACAGTTTTAGTATAATGTTTGTAAACTGACACATTACATTCTCTTAAAAATTTGTTAATGGCCAGGCAGTAAAATGAATGCTTGACATTGTTGAATAACTGGATCAGTTGTTCATTTTTTAACAATCATTTGGAGTTAATATTGAGGTCAGGCCAGAATAGGGGAAGCCAGTGAACAAACCAGAGAGTCTTTATTGCTTTCGCATAAAACATATGTAAATAAATTTATATTTTTTGTATTGATTTATGAAATAATTGTGCAGGTCAGATTTAGTGTGTCTTTCGCGTTTCAGTTCTAATGGCATTTTCTGTTTACTTCTCAGCCAACTTTGCTTATTTGTCTGTACATTTTGCATTAAGTTTTGGGGGCAGTTCAGAAATGAGACTGCAGACTCCCGCTGGGAGACCCCTCTGAAAAATCCAGTTAAAGATAAATCACTAGCATCAAGACTTGATGTCTGCTGCAGTTATGAGATGCTCTGACCTATTAGCACTCTTCATTTTTCAATTTTAGAGTGCCACGTGGATGTCCTTGAGTAGATCATTAAGTCTCCCTCTCTCTCTCTCGCTCTCTCTCTCTCTCTCTCTCTCACACACACACACACACACACACTGTCTGGGAATGCTTTTCTTAAAAACCAAAAAGGGAAAAGTAAGATAGAATATCTTTTAAATTGCACAAACCTTCCTTTTGAATTCCATGTTCACATACATTTTTTTTGTTTGTTTTACTTTTACCTACTTATGTGCCTCACATTACTTTGTCTCACCCAGACAACTCCAGACGTGTACGTGTACGTGTACACACACACACACACACACATACACACAGACACACAGACTCATGCTGGATATGAAATCAAACAGTCTATTGGAGCCTTAAAAAGCTGAACTGGCTAGCTACTGAAACAAACATGTCAGTCAGTCAGACACTTGCCTGTTTTTTAGAAATCAGAAGAAAGGTGAACTCACAGCACAGGCAGAGATTTCACCCCTAAAATAAAGTAGGGCTTCAAATCAATCCTCTTTTCCACTACTATCACCGCCTTCCTTAAATGAAAATGTGGGTGTACAGTCCCACATGGGGGCTGGGGTGCGAAGGGCTCCTATCTGGGCCGAGCTAGGTCACGCAGGCCCATCCAGGCTGCAATGTGTCTGTGACGTGGCATTAAACTAGAACCAACAACAGGTCCGAACTCTTTAAGAGGCGCTACCATCCTCTGGGAAGAGAGACCTGCATCTAAGCTGGTGTTTGATAAGAGCTGAAAAACAATAATTTATTAATTTGGAACGGACGGCAAAATGTGATCAGTAAGTTGTTAAGAGTCAGGAGAGGTGCGTGTGTGTTGGTAGGAGGGGAGAAGAGGGCTATGTTGCAAATGTAAAAAATTTGCCTAAAAATATATTTTTAATGTTGACTGTTTTGAGATGTCTACAGGTTGTAATTACCTTTTTTGCATTAATAATATTTAGATGATCCTTAGTGTTGCTGTGAACAAAAATAACACGAATGTTTGTGCTGAACTGTTGCAGCCTTGAGAACACTTGACTTTGCATACATAGAATTTTTCCTGTATCTTGTAGCACTGCAGAATATTTCAATGCCTCACAATGAGAGTTTGTTGAAAATGTAAGCTTTAATAAGAGCAAGGAAGCAAGGACTGCTGCATTTGTTTTGTTGGAAATTTAATTTAGCCATGGTCCAGACAGTAATTACAAATTACAGAAAATAAAACAACTTATTTTCAAGGATCAAAGTGGCATTTCTGGATAAATATCCCTGTGATTACATTTTTAATGTAATGGCCAGTTTATTCTGTTTGCTAAATTGAAAAATAAACTGTCCAAATAAGCCTAACAATTGCAAGATGACCTAAAGAGGGGATTCTCATGGTTAACAGAAATGAGGACAATGATTTTCCTAAAGCACTACCCTTACTTTAATGAGAGAAGAGCTGACAAAGAGACGAGCTGTGAAGCTGTCAAAATGCTGCTTGTCTGGGATTTATTGTCTGGCTGTTTTAAAAGCTGTTTTGGACACTTGTCTCTAGCGAGCACAGATCCTTTTCGTCCTCCTCCTTTTCAACCTTTGCTCTGCTCTACTGCCGAATGCGCTCCCTTCACACAGAGAAACTCGGTTTTCAGAGGTGAGTAGCTTAATGATTATCAAAAAAATATATTTAAATCAAAGTGCTCAGTTAGTGCCCTTGATAAGTGTGAACTGTATTCAGAAATACTCAAGAATGTTTTTTTGACCTTGCAGACTTCTACCATGTTGTTTATTTAGACTTTAAGCCAGATTCATTACCCTCCTCTAAATTTAGAAAATAAAAGTATTAAAAATCACTTTTTATAGAGTAAAGAAAATGTAAATGTGTTTAATACTTAGTGTTTGTTGTGAAATAATGAAAATCACATCTCGTGAAATGAAAGGAATTTGCAGTGATGGGTCATGCATTTAAGTAAGCAGATGGATTTGGAAAAAAATCAAATTACACATTCAAAATGTCTGAAAGATCTGAAACCTAAATGATTTTGTATACAAAGATGACTACTTTCAATCTTGACTATTGCAATATATTTTTATTGGGGGTTTTTTAGGAAGTGATTTTTTTAGGAAGTGATTAAAAGTTTCTAAAGAATGTGTTGTAACAGCCTTCTGAAACACTAATTATTGCACAAACTGAGAATTTAATTTCTTTTAATTATTTTTAACTTAAAGTGAAGCCTGAGTACTTTATAAAATAGCCATATCAGTGTTTTTAATATTAACGTATATTTTGATATGAATTACTCCTCCGAGGTTTGAGGTGCTTCAAGTTTCAACTTTGACATATAGATTAGTTTATGAAAAAAGATCAGATTTGAATCTGTTCTGAGATTCTGTCTAACAGAATTTATAGAAAACTAATGATAATTAATTTGTTTGTTTTTTTCAGAATAAAAGTTTGCAGAGATCCTTTAGAAACACTTGCATTTTGTTTTATGTTGTTAGGTCAAGTTAAAATGACGAATTTAAATTTCAACCTTTTTCTTTTAAGCAAAGACTTGTATCCTCTCAAGCCACTTAAATTAATTGTAAATTAATTTATAAACATATTCATTTAAAAATGTATCCCAAACATAAAAATAATTTTATGCCCTAGTGAATTTGCCTCCAACTGACCACTGCTCACTCCTGGTAATACTTACATTTTATTACCTTCATTCATAATTTGGATTTAATTTACACTCTTTTGTTAATAATAAGGTTTTATATGTGAGTGTTAATATTAATGAACATATGATGTATAGAATTGGTTTATCGTTTCTTGTTTTTCACATAAAGAGTTTACTTATTTTCATTGTTTATTATTTATATTAAGTGAGAAAGAAAAGCTTTTATAGTTCGAACTCTTATTTATCAGTCTGGCATGAAATAATTATTTTCACTTATAAACTCATAAACTTTGAACAAAAGGGAAATACATTTTTATCGTCATATTTTGAGCGTGAAGAAAGAAATCATTAAATATAGAATGAAGAAAATCAAACTGACAAAAAGCGTGCAGTGTATGCTGCTTCTTCGTTCCACGTTCCTTACAGAGCGCTGAGGGTTAATCTGTGTATCTGGTTAGTCCCACAGTGTCTAAAGTAATTCGTGTCTTTATCTTCAACAGTTAAATTATGTCCTTTTTGTTGTTTGTTGAAAAAAAAAAGTTGTTTCATGAAGAGATGTTGTACACTGTACAACGTTGTCACGTTTTGGCAAAATGTCGGGAATGTGTGTGAGTGAGTGCATTACTCAGGCCACCATGTTGTCTCCTCCTGTCCTCCATTTTGTGATTCTGTCTCTTGGTGCTTGCTCACCTGCTTTTATTTAAGTCTTAACAAACACTCTCTAACTCTTTATCAAATTGAAAAAATACATTCTATAGTTTTCATATGATCTTCAGGTGTACATGTATTTTCAGACGACTTGCCAGGCTTTTGTTTTATTACTAAAACAGCTAACTTGATGTTTTTTATCTTATAGTACCTTCCTTAAAGACTCAAATCTGCTAATTACTGCAACAAGTTGAAAGCTGCCTGGACAGGCAGAACTCCTTAAAAGGAGAATTGTGTCCTATTTGACAAGACGTTAACCTCGTAAAACAATTTGTCCTTCTAATCAGCGGCACTCTTGGTAGAGACTGCACGCAGTGTTAGTTTTTACAGCACTGCAGTGTAAGTGACTGTGACCCATAGCCCGATAATGGCCGCCCTGGGTCATGGAGGTTAATAGAGACTGATGTATGAGGCCTCAGAATGACATCCCAAAGGGGATGGCCCCTTAATCCTTATTAGGCCTCTGTGTTAGTGATCCTTACCTTTCAAAGCAAACAGCACGCTCCCTTTGCTGTGGGGCCCCGGCTTGCCCCCGGTGTTACACTTCTGACCCCAGGGTCATGGCCTTTGTTCAGAAGCCTTCAGAAACTGACCTTAGGGGTCACGGTTGTAATAGAGTTGTTGAGGCACGTGCTGCCAGGGGCCCCTCTGAAGACCACCTTGAAGAGAAGGGCGGCCCGCTGCACAGGTCGCCGCAAAGAGTGTTCACCGGAGTGTGACTCGTATAGGCTTTAGACACAGCAGGATTTATACAGTATGTATAAGATATTACATTTCAGGATGAAGTCTTAGGCTTGTGTATAATAGACAGACTTTGGTATTTTGTAGTAAATCATATATTCACGAAAGTAGATCATTTAAAGAGGATCACCACTCTGTCTTTACTATCTTATTTAACAGCATTTTATTCATTGGTTACTAAAAGCTGAAAAATATTTTTTTTGTTTTTTGACAAAAAAGCTTGTGACAGATTTCCAATAAAGTAAATGTTGTTTGCTGCATGGTTCTAGTTCCTGTAAATACCTATTAATTTAATTAACTACAGTTCATGTTGTGGTTTGTCTGTATTTACACTACATATTGTTTTGCTACTGAATATCGAAACTAATGTGGCGCATATCATTGTAAAGTAATGCATGTGTGGCTTGCCCCAGGGCAGTACAGCACCCAGCAGTGTGTGTGTGTGTGTGTGTGTGAGTGATATAAATGTAATCTGTGAATGTTGATTGGTTTTGTTTAAAGCAGGATTTGTGGGATGAGTCATAAGGATGTGAAGGTGCTGGGGGTCTGATAAGACCTCTGAATCAACAGCTCCATTGTTTTAGCTCCTAAGTGAACTATACCTCATTTTCAGACAGCCACTGTGTATCATTAACCTATTTACTGCAGTAGGTTCATTTGATAGTGTTTTGCATTTGATTTCTCACCCTTATGCATCCTTTTACATTTTGCTGGTTTATCTGCATCATCTCTTCTTGTTACTGTGTTTCAGCAAAAATATACAGAGCAGTGTAATTTGGCTTGCGTGCATATTAAATATTACCAGTGCAATATGCCATGATACACTACAATTAATATATAAAGCGGAGCACAGCTTGGTTGCACCCTCGAGATGAATAGGGGTTTATGAAAAAAATGTGGTTGTGGACTCTTGGAGGTGTCACAAATGAAACTGTTAATATTGGAGTTTCATCAATGGCAGTATTACGCAGGCGACTCCTGCAGGGGCGAGGCCGTGCAGAGGGCTACAGTGTCAGAAGTTGGCAGCTGCGCCAAAACCAGAGCCTTATCCTCAAGTGAACTCTCCACGATGTACGGTGCAACAGGCTCTGCCAAGTTTTTTGAATTCCTGCCACATGCTAGATGGTAAACAACTGACAAGCAGAAACAGTGTTTTAGATAGATGAGGAAGGGACTCTTTGAATTGCTGGTAAAACGTGCATTTGTTTACACTATTGTTTGATTTATATTTGACACGCTGAGCAGAGTTAGGAAAGACAAGTGCACTCACTCTGTCTTTCTCTCTCGCTCTCTTTGAGAATTGCACACAGCAACATAACGCCTTTTCTTTCTGCCTCCAAGACTCAGTGTGGAGACATAAGAGACAGCTACTAACTAAGCGGCCATATTAGTTTGCTGCTCGATTGCTGACATTCGCTCTGCTCTTCGTCATCCCCTCCACGGTCAAAAACATATTTATGAACAAAATCTTTTTCAAGCGGTTCTACCACCTTTATTTGATTCAAAGTACGCAGCTCCGCTCTGAACTCGTCAGGATCAATAAGACAGGTTGAAATTAAGACTAGCTAGCCATGCTCCATGATGCGAGGTCCTTCGTGTTTTTTGGACAGTCTTCCTTTTTTCCCCTCTCTTTTGTGCGGCTGCTACTTTGGGGAGAGAGGAGGGAAAAAATTTGCCTGTGCAGAGTTTGGGTTTCTTTGGGAAAGAGAAGACTGGAGGGAGGGGAATGGCGTCCAAAAGAGAGGAAGTTGTTTTTCTGCTATAGGGGAATCCGTTGCAAAGAACGAAGGGGCATTACAGCGTTTTGGCCACAGAGAGAAGTTTTTGAGGAGAGAAGTTAGATGGAAACTGAACGGGTGCGAATAACCTTCAGCAGCAGGCTGATGCAAAGGTTGGTAGGTGTGCATGAGACAAGGAAAGAGAGAGGAAGGCAGCAGGGGTGGCATCTGGCACAAAACACATGAAAACAGATCCTCCTAATGCAAGCTTAAATTAACACTAGCTGTTCAGAGCAGTGCTGTTTATTACTGTAGGCTATAACAGTGCTACTGAAAGGACAAGAAAGGGTGGGAGACAGAATAGGCTGGACACTAAAGGGGAGGTGGAGGGGAAGGAGGGTACAGGACACAAGCGGAGTCATCAGCAGAGTCCATTTTATTGTTCGGTTACTGCCCGACATTTCTCTTCTCCTTATTCGCACGCAGGTCCGCTGATACTGCTGCAGTTTGCAGCAAAGCGAGGGTGGCCTAGTAAGGGCACATGGCGGGCGCACTGCGGTAAATATTACAGGATTTTACAGCATGGTTCACTGTTGCAATCATGGCGAGCAGTCGCACCCAGGTGCTTATCTGGATTTGATAAGCTGCCAAAACAGTCACTGTAGCTTTTTAACTCATTAACATATCTAAGGTCATCAGTACTTAAGACTATATTTATCAGTGACTGTGCCAAAATATTGTTTTGGGCCTTTATTAGGTGCCTGCTGTTGCTTCCAGTTGCTGGTGAGGGGCATTTAGGTCAAAGACAAATGTGTGATAAAGTAGTATTACCGCAAGAAAGAGATGAATCGTTAATCTGTCACATGAATCTCAAAGTTAGGTGTAGTCCCAGACTCCTTTAATCATTTGTGTGTGCGTCTCTTTGCTCTGCCTTTCCTACCCCCCAGTTCCCTCCCCCACACGGCTCGTGCACACACACGTCGCGCCAGGTTGGTGATGAAAACACGTAGTGTGCACGCACTCCCACACGTCCCTGTTTCATCATCAGCTGAGCCCTTTTTCCTCCACTCACAGCTCTTCTCCCCTCCCTCTCTGACCCCCTCCCCTCTCTGCTTTTGCTTCTTTTTCTATCCATCGCTCTCCTCTATCCCTGGGTCCCGGCCACATGCGAGAGGGTGTAGACTAGGACGCTGCTGCTCTGAAAAAAAAAGAGGGGAAAAACGCTCTGCTGCTATTTCTACAGGCGGGCCCTCCCCTTTAGCTAGTCTGTGCCAAAAGAGGGAGGGATTTTTTTTACTACTCCCAGTACCAGGATTTTAACCCTCTGCCTACTCTCACTTCTCTCTGCAAGATCTGCTCCTCAATATCATGCAACAAGTGGCTTTGCCTTACTCCTGCTTCAATGTTGCTGCGCCATTTGCGAAGAAATTTTTTTTTGGGACCCAATTTTTTTTTATTTCACGGGCATTGATCATATGCTTTTGGTCAGTTTTTGTTTCTTCAGGGTTGTTGCCATAAGAGTTAAACTGGACTGGGGAGAATCATGGGTTTTGGTTTGTGCCCAACCATGATGCGAAAGCTTTTCTAGCACGTTACTTGATTGCTCGCCATGCTTTTTTTCATCACAAGTCTTCCTAAAGGCGAGGACGAAGCATGTTTAGCATGTTGTTCGACCAGGTTCTTGATTTCACATTACTTGTGCATGGATCTTGATTTCAACAAATGGTTACTCGTGTATTTTCCTCTGCTCTTATCTCATTTGCCCTCCACCTTCCTCACCCTTTCCATCGCTAAACCTCTCCCTCTTATGGGTTTTCTGCCCCACCCTCTCTTCCTCACGCTCTCTCTCTCTCTCTCTCTCTCTCTCTCTCTCTTATGGGCAGTCTCCAGTGAAAAGAGAGCAGGAGGGCGGAGCAGCAATGGGGCTTTTTCTGGGACAGGTGCCAATTTCAAACAAAAGACACAAAAACCTAAAAAAGAGTGAGATAGTTCCCAGTGACAGGAAAAAAGTGGCATGTTTCAAGAACTGATTTGTAGCAATTACATGTGTGTGCATGTGTAACTATTCTCTTCTTGCAGACTTTTTTGTTTTGCATGAGTGAGTAGCAGCAGAAGAGATCTTAAGTCTCTCTTTCCCCCCCTCTGCTCTCTTGCGCCCGTGAAGGCATTTGAGTTTCGAGCGGGGAAAGAAGGAGGGGCAGGTGGACTATGGAAGGGGCTGTAGGAGGTGGAGACTTGCCTCCTCTCCTCCCTGTTAGTCTTCTGCATTATTCATATGCCCGGGCCAGTACTGCGATCTGACTGGCTGCCTGGCTTAGCATTCACCCGACATTCAGGGGCTCTGTTTGCTAACATTCCTCATTCAAAGCCTTGTTAACTGCCAGACGGGAGGAACACGCGACTCCATGGGATATCCACATGGCCTCCCTATTGTGGCAGGCCCTGACAGTCTCAGACTAGGAGGTCGCAGACAGGAGAGCGAGGAAAGCTGGTTTGTAAATATAAGAAAGCAGTTAGCTGAGGTTAGGCAGGTTACCCGAGGCTTAAAGACGGGTTTAGGGTGAGGTGGCCAGATTGACAGAGTAAAACCCAGACAGATAGGGACACATATAGACAAGGTTTTCTGAAGCAGACAGGAAGACTGGCACTTTCTGGGACTCTGAATGGGTCTCTCATTGGCGTGCCCGCCTACTCCTTGCAGGGAGTGCAGAGCTCTGTGACTGAATACAAGCTCCTTCCCAGCCCTTGTCTACAGAGAGCATATATGGACATACTGTGTGCAGCTGCCGAGGGATCCAACACAATGAACAGCAGAGATTTCTGAGCTTTAGCCTGGATAGCTGATGGCTGTTGTGTGTGTGCCGGCTCAATGGGTAAGTCAAAGATTGTGTGTGGGTGTAGAGGTGAGTGTTTGCGGTGTGCGTGCAAGGCTGTGTGCGTGTGCCTTTTATGTTTATGTGCTAGAAGCATGCACACATAGGTTTTCTTTTCCCAAAACGATGAAACACACAAGACAAAACCAATGCTGGAGAGCATCTTCGTTTGACCCGATCTCCATGTTTGTGTGTTCAAACATTATGTCTGGGTGTTGTTTTGCTTCAGGCTACCTGACTATCCAGAAAGAGGAGACTTAACTAAATATAGGTACCAGGGACGAAATGTGGCATGGACTTTGAATTTTAAACAAAACCAAATTAATCTCTCCTCCGGTGAGTTCCTACCTGCAGTTTTGCACACTGGGTTGGCCTTTCATGTGTGTGTGTGTGTGTGTGTGTGTGTGTGTCTATGTCTGTGTGTGTGTGTGTGTGTCTGTGTGTGAAAGAGAGAAGGTTTTGGAGGGAGCAGAGAGGGACCAGTGCTGTAATGTTGGGCTAAGGGCCAGACAAGGCCTGCTACGCAAGGCCGAGCCACACCACCACTCGCTCTTCCTCTCTCTCTTTCTCAGTCTCTGTGTCTCTCACTCTTCTTTTCTCTATTGGTCAGATATCAGAAAACTATTAACTGTGCCCCCCACACTGAGTTTTCTCATTCAAACCTCCTCTTAGTGAATATTTGCAAGGTTTGCAGTAGAAGGTTAAACATTTAAAATGGGTCAGTGCTGACACGTGGCCACACACAACTTTAAAATAGCCTTGAACAGGCTTTTTGGACATACCGTTTATCATACTTTACTAATACGGCTGAACTATAATGTGTTATAATTTTTCCCTCTATGTGTAAACAAAATAAATGCTTCAAGGCATTATGCTATGGTCATTTCGAGCTTTAGCACGATTGAATGGTTTTAAGACGCAATGAAATTCAAAGCACTGTGAGCTATCGACACAGTATTTGAGTTGTGTATTTCAAACCACATACAGCAGTTTTCTTTTTAAAAGTTATGTACTCATTAACATTTGTGTCACACCTGCTTCATCTCTGAGGACAAATTCCAACTCTGTTTTTTCAGTATTATATCTTATTTTCCACATAATGAAAAAAACTGTGTGCCACACCCCTTATCAGTGCCACCCAGCATGGCGTCATTTAATTATCGCCAATGAAACAGTGTTTCAAAAGGGTCCTAGTTTAAAATGTATATTTTTTCCCACATTGCCTGTCGATATGGCTCATGTTGAACACCTCAGCACATCAGAGTTTTCCTGACCACTAGGTAGGAGTGGAGGCAGTGTGAGTCATCACAGATAGCTCTAGTCATCCCACCTACATCCTACATTTGACAGGCCTATTCATCCACCACGCTCACACTACAGGGCCTGGCGTGAGCTCCGCCATCACCGTCACCCCCGGCAGGAAACCCTGTATTCGCTTTCCGCACTCGCCTGTTCGAACCTCTGTTTTCAAGACCATGGCTAAAGGAAATTATGTTTTGATAAAGTATTTAGAGAAGGGACACGTTGTTGTTCTACACCGGCCATTTCACAAAGTGCAACAGAGCCAAATAAGAGATGTGACTGGTTTTGACTTTCATCCGCTCTCTATTTTTTAAATTATTTCTCTTTCTGCTTTATTCCATGAGATTCTGTTCAGAAAACCTAATGTAGAAACAAAAGTTAGAAGTTTTTTGCCGCCTCCCCGTTGCAGCACAGTCAAACGGCAATCGGGGAAATACGGAGAAACATGCTTTAATACATTTTTGTAATTTGGAAATGCTGGGTTTGTAAATGAAGTTTTAAAAAACACTGAAAATATTTTGTAGCATTTTTACCTGACATCTTTGACATGTTTCAAACTGTCCTCTACATACTTAAATTCGCTCTTATTTTTAAGGTATGTGTGTCATTAATAAGAGTAAGAGTAAAATGTATGAAAACCATACATTTTATTTTTTCAAAATGTTGATTTTTTAACCTGAGAAGCCTAGGTAGATGTTGGAATTTATAAAAATTAACATTCTCATGCAAAATTAAAACTACGTGTCAATTTATTTCTACGTTTTTATGCAGGAGACCGTGAATTTCTGTACTTAAAGAAAAAAAAGCTTGACCTTTACACTGTGAATGATAGACCACTGAGGAATTCTTAAAAAAAAGTAATAATTATAATATAATATAATAATAATGTATTATTCCATAACCTCAAATCTGCATATCTGGTTTATAAAATTGTACATGTATCTGATAAACCTATAAACTGAATGGAATTGTGGAAACTGGACATATGCATTACAGAAATCCACATACACACACACTCACTCAAACACATGCAGGCACACACCCAGACACATTTGATGCTATGTACCCCATAATGAACCCTGAGTCCTAAGATGAATGGGGTTCCCACGCCTCTCCTAAGGAGTGCAGGGCACAGCCGCCCCCTCTGAGCATTCACAAACAATGCATATACTACAGATGGCCACACAGTCTTACTCAAACATACACAGGTGCATTTGAGTATAATGCAGAGAAACATGTACGTAATGAAAAGGTACAAGGGCGCATTTTAAAAAGCACACACAGACATTTGTGTGTTGTTCAGAGCACTTACAGCCATGATGAGGATGTCAGTTTTAAAAATGAAGTCAGAGCTATGTGTGTATTACTGGTGCTTTTGAAGTTTGGCTCAAAAAGGGAGTTTTAATTTGCCAAGCAGCAAACCGGAGAGGAACTGAGGTATTAAAGGTATTTAGATGCATTTTATTTCAGTTACTGTACAGCTCTTTTTGTTTCAATTGTGTGTGTGTGTGTGTGTGTGTGTGTGTGTGTGTGTGTGTGTGTGAAGTCAAAGGGGTTTGTTTTACAAGGTGAATTTGAATATATCAGAAACATCGATTTGTGGCTATATCTTAAATTTTATTTGCATACAAAGTCTGAAGTACACATATTCTGCAAACACACTCACACACACGCCCATCAACATACACATGTATATACGTGCATGTGGCTTGATTTCAACCTGTAAAAAAGGAAATAAAAATATTTATTTAGTATCATTTTTCCATTCTGGTGTTTTTAAAAAATCCTATTAGATAATTGGATATTTTTTCCCTGGGGAAAATATTTTTGTAATTAATTGTAAAAATATTTGTAATTATTTATTTAATTTATTTCATTATTAAATATAATAAGAGACTTTTTTTTTCAAAATTGCCTTCACTTTGTGTGTGTGTGTGTGTGTGTGTATGTGTGTGTGCATGTGTGAGAGAGAGAAAGTGAAAGAGAGTATAAATGAAAGGAAGACACCTTTAATTTAAAAAAATATATTACTAAAAACAAGAACATATGTTTTTTGTCTATAGATTCATTTGAAATATGTTCATTTATTATGCCAAATTGTTTATTTTGATGTTTTTATAAATTCAATATGCTTTATAATTTCAGCATTTAATTTTTAAAAACTAAAATTCAACCATAATAATAAAAAAATGCAAATGGCAGAAAATTATAATAACTGTTCACAACTGAACAAAAAGACAGAACTTAATTAATAATTCTAATAGCACAATAATGCTTTTCTGAGAGATGAATCCCAGCTTTTTCACCACTGGCCAGTATATGGTAATATGGTTATTCACTCTAAATGATGATCACTGTAACATATGTTACATCACCCTTAATGATACACTCAAGTAGCTGCTTGGTAATTTTATGACCCAGTGGCTACATGGACACTTTGGGGTGTGTGTAGACAGAAATGTGTATAAACATAACTATATTTACATCTGTTTTTCTCTTTTGTTTGCAGATTCATTATTTGGAATTAATCTGTATTTCCTGGTCAGACGTCAGTGTGAAGGTTGGTTTAACATTCTATTAGTTTTGTATATGTTTCATTTATATTTATTCAACCACGTGTGTGTGCGCGTGTGTGTGTGCACGGATGCCACCACACAGCCAAATTCTTAAAGTCAAAAAATGACTTCTGCCTTGTCTCCAGCTGGAAATGCACATGACTTGGTCTTCTCTTTCAGCAGCTGGCAGGCACACAACACAATTAACACAGTTTCATTAGTTTATTGAACACAATCCGGCTCACATTGTTCCCAGCGCACAGCAGCCACCGTGGCAGCGAGTGACATGTCCCATCAAAAACAGTCTGCGGAACGATGTGTATGTCATGTCCTCTGAATCAGTAAGGCTCTACCTCAGCTCAAAGATAATCTTCTCAAAGGAAATTAGGGGGGAAAGAAAAGCCATCAGCCTAAAGGTCAAATGAAGATTAGTGGGAAACAGTACACGAGGGCACACGGGCTGGCACCCGGAACAGCACAAAGGCCTTATTGTCACGGTAGCCTTTAGCTCTTTACACACTCTACTTGTGCACTTGGGGAGACATGACACCTGTTGGTGGATTTGGTCCACTGCAGGTTAAGGTTTGGTTTTTTGAGTGTTTGTCATTTCAAGGCACCTGATTGTGATGAATATTTTGGATGGAGTCCTAGAGCAGCAGACTCACACAGAAATATGGACACAGGTTTAATTTTAGGGTCACGGGTTTTTATGTTATGGATATTCTTCTTATCTCTCAGTCTTTCCTGTGGAATCGAGACCTTGTGCACCGTTACGTAAAACTCAGAATAACAAGTAAAATCTAAGAACACAGTGGGGAAAAACATTTATACTTTTGATTTATATTTGCTTATTTTACAATTTTATTCAAAATCCTTCGCTTAGACAAAACTCAAGATCTTTACTCAAGATCTGCTCACTTCAAAGAGTGCATGGGTTGATCCCAAGTAATTGTAAGAATCCTTTTTGACAGTTTAAGTCAGGTTTACAGTTTATGGCATCGTGTTCCCAAAATGTTGGGTGAATGTTTTTTGGAGAAACTATAGGAGAGCACCTGGCTACAGGCTGCTTGTCAGTTACACCTCAGAACACTAACAATTTAAAAAGTTAGAGCAGTACAGAAGACTTTTTTGTCCTCAACAGAAAAGTCAGTACCTGAAACACTGATTGTGGGCACTTATTTTTCATTAGAAAAATTGTTTCACTTGACTGTGAACTATTCAGTGGAAGAGTGACGTTTTTCCGTGAACAACACAATGAAAATTCCTTTACCTTTACCTCCATCGTATTGGAGGGTAGGCAGACCCTACAAATCATTACTTTTTCAGTTTCAAGTTATATAAAAAAGAAATGCAGGACTTACATATATCAGAACTTTTTGCCATGTATCTGTTTTTGAAACCTTGAGCACATTAAACTGCAGTTAGATGCCACCACCTGTCATAAAATGTTTTTTTGCAATTTGCCTGAATTGACGCTTTAAGTAAAAGATCTCCTCCTGTAAACCGGATACCTCACTGTACACACATTAGCAGTGAGATACAGTCAGGTCTACTATAGACTTCACGGGCTTGGACATTAAATAGCTCCCGAAGAGATTTGTGTGGCATTTATGGGATAACCAGCCGGCAATAAAAACAGGCCGCAAACAGGTGTGTGCGTGTGCGTGCGTGTGAGGAGTTAAGGCAGTGACTCACTTTTATAAGTTCGAACCCCATCTCACTTCCTCAGGTCTCCCCTGTTGTGCCCCTGCTTGTGGGGAAACCACAGCAGAGCCGCAGCCTCTCCTGTCTCACTCAGGAAACTCCCTGAAACAACCACAACCTGTCTGCTTGACCTTTCAGCTGAACACACACAGACATACAAATTTATGCTCATTTAAACCACAATTTCCTGTGACATACCCATATGGGCTACAGATGAAGCATGACAGGTCGCTTCAGGCTGCTCATCTAAATCGTTTTAAGTTTATGGTGAAAGTTTTTTGCTCAGTCAACTGTTAAGTTTGTTTGTTTACCTAATAGGTGTTAACTAAGCCACTATGTAGATCTAGAAACAGGATCCTCATAAATAATACAGATGAAAAGGTCATGTGCAAACTTCAGAGCACCGGCTTTTGTGTGCAGGTGTTTACACACCAAAACCCCAACACGTACGGAAAGTGCTTTCTGTGTCTGGCATGTATTATATCTGAGTGCTCAGGTTCACATGCTTAGTGGAGCTCTGCTGTTACACGATGCTCATGTGGAAGACAAAATGTGAAGTCTGACCTTTTGAGGCCCAACAGCAGCTCACACTCTCCTTTCATTTGTCTCCCATCAGGATGAGGAAACCTGAGAGAAGGTGAACTGACAACACTGCACACACCTGAGGTCAACACTGCAGAGATGAGGTCATGTGTCGAGCGCGGGTGACATGCAGGAAGTATTCTGACAGCATTCTTTGATCTGCAGCATTTATCAATTTGAGATACAGTTCACTCACCTTTACTCTCACTTATCTATAAATGTTGAAATTGTAATGCAAATAAGCATAAAATATGAAATTAAAAATCAATACATTGCATAAATACGATGAAGCAAGCAGTTAAAAATCACTCGCAAAATAAGTCAATAAAAGTTTGAAATTTTTTGTTTAAAATGAGAAAAAAAACATACTATATATATATTTGATTCAGTATGTTTGCCCACTGGTTTTTATGTTCTAATCTTTATCTCAAGATATAGCTCAATAAATATTTATGTTCCTGTGCTCAAAAGAAAGTACATGTCAGTAATACTTAACCCACACACCATAAAATGTGTGTACATGCATATGTTGCCATTCTGCTGTCTTTGTCTGGTTTCCAAAGGCTGTTTATCGTTTTGAGTTTTTATTCCTCCAAGCAGGTCGACCATCGTCTGTGGGACACGAGAGACACCTACAGGAGACAAACTGTCCTTTGGGGTGAGGTAGTAGGTTGTATAGTTTTAGGGTCATTCCCAAGCTGTCAGATGACTATACAACTTACTGTCTTTCCTGAAGCGATTGGGCTGGCATCATCATCAGAAGGTTGGCCAGTGTGGAAACGTAATTTTTCTGAGTTTTTACTTTTGTTATTTTTTTTTTTTTTACTTATGCACAAGTAATTAAGGCTAATCTTATATAATATTGGGCAGACGAATAACATATCTGATTAAAGGAGGAGAAAGAAGGAATTGCAGAAAGAAAGCAGATGAGTTAGAGAGGAATTTGTATAGACAATGAAGATGACCTAAATCAGCTGCTGTAGTGTGGTTTGTGGAAGATTGTCATTAAGAATGTAACTTGTTTTCACTACTGAGGGATTCATTTTGCAGTTTCTCATAGGTATTTTTGGTTATTATAATTGCAAATGCTTTAACAACATGTCCTAAATAACTAATATTTAAATAAATATTTTACTTGTGCAGGAATGTGGTAGTTTAACTCCCATTTTACAATGTATCTTTAATAATAGCACAGTAGCTCTGTCATGATGCACAGTGTGATCAGATTACATCTCTGCACAAACCCTCAGATCATCCTCCTACCCACCTGGATGACTAATGGTGTTCGTACAGGGTGAGGTAGTAGGTTGTGTGGTTTCAGGGTTGTGATTTTGCCCCATCAGGAGCTAACTATACAACCTACTGCCTTCCCTGGAGGGCAGCAATACATCACAGGAGCACACACATTCTTGTCAGCACTGTGTTAAGAAAAATATCGACAGGCTCTCATTTACTGAGCATGACAAGACTGGCAAGCGATTTTAAAGGTTTCATTAACTCGGTGAGTGGTAATGAATTACATTACGTTTTTAATAGCAAGATGAAAAATCCCTCCACAGATTTGTACTTATTTGTAAATTAACAAGGAAAATTCTGTTGACCTTGAAACTTTTATTTTATATCATTCATTTATAACTTTGTACTTTTATATTGATAGTTAAATAAAGACTGAATAAGAAATGATTTCAAACAACTCATGACTAGAGTGTGATTATTACAGTGTGCTCACAAGTACAGATGTGCAACAGTAAGTCTCAGTTGTTTATTGAGTTTTCTTAGAAATGAAGGCTTATTCTGTGACCTATAAAAGCCTCTGGGGTTTAGCAATATGTGTTTATCTTTCTGAAGAATTGTCCAGTGTGTGTGCATTATTTCAAAACAAAGGTATTTGGGAATATTTATGTAATATGATAATAATGTGTTGGATCAAAGCAAAAGAAAATCCTAAAAAGATAGCGGGATGGTAGTGAATCTGGAGTAAACAACTGAGCATGGTGGTTTCTAATCTAGAAAACATGAGTGTGTGTGTCCCCTTCATTTATGGAACAAGTGACCAGGTGCAAAGGTAGCAGCAAAAACATTATTACCTTGACACGTGTTTCTGTGAATGGAAGAGAAAAGAACGAAAGAACCACTTTTCTGTGGAAGTCAATGAAATGATGGTGGCCAATTATCCCCAGACAGTCTGTCACTTCAGTATAGTGTTACACTAACATTTTATGATGCACGGATACACAGTAGATGGCGCCAGATATTACATGTGCTGTCTGCAGTCCTTCAGTGGCCATCAGCTGCTGTATTTTTTTATTGTTGTTGTTATCAGGACTTGGCACAGAAGAGGTTTGTCCAAACTACTACTGTTTGCTGGTCTCTAGAGACGTGGGTGACAGTCTGAAAGGGTGGATGCATTATACAAATAAAAGTGGCATTAGACACCTACATGCATACATTGACAGTTCACTGCCTCCAGATGACAACCCCTTTATCAATATATTAGTGCATGCAGTGACACAATACACTGTACAGCTACAGTAACTGATTGGACTCATGTCAGACACCGGTTTCTATATCAGGTGTTTTCAGGTTCCACGCTGTCAGTTTTAATTTTACTGGTACAGTGCGTTTGGTATGTGTCCTTCAAAACAAGCCAAGAACACAGCAATAACTCTGCCTCCAACTGCTGACACTTTAGATTACTGATGTTGGGCTTGAATGGTACAGCGGCGCATTGCATTTACCAAAGAAAATACATTTAGAGACCTTTTCGAGAATTACGAGTAACAGAACCACGGATCTCTTCTTTACGACATATGTTTCTGGTAATTATGAGATCCGGATCTCGTATTTATGACTAAGATCTGATAAATATGACAGCTTTTCAAAAGCTGTCTTAAAATAATCAGGTTTTTAAGATGTGCTCAGTATCACTGTAGTTCAGTGACAGTTTTCCATATTTCCACAACTCTGTAGTAAAACAGAACTGTCGATAGATAATTCGGTAAGTTTAGTTTCCCGAAATGTCAACAAATGTGCTGTAAACCGAGCCTCGCTTTAGGCTATATAGCCAGGTTCAATTCAAAGCCGACAGTTCGACTATCCGTATCCATGGCAACACTATAAGTCCTGGTTCCTGTAGAAGTTGGTCACACGAGTGGATTATTTAACGTTTAAATGAAACACGCAAAATTATATTTAGGATTGTATTCAGTGAGTCTTTAAATCGTCTAAATTATTAAACATTAACTATATGTTTGCATTTGGCAACATTTATTATGCCAAATTGCCCATTAACTGTTCATTTTCCGGATCTCGTAATTTCCAGATCTGTATCTTGCAATTTCGAGATAAGGTCTCTATTTTTTTTTTTGTTTTGTCTTTGGTGAATGCACTTGTCTACATTTAAGTTTGACACTGATATTTAATAATGGGCTGATCTGTGTGTTTTTCACATCAAAACACAGTCTTTGATAGAGTCTTTTGTTTTATCTGCCTTTTATTGTGAGGAGATAAAGGACGCGACATTCACCGTCCACATCCACACAGACGAACCCGTAAGATCCGCACACACCAGGAAGTGATTGTGACGGTCCTGTTTCAGATCCCTGCACGTCCATTGGTCAAAAGCATAGGTGTGTCAGGAGGTGTGCGCGCCGTGTCGCCGTGCGTAAGCTACGTCATTTCCTGTAGAGGTTGAGCGGAGTTTTGACAGCGCCGAAGAAGTCGTCGGTTCAACTTTGAGCCGAGTCGAAAAAGGTCTGTGTTTCTGTGAGGATCACGGGATCAAAACACCGTCCCTGAACGGGCAGCGTCATACGGAAATGCATGATATATTTGTCTCTGAGGTAAGTGATCACCTTTATGACAAATTTTATGTTGTTATGTAACTGTAGATATAAACCTTGACTTGTAAACCGGGTTCTAAACCGGGTTCAACAAACTTGCACCGTTTACAAGTACAAACACCAGTGAGCTTGCCTATAGGATAATAACGCTGTCTGTACATGCTGACGCTGCTGAGGTCTGACTACTGTTGTTGTTGTCCTCTGCATCTTTATGAACTTCCTGACTTGTCAAGCCTTCACCTGATTTCGTAATAAACCACACAAACCACGTGGCGACATATAAGGCTTGATACTGATGAGGGGAAAATACTCCCAGTCCCCTGTATGTTTCCATTTCTTCGCCGGTGTCAGATTACTAAATAAGGCTTTCATTATGCAATGGCAGAGCTACTTCCAAGCTCAATGTGGAAGCTGGTTTTGGGGATTTTGTACCCTTCAGATTTTTGAACAGTGCTACACATGGATGTGCTGTTGTGGAGAGTTTAAAGGTCAAAACAGCTTATCCTGATTCAGAACAGGGCACCAGTCCTCACTACCCACTACACAAGTCTTGGAAAAAACATAGTAAGAGCATGTGCAGCTGTCCACTTCCCTCGAGTAACACACTTTCCTTTTTGATTTTCCTCCTGTTTCTGGCTTATCTGTATCCTCGCTGTCATACTCATACATGCTGTTTAGTGCAGCTCCTGTTTCTCCTTCTCCTTTGACCTAAAAATATCGCCTACTGTCTGGGATTATAGTTCCTCAGGGAATTAAAACACAATGTCCTTTGAGGTAATGGGGAAACATGGACCCGGCTCATCTGCGTGAGGGGAAATGGAAGTCATAACAACTCAGTCAACTCTTAGTTCTCACCCTATTTTTAATGTATGTCAATACTGATCCAGTTGAACTAAAATATGATGGGGATTAATAGATTCAGGTGAGCTCACCAGAAAGCTTCATACTGTAGTCAGTTCACCTTGATATATGTATAAGAGAAGTTGTCTCGCAGCAGTTTTTTTAACACAGGAAAACTGTGAAAAATACAGTTCGATTCATTGTAACATAAGACCAAGAAAACATTCTAATTTTAAATTTCAGAACCGGCAAACGTGAAATGTTTGGCATTTCTGCTTTAAAAGGGGTATCAAAATAGTTAGCCGATTACTTTTCTGTCAAAGCACTTAATTAATAATTCAACTGTTTTTTTTGCAGCTCTGCATCTACTCAAGCCAGAGTGGAGATCTGGACATAGGAAGTTTAGGTCTCTACTGTAAAACACAACTCCAAGTGGAAAAGGTTGTACTTGTGTTAATGGATCCTACAAATTTTGCACACAACTCAACTCCAGAGCAGATTCAAAAATCTCTGCTGACAGTCTGAACTATCAGTTTGTCATATATATATATATATATATATATATATATATATATATATATATATATATATATATATATATATATATATATATATATATATATATAAATTTAAGCAACTCAAACCATCAGTTAGCAGCTTGTAAAGATGCCTAGAGAGTTGAAAGCAACTTCAAAATTTGCAATGTATGATAAATACCATGCAGCTACAAATGCACACATACTATATTTCCCCTTTAAACAACTTTGGCATTCTGTCAGGACCTGTCCCCTGAAATGCTGCAACACAAAGACTAGATAAACAAGAACAAGCATGCTTAGATCAATCACGTCCTCACTGAATGGTTTTTAAGAGTTGACAGGGTCCATGTTTTTTCTGCGCTGACTGATAAAGGCAGCACTTCACCCAACTGTCAGGTTGAACCATTAGCACACTTTAAAGAATTCTCAACAGTGAAAGTTTAAGTTGCACAATCACATATTAGTCGATGTTTCTTCCATGCTCGGCTTACAGATGTAGACAGCTGTGTAAACTGAGATTTCACATGAGTTCTGTAAGGGCCCCACGGCCAATTCTCTCTGTATATTAGATCAGAGATATGGTAGAGATTCTTGCCTTGATGGTAAAATAATGTCATTACATCTAATGTAGATAATATGAGTGTAGGTGGAAGAGGGAAGGTTAAAAAGTATTCACCCCCTTTGGAAGTTTTTTTAAAATTTTATTTAGCCTTTTGATAGAAATTCACAAAATGAAAACCTCATGTTAAAGTCAAAACAAAGTAACTTATTTAACTGAAGAAATTAACAAGGAATTGGGTTGTGTTTAACTATCCTCTAAGAGGCATTCAGTCAGTATGTAAATGTGCATGCTTTTGTGCTTCTATTCTATGTTGTTGTTTCTAAGATAATATTTTTGCTAGTACAGGCAGGTGTCATTGACAAAATCTGCTTTGTAGCGGGAAGTTCTTATCTGCCAACAAATCAGGCTTCGGTCTATGGAACAATAACATCTGCTGTGCTGAATTACTGGAAGTTGGAGAGCGCATTATAGAACACGAGCATTAGCCACGGTGCCGTGATGTGTGATAGTTTAAACAGATGTCCTTTACCCCACTATGAGCAGCTGGGGTCTCCGCCCCCCCCCCCCCCACCAACACACACACGAACACACACAAACAGACGCATAAAGATCCTCTGAAAATAGACAGAAACGGGATGTACAGGCAGAGGAACTGTGGCAGCAGAACAGATAGAGTTCAGAGTAAGCAAACAGATCCATACATTCCATACAATGTAAACGCAGCGTATTATGAGTGCACTTTGTAAAATCTCTGGAGTGTCAGCATGCATCAATAAATCAGAGTCAGAGCTTTGTGTGTATGTACTTTGGCTGGACATGAGACTTAGCCTGTCAATAATGCAGTCAAAAGAACACACTGTTGACTATACGGGGATGGTTCACTTATTAAACAATCACCTTCACAATAGGAATTTAATAACATTATCTCTGGTGTTAGTGGAGTTACAGTAGCAGTATAAGCTTTGTGCTTTCAGGTTTGTGGAAGTTCAGGAGTATGTGGAGTTTTGGTTAAAAAAAAAAAGAAAGAACACAAATGTTCATGAATCATTGTTGGGGTGTCCTGATTGGGTGACTGGGACAAGAGATAATCAGGGACAATTTTCAAAAGTCACAAACTGAAACGTCAAGTAAAAAAACATAACCCAAAGAGAAAAGGAAAATCTCACTTCCAGTAGCTAATGAGCCAATATAGTCCTATACTTGGCAGTCAGTGTCAGGGCGGCTGTAGCTCCGTTGGTAAAGGTGGTCCACAGACTACAGGGTCAGGTTCGATCCCCGTTCGATTCCCGTCCCTGGCTGTATGTCGAAGCGTCTCTGTGCAGTGCCGGTCCAAGCCCGGTAGATATTGGGGAGGTCGCGTCAGGAAAGGCATCCGGTGTAAAAACTGTGCCAAATCAACATGCGGACAATGATCCGCTGTGGCGACACTGAACTCGCGGGATAAGCCAAAAGGACAACAACAACAACAACTTGGCAGTCAGTGTCAGATGCCTTTTGTCTGTTTTTTTTTGTTAGTTTAAAGCCCTATTAAATACTTGTTGCGGGTCTTTTGTGACTGACAGACCTCTGTCAATGTAGAACATACACTGGCTTCAGAAAGTATTTTAGAAACCTTCACTTTATGCACATCTTATTGTCTTGCAGAGCTTTAAATGAATTCAGTTGCCATTCCTGCCGATCAATCTACTAAATCTAAGCGAAACCTTTCATTCAGATGCTTTGCTGTGGTGCTTCAGATTGTGGTCAGGTAATTGCTCTTTGCATCCTGTTTGCACCCAAAAAGAAAACTAAGCAGAAAATCCAGAGCTGTTCACAGACACAGACTTTAATAGTTGCCATAGGATTTCCACAGTTTGTCCTCATTCTAACTCTCTTTCCTAATTCTCCTGTTTCAGTCTGGCGAGTGAGGGATTGCACCGCCAGCTTTGGCCTGATCTCCACGATGGCAGGGGATCTGTACTGTCCTCCATCACCACTGGGAGACTCTCTAATGGACAGCCCTCTGTGTGGAGACCTGATGGAGGATCTTTGTGACATTTCCCAGTCCATAGACGATGACACGCTGGGATTTGATTTCCCAGAGTACCAGAGCACGGGTTCAGGCTCAGAGAGCTCCATTGCACTAGGTGAGTATTTAAATTGTAGAAAGAGAAGGAACCATCACGTGTAATATCATATTATCATGACAGCTAAATAAATGTATATTTGGGTAAGCTACAAATAGAAGTCCTGACAGGTAATGTTGGTCAACATTGACCTTTTGGTTCTAAGTGCACCACTTACGGTATGAATGCACTACAAAGACTCCGGTAAAGTGCATCCTGTGATCTTATCCCATATTCCCAAGCAGCATTTGGAAAACGTGACCCATGTCCTTTGTAATTATACTGAGACACATCAACAAAATGGCTTAATGGAAAATAATGGAAGAAACCTCAGGAAGCAACAGAGAAGGGATCCAGACAGGTGTGCAATACACATTGTGTGTATAAAACAGAGCAACATAGTATGGATCCATATTAGTATGGATAATCAAAATGGTAACATCAAAGAATACAAACACAAACAAATCAGGGAGCATGTTGAGCAATGTCCAGGTGATACACACAAGATGCAGAACCAAAGCAAATCCTTTAAACATCTGGAGAAGGGAGAGAAAGACAGAGGCGGGGAGACAGGAAGAAGCCAAGATTCCTGCAGGGCAAAGATCCAGATCCATCTCAACTGAAATTAGGCACAAACAGCCAGAGTGGGGAGAGATGTCCCAGGAGAGTTGATCAGAAAGAGAGACATCTTGGACGCTCATGTGCTCGGGAGACAAACAGGGTTAGAGAGATGCAGTTGTTTACAGAAAATTAAAATCACCTTAGCAGTATAACTACATGGACTATACTCTGCTTGTAAAATTTGATAAATTAAGTAAATTCAAATCTATATTATACAGATGGTCATTTACCACTTTAGTAATTGCAGTGCATAACTCTGTACACAACATCCTGTTGGTTACATAAAATACGCCTAAGCTGAGCTAACCAATCACTGGCAATACCTGTAGCTTCATAAGACATGAAACATAGGGCTGAAAGCATTATGCTTATCTGAAGTGTCTTTCCTGAAATGTCAAACATTTTATTAAACATTTTATTAAATTATTGTCATGTCCTAAATGCATCATGTGGAACTGGAAGTCTCAAATTCGAACAGACCTATGTTCAAAAAAGTAGCCTAATGCAATAGCGCATCGTTGTCTTCCCTTTGCTGTGTTGTCTGGTGAAGACACCTTGACCCCGGCCTCGAGTCCATCATCAGGGGTGTGTGGAGCAGCACCGGGCCCTCAGGAGAACTTCAGCCCACTCCACTTGGAGTGCCGGGTGTGCTCCGACAAGGCTTCGGGCTTTCACTATGGGGTCCATGCATGTGAGGGCTGCAAGGTGAGAAGTGTGTGCACCATTCAGCCATTGTAGAGTATGTATTGTATACATGTGTCAACCTACAGCAAATATCAAAATGAGAAAGGAAATAAAGCCACACAGAGACATAGATATAGACATAAAGACAGATACAGGCCCATTCAAACAGCCATTTGTGCTGGAAATACAAATGTTGTGGTCGGGTCCCTGCATGTAGCTGTGCAGCTATCAAAGGGGTGAAAAACACAGCATACACTGTGTACACATACACATACATGCCGCACGCAAACACATACAAAGTTCAGCATGTGGAGGCGCCTGACTTAGAGGCCAGTGGAAAGTTTCTGAAACACGCAGGCAGGTCATGTGAGGTGGGGGACATAATGACCTTGGCTGACTTGTCACCTCTCGCCTGCTTGGCACGGAGCCCATCCGAATGACGTAAATAGCTACACATGCTGGCTCTGCTGGCACAGAGCACTGTAATGCTTATACTAAATGATTCTTTAGACACAGCTACATTGTGAAATCATCATAAAAGAATTTTGGCTATACTGTATTTGTAATATCGTTTTTTTTTCTCAATGAAGGTTAACAGCTTGGATTTCAGAAATTCTTAAGGTTTTACGGCGAAGAAAAACATACTGTTGAAAGTGAACATATTGTAGCTGAGAATGCTGCATGTCTTTTTGTGTTGAAGCCATTAAGGGTCCTCTCTACATTGCTGAAATCATGTGAGCTTGTTGTAGCCTCACGTGCCTCTAAGCTGACTGCAGTTTTGCTACTAACCAGACTTTAAACCTGTGATCTCCCATACGTTAGTGTTCCACCAGCAGCTTCGCCTTGAATTACTGTTGTGCACCACAACAACTATGAAGCAGTGGTTTCTTTGGTTGGGGACAATCTTGGAGACTGTTTTTCACTCCTCTGAACTGGCGTTGTGCCTTCAGTTTTATTTGGATGTATAGGACAACAAGAGGCAGGAGGCTAACATTTCACAATTTCCATTTCTCTGTCCAAGTTTTGCAGAATGTCCTGTCAGTTTCACAATGCGCATCTGTGTGTGCTGAACACTGCAAAAACTGGCCAGCTCATTGCAGGGAGTCTGGTTTATGACCAACATCTCATTCATCATAATCACTACAAATAATGCTCATCTTGCAAACCCAGCAACCCAATACCACTACTTTACTAAAATAAGGACACAAATGACACTGAACTGGCAGCGCACATGTGAGACTTGTTGTTTGACAGCCCTCTGTTCCTAAATTCTCTGACTGACGTTATTGAGCCATCATGGAAAAGTCTGCCTTGTGATGTGTAGCAGTCACAACTCACAGTCTCCAAGCCGGACACACACCGTTCATATCACTTTCAACACCTCGCTTTAAAGAGAGGAGTGCTCCTCAGTGGGAATGCAAATGGAATGTGCTGTGATCCTGTGGTGTGATGGCTTAGGTCTGGTTGGGATGTTATGAAATATGTAGAGGCGTCAGAGCAGCAGGACAGTCAGCACGGTGAGAGAAAGCGTTTAATAACAGAAGGTTAAAACGCAGAAGTAATTCTACTTGCACATTAGGTTTGTTTGAAAAAATGTGCCATAAAGGTGCCTAATTTGAAACTTTTTGTATCATTAAAAGACGCTTGGATGAGGAGTACACATATCTTTGCTCACCTCTCACGGTTATATATACAATTGTATGCAAAAGTGACATTGTCCATGATTTTCATTTAATAATGTTTGGGTGTTTGGATCCTCAATTTCATTTTGATCTATCAAATAACTGAAGGACACAGTAGTATTTCAGTAGTAAAATGAGGTTTGTTAGATCAACAGAAAATACGCAATATGCATCAAAACAAAATTAGACAGGTGCATAAATTTGGGCACCCTTGTCATTTTGTTGATTTGAATATCTGTAACTACTTAGCACTGGTTTATTGAAGCACACAATTGGTTCTGTGAGCTCATTAAGCCCACAGACCGCCTCCAAAGAGCTACAACATCAACTTGCTGCAGATGGTTTCACTGTGCATCGTTCAAAAATTCAACGCACTTTGCACAAGGAGAAGCTGTATGGGAGAGTGATGTGAAAGAAGCCTTTTCTGCACACACGCCATAAACGGAGTCGCTTGAGGTATGCAAACGCACATTTGGACAAGCCAGCTTCATTTTGGAAGAAGGTGGTGTTGACTGATGAAACAAAGATTGAGTTATTTGGTCATAACAAGGGGCGTTATGCATGGCTGCAAAAGAACACAGCAATCCAAGAAAAACACTTGCTACCCGCAGTAAAATTTGGGCGAGGTTCCATCATGCTGTGGGGCTGTGTGGCCAGTGCTGGTACTGGGAATCCGGTTAAAGTTGAGGAATCAGTCACAAAGTTGCACAACAACAAGACAACGACCCAAAACACTGCTCAAAATCTACTCGGGCATTTATGCAGAGGAACAAGTACAATGTTCTGGAATGTCCATCCCAGTCCCCAGACCTGAATGTCATTTCACATCCGAGGGGTGATTTGAAGCGGGCTGTCTATGCTCGGCAACCATCAAACCTAACTGAACTGGAGATGTTTTGTAAGGAGGAATGGTCCAAAATACATTCATCCAGAATCCAGACACTCATTACAGGCTCACTACAGAAGCATCTAGAGGCTGTTATTTCTGCTAAAGGAAGCTCTACTAAATATTGATGTGTTTTTTTCTCTTAGGCTGCCCAAATTTATGCATCTGTCTAATTTCGTTTTGATGCATATTGCGCATTTTCTGTTAATCCATTAAGCCTCATTTCACTACTGAAATATTACTGTGTCCTTCAGTTATTTGATAGATCAAAATGAAATTGCTGAATCAAATATTTATAAGTGAAAATCATGGACATTGTCAGGGGTGCCTAAAATTTTGCATAGAACTGTACATATATCACAACAAAGAATGGGCCTCTGGTTTGTCTTGAAGCCATTGCACACTTCTGCACAGACATGCAAACACATACATGTGGTAAACTTGCACATCTGTTTTTTTCATGCTTGTGTGGCCCTATTTTTTTTTCTTTTTGATAACTAACATATGTTAAAATATGCTGCAGTGTTTTCATGAAGTTTACACCCAGTTCTGCCCGACAACAAGAATGTTTTTAGGTTAAAAAAAAAAATATTACAAAACTTGTCACAAAAAAAGTGTGACTCATAATAACCCTTAATGACACCATGTCTGCAGCCAAACCCTAATGTAAGATCAAGGCTGATGTACTGCATGAACATGTGGCTCCAGATATTTTGCCAGAGAATCAATATTCCCTTCTAGACACTGAGGGCTGAGGAATGTCTTGACTGATATTTCAGTGATGAATGCAGGTGTGTGTGAGTTCGTGTCAAAGAATCATATGTTTTGGCACACTTGACATCTGTTAGCATGTGTTGGCCTGATGCCATGTATCTCAGTGTGTATTGGAGGCATGTCAGGATGTCTTATGCAATCAGTGTTCTCCTTAGGAAAAGTCAGGTTTACCACACTCACTCCTGCCAGGGCTTAAAATGTTCAGAATAAATGTAAAGTGTTATGAGGAGCTGTCTCTAACGTTCCCATTTGACATAAAGCTTTACTGAATGATGGTGACCACTCACTCCTAACCCACGTGCTATCAAAAGATTCTAAATGACTGATCGTGACTGTAGCATTTGAAAAGTGACGTGTAGTTAATGCGTAGAATTAAGTAAAGAAAAAATACTTTCCAAGAAGGTAATTAAAAGTCCCAGCGCCCATAAATGTAGTAATAATAAGTACATTTGCAACAAGTAGAACAGGGTCCAGACAGCCCACACAATTCAGTTTGTATTTGTGGACTGTGAAGTTAATATAAATGAAATATTATATTTTTAGGTTTGTGTATTCAAATCATGGTATTTTAATGTCTGCGTGTGTTATTCTGTTTAAAATAGGGATTTTTCAGGAGGACCATCAGGTTGAAGCTGGAATATGATAGGTGTGAACGCAACTGCAAAATCCAAAAGAAGAACCGCAACAAGTGCCAGTACTGCAGATTCCACAAATGTCTCTCCGCGGGCATGTCCCACAGTGGTAAGTCCTGAAACCTTCAAATTAGTTTAAAGCTAAACTATGTAACTTTTCAATAATAACCACTGCAGTGACAATTAGAGAGTAATTAGAAGAAAGACAGACTAACAGTCTGCAGACTACAGAATAATAGTAAAACATTGTGGAATAGTAGCACAAAAATGGCTCAGTAACATTAATCACATAGAAGTGTATATGAAATTTTTAGCAGGTGCTGTGATCAAAATGATCAAATATATTGTGATCATCACGTCCATTGACCTCCAGTACAGGCTCCAGTACTGCATACTCTACACTGTTGTAGGGTTTTATAGAATGTCCGTATTGCTCCACATTGAGCCTGTCATCTGCACTGACTCCTGAAGGGTCACTGGGTTTGTTTTGATGGCCTCCCACTGCAGGCAGAACAGTGTCAGAAACCTGAGCGGAAAACCGCGTGTTGTCCTCAGAGCAAAGAGAACCAAACTGGTGTGGTTAGGAGTTTGTTGGATGTCTTTGTATGTAGTGGCATTGTAAAATAGCTAAAGTCATCAAGCTGTTGCTGATGATTAATGTCTCTCTACACCAGCTATCCGTTTTGGTCGGATGCCACAGGCAGAGAAGCTGAAGCTCAAGGCAGAAAGCAAAATGGTGGAGAAAGAATTGAAAAGCCCCATGCTGGCCGATAACAAGGTTCTGGTCAGGCAGATACATGAAGCCTACATGAGGAACTTCAACATGAACAAGGCAAAAGCGCGACTTATACTCACAGGAAAAACTAGCAAGCCGGTAAACAATACAAAATAAAGCCAAGGACAAAAGTCTGAGAAATCTTCTCTTCATATTTCTGTTCTTTGTTTTAAATATCGACAAATCTTTCCCAGCAGCCTTTCATCATACACGACATGGAGACATTCCAGCTGGCAGAGAGGACATTAGCGGTCCATATGGTAAACGGGGACTCTCCGGAGCCCAAGAGCAGCCATCAGACTGGGGAGGTTGTTCTGGCTGTGGGTTGTGGGGAGCTTCAGCAGAGGGAGGCTGAAGCCAGACTGTTCCACTGCTGCCAGAGTACCTCAGTGGAGACAGTCACGGAGCTGACAGAGTTCGCTAAGGCAGTGCCAGGTTTCCAGAGCCTAGACCTGAATGATCAGGTGGGTTTGAGACTGTAGATTCCTGAATGTAAAGAAACAAAACGTTTTGTTTGTCATGTGATTTCCACCGTTTGATTTGCTCACATTTAGGTTACTCTATTAAAGTACGGCGTTTATGAGGCGCTCTTCACCCTACTTGCCTCCTGCATGAACAAAGACGGCCTTCTGGTGGCCCGTGGTGGAGGCTTCATCACTCGTGAATTCCTCAAAAGCCTCCGGCGGCCGTTCAGTGACATGATGGAGCCTAAGTTCCAGTTTGCCACTCGCTTCAACTCTCTGGAGCTGGATGACAGCGATCTGGCCCTTTTTGTTGCTGCCATCATCTGCTGTGGAGGTATATCATTATATGGAGGGATAACGTGATAGTAATTGAGCAAGTGTTCAAAGGTTGTACCTTTTTAATATAAGGGATTCATATCTCACACAGACCGTCCAGGCCTGGTAGATGCTCCTCTAGTAGAGCAGCTGCAGGAAAGCATCATCCAGGCACTACGGCTCCACCTGCTGGCCAACCACCCCGACGACACCTTCCTCTTCCCCAGGCTGCTGCAAAAACTGGCCGACCTCCGGGAGCTGGTCACCAAGCATGCTCAGTTGGTCCAGGAAATCAAGACAACAGAAGACACGTCGCTGCACCCTCTCCTGCAAGAAATCTACAGGGACATGTACTGAGGATGTATAAACAGGTTAAATGTTAATACAAAAAGCTGGGTATTCCTACAGTATACACATTAACTATAATGCATAATAATGTACTGTAACTTGTGCAGCTTTTAGGGTGCACACTGCTGTGACCTGGTGACACTTTTTAATGGAATAAAATGAAAATAATTTTATTTTAGAGGGAATGGAGCTGTTGAAGTGGATGCGAGATCTTCCATTGAAGGGGCCACAATGGGGAATTTTGTGAGCTCGTATCATAGATGTGTAAGAACATTTTTAACGCAGCAATTTGAACAACAAGCACCGAGTTGCTATTGTCAGATTGAGTTCTTGGTGCTTTAACAATACACTGAACAAAGGCTAAATATGGAGTATGCT
Organism: Channa argus; assembly: GCF_033026475.1. Taxonomy (NCBI): domain Eukaryota; kingdom Metazoa; phylum Chordata; class Actinopteri; order Anabantiformes; family Channidae; genus Channa; species Channa argus. The sequence continues at coordinate 12,399,224 of NC_090217.1, read as the reverse complement.
ATGCAAATAGAGTACAGAGAGTACACTTATTAAAGTAATTTGGACCTGGCTTTCAAAGGCATGCATGCACTAATGCTAATCATCCCTGTGAATAATCTGAACCTTCTTACTTTTGACTTGGAGAGGGGCTTTGCAGCATTGGCTAAAAGTCTCCTACCCACTACTTTAGCTATTCAGAATAATGTGTTGAATAATGTAATAATGATTTGAATGTGGTTAATATCACCGCCACGTCCTTTTTATTGTACACTTGTGCCGTTGCTGATACCAGCCAAATGTCTCTTTACCATTTTGAGGATAGTGGTTGAAGAAACACCTGCATCAGTGCCATAATGTTTCTGTACCACTTACAGTATTTCTTTTTCTTCTTTTTTTTTACACCTTACACATTCACCATATAACATACATAATAGCGTGTGTTAAAACGATGATTAGGATATATATCTTCTTAATGTCGGACCAGAGAATGTTCTCATATAGTATTAAATCAGCCATCATTTGAAAGTATTGTAATTTTGTCTATTATGTATTTATTTAATTCTTTCTATCCCACTGTTAAAGCCAATACAAAGCAATAAAGATACAGTTTTTCCAGTTAAAAAACAGTAAAGGTTAGCATTGAATGTTTTAATCACAAACAATGTTTTAAGCTGGTTTAAGTTTTATTTTGAAAATACAAGAATGTGGTGAAGCTGGTGAAAGGAATTTGCATATCTGCAGAAAGTAACACTAACACAAACCTCAAAAAAGGAGCTGATTGCCTTTTTTTTGTACTCAGACTTTATCTCCTAGTTTTGAACAAATGTCAAACTGTACAGTAAAATGTTGAATAAAAATGTATTTGTAGAATAAAATTGTAATAATTATGTGCTATTCCAAATAAACTAATATATTTACATCTTCTATTTGCAATGCCCTAAATTATTTACCTGTTAGGTGTCAGTGTTCTTCGTTCATCTAATTTAGAGTTGTCAAATTAATTATTCAATAAGCCTTTTCACTGCAGACATTTTAAACTTTAAACTAGCAGGGACAACACAGATGTGCCTAAGTGGGCCAATATTTTTGATACCTATTAATGTTATTAGGTACATTTGTGCTTTTCCTTTTATGACATGTCAAAAGATCTGCTGTCGTAATGTATTATCTTGGGTTTAGTTGACAAGGAATATGCCTGTTTCACCTAAGGTTCATATTTAAAACATTTATTATATTAATATAATATTTAAATATGTGACTGTAACTGCGTTCACATGATAATATTGTTTTAATGTTCACAGATGTCTTACCATTTTTAATTAAAAAAAATTGAAATAATGTTTTTTAAATCGGTATTGTTTTAATCAAATATTGTAGCACACACCGCGCATGTCGTTGCTCCCCCGGCCCGGTAGGTGGCGGTAAAGATTCGTGATACGACGTGACTGCAGACGATATAAAAACCAGGAACAAACCTTTTCTGCTCCATTGACCTGAACGATGGAGCCAACTACTAATGAATCCCCACGAAATACTTTTACTTGCCAGTTGTGTGATTTAAGTAGTCCTTTTATTTACTACGGTCAGAAACCACCAAACACCAGAGCTATTGTGTAAGTGGAAATGGAGATAAATGATGATGTAGCGATCTGGTGCTAGCGCAGGTATGCTAAAGCTAACTATATTAGCTGCTACGTGACTGCATGTTATGTTCGCGACATGGACAGAAAAGCCCCTCCGATGAGTTGGGCTTGTTGTATGAAAATCAGCTGGCTAGTTTCCAGAGCCATTTGGATTGAATGAAGTTGCAATTCGACTTAAGTCTGTGTGTCCGTGGTCCATCAGGTTGCTCGAGGAGTGTTTCGTGACTAAGGATCCTTTCAGCCCCGACAAGGAAAAGTTTCTTGTTTTGGGGTCTACGTGCAGCCTGTGCAGCGCCTGTGTTTGTGTTGGATCGGTAAGATGTATTACAATTGAATGGCTACGGACTGTTTCTGCTACGCACTAAATATGCAATCGCGTGCTTTAATTCATCACATAATTACCAGCTGGATGCACAAATGTTGGCCTGCACCTCCAGGGAGCACTGACACCAGAGATGATAAGACTGTAAAGAGAACAACATGCAGCAGATAAAGACCCTCATTTGTACAGTCCTGTGTGCATCTAAAATACACAATTTAAAAAAGGTTAAACAAAGGGGAAAACATTTTACTTATGTAAATAATGCTGTACTCATGTGACATGTTTAAACTTTGCATGAGCTGATCTTGCAGATCACAAGTGGAAAAAAATTGCACCTGTCATTTTGATGTTGTCCTCAGATTAATCTGTAGTCGTGTAACACACACACACACTGTTTCATAGCTGTGATGCCCTTCAAAAAATTGATAGTAAGAAAATAAACCCTTTCCCTAGATTGAAATAAATCTGACTAGTCATGTCTGGTACTTATCACGGAAGTGTAGAACTGATGCAGAACTTGTCTTCCTTTCCTTTTTCTCCTACTGTTAGGATTGCAGTCTTTTCTACACCAAGAGGTTCTGCATGCAGTGTGTGAACAAGCACTTGGACCAGTTCCCCCATCAGATTCAGGCTGAGCTGGCCAAGAGGAAGCACAGCTCCAAGGCTGCAGTCTCATGACACCAGGCAAGAGGACCGTAACCTGCTCAGCATTCTAAAACAAATGTGTAAAAAGTACTTTACTTATCAGCGCTTTTGATTAAACCCATACTGGACTCGGCTATAAAAACAGCATGCCAAATAACAAAGCATTCTGTACTTTATTAGTATCACTCAGGGGCAATGCTATTTTGATGGAAAATAATCACCATTCTGCCAGAAAAACACAAGTCCTTGCCTGTAGCTAATATGTTAGCCAGCAGGATTGGCCAACTAGGTTTATGTGGTTTTTGGAATTTTATATAAGCAACAACAGATGTGACTAGTGTTGCTTGGGGCAATTACAGCACCTTTTGTATTGTTGCATCCTTTTTCTATAATAAAATATGGATCAACAGAATTAGAATTATTGCTAATATCGACCTGTCCTCTCCATTGTGGTCATTTGACCTGTTCACCTGAAATCAGTAACTACTCCGAGATTCCTGCAGATCTATCATTTTTATAACTGAGACTCAAAAGAGCTATGTTTAATTTATTATTTCCCGAAGACCAGTTGCTAGACTTTTGTTTTCACTGTCCTTGCAATTAAACAAAATCTATTTCCCTACAATTTCACTTGGTACTTAATGCATTATTCCTGCTGTGCAATTTTTTAAAGTACCTTTTTATGAGTGCACATACTACATCTCAGTACCATATGGTAGCAGTCATATTTATACAGCATATTCTTTAATTGTAGACATGTGTATGTGTTGTTGACAAGGACAAGTCCATTGTAACCACATATGATTCTTTACGGTAACAGTCCATTTTTGTGTGTGACTTAAATATAAAAACTGTAAAAAGTTATATACGTTGACCTTTAATATGTTCCTTTTTAGTTTTTAATCATAATAAATGTGTATTTAAATTTAGTTGTAGTGATAGAATCTGCTATAGTTGCCGCATCCAACTCTTCTTCACAAATGAGAGCAAATATTTCTAAGTAAAATATTTCTCATTTGCCAGCTGTCTTCTCAGTTTGATCAAGCTGATGTTTTCAGCTCTGGAGTCGCTCTGTACAATGTGCACACTTTGCAGCAGCATAAACACATTATGGATTAAGTGTGATTCCAGCGGTAACATCAATATAACACATGGCCTCACTCTATCCATCTCAACATGTGTGCCTCTGTTTGAGGGTTAATTGAAACAGCATGGCCTTAAAGGCGGGCCCACTGCGTTTTACTGGCACATGCTGCACAGGAATGCAGAGTGACACTGCAGAGTTTATGCTGGGACATCAGGATCTTCTGGGCACAAAAAGTGCTTACTGTCAGTGGTGTTTTCAGTCAATTACTGCAGGAGTATTGCAGAGTTTTGCGGAGCCACTTTCTGTGTCCTCTGTTTCTAAATTCAAAGCACACGCATACACCTTATCTGACAGTGATAGGAATCGTGCCAACAATGACGCAAGGCTTTCTGCTCTAGAGCTTTCGTCACTGGATGCCAGCAGACAGATTTGTTGCACAAAACCTCATGCCAGCATGCCATTGTCCACCTATAGGCTTGGAGCTGTGACAAAATAGATTTACAGTGATTGAATCAAGTGTTCCTAAGATGTTTGTGTGACACCAAATCAGATCAAGCAGTGATATGTGTCAGCGCTCATACAGGGAATTGATGAGTGATTTATTGAGATAGTATTACCAGCCTGGAGGGAGACCTCAGCCAATGCTACTGCAATGAGAGTCCTATCAGCATTATTTTCTTATCAGGTTTTACGCTGAAGTCAATTAGCAGATTTTTTTTTTTTAATCTACAGCATCTTAACAGTGCATGAGCACAAAGGTACAAATGTCAGTTAATGAGATCAAATGAAATCTGTGACCTTTTAAGTGTTGGTTTAATGTCTAACCTGATGCCTGCTTGATAAAACGGTGCTGGTTTAAAAATAAACACAGTAGTGCACTTACTTATTAACTGCATGCTCCCTTCCCTTTTCCTTTTCACGTGGATCTAACAAATTATTTGGATTATTTAGGATATATTTACGCATTAATCCAGTGCAGTGCTATGTCGTCGCCACTTGTCGAGTTTTTAGGAGAGCTCTAGGGGCGGTCCTCGCCCAGACCAATGAATCGCCTTCCCTGTTTAAATAGTCATTGATGTCAACTTTTCTTCTTCACTCATAGCTCCCTCTAACGCCATGTTGGCTGTTATAACTTGACTTGTTGTTTTCATCAGCCTTACTACGAACTTGACAGGAGTGGCTCTGTTAAATCCCCCTGCGCCTTTGGAGACACTTTATTCCATTTTTTTCGTGCGCGCACGCGTTTTGGATGTTACGCGCGGAATATGCATGCATCATTCCCGTGACTTTGCATTTGAACGGAATACTACTTCGGAATAGCAGTTTGAGAAGGGTTGAATATTTGTGTTATTTTACTGTCCTTGTGTGCAACAAAATGTCAGATGTTCGCCTTTCTAATGCGAGTCCGACATTGGAGAGGGTGGATGCGCGGCAGCCAGACAACGTCCGACCTCCTGTCTGCAGAAACCTTTTCGGCACACCTGACCGAGAGGAGATACGGAGATATGTCACGACTTCGTTACAGGAAGACGTGCAGGCTTTTACGGAGAGATATAACTTCGATCCGGTGGACGAACGACCGCTCACTCCGCGCAACTACGAATGGCAGGAGGACGGCGACGCACCGGAGTTTTATCGCAGACCGCCGCACGGGAACCAGCGGCCAGAGCGAGATGTGGACTTGTCCGACGAAAGTAGCCGACAGGATGCCGCGGAGAGGCATGAAAGACAGTCGGATCGCCAACCAGACAAAGGCGGATCACGGAAAAGACGTTCAGAAGTTTTAGGTGAGTTACCTTTTCTCAGCAAAGCTGCCCCCCGTTTTCTTTCCCTGCGCGGTGCGTTTCTGCAGTGTGCCGCAATGCAGAGACGCAGGCTGAGTCCTGGGCTCAGCCGCAGGCTACGATCGGTTGATCAGCACGTCTTTGCAAACAATCAGAAATGCGCAAGAGCGATATGACAATTTGTCTATGCACGTTAGAGCCGCGTTAACGGGAGTAGTTGTTGAATGTGACCGTGTTGCTCTTCTTAGTACATTGTACTTTTTACACATATCCTTCCTCTCGTGCCTCGGATTACTGTCGGTGTATCGTGGGGTTTTCAAGCCAACTTTTCTTCCTTTTCGCCATCAGCAGCCTGTCACTATGTCAGGTGTCGTTTAAAGGTGGATGCGCGGCTCCTCACAGCAACCTTTCATGCTCAGTGATTTTTTATTTTATTTTATTTATTTTTTTGGTTTGCCAGGTTCCTGCTCCAGCGAGTGTCAGAGCAAAAGGTCGCCATCGGATGGCGACGACGACGACGATGAAAACAAGTCAGACGGTTCAGGAAGTCAGGCGCTACAAGTCGAAGAGGAGAGAGCCAGCAGTGCAGAGGACGGCGTGGAGGTGCAGTAAAAACAGCGCCAGGTTAGAACCCTTAAAACATACCCCCGTAATACGAGTGGCATTAAAGAAATGAGTGCATAACAACACAAGTTCCCAGAGGCTAAAGTATTAATTATCTCTCTGAATATCGCTGCCAGTGCAGGTATGTTTGGGCCGCGGGGATGACGTACGCGTCAATACAGAACAGTTGTCAAGACATTTCTGTGTTTCGCGTAGAATGTATTTGTTTTTATCTTCCGCAATCCTTCACGCTATGACTGTTCACCGTGTGTGTGTCTGTGTGTGTGTGTGTGCGCGCGCGCACGAGGGATATCAGGCATGAACAACTGCTTTTCCAGTTGCACCATTCACCACCCTGTTTCCTCTTTTATGTCCCGCAGAGCGCACAGACCTGTTGCTGGTGGAATACTGTAGCTTTTCTCACCATCTGACAGACGTCGAATTGATAAGAAGCAGCCTTTTTCAATGGGGAGGAGGAGAAGAGGCTGCACAAAGCACTGAATATGTACACTATCAAGTTTTGGCACTCGTTTTAATTAAATTGCCTCAGAAGCAGCAGACAATGTAGCAGTGTGCAAATGGATTTTGCTCATTTAAAAAAAAAATCTACTACCTATGTTTAAGATGTAGCACATAAAAAAGCATGATATGCTTTTCAAACCTTTTTTTATGTTTTTAAATAAGTGTGTGAATTTGACTCTGGAAGTTGCAGTGCAATTTCCAGGAGAGAAATATTATTTTGGTAAAGTAGTCATATTGTGTCATTATTCAGGTAATTGATGTAAATGCAGATTTAAAAAGTCAGGGTTATGTGGGGAGAAAATGATTTCACATTTTCTATGGCTTTATTTGTCCCAGTGTTTTTTATATATATATATATATATATATATATATATATATATATATATATATATATATATATATATATATATATATATATATATATATATATATATATATATATATATAGTTTTTGAAGGCCCAGATGGCCACACTGTAAGTTGTGGGTCCATCTGTCTGGGAACAGCCATGACAGATAAAGTTTACACACAAATAACGTCCCCCTTTTCCCCCCTTTTTATTTCATTATTTAACTTTTTTTTTTTTTTGCCAAAGTTTGTGCCTTTCTTTCCTGTGGGTGAGGGGTGGGTAGGTGGGAGGCTGGTTCAACAACACAGCAATAACCAACCACATTTTAACAGTATTTGCTAATAATCCTAAGAATTAGGTTTTATTTTTAAATTAGTTAATATTTTGGTGGCTTATTGGTCACATAGCCCAACCCTTGTAATAAATGCTGTAGTGCAGGTTAACAAAGACAAAATATGTTAAAATCACTGGGCTACTTATTATGCAAATATGTGAATCAAAGATTTGTTGGTGTGTGGAATTCATGTGGAACATGTAATTGCACTATAATTAATTTCTCATTTTTGTGAAGGCAGAAAACAAAGTTACACTGCCTCATTTGGTGTAAAACTTTGAAGTGTACCTGTGTGCCTTTTTTTTTTAAACACTGAAAAAATTATACTAACTTATTTATGTTGAGCTTTTTTTTTTTTGTGGGTGTATGTATAGCTTTCCAAAGCAACATTTTTTGTGCATTTTGTAAATATCTATCTTCATTATTGTTTTTAAGATAAATAAACTTTTGCAAAACTGAGCCTAATAATTGATTTTGTACCTTGTGTTTTTGTTTTTTTTTTTGTTTTTTTTCTTAAATCTGCCATCAATTCGATTAAGAAGCATTGCTGGTGTAGTGAATGCTTGAGCTCACTATTTTGATTGCACAGCACACAAGTGCTCCACCCTTAATACACACTTTGAATTTAAAATGATCCGCCCATGTAAACTGACAAGTTGATCATAGTGATTAAAAAATGCACACAAAGACGTTATGTAGATACAGGCACATCAATAAAGAAGGTTAATGAGAGGTTGGGGAATGACCATATTCACTTTACCATAACTGGTAACACTAATAAATCACTTGAGGGAGAATCTCCATGTTTCACAGTGAGGTTGTCGTGCCATTATATTGTTATATGCTTGAAAATCATGATTCAACTTTGACCTTGTTTCTGTGCTTACTTATCAACAAAGCAATTTAATAATATTTCCATAAACTGTCAGCGCATACACTATCTTCTCTCGTGCTGCTAATGTACCAGTAATTTTAGATATTATGAGATTATGTGTATGTGTTCTGTAGGAGTAAGATCCAGCCCAACAAGTACATCCTAAATCCAACGCCAGAGTGTGGCTCTGTGACTATGCTGGATCGTCTCGGTCCAGCTCTGTCTCTAAAGTTGAAAACAACAAGGGTATGTCCTGAGGAAAAGAGGGAAAAACAGTTTTTAGTTACTGGCTTTCCCTGCCTCCAATCACAGGGGAGAGAAGAAAAGCAGACCACTTAGTAGCCAGCCAGTCAGAGAGCTGTGGGAGGGAGCCCAGGACAGTACAGGCTGTTCTTTTCATAAAACACACACCACCCAATTAGTGTCATTGGCTGACTCTTTCCCGTTGATACCAGCTTGGAGTCAAATACAGCTTGTGTGCGTGCGTGTGTGTGTGTGTGTGTGTGTGTGTGTGTGTGTGTGTGAGAGAGAGAGAGAGAGAGAGAGAGAGAGAGAGACAGAAAAAGAGATTCTATTTTCTTTCCATAATACCTCGTAATGTCTGTGAGCGTGTGCATTTCACTTCTTTACTTTTTGGCCAATACTGAATTTTAAACCAAATATCTGTTAGACTAAAGTCAAGGTGAAGTTAAGTAGAGCAAATATGTGTCGTCACAAAGGCAAACCATCATATTTGCATTTTACAACTTGCACCTTGAGAACATTTTTACCCATTTTTGTTTATCAAATCAAATTAGTGGAAACAAATCATCATAGTTTTTTAAACTGATCTGATTAAAAGACTGATGCCGTGTCACTTTTTATTAAGCACCTGGGTTTCCACTGATCTGGAGACAGTTTCTTTTACAACAAACTCTTGGTTCAACAAAAAACTGTCCAAATAAATGCTACAATTTGGTGATAAATAATTATTCACAATTGATGCAATGGTCAGGTTATTCATCCTGATATCAACAGTCAACTGATAATTTTACAAGGCAACATTGTCAGCATTCTTCGTCTGTTACTGAATGCTGAGGCTGAATGACTATCAGTCACAATAATATTTAACTCATCATATTCATGGCCGAAATTTGGAAAATAAAGTTAAGAACTACAATTCCTACAGAGACTGTAACAAGCTGAAATAGCTTTTGTACAAGTACATAATATTTGGATTGTACTAATAAAATAGGCCTTCAGTTTAAATGGTAAAGTTTTTTAGTGATCCATAATTTATCATAAAGTTGAGAAGGACTGTTGATCCCACCTGTGACACAGACTCAACAATATGGAGATGTGCTCTTCTCTGTCTGTTCTAGCAAGGATGACCCTTCCAACCAATGAGAGAAGGAGAGGTCACGCACACACAAAAGACTAGCTTGCATTTATTTACGAGATGTCACAGGCTTTGACGCCCTGTTTGGTCTGATTTTGAGTCTCCTGCTCAGCTAACATCATTACCAAAAGTTAAATATTGTGGGTTTAAAATATGAAAAGTATAATCTCCATATATTTATATACACCTTTTACAGTAATACACAAAGTGCAACTTTACTGTATCACAAACTATACGCAATTGGAATAAAGGACAGTGTGTGCAGATGTATGCAGATGAAACTCTAATATTTGCACAAGGCTGTCATAAAGCACATCACACTGTGCTGTCTGCATAAAATATGGCCATGTAGTGTACTTGCGATGAACAAATTATGACCCTCTCTTGCTTAGTTAAATAAAATCTACAATATTTCACTTATTGAAAATAGGCTTGACCACTAAGCTAACAATATGCAATGTTTATGAAATACACTAGCTGTAGAATCAATCCACCCAGGGTGTCGGACACTGATGCCATGACAACCTATGTGGCATCTCATATATACATGCAGACACCCTTAGAGTCAGGATGTGATGGACAGTGTTTGGCCTCCTCTATTACCTGTGCAGAGCGTGTTAAAGTGTGGCAGAGCATTATAAAGCAAGAAGAGGGGGGGCAGAGTTTCCTCACCATCATCTCAGGTTTCCAGCTACAGTGTAATGAAAGTAACATATAAAGCAAAAGCAGATTTTACAACGACAAAAAGCTGAGTGTTCAAGGTTGTCATCATCTTCCCTAGAAGATGTTAAATTAATGCAGGGAACTAAATATGTTTGTGATACATCATGGTTTTAAATGTAAACTACAGCAGATCATAACATGACCACAAGGTTCAGCTTGGCTCCGATTGGGCCCAGGACTTTCAGGTGGTAACAATTGGTGCTTGGGGTCGACGAGAAGGCAAATAACTTGGGCCAACAGATGTTAAACTGATTGACAGTCAACAGAGCATGCAGCCAAGTGATGAGATGAAGACACAAAAATGGTAAGCTAAACGTAGCACTCACTATCTGATATAGTGTGAGTCTTTACAGAATCTTAATCCAGGATTTAAGAGATGTTCAGTATTTAAAAGCCTTGTAGATCCAGTGTTCCCTCTCACAGGTGCGTCTACTTGTTTTGCCTGATAACATCATTTAGGATTGTCTCCAGATAACCTTCGTTGCACCTACTGAGGCGGAAAAACTTATCTGATGAATTCAGCTTCAACCTGAGGAGCAGTCTAACTAGCTACAACTCAAATCACCTGTGTGGGTTTGTGTAGTTTCAAAGCAGCCATTACTTGCTTTGTTTGGTGGCTCTTTGAAAGCATGGTGCAGTGTCCCTTAGCTCTGCTTTTAAGGTCATTTGTTCATTTAGTGATTTAACCTGATTTGATGATGGATTGACACTTCTGAGAGGGCACTCAACATGAGGTAAAGAGGTAAATATACCAACTCGAGTTGGTGCAAGAAGTGAAGTAGTAGCTCTTATAGTAGACTGTGACGCCGAACACATATGACCACTTTAAAGGATTTCAGACCGCTGTGCCAGGCATGACCTCAAACCCACGGATGATAGAGGCTGTGGGCATCTCTCTGTATGTTGTGTGTTACCCCACACTGACCTTGTTTATCAGTATTCTGTAGCTTGGTGAGAACCCCAAGCACACACACACACACACAAAGCTGCTGTCTCATGATTTTTACCAGTGTCTTCTGCCTCTCAATACGTGTGCAGACTTTAATCCATTCCTGTATGCACCAGTTCACTGTGACTTCTTTTTCTAAGCCAGGAAAGCACTTCCATATTCCCAGCATTAAATTAGAAGGCCTGTAATTATTGCTGCAGATAACAACAGGAGAAATGGGTCATAAAAGTCTGACATCTTGGAGCTGATGCTATGAATAGAAATTCAGCAGAAGGCCTGCAAAGTATGAGCTCATAACTTGGCAAAGTCCACACAGGGGAAAAGGAGTGTTTTTTCCTAACATACGTCTTGTTTTATTCTGAAACTACAACTCCCCCATCTGTTCTGTGTTGTTATTAATTGTCTGATTTTCTCTCACTTTTTTTTTAACAAGTGCTGGACTGCACTATTTGGTCTTCTTTACTCTGCCTCACAGTCATGTGCCCTTGGCAGTGGTGAGAGTTGGAGAGATAGAGTGGATATAGTTAGAATGGAGGAAAGATTGAAAAAAAAGGAAAGAGGCAGTAAAGAAAAGAGCTGAAAAGAGTGAAGGCAGAAAAGGCTCTCTGGCTGTGTCATAATACAGCTTAGCCAAATCACGTCCAGTGCAGGATGTAAACAAACTAATCTGCCAATGTGAAGTTTTTACACATTTTGGTTTTGCTCTGGGCTTTGTGAGTCATGCGGCCTGACAGTGTGACCTCAGATGCTGGCAGGTCTGCTGGCTACAGAACCGGAGTGTTTAGTTTGCCCTGTTCTCCAATAACACACAGAAACAGAAAACTAGGTTTCTGTGCAGACTGATAGGGTTTAACGTTCAGTTAAGTGGCACAAAACACCACAGCCAGGTCCTGTGAACTCGTAATCCTAAATATTTCAGTGTTTGTTGATTGGGCGACATCTGTGCAAGTATGGCTTTATACGACGGCAAACTGTCTTTGAGCAGCTATGAGCAGGTGTGTCTGTTAACAATGCAGCAGATACTAATTATGAAAATGACAATTTTAGACTTATTGATGTATGATTATTGCAAAACCTTCTGACAAATCATAGCAACAGTCACCCTGTGTTTTGCTAGTTGAAGGTGAAAAACATGAAATTTCTCTATTTCCAGTCCCTGAGGATGCAAGTGAACTGAAGTAAAAGCAGAAACAATTTGTAGATTTATCCTGTAGTTTATCAACCACAAATAAAAAAAAAAAAAACACATTTATATTGTTAAATATACATACATTTTTCAAAAGGTTTTGAAAATAATCTGCACATTAATCAGAGAAAATCCTCATTGCTGAACAATATCAGAAAAGGGGCTTGGTAACAATGCAGTATTTTAGAGTTAGTACAAGACAGATCATATTACTCCACAATAAATACATTAATATTACTGGAGCAAACTATTTTGCGTGCTGAGGACTGGGAATGTTCTCTTGAGTTTTAAGCCCTACACACCCACACACACAAATGAACACACTGACTTACACTGTCTGACCCTTGCCAGTCCCTTTTCAGGTCACATGGCTTTGATTTGTTTCATCTGGCTCTGAGGGTTTGTTGACATGTGTGTCTTTAAGGAGTAAAGAAATAAGGCAGCAATCAAGTGCTGAGGTAACTTGTGCTCTAGTTCCATATACATCACTGTTCAGGCACCTGAAGGATGGCACGCGAGGCTCAGCCAGCTACAATCTTACTCCCACGTGTGTGTCAATCCTAGAAACTACGTGTGTGTTTGCACTGTGTGTGCAAACATTTTATGCAATCATGAGCATGACATTCGCTGACCTCCATACTTGAAGTCTATTTTTCAACGTAGTGAGAAATAGCTAGTTACTGATACAGTTCAGTATCTATTTCACTGGGATATAATATTAATGATGCAATTGATGGGTTGCATCATGCTGCCAAGATAACTTCTGTGATCGTGTCAGCGTATTATCTCGAAAGCATATTAACTGGAGTGTTTGCAAAAAGCAAACAACCGTCAAATGAGGACGGGCTCTGGATGAATTGTGAACAGCTGACCCCCGTGCAAGGGATTTTGGCAGTGAGTAATGTCTGACCTAAGGACGGACGTGTGGCTACAGGAAGTATCAGCACTCACAGGTCAGGGTGAGGGCGGCTCACTCACTCTTCTGACGTGTGTGATTGGAGCTGTGATTGAGTCAGTTGGAGTCACGACCCTCCTCAATGGCGAAATTGTTATGGGCTAAATCTCTAAATGACAGCGGCAGAGAGATTCCTGTCCTGTGCTGCAGGTCAAGTGGTTTGAGAGAGGTTCACATATCAGTTTAGAAATGTAAGCTTTAGTTTTTTGATCTTGGACCGAAAGAACCCCCCCTCCCCCCCAGTCACTGTGCATGTGAGTAATATTGTTCTTTGATTCTCTGAGTATGGATTTACAAGCGTGTAAGCTTATACTTACCCAGAAGGGGACATGAGCATCTGTACTGAATTTCATGGCAAACCATGTATTTGTTGTGGAGATATTCAACTCGGAGCTATTATTTCAGCCTGGACCAAAGGTGGACCAACCGTGAGTGCAGGTGGATGTTTGTGCCAGATGTAATGAAATTCGCTCCAGGCATTCCTGAGATGTAGCACTGACAAAAACAGGGGTGGACGTGAAGTCAAAGTGACGTTGACCATTGACCACCAAAGTCTCTAGTCCAGGTGGATGCTTGTGCCAAACTTGAAATGTGCTCAAGACATTATGTTCACAAGAATGCAACTAACAAAAAGGGGCAAATATGATGTCACAGTGACCATGACCTTTGATCAGTTCATCCTTAAGGGCAAGTAAACACTTCTGCCAGAGGCATAAAAAGGCTGATGTTTGAGGACAGTAAACTCACCAATGAATAATATGAATCATAATACCTTCTGTTTGAAACTGTATTGTACAAACAATAGTATACTTTGAAAAGTAATTAAAAATATGTTGATTCATTTGTAATGTAATAAATAAAGAACATTTCCATTAACTACTGAACATTTTTTAAAGTGCTTTGCTAGCTTTAGCAGATCATAACCAAAGCCATGGGCTTGTGTCTAGTCTAACCTTTAGCACTTTTTTGGAACATGCTTCTGTCAACAAAATAAAGACTTTGCAGACTGGAGCATTTTTCATAATTACTACTCTGTCTTGCTGGACCAAATGTATAGCACAGAGTTAGCATGTGACTGTCATCACAGCTTCTGCTGAGATGGTATAAGTGTGATAGCAGAAGCTGGATATTACACTGCCTGGGCTGAATGTCAAAACTCATGTGACTGAAAAAGCATGAATTAGCAAAACAAGGCTGAAAGAAATACCCACTCAGGGCCTGCAACACCACTTAGTACACTAGTTTTTTACTCTCTTTCTTCCTCCATGTGTTGTTCTCTCTGTTTAGTAGATTAAGGAACTTTACATATTTTCAGATAACTCTTTCCCTTTATGGGTTTTCTTTATGACGGCAAACCAACTTGCTCTGTATCTAATACAAGTGTGTGTGTGTCTGTGCGTGCGTGCTTGCGTGCATGTGTGTTTTGACTGGGGAGAAAAATGCATGACCCTAGGCTGACTGACAAATTTAACATCAGATATAAAAAGTACATCTGAGACTGATAAAAATCTCATTAGCTTTGCAAGTATTGAGACCTAAACCAAGCCACCACCTGGAACTATTCTGCATATTGTCCATGAACTGGGCAGTTTGTAGGGTTTAATCCCCTGCAGAAACAGGGACTTATCCACATGGATGTTTGATGTATTCACATACTTTACTTTCATGAAACTACAGTATTACTTTTGTTTTTGCACACTGCTCTCATAGTTATAAAAAAAACATAGAGACAGTCAAAAATAGTGAGACTCAGAATTTGTTGCACTGGGTTGCTAGTCTTTATATGTAGGAGGAATATTGGATAGTAATAGTGAAAGAATGCTGAAGAGAAAGTTTTAGATAGTTTGAGAATTCGGTTCATGGAGAAACTACTTTTATGGCCTGCAGAGATAAGCTACTGCTCCTTTGTTCTCAGGAAATGACATAAAAACCTGAGGTTTAGTGCTTTTTTATGTAGATTTCTGTTATATTTCCATTGTAGCTGCTTTGTTAATATCTCAGAATCTTATATTCTATATAAGGCCAGTTATCCACAGGAGTAGGTAAAATACCCTCTATCTTTAAACCAAACCATATTACAAATGATATATTGATGATAAAGCTAATAAACACTCTTAGTGGACCCACTTCACTTGGAAATTTTTGGTACACCTTTGGACTAAGCATACTCATCATCAACTTCAGCTCAGAGGAGACGTTACACATCAACCCACACTCAGGCCTTGGAGCTGCCTAGTGCAACCACAACCACAGTTGCACAGTCCAGTCCAGTGAGAGGCAAGCGCATCCCTTTCACTTCCATTGCCCACATTTATCCTGGCTGTCTCCGTTTACCGATTGAGATGATTTACAGATGTTAAAAATCCACATTTGCAGCTTCAGCTCCATGCTGCTGCTAACTTGGATTACCATTTTGCTGTGAGAGGCAATGAGCATTACTCACTGACTGGCTTGCTAAATATAAAATAGGTATTTTAGACTTATTTCTCAATGCAATGTGTGATTAACCACAGCAGACGAAGAGGTGTAGGAGTAAGAAGTGTGTTTTTCTACACCTACATCTGATGGTTTTATTTTATGTGTCACATAATGAGCAAGTGTCACATAAAGAGGCTCAATACTTTGGTTGTGGCATAGATTAAAGTTGCAAAATATTAGTTCCAGCACAGCCATGGGTATGCTATAATGCATGTAGGTAATTGGTTTGTTGTATGAATTTGGTGAGAGCTGTATTACTCCAAAACTGGATACAGACTTAAAGATATGGTTTTAGGGGGGTGTGAGAAAAAAATGTAAAAGGAAAAAGCAAGACTGATGTCTGCAGGCCCTTTTCTTTTTTTTTTAAATTTCTGTGGTCTCAGGGTCACCAGCAGCCCACACATCTACCAGAGACATAGGCTTTCACACACACACACATGCACACACACACACTTAGACACAGGCAAATACAAAGCCTAAAGCTACCACTTCCCACACACTTTCACTCTTGAAGCAGATCATTTATCTGGTTTGTAGTTTGACAATAACATTTTGAACCAAGCAAGACATGCAAAGAGGACATCCGAAGACTTTTGGCATCGATCAGATCAAACAAGGGTAAACCTGCACCCACGCTTGGCAAGGGGGGGTTGGGGGGGAGGAAACAGCAAGTTCTAAGAGAAAACAACATGTCTGTCTCCTGCTAAACCACAAGCCAAATGTCACATTCAGTACAAAAAAGCCACTTATCTTTTTTTTCTCACCAATAATCAACAAATATATTCCCCCAGTTTGCAGTTACCAGTGCTTTTTTAAAGAATTGCATGACATTATATCACTAGTCAGGAAGACAAATCACTCAGCAGCAGCGCTTATCTCTTCTCTGGAGATTAACCACCTGCTCACAAAATGCACACACACACGCACTCGAATCCACAGTGAAATCAATAACACACCTGTTTGGACTTGGGCCTCATCCAAAAGTGTGGCTTCCCTTTTTTATTGATGATGATGCATTTAGCCTGTGATAAGCTGTAATGTGCCCATATTGGTCGATTATTAACTGTAATTAAACCTCAGAATGGCATGTGTGCAAATCTATGCTGGGTTTGCTTTGAGTGCACTGGCACAAAGGTTAGTCTGTTGTATGCAATCAGCTGAAAGATGGACAAATGCAGAGTTTAAGGTCCAGGTGTAAACATTTGTCTCCGATACTTTTATTTCCCTTAAATAATATGAAATGTGTCATAAGTGACTTAATCTTCCTTGGGTTTGTACAGTACATAAAACATTTCTCATTTTGAAAAAAATTTTTGATAGTTTTTATTTTAGCAAACCTCTCCATGTGTTCTTGATTTCCTCAGTGCCCTTGAACTATTCATTTTGCAGCACAGTATCACATCTGTACACTGTTGACTTATCCTGCAATTTATTACATCTTTGCTTATCTTTCAACTTCCAGCTGCCAAGGTTTAAACAGTGTCTTCTGCAGAAGCTAAGTTGGGTACTTACCAGTAGCAATGGCAGTGCCAGTGTAACTTAAGTCAATTTTATCCACAACTATAAAGAAAAAGGTGGATGTTTCAGAATTCTGCTGAATTCTACCTTTTTTTGGTTAAACTTTGTCCAGTGTTTTAATCAGAGAAAACTAATTGTATAAAATCCTGCACATTGGCTTCCATCAGATCCCTCAGACGACCATGTGTAGCTGTTAATTATTTTTTAATGATCTGGCTTATCATTGCATGATCATCCATCCATTATCTTTATCTGCTTATCCTCTTCAGGTCAGTAGGGGGCTGAAGCCCATCCCAGCTGTCATTGGGCAAGAGGTGGGGTACACCCTGGTCTGTCTCTGGGCCAACACAGAGAGGTATACACAGACACATCACACATTTTCACACTTTTAGAGTCACCAATTAACCTCACATGCTTGTCACTGAGCGTGGCTGTGTGAGCAAACTCCACACAGAAAGGCCGCAGCTGACCAGGGATTCGAACTGGCGACCCATTCCATGATCAATGCAATGAAAATCATTTTGTAATATTTGTTTTGCTAGCAGCGCCTGCAACAATAGTTACATAAAGTAATACATTGTTAAAAATAATTTATTTAATTCTTTAAGTATATTTATGCCTGTAGTCTGTCCAACAGTTGGTATAAAACAGAATGTGGTTCATCATTTAAGGTTGGGGAGGGAATTGGTCATGTCCAAGTCATACTGACTCCAGTCTGGCTTATCTCTGTTTAGTGTATCAAAGTCAGCACACGCTTTATTGCATCAATTACCATCATTTGATTTAAAATGTGATGACAGCTGCAGGCTTTTTCTCACTATATGTTGCCAGACCACTGTCCCTCACTGATCGTTCCATCGACAAAATATTAACTAAGGTTACATTTTGACCATAATCTCTGCTTGTTCATTTAATCCTGGCATTTAAAGTGTTTAGGAGTTTAGATTATGAACTTAAGTTGTTTCAAATATTCTTTTTTTTGTGCTGAATATAAAGATACGTTTTTATCTTAACTGGAGACATTATAACTTTGAAAAACGACTAACTAGTTTATTGTGTTGCAGGGGTTCAGTGCTAGGGGACATTTTGACAGCACTGTGGTTCTTAATGGAGAAACTCTGACTGTTTTAGGCATCAGACTCCTAATCCTTAGGGTATACGACATTCTGCAGTACCTGTCACAAACACAGTACAAATGACTACAGTCTGTTTTGTCTACAGGCCACAGTGTTGGTGAATCTTCCACTATTTTACCGGCAAACTACACAGAGCAGAAAAAGACCACTGAGTGATCGATTTATATATCTGCCAAAGAGATTGGTAGAAAAACTTACGGGCCACAGCAGCAATTTAACCAACAATTTGACTGGTGGCTGTTGTTAATTTCCCAACCTGTCTGTCACCCAGGCCATTTCTGCAACTGAGTGAATTTTGCGCTTCCTGTATGGCTCCAAAGAGGCCTATAAACCGAGCCATAATTGTTATGTAGATGAGCGATGAGGTTATGTCCTCGGGTGTATAAATATATCTTTATAGGAGTGCATAGTAGGTAATGAGCGGTCATTATGATAGGGGCTGTCTTAGATTGCACACTGAGTCACATCCCAAGGGCTCCACGCTGCTCCATAAACACACACATGCACACATGTACGCACGAAGTGCTGGCACTCTCCCTGGCCTGCAAATGCATGGAAAGGAAGGAAGAGAAGGAAAACTAACAGAGAGCAGAAAGCTGAAACCACAACTTTTCACTGGGGGAGATAAATGGAGAGAAGGAGTTACACAAGCAGAAGCACACATAACTGCAGGAATGTCTTGGCTTTCACGCACAATTCTGCCATTAGCAGAGAAAGAGAGGGAGGACTGGTGTGTTTGGCAGCAGCAGCCTCTAAACCTAACACGAGAGTTAAAGCAAAAGGAAACCACTGCAAGGAAACCATGAGTTTGATTTTAACATTATCTGTGTCAGTTCTCCTATCTTGTATTCCAGTGCTGAAGTTTCTGCGCCTTGTGCTGCAATCTAGCATTTGCACACTCTTATGGAGTCTGATAAAACACGGCCACCGTGATCACTTTCACCACTAGAGCTCACGCAGAGATTTACTTAGTAGCCAATCATAGTTTGTTTGTCTCCAAACTGTGTATATTTTAGCTTTCTCTTCCTGTTTTTATGTTTTCCTGCATTTCCTCTTCACACTAACATGTTGGCACTGCAAAGGACACTGCATTCTTTCATTTTTGTTTTTGTTTGTAACCTTAATCTTATTACTGTTGCAAAACAACAAAATTTAAGCTGCTCTTAAAGCTGCAGTAGGTAACTTGGATTTAGTAGATGTATGCTCCAAAGCTTGCTGCATGTGTTTTTTAAGTGACTTAAAACAACTTGCCTGAAGGAAACACCAAATTGGTTGCAAATATCCCTTGTGTAGTTGCTCCACTTAAGATTTTTTTGGGGTGTAGCATCAGTGTATGGCTTTTATGGGAGGTTTAAGGGGGTATGTAGTGGTGGTGGCTGAAGCTCAGTTGGTAAGGCAGTGGTCCACAGACCACAGGGTCAGTGGTTCAACCCCTGGTCGCGGCTATATGTCAAAGTGTCTCTGGGTAGGACACTGAACCTCCAACAGCCCATTCCCATCCCCACCTGTGCAGTGTTAGCTCTACCAGGCCAGGCTCCAGGCCAAGCCCGGTAGAAATTGTGGAGGGTTGTGTCAGGAAGGGCATCCAGTGCCAAATCAACATGCGGACAATGATCCGCTGTGGTGACCCTGAACTCACGGGATAAGATGAAAGGACAAAAAAAAAAAAACCTTGATTTCACACTATTCCCTTGATTGACACTTGGTGGCTATAACACATCAAGAAATCTAACTATGTGCCTGTGAATGGAGGTAGACCATGTTTGAAATGTTGTTTTAAAGGTGTCTGTTTGCTATATATATGTGGGGATCCTGTCAGAACTATAAGTAGATATAATACGTAAAAAAAAATCATGTTTTGAATGTTTCACATTCAGCTGTTTTGAATGTTTCAAAACAGCTTCCATTTTTTCAGGAAATCATTTAACTTTTTAAATACGTAATCGTAAACATTTTACGGAAACTAGCAACTTAAAAACGGAAGATTCTTGTTTTAAGATGTCCACTCAGCATGACCACTAATGCCTGTAGGTGACTGATGCTCAGTCATTTGGGACATTTCTCATTAAAGCACCTTTTTTATTATGCTGTTAGCCCAGAGGGAGACCATTTTCTCATGTAGGTCAACCTATAAAGGAGTGGTTTAATCACTGCTCTCTCTAATGCCCAGTGTTGTTAAGAAACCTATCCACCTCTGGGCGGATTGCTGGTGCACTTCAAAGAAACCGGAGTAGTGCGAGGTCAGCGGTCCAACTCTTTGTCCCCCTCCCAGCAGGGGTGCAGTCACTGGGCTGTAGAGAATGTAGATGAAGGCAGAGATAGTTGGAGGTGTTATCTTGAATGTACGTTTAGTGAAAGAGACATTTTTTATTTGATCATGCAAGACAAATTAGTAAAACTGAAATGTTTTTGTTGTCAGAGGGTTGTTGTGTATTACATGATATAAAAGGGAATCTAAAGCCTCTTTCAGACATGCACTGTAATTCATTTCAATTCAAACATTTTCCAGACTTTCCCTGGGGTGGGTGTATGTGTGAACACAAACGCCCTGATGATACTTGGGCGTTTGTGTTCACACATACACCCACCCCAGCCAGCTCGCTAGTGCTAAGTCCGGATTATCTCTAACCGAGCTCATTTGTGAATAGAAGACGTAATACTCCAAAGAATTAACCATGAGTGAGTGGCCGCGTTGATGACGTCCGTTTCCTGCACTGCCACAAAAACGGGCAAATGAAAACACTGTGTGGGAAGAACTTGTTTATTCAACCCAACAACAATGTTGAACTAGAAGGACGTCGAAATTTGTGAACTTCTGTGTGTAAATGCAGACCTGGAAATTGACAAACAGATACAAGGAACAGCACGAGATTCTGTGGTATACGACCACATTACCAAGCAGCGGAAGTAACACTGTCACTTCCGCAGCTTTGTTTTTGCGTCATGTCCTGCCCCCTGCCCGAAGTGTCCAAGCACCACCAATTACATGGCTACATGTCTGAGAGGGAAACTCGAGACAATGTCAGGACCTGATCCTCCTGACATTCTCTAGAGTTCATGTCTGAAACAGGCATAATTGTTGTTGAGTTAATTTTAGGAAGAAGAAAGATGAGAAATTTCTACAGGAAAACCAAACAAATAAATATTTAAAATCTGAAAATAAATGTATAATCTGATTTTGTAGCCACTGTCCAAAGCACAAACAATGTGTAAACAGTGACACAATGTATTAAGTTGATTAAGCATCTATTAGCATGTATAGTTACACTTCAGGCCACACTTTGAACAGTCCAACTCTTCAGTCCAACAGCCAGTTTTCCAGCTCTGTATTTGGTCTCCACCAATTCTATCTAGCTGCTAAATACTTCAATATGTTTTTTTTTTTCATCTAATTTGGCAGAAACATTGAGTTTTGGACAATTATAAGTAAAAACGGCTGCTTATTTAAGGTGAACATGCTCAACTATGAATTTATGAGGGAAGGTGTTGACTCGAAAAACCAAAACAATGAGCTGAAAGATGCTAAAACTTCACATGGAGCTTTAGGAAGCTGTTTAGGGTTGTCACTACAACCACCACTTTCACATTAGACATAGCTATTTGATCCATTGTTTTCATAAAGTTGTTACCAGTTACAGAGATTCATGGGTTACTTCATAAAGCATTAATCTTGAACCTTAAATCAATTGGTTCTTTAATTTGTTTGTTATGTACCAAATATACCTTTTATTCAGGACCTTTGTATTATTCAGGATTACAATAGGGATGCATTCAAGCTGAGTTAAATTCAAAAAACAGGCATGGGAACACAGGCAATGCATTTATGCTGAGCCGTCAATAATATTCATTCAGGGTCAAACAAGGAAAAATGAAAAACAACAGATGGAACCTGCCATCCGACACATGAACAAAGAGTGAATAAACATGGATTCACTTTATTTTCACCTTTAACAATATAACCAAAACCCAAACCGGGCTGTTTTGTATCAGCTTGTGATGTGTTAGTCATTGGTAGAGTGTAATTTGCCAGATGTTGATGATTGTTTGACAAACTGATAATTTTACAAATTGAGATTTCATGTGTCAGAAAATCAACTAATGAGCGATGAGCTTTAGATGATGTTTCAACCCCAAAACTTACACCCTAACATTCTGGAGCTGAACTGTTCACATGTTTCAACCAACGTGCCATAACTCATAGGAAATTGTGAATAGTTTTGGGGCCCAAATTCATTCCTTGTCAAAACAGGACATACTACAGCAGCCATTAAATTAGAAGGAATGTCGGCAGCGTATCTCGTAATTTCTCTCTGTGTCTGTCTTGGCCTCCACCTCTGTCGTTTGCTGTTGGAAAAGCGAAATGAAAGACAGGCACTGGTTTGCATGCTCAAGGCTTTCACCGCACTGAACCCTGAGGACAAAAGTGAGAGCGGATAAGCGAGTGAATGTTTTGGGATGAGAAGCATTTGGAGGGGACAAGGAGCACAGGTGACACAGATCAAAGGGTGATGACATGGTCTTCTGTCTTTACCGCTCTTTTTCCTCCCAATACTTCTCTGGCTGTCCTCTCTGTTTCTGGGCAGCCAATAAAGTGCACTAATCTAATTAGGGTTCGCCTAAAGAGACCAAGTGGAGCCTCATGTGGAGGGAGAGCTTGAAAATAAGGGTTTTGTTTTGTTTGACTGTGGTTTGGAAAGTCTCCAGTGTCAAGGGTGAAGCAGAGCTCTTTTACTCTGTCACTGCTTCACTTCTTACCTCTTTGCTTTTGCTGTTTGACAGTTTCTCTCACACGATGAATGTCTGAGGCTCACACTTCTGAGAATAAGAGTTAACCTCAGATAGCTGTGTGAAACAGAGGGTTATGGCATCACAAAAGGCATTTAAGGTGCTCGCAATGATTCATAACCACTCTAAGAGATTTTTACAACAAACAGCCACAACATTAATACCACCTGGTGGTGTGGCAGCTATACAGCCCCATATGCAACTGATAATCACAACCTGCATTACTTGTATAAGCTTTAAAACTACCACATTCCATTAATATTGTGGCTGATTGTTGTAAACTACAAGTGGAAATTAAATGAAATGGTTAACAAATTCATCCCACTCTTCATAGAACCCGCTACAGAGTGGGTTTTACAGATGGGAGGGTATTTGATTTCTTACCAAAAATATACAAACCCTAGAATATTTTCCATACTGAGCAGCCACATATGACTGATTAACAATGGAGACACCTCTGTCTCTGACATACACTCCACACATGTGCCCTGTGTACAGCACCATCCATTTTCTTTATCACTCACTCTGTCTTTTTCACTTCTCCCTAAATTAATTTCCAATTTAAAAAGCCCTTCGGTGAATCCATGACGTGCCAAGTCATTGTGGCATCTGCCATTACATTACTCTGTAAAAAGGCAAAGTGGTTTACCAAAGTGGTTTTTAAATATAACGGTAGTCATCTTGCTCTTGATTAAATGTGCAGCAAGATGTTAAAGCTGATAATGAAGTACACATTGTCATCTTTGACGCTGCAGTTTTGCTGCAGCAGTTGGGTTTGTTTAGGGTGCGGTAAAATCATGTGTGTGATTTTACTATAACAAGGGTGGGGCCGGGCTTAACTTTACCACATATGAACATACACGTGCACACACAAACACTGTGCACTGGCACTTTAAAGGGCCAGTCTAGTCATGAAAGTGTGGAATTCACCATCACACATCTACTTTGCACTGTGTAGCTGCTGGTGAAATGGAGGCTATAAAATTGAATTTCACATTTATTGTGAAATGATACATAACCTCTGTGGAATAAACAGACGGAAATGGTTTCTTGTAAAACCCTATGTTGTTGCACAAGTGTAGCTCAATGTGCAAATGTTATATAAATGTCTTAATGGGGTTTTGCCAACACTGAACACTGTCACTTTGGTTTTTGCATTTTTGATTTCAGACAGTATTTTTTTGCATTGTTTTCTCTGCTATTTTTTTAGCTCTGAGTTGAATTTGTGATTAAAGAATCTGGAATTTTTAGACTTAAAGTGATAGCAAAATCCCCTAAAAACATAACAGGTATTGACTTTACTACAAGTCCAAACAACTAAACTAGTCCGACCAGCAGCTCAACTGAAGCCAAAAAATTTCCCTCCAAATCTGCTGGGTGGAGACACAGGTGCAGCACAGTTGGCATGTTGCCTTTTCTACTCTGCCGGCAAGGAACATTTCCAAGCAGATATTGTTGCTTTTCCAGCCTTAAACCCTGACTGGAATCCATGCCATTGTTTTTCCTCACATTTTTCTAGAAGATGTATTGTAGAATTTCAGGTTGTAGCAGGGAGGCAGTAATGAAAAACACTGCTTCAGAGTTTGACATTATGCAAGTAATATTGAATGGATGCATAGAAATAAGTGAGAGAGATGCGTCTAGGTGTCAGGTGTGTGTCGGAGATTGTCTAACGCTTATTTATTGTTAATTGGGTTTGTTTACTGCAACTGTATAAATGCATTTGTTTCACAAAGCTTGTGAAAAGGTCCAGAGGTGACAATTTAATCTGCATTACATGAAATAAATGGGATATGCACTGACCTGAGCAGAATTGTTCCTCTGAGATATAACACACACACATTACCTGACTCTGTATTTAGGATATTAATGAGTTTAGTGATCTGAGATTGATTTGCATTGACAATTAAACCCTGTTGTTAGCAGAGAAAAGCAGACTATTGCTTCACTATTACCTTTGACCTGAGTGCTATGACTTCCCATCTGGTGTTAACTTCCTTCCTGTGTAGATTATTATGAATGGATCCACATCGTTTATCACTGCTTGTCTGTTGTAGTTATAATAATCAAAACAATCACAATTATAAAATTATATTGTGCAATCACTGTGTTACTTTATTGCCATGCAGCACCACACTTAACTAATAACTCAGTCTGAAATGTTGAACACATTCGCAGAGCATTACTTTAATCATAGCTAATTTTTGCCCTGTCATTCCTTGATCCAAGACAATCAAGTGTGAGGTAATAGTAAAAACTGTATATATTAATATTTTAATATATTAAATGGATAACTTGCTGTAAAATAAAAAGGTGCCACTCAAGTGACTACAGTTTAGCATTATTCAGCATATTTATTTGGTTTACTAACCAGCATAATTTTCAGACACAGTGGGTCAGTGTCAGACAAAATGCTCATAAAAACCTTTTGTACCTGCTCTATACAAACCCCAAATTATACCAATATTGATATATACATATGTTCATACATATTAATACCCTTAGACATACACATTAATATATACACACATACATATAATAGTGAAACTCATATCTACCCCCACTCACAGCACAAAGGAGCTCAGCCTATAATAGGTTATGGCGGCAACGGCAATTTTTAGCCTTTTTAGCAACATACAGTAATACGTCCTCAAACAAGTTGTTTGGCTCTACCCTCTCATACAACCCACAGAACCAAGAACCATTTGTTGAAAAAGTACCCCCCCCAACACACACACACACACATAGTAAAGCAGGTGTCTGTTGACCTCTTGCAATGCTTTCCAAAGGGCCATTAGTATTTTCTGTCCTGAACAGTTAAAAGTATTGGATTACAACTGTGTGACAACAATGGTTTGGTTAGTGTTAGGCAATAAGAAATCGGGGCTACGTTAGGTTAAGGCTACAGAGCTAAATAAACGTTGTGTTTTTGCTTCAATTCACCGTCCTCTGCTTTATTGTAGACAAATACGTTCATTTTTGTCTTTTTTTTCCCTGCTTGTACTAATGATAAGCCTTGTTATATTTTAGAGGAGAAAACCCTTTGTCAGTAAATAACTAATCTTGAAGACAATTTTCCTGGCTTGTGTAACACACAGAATAAGAGTCAGCTCAACTATTTCTGGTGTATGGCAAAGAATTCGAACCATTGTGCATGATAGCAGGCCAGTGAGGTACACAGGTAAAGATAAGATTACTCTCGCACGCTCTGTGTCTGTCCTCCCTCTTTCCTCTGCACTTTACTCTCCCTTACTCCCCCATTCCTATACCTCCCCAAACTTCCTCCACCTACTGTATTCCCTGTTTCTCTCCTACATTTCCACACACAAACCCTCCTTTCCAATACTCCTTCCATGCCCTGCCTTGCCACCAGAACCATCATACTTCATCTTCCCTTTATCTCTTTCTCTCTGTTCTTGCTCACTTGTCGAGCCTTCGTTATCTGCTTAATCTGGGTTATACAGGGTTAATGCGTCATCATGAACTCCATGGCCCCATTTAAAAACACATGCAACCAGAATAGCTGAATTCTTTTTTTAAAAGTAGCTCAGTTTATGAGTAAAAAAAATACAAAAAAGACATAATTAAAAAAAATACTACAAAGCTAGTAGTAACATTTGTCCACTAACATGCTACTGGTCATATGTGAGATATTTTGGTAGCACGGGATGGAGAACTTTTAAATTAGGAAATCCCAAAAAAGGAAGTAAAGTATTGTTTTTATTCTTTATGTTTGTTGACCATCTGTCGGAGTGCCATGGAAACACAGGCTGTTGCTGCTAGTAGCCACAGATGTCCAGAGGGGTTTGTTTGGTGAACACAGATGACACAGTTTCTCCTTTACTACAACAGCAACGGTTACACTGGTGCTGTAGATGTACACTGTGGGTTGGCGGGGAAAGAAGACAGAGAAGAATAAAGATGGTGCTTTTTATAAAAGGCCTATGAATGGGAAATAAGTAAATGCAAATCGTTAATACAACCAACCTTATCAAGCAGTGAAGGAAAGAGAGGAATGTTAAAGTCAATCTCAGTGCCTAAGAGTGTAGGCAGCAATAAGCAGCAACATGCCTATAAAACACATGCATAATCTGAAATTTAAAAAAGCTTTAAAATAAAAAATGTAAGATTTTGATAAAACATTTTTCCATAAGGTTTCATAGTAGTTACATCAACATTAGTTGTGGGCACAAATGCCAAGTCACTGAAATATCTCTAAACCTTTTACTAGTAAAAACTGTTACAGATATGAAAATGATTACGCTATATCTCTGGTTCTCAATCAATATTCACTTAGTTTGCAAACCTATCTGCATTACAGGGCAGCATTTTGCAATGGATTGAGGATGAAATACAGCATACAGCTGAATTTGACAATTGCATGCAGAAGAGACAGTATGATTATAAGTGATTAATGGCCCAGTGCCCAGGATAGATTACTCTGGTATGTCCTTAGTTGCTAGCAGCAATTTAAATTGTCTCTAAAGCTGAAACAATAATCGCTTGATGAATCTGTGACGAATGTACACTATAGACAATGTTTCCTATTGTCTATTCACGTTTTTTAGAAGAAACACTTTCTCTAATCTGCACACTGACATTTTCAGAAGGAGGTCATAGGGTGGTAGATTTATTTAAATTTGGTTTCACTGCCTTCCAGAGATTTTGGTTCAGCTCTGATAAGGAACATGTGAGTTCAAGTTGTGTCCTGGCCTGTCAGCTTTGACTGGAGTGTTGTTCTTCAGATGCCAAAATCCAAATCCTTAAGTTGGATCCCCTGTGCGGTCACCACCCAAGTTGTTTTCTACTCCTATAAAAAGTCCAGAGAGGAAGAATCCTACAGGGTCAGTCTCCTTTTTTTTTTTTTTTTTTATCGTAAACGAGTGTATTGTTGGTCAGACTGAAATATTTTAGAATAGTTCAGCAACTATTGGATGTAATTCCACAAAAATTTAAACATACATTCATGATCCTGAGAGATTAATTCATGAGGAGCAGGATATGTACAATAAGAAGCAGACAGGGGAAAATTAATTTTCTGAATTTGTGGTTGTGCTACGAAAGATTTAAGAAGAAGGATGCTGAGTCTTTAAAACGACTGAAAGCAGTGCCAAGACACCACGTTTGATTGTTCCAAGTTCAGAATTTCACACAAAGAATCACGGGTGCCAAGATTAAGGTGGATAGATGTTCTGAAGCGAATAGGCTAAAACCTGCTAAGCAGTTGATGCGGGGATTAAGGCAACATGGAGACTCTCATCCTGTGTCAGCGAAGTCTAAAATCAGTTATAAAGCAACAGGAGACAATCCATTTCTCAGAGAGACTTGATGGCTATGGTTTGTCAAAGTAGACGAAAATGGGGCAAACTTCAGGATAAATTTAAGTGCTCTTGACTCTGGGGTAAGTCAGCCGACAAATTTATCCCCCATTAATGATAATAATACCCTTCTTGGGCTATTTTCAGCCAACGGTGGTTGCCATCAGATACATTTTTAGCCTGCTTAAATGCTCTGGGTTTTTTTTTTTCCAACTCTTAGTTTCTGAGGGAAAATAGATGCTGGTGGAGAAACCTCAGACCGCAGCATTGAACTACGTCAGGCCCATTAAAACGCCAAAGTTCCCTAAGTATAGGGAGCACTCCTCATCACATCCCCATACACTCTCTCTCCTCTCTCTGTCTGTTTGAGGGAGTGTGTGTGGTGGTTATGAAGTCCAGGTTTATTTGTCAAGTGTGATGATGTAAATCGAATGTCATTCAGTTGGTGGATCATCCCCCAGCTGCTCCTCTATTACAGTACATGGTCTACATTTTGCCTTGATGGCTGACTAGCATCTCCATCACTGCGGTGCTCCGGGTTCATTTTAGACAGGAAGCCTTGAGTAACACCGTCTTTGACATATGTCTTAAAACAACAATGAGGTGCTCATACAAACACCGAAACAAGCTTTACCTGCTGTAATCATTGCTCCTAATACTTCCAAGAGATGTAAGTTATGAGCGACAAAATCCACAGTTCGTGATCTGTGCAAAAAAGTGTTAGCAAGGTATTTGAAGAAAGTTTAGGGCTTCACGCTTCCAAATTTGTCACATTAAGTTGATATCTTTTGATACAGCTGCCTTTCAAGTAAAATCCCCTTTTTTGTTACTATGCTTCTATTGTAACTTAACTGGGAAGCACAAAGATGGAATTATAAATCATAAATCAATGGCTTTTGGCTTGTCGCCACAGTGGAACGTGGATCTGGTCATGAACAACATGAACAGGAATGTGATGTTTGTAAGTATAAACCACAAGAACAGATAAAGACAAAAAATTGCGACCCACAAAACCACAGTTTTCACACGATTTGTTTTCTGAATTTTCTCACCATTATTTTTGATACGTCGATATTTTACATAAAGCAAAAGAAGAAAAATATTGAGGACAATGTTGTCATTTCCACCCACGCTCTTTTTAATTGGTTGCCAGTGAAATGACATCAGGGAATAGGATTTCATGACCCGCCACAGTGTATTGCACAGTAGGAGGTCAGCTTGAGCCAGTTTGATCACCATTTTTAGTGTTTATTTCACAGAAACATTTTGTGTCTCTAGCATTTCAGGACATGACGCCTACACTTTTTTCTTAAGCATTAAAGGATCAGCTATCATAGTGCAACATGCTCATGTATGGTGTGGGGTCTCAAAGTCAAAAATGTATGTTTGCAAGGGCCTTTTTTCAAGTATTTATCATCAGTGGCATCAGTTTGGAATAATTTCACTGTAATGTAGAAAATCTGCTTTCCCCATCATATTTTCAACAGCTTGATGATTACAAATTGCAACAAACTTGACTTAAATTAGTCAAGTTTATTCTCATTTACAAAATACAATGCACGGATATCAAGGTAAATGAAACAAAAACTTTGCCACGTTCCATTTAAATGTGGGCAGTCGCACCCTCTGGCAGGGTCACACCCTTTACACTGGATGCGAGCAGATGTAAACAGGTATAGTAAGATTGACCAATTATACCAACAATAGACTTCCATTACATTAACGTTTGCCCATAGTCCTTCATTTCTTATAGTGTGTCAGCGTGTTGTGCTGTTGCCAGATGCAGTTGGAACTTTACCTTTCAGAATGAACAAACAAAGATATTTGGGGTGTAGATGTGTATCCACTGGAGTCAAAAACACAGTGACACTGATGGTCTTTAATTGTAATGTGCACACATTCATGGTGTGTCAGTTCCTGTATGTTGTATCAAGAAGGAAAAAGGGCTTGTGCAAAATTTAAATTCACACACACTGAGATGACAAAGTTATTTTAGTATGATGAGTGATAAGGAAGTATGAAAAAAAGACACATGTTGATTGACGAGACCGACAGGAAAGACAAGACCCTACTACAAAGCAAGTTTCATTCATTGAATATTTGCTTTGTGGGAAAGGATTTCTTTGTAAGCCCTGCCTTTTGAAGGCCATCACACCCTCTGACTATCATCTGAGGAGCCCACACCTTTGGAAACAAGTTATATTTGTAAAGACTGGATTAAATGTCCGTCTTACCACATATCATCAGACAAGGTTGTAGAGGTGTCATCCTCCTCTAGTCTTTTAAACTGTGTAATGAGGGCATTGGTTCAGATTGGTCTGTTTGAAACTCAGCAATTTGCTGTGGTGCAGGTTCACTCACAGTTGTTGTGCCTGATGAGCCAGTGAAATTCTTCTACAACACTACTTGGCAGCTTGTTAACTTGCAGTGTTACATAGTATCAGTTTTCATAGTACTGTAGTCATATAACAGATTACGTCACTGGTTTAGCGATGTTATCAGCAGTTACAATATGAATTAGCATGTCACCATGATCAGAAACCATAATGTGTTTTTTTAACATATAACTAAGGAGAATGAATCATTTCTGGATAAACTTATCTCCTCAAACATCTGTTTTCCAGTCCACTCACATGTTAAACTCAACGAGCTTGAATCTAGCTAGCTGCTCAGGTGCAATAAAAGTTGAATGTAAATGTAGCTGGTTTAGCTTCAAGCTGCTTGACAAGCAGGAGAATTGTTGTAGGGATTTGTAGCTGATATTTGTCAAGTGCTCTGTTAAGTTGGCGTTCATAATTTCCCTTTATGTTAGACCAGATGTTAGTTTATGGGATGATTTGCAAAAATAACACAAATAAAAGTACCTCAAATAATACTGATTTAATGTTTCGGAAAGCATTATTGTAACTTCATTTGTTACTTTTAGTGAACACATATATGTAAAATATTACTTTTGACACTGTACACCATTAACTTTCATTGTGAGACACGACGGAATGGATTATTTATTTATGACAATGGAAACAAAAGAGGCCTGTGCTTTGATCACATTAATGATACTCATGTGTTTAAATGTCTGCAGAGCACGTGTGGTGGTGAGGTGATTCTTATAGAATTACGGAGGGTATAGTTCAGTTATTCAGTTGTTGATTCTGTTTGAACTTCTGGCAATTTGGATGCTTTCCTTTAAAAACCTGTAAAAACTTCTCCTTATCTCCTAATATCTTGCTATAAGATTTATCACAATGCTGAACATGAAATAGTTTCTCCAATGACTTCTCTTACCCTTTACACATCTTTCTTCCTCCATTTTGAACTGTCTCTGAGCCTGAAGCATTCATTCATCTGAACCCATTTGTCTCACTCTGCTTCCATGGTGATGTTAAAAATATTGTGGTGTATTCTGTTTATTCAAAGCCAAACAGGAACTCAAAACACAGTGGCATCACACAGTGGGAGTCATTGACCTTTATTCTCTTTTTGTTTTGTTTTTTTCTGTCTACTGCATCTGTGATGCTCAGGTTTGTCTCTATACAGAGGTCATAGTCTGTGAAAGGCAAGATTTCTCTAATAGCATTTCCTGGGGCAAGAAAACTCCAAACTACACTTTGTTTGTACACAGCTCAAAGAAAAGGTTCCAGGGTGGAAAACATCATATGCATACACCTTATACGGTCCGGGATATTGGGGCCTTTATGGCTGCATATAAAAATAAACAAGTGTGCTGTCATCACGGAGGCTGTTATATTCTAAAGCCAGGCAATTAAAAATGTGCTGATAGTAGCAGGGCAGCAGCCGAGAGCTGAGCTGGTGCCAGGACTCCATATGTGCGAGAGAAGAATGAACTCACAGCTGAGGTCACAGGAAAGAATGGCACATGTGGGGATGACTGTGTAGTTTGTGCATGTTGATGTTTGTATGCTTCGATTGTGTGCATTCACGTGTATTTTCTTTATGTGTCAGAATGTAAGTGCTTTTCTTACTTTTGCTTACTCTGTGCATGCTATGAGTGTGTGTGCATCTCTGAGTGCTAGCAGCCTACCATTAACTGTTAAAAAAACTCCCACTGGTAAAGATGATAGGCTAAGTTTAATAGCTGCAACATGACAGCTTAATAGGGTGTGAGCAGGGCTTCATTATTCGGTTTCTGCCAGAGTCATTCAGTGAAGATGAATGACATCTCAAACTCATAGACAAGCATATGTGCATGCTTGTTTGAGATGTGGCATGCAAGCTGACCTATGTACTCAATCACTCATCTGTTCTGACACACACACACACACACACACACACACACACACACACACACACACACACACACACACACACACACACACACACACACACACACACACACACACACACTGTTTTAGAGCCTAACACAAACCCAACTAAACATGCAGCCTTCACCAGGTGAGTGAGTTCACACTTCACACTCTGGATGCTGTATTCTGTGTTCTAAGCCACTGCCTGTGCTGTCAGCATTTGCATGTATATAAACAAAATGGGAGGAAATTCTTTGCAATCTTATGTGCCAGTCTGCATTTTCAGTGCTGCATTTCTATTTTGACACTAAAATTAGTTTGGGTATGCTGCACCTAAAATATTGCATTGCAGTACTTTTGATAAGGTGGTTCATGTTGCAAAACACACAAATGTGAGTTAACTTGTGTTAAGACTGTTTCAAAGTTGAGCTGAGCACATGCCATCTTGGTGGAAGTCTGAAAAAAAAAAAAAAACACCTTATCTGCACAAGTTAAAAATTCAAATTTTTTTTGTTAAGTGCAACCTTTTCCCCACATGTATGTTTGATAGAGGAGTCAGAGTAGCAGAATTGTAGTAGCACAGAATCATGGCTCTTCACATTATTATTGTTTTAAGAGTGTGAAATTATTAGTAACATTTGCAAATATTTGTAGATTTTAAATATTGACATGTGCAGCATCTAAGTTAGTTACTGCAAGACAGGTTTGGTTGTTACTTGGATCTTCAAAATGCAGCATAATTAATTTTTGGAAAACATGGCAACCTTCAAAAGAAATTGACGTTGAAAAAAGGATTTTTTTTTGACTCTACACTTGTAAATCACATTCACATTACTGTACATGTCATCTAAAGAGAAACTCCTTCTGACTATTTATGAAATGTTCAGAGAAGCCAATGTGATTGGCCTATAGCACTACTGAAAATTAAGCATGTTGACAGATTCTCACTAATTGCACTGTTTCTTCATCCTGACAGTGTGTTCAATGCCTGCAGCTATGAAAATTACACTGGCACTCCCATGGTGTACCATGACTCTGTACTCGACTGTGCATTGTTCCCTGCATTTTTAAACTCAAATTAGTTGATTTTAAGAGCCTAAAATGTGCAACATGCATCCTGCATGTACAAACCTTGGTATCACATGACTACAGGCAATTTGTGAACCCAGCAAATATTGAACATCAAAGTTTTAGGCCATACTGACTCCCCACAGTGCCTGTGGAAACCCCAACCCGACTGTTTCCGTTTCCACCTCAACACCAATATACAGATAAGCATGGTATTATTAAAGACCAGAAGAACATAAAAGAAGTAGAGTTAGTAGAACTCAGATGCAGTTAGAACCTTTAGAACATGGTGTATCTACTGTGGAACCTTTGTTCAAGCAACAAAAGTCTGTAAATGTTCTTATACTGTATATGTGCATTGTTTTATCCCTAGTTTATTATTTTTATTGGGACATATCTGACTCCATAGATTATGTGCATTCCTACAGCAGACAATCCTGGGATCGTATTGTCCTGTGATTGTATTATTAGTTTGTTTGTAAAATTGCACAAACATCTACAAGGCATTGTTTACTGCAAGAGTGCTAATATAAACAGAGATAGACACACATGGGCAAGTCACAAGTCCATAGCCTGCAGCATCTAGCTAGATGTGGGGGTGGTTGAGCTTGCAAAGACTTGGTGAGTCTGAGTCGTTTATTCCAAGCAAGCAGGAGCTGGTTAATAAATGATCTCACTGAAAAGGCATAAAGACAGAATCGGTTATCATGCAGAGTCATAGATACACAGTGTTGGGGACACATCAAACCACTGACCCTGTGGTCCGTGGATGACTGCTTTACCAACTGAGCCCCAGCATGCTTAAACTACAGGCTCTTTTAAAAAAAAACATCTTCAGGAGAACATGCCACACTGGATGGATAATTAAGTCATTGTTGGATTTGATCTTTTTATGATTTCTTCCACCAACTTTGTAGCAATTAGATTAGTGGGTGGGGCTAACATATAATACTAAATGTGGAATTGCTATCCTAAATTATATTCTAATTTAATTTCTGACTGGATTTTTGCAAAAAACAAAACAAAACAACAAACCCCATTATTTTTACTTTGTCAGGATATACTTTACGTGTCTTTCTGCCTTTTGTTACTTATTTTTCCTGTGTTTCCATTTCACATTATATTTTCCATCTGCAGTCCTTGAATTGAAACATATGCATGAAGGTGGCCAAGAACATTTGAGAGATTTGAGATAAGGTGTTTTTTATAAGATAAGGTATTTGAGAAAAGATATTTTTTCTTTATTAAGTAACGATATTATCAGACTTTTCAAATGTATGCTGTGGTGTGTGGTAAAAAAAAACTATACTCAACATGCATCAGATAAAAAAATTTTTTTATTATCACCATCCTCTATACTTTTCCCTGGATTATATTCCTGACTTTACCTCACCCCGTTTTACCAACACACATTATCCCGTCCTTCCTATCGTGCCTGGACCTGTCTCTGTTTTATATGCCAGACGGGAGGGGTGTATGTCTCCCCTTTCTGTTTCTTTACTATGTCTTAACTGCAGACTGCACACGCGACTTCCACTCGTCCATTAATGCCTCCGGATCACGAACAGGTGGTTACGATAATTCCACTTGAAGGTTTTTCCAATGCTGGCTGCACGCTCTCCTCAGAGGTCCAAAGTAGAAAAAATATTATGGTGCTTATACATAGGGCAAAAATTTTTAACCTATGAGAAGCCATTATGGGATTTAAATAGAAGATGTGTGTCATTGTGTAAACATACACACCTAAAGTTAGAGAGATACGTAAGTAGTGATACGCTGAGTGAATATCAAAGCCCGTATAACATGAAAATAAAGTAGCATGAATCTTGTTCGACAAAATGACGACAGTTTCCTTTTGAACTATACCATACAGTATGTGTGCATATATTAGAAGAATAATAGTTGTGAAAATGTCTTTTACTAACTGAGTTCATATAATTTTCATCTACACTAGAACAATTAAAAAAACCTACTCAGTGACATTTCAGGCCACAGCCCTTTCTACATCAGTGAGTGTAGCTTTTGTATGTCAGTCCAATAACTAAAGTTTTTTTTTTTTAAGTCAAAAGTAGCAGAACCTTGAAAAATAATGGTCATAATTCTGGTACTATTAAACAAAAACATGTGTTATAATCTCATATATGGAGAATTAAAAATCTTTTAAAAATATTTAATCACAGTCAGTGTACTACAAAGAAGGAGTGCTCATTACAGTGGCCTCGCTCCCCAGATCAGCACTGATGAGTCAAATGATTGTGGCCTTGATGTCTACAAAAAATTTCTACAGAAAATATAATCATGAGCTACACAGTCAAAGCTAAACATGGGAAAGTCATCAGAGCTGGGTCACCTATGGGTTAAGAAAATTTGGCTTGTGCTCTTTCCTGTGTGAGCCTGCGCTGGCTTAGGGAAGCCCTTAAAAAAGAGTTAAGTAATGCCAGTTACAGCGCAATGAAGCTGATGTAATAGCCAATAGAGTGTGATTGCTTTATTAAAAGGGACGAGCAACGTCATGTCTTTGTTTTACAATTTGGAAAAAAAAAAGCCCAGCTGTGCAGAAACTGATTTTCACAAAATTAGCATCATTTTGCCTTCATTTTACCCCACAATGATGGATTAGTAATGTGTGACAAGAAGGGATTGATCTCTTGGAGACCGAGCGATGTGAGGCCAACAGCGGGTCGAATGGT
This sequence comes from Channa argus, assembly GCF_033026475.1. Classification (NCBI taxonomy): domain Eukaryota; kingdom Metazoa; phylum Chordata; class Actinopteri; order Anabantiformes; family Channidae; genus Channa; species Channa argus. Next base: position 12,362,634 of record NC_090217.1, on the reverse strand, counting down.
GGAGTGGTAGTGATGGAAATATGAAGGAATCAAATATTAAGAGTACCGTGCTTTATTTTGGATGCCAACCAAGACTGTGAGCAGTGTAAACAGTCTCTGAAAAGCCATATTATCCACACAAGACATATATGCAGAGGCTAATTTATCAGAGTTAACATTGTTTTTAATATTTTCTGGATTACACTGGCTGTTTTCTCATTTTATAAGTAGGTCATATTCTTGACTGTTTCTTTCCACTCTTCAGGAAATGAAAAGTCATTCAACGAGAAATGTTTTCAGCATTACAAACGTGCAGTCAGATCGTGACTTCTTCAGAGAGCTTGATGTGTGCTCCTCCTTCTTTATGTGGTTTTCGAGAGGAACACACTAACAGAAAGAGCCTCAGATGGAAACAAAACAGGTGGTTCTGGCAGAGCATAAGGTTTTAGGCGACATACGGTACATCACCCAAACACATTATTAATCCAATCCAATATACAATCCATAACCACAGTGTGATAATAGTGAAATCCTGTGTAAGTCCACTCACAGGACTAAAAGATAGCTAATGGTCACCTAATTCCACAGAATGCACACTAAAATATGAAGTGATATACATGATATTGTTGAAATTAAACCAAATTGTCAATATAAGAAAGTTTAACATCACTGTGTGGCATTGCAGTTACAGTTTTGCATCTTTCCAAATGGCAACAGTGTCATGGTAAACAAGATTTAGCACCTGACCTTTAAAAAATAAAGAGAAATAAATAAATACAGATATAAAAAATAATAAAGAGAATATGTAGGGTGTGTGTGTATGTGTGTATGCAGGGGCGGAGGTGTGTTTAATCAGTGGGATTTTTCAGGCCTTCATCCACCAGCCTCCCAACTTGATTGCTTTGATATGTAGCACCTGTTATAGTTAATATAAAAGCCAGAGAAGCTGCTGGTTCACTGACTGACATGACAATAAGAAGAGTCCATGTAAACCTTTTTTCACTTCACTTCTTCGGTAATGTTTAAGTGCTTAAATGTTAAGAAAGTATTAAGAAGTAGCTTCGACCATAATTTAATGTTTTCCTCCATGCTACATACATAAAGTTTTCTTCCAAACTAAGCCGTAAATAAGCAAAATATAAAACTGAATGTAATTTGCCAACATAAGATACAGAAGCATTAAAGCCTTTGGATTGATGGCTGAACAGTACTTAGAGGATTCCTCTGTAAACAGTCCTCTCCACTACATGTTACTCTCTGTCTGTCTCCTCCTACTCCTCCAAAGGTACAACTGTTTTACCTCAGCAAACTCAATATTGTGATTGAATAACCAGATTTTCCTTAAAAAGTGAGAAGGACCAAGCATTATAATCAAATAAAGCCCCTCATTGGGTAAAATGAAGGGTCATGTAGTGAGAGAGTAATGTGTGCAACTTATGAGCCAAAGCAATGACTAACAGCTGATGAGTGGAAACATCTATAGCATAAAGGGAGAGTCCAGTGCTGTGTGTTGCCTCCCTCGTCCTCCTTCCACTCCCTCCTGCGCCCCTCCCTTCCTGCTTTCCCGCCAAATAAAGTTTTCTCGGCTTCATTTCACAGGCATGCGATCTCTATTTCTCATTTTGTGTGTGTCTCTCTCTCTCCCCCTCATTTTCCCTTTTTTTCCTTTCACTCTCTCTATCTCTGACAAATAAACAGGTGTCACGTGAGCTCCTCTTCCACTCAGCAGCTCTCAGAAGACACCGCCCTGTCTGGCCTCTGTGGCGACCTGAGCTGTGCCACGATTGGCCGGGGCTGAGAAACTGCAGCGAGAGGAACGGAGAGTGGCAGACAGTCATGGCGTGTCTGAGACAAAAACACGGGGCGTCCTGCCAGCTGCTGTCCCTCTGGGGTGAGAACTGAGCCTGGCTGGCTGCTGGACAAGACAGTGTGAAGGGTTCCACTGCAACGCACTGTACATCTGTTTTGCAAGCACACTTTTACCACATGTTGAATACTACCAAAGTGCAGATGATTCCTCTTTAAAAAAAAATAAAAATTAACCTAAATAATACATAGTACAATTTATTCCTGAAGCAATTATCTATGGAGACGATGTCATTTTTAGAGAAGAACCAAATTCAGGAATGAAACCCTTCGCTTGTAGCCTGGTTGAGTGATGAAATGACTAGAAGCTTCAACTGAGGACAGATTCTTGAAGCACCTCATGGAAAACTGAAATAAATCACACTTTTGATTTGTCGATTTTTGAAAGAGGCCTGGCAATCAGTGTCATTTTCAAAGCAATGTGAGACAACAGAACTCTATTTTTTACCTCCCGTTGACGGGTCTAATCATCCATTCCCAAATTGCAGCTGCATCCAATCAAAAACTCTGCAGGATTATTGAGAATGGAAATAGCAAACAGTCTTAAAAGTCATAAAAACAGGAAGAATGGACGCTAATTGAAACCTGAACAACTGGGAGATTTTGAACATGCACAGGAGGATGATAAATTCTGCTAACGTGCTTGCAACATATCCAGTCACTTCAAAGTTAAAAATACTTTGTTTCCACAAAAGATTGCTGCCTGTAACTGAGAGACTCGTTGAAACCTGACAGTTTATAGTTCAGCTGAAAGGTGTAAAACTAACAATAGTGTATCAGTGCTCAGTTCATCTGCCGTTATTGTTTGTAAAGTGATAAGCAATGTATTTCATATATATCTTTATCTGTTATGCTGGATGTCACATTCAGCTGGCAGCTGTGTAAAAACACTGCCTGCCTGCCAACATGTCTGAGTGTTGTGTAAATGAAAATAGCTGCCCTAAAGAAGGGTCAGTGTAATAGCACATTTGACAATTAAAACCTGTAATTAAATTCCCTGTAATTAAACTCAATTTGGGTCATACAAACAATCATTTGTATGTTTAAGCTGCTATTACAGCTTCCTCAAAGATGACCTGCAGCAGGCAGAAAAAAAGCTCTAATCTAAGCTGTCATAGTTATCAATACACAGTACTTGTGTTAAATGATATTTTGATGTATCACTGGGCCTCACAGGGGGTATCAGGCCATGCTGCAATAATATGTGGGGCCCCATGGTACAAAAAAAACATTCCTTATTTTCAGCACCTTTAAATTAAACTATTATTCTATACTATTTACTGTTTATTTTGTTAAATTATTTACCCTACTGTTTGTTTGGGGGTTTTTTTGGTGGGGGGGTCCATGTTGCTGAACGTTGCTGAAAACAGTACAAGACAGTAAAGAAAGGATAAAAAAGGAGGACAGTGAGAAGAAAGAATTTTACTTGAAGGATTTTTAGCCTGTCTCTCCCTGCCACGCCTTAAATGTCTCACTTTTCCCCCCTTTGAGTCATAATTAGGATTTTTACATGTCTGAGCCTGTGATAGAGCAGCTGCTTAACCTCTGTTAAATGATCTGTGCGTTATATCCAAATACTTAACTGTGTCTTATAGCAATAAGCCGGACATCCCACAAGCTGATCTGAGATCAGCTAGGGAGTTGTTGGGGTCTTGGAGTATGTTGGGTCATAGAGCAGATGGACAAAAGTATTAAAATAACAGAAATTGGCGTAAATAACTTAAAAAGACCAGAAAAATAAAAGTAATACTCTGCTTTAAGTCAGCCCTGTGTTGCTTTCCTGTCTTTACACTAAGTCGTCAGAAGAAATTTCCTCTTTCTTAACCACCAAGGTGTTGATTGAGCTTTTCACTGGTTCATCACTTGATCAGCTAAAAGCAACAAAACCATCTCCTAAAGCAGGAACGTGTTACCGAGCCGTGTCTGTATTTGACATGTGTAAGCCATTGAATTTAAAGGGGATTTAGGGATTAGATTAGATTTTATATAATTTTATTACATTTTTAAATCACAGCTAATGACTGTGTGTGTGTGTCTGTGTGTGTGGTTATACTACACCACTGCTTTATCTTTTATTACAAAGAAATGTAGTGTGTCCAGGTTTTGCTCCAACTCCTGTCAAGTTTCCCATTGTTGTATAGCAAATGAAGCGGTATATATTATACAGATGGCAGATTTAGCACATTCTCATTAACACAGAAACACTGAGCCAGAGATTTCAGACAGCTGCAAACAAAAGTAAGCTTTCTTTCTTTGCTCTTGTGTTTTTGGTTTTTAGGAAGACACAACCCAAAAAGACACTACCAAAAAAAAAAAAAAAAAAAAGCGCATGTGTCATGATCCCTGCTTAGGTGTGTGGAGAAATCCAAAACTTTGACACTTCAATTACTGTGCATGTTAGTGAACAGTCAAACAGCAACAGAAGCCAAGGTAAACCAGTTATATGTAAACAGTCTTAGAAACCATTTGAAACCAGCCTGCATCCATCAACAAGGTCATTCAGAGTGTGTTAGAGTGCAGTGCATCAGGACAATAACCTTTGCTCAGAAACTTCCTGCACTTTTGGACTTCAAAAGACCCCTAAGGAGCCGTCCTTGGTTCTCCAAAGCTGTTTGTCTTTCATCAGGATATGATGCATGATGATGTCACCAGATGACTAAAAAAACAGTGTTGGAAAACTGAAGATTCCTGCTTCGGGAATGCCAGGAACGCTTACTGTCAGCCATTTCTGCCCCGATGGGGTTATCAAGCAGCTGTATGAACTGACCAGAGGCTTTACAATAAAGAGAAAAACATCCATCTATCTGTCAGCAAAAAGTTTCTTTCAAAATGCCGACAGGGTCAAAGGACAACAGGGTCAAGTGTAATCTACATGACAAGGGGTGGGTACAGACAATGGGAGGATTTGTAGAAATGAAAGATTTTGCATGTGAAGCTTTGTTAGAGGTGTAAAATGTCAAAGCAGTTCTTATATGTTTTCTGTAAACCTTGACTAAGGATATTTTTAAGGAGTTATTGAAGGAAAACAGTATCCACAAATCATCATGAAATTTGGGTAAATATTGGACTGAACATGTAAATTGACCATATACTTCTGGTGCCACTGATGTAAATGAGTATACTGAAAACAAATTAACACTGTTTATTTCTGCGGTGTTTCATGGAAACGCTGGATCACAGACAATGCTGCTATCATCAAGAGGCAAAGGCGGAGGCATTAACTGTTTCCACAACTCCTTCCATGACTCACGAGTAAATATTAGCCTCACTTATGTCCTCTTCCCCTTTCTTCTTCTTTGTTCTAATTTTAAAAGCCTGACATTGACAAATAAATAAGCTCCCCTTGGGGTTTCAAATGAGTCAGCAAAGCCTTTTATCACACGTCGATGTGTCACTGGGTTCAGACGTCTGTAATTTGATCTGAGCTCAGAAAGAGCAGAGTTCTGGCCTTTGACCCATGGCCCGGCTCTGCATCCTCTCATCTCTCGTGAGATGTGATGCAAAGCTACAGAGTTCAAACAGTGCCAGGACTATTGTACATCTGAGCACAGTTACCATTGTCCTCAACATGTTTTTTTTTATGTTTTATTTGTCTTTTGTTTCTGTCTGACAACCTGTTAGTCTTTCATTTATGGTAAAAGAGGATGTTTATGATTAGGGCATCTGTCCCAAACCCTCTCCTGCTTTTATTCTTTTTAACCATAACCCTCTCAAGCTATTTTTCTCTTAGTTGCATCTGATTATGTGTTAGTAGACCACAGTGGGGCTGTGCTCTATACCTGGCAAACAGACATGCTAACCCTGAAAGACCAGGTACTTACAGTACTACACTAGTTAAAGGGGAACTCCAGTTATTTAGTTAAACACTTTTATTAAATCTCTCACTCTCTAAGACAGAAAAAATGTGCCAAACAGAGCAGCAGGTGTCAACATATCCCACGTTTTTAGCATGGCCCAGGCTGCAAAAATGCAGGATCCTACAATTCCCATGTAATTCAGTCGCATGTTCCCTTAGACTCTCCTTGCCTGTAAACGCCCACATTTTTCAAACTCCACACTAAGAGACCTAAAACACAAGACAAAGAAAACCTTGATGTTAAAATCTGTGCTGTAGCTCTTCATAAAAAAAGTTTTGACCAATAGTAACACCATGGAGCAATGCTTCCATGAGTTTTGTTCATATCAAACACACAGATGTCGCAAGCCAGTTTCATTCAGTTCTTCTGACTGACAAGTGTAGCAATGTGGCAGCAAATGTAGTGACAAAGAAAAGCACAACTTCCCAAACAAGAATGCAAACAATGCAAGATTGAGAAAATTCCTCAACAAAACTGTCTTTCCTAACATATTTAATGAGGAAGGAAATGCGTTCGACCTGAAGGACAGACACAGTAAACTGCACATAAACATAACTTTTCATTGCTTACACGAAACCTCCACAGAGCACCTTTAAAGGACACTATTCTGAATGTAGTCAGAAATGGAAGAACTACTCACAGCTGGAAGTACTTAAAACCAAATTGTGGACAGTGGTGAGAGAGCTCCAGGAAGATCTTGGAAAACAAAAAAAAAAACAAAAAAAATATGGTGCTGCATCTCTGGAAAAACATTTTGGTTTTGGTTCATTGATTAGTTTCCAGTTTGAACGCTGTCATTGAGCTCCAACATTTCGGCTTACCCGGTGCCTGTCAGCACGTCTTGTATCATTTCCTGTTTGTACTAAACATTGAAATGTATTAATTTCATGCTGTAAAAGTACTTTCACAATAAACATTAGCATATAATGTGTTTTTAAATTGTAACTCATGGTAATAGTAGGAGAAACACTGATGCACAAGAGCATGTACAGTGCACACTCACTTGTGATCAAAGACATTAATGAGTTACAGGCAGAGCAGGGATAGCGAGCAGTCGCTAAGCACAGCTGTGACAGATTTATGCAGCACACAACCTACGTTGCCCAGTGCCTTGATAACTGCTTTTACTCAAACTGAAACCCTGCCACTTGAATTGCATTGTCCACAGGCACTTAACATATGTGTTGCCTGTTTTTTAGTTCAGTGACAGAGCATTTCTTAGAACCCTGACATACTATTTCACTGAAAACTAAAGCATGCAGCAAGAATTCCACTTACAATATCTATAAAATACAAGATAACTCCATGCAGGATATGTTAACCTTTGCTGACATGCTGTTTGCATCCTGAGTGGGTTGTGTTTGTACAACAGAATGGCGGTATGTGATACAATGAGAGATAGACTGTTGATAACTGCTGTCTGGTGTAGCAAACCGCACAGGGCTGTGAAACCACTGCTGAGGTCTAAAGATGAGGAACTATACAGTAACTGTCAAGCTTGGACCCCCGAGCACACACACAAACACGGCCTAAAACCCCAGCTAGCACAGAACATGTGAAAGCTTTGTATCTGTCTTATGTAAAATCCCTCGCAGAAAAACAGCCTATTAAATGAGAATGATGTGAGAAAATTAGGAAAGTCATAGTGTGTGGAGCGATTGCATCATCCAACGTGTCCTGACCAGCCCTTTCTACATTAACCACAGACACCTGATCAATACTACACACACACACACACACTCCATACACACACATCCTGCACGAATTCCAGCACACGCTAACCCGTGACTCACATGCCCTGGCCTATTATTAAAAGTGGGTACATGATAGACATGTGGTGAAAGAAATGGCAGGAGCATGAAGAGGAGAAGAGGGAGTACGTCGAGGTCAACGGGTTCCTCCGCGCTCCACTTATTGGTCATACCACAGAATCACTTCTAGCTTCTCCTCCGCCTTCTCCTCTGTGTCTCAGTCTCTTCCCAACAGACATGTAGCCTTACCACACACTAACGGTCTGAGTCAGAGAGCGGGCCGCTTATGAAATCCAGGTTTGCCACATCGGCCCCTCTCTCGGTTAGATAAAAAGACACATAAGTCAGCTCGATCTTTCAGCATTCATCCCAACTGCGGCACTGAGCTCATTCACTGCTGTTACATCTCCTCCTGCGTGACATCACCTGAGTGATGTGTGTGCAAAATGCGTGCGTGCTTGTGTGCACGCCTGCACACTTGTGGCCTACATGTTGATACACGGACCATTTAATTTTCATGGTTCAGCCTGGTCACAGCAAGACAGTTGAACAACTCAAAGAGCTTGACAGATATTCAAAAGCAATATGGACGAACATACAGTAAACGTGGCCACACATATTACCCACATCAAAAGTTTGCAGCAGGAATTTACAGGCAGGAGATGGCATTGTTGGTTTTGCTTATAGGAAAAAAAAGCCATTTGTGATGTTTTGCACAGAGACATGCAAAGGGGAGATATCACAGAACATAGTCCAAAGCTTGGAGGAACACACAGAACACAGAGAACTGCTACACTCAAATAAAATAAACTAACCACACAATTAGAGGAGCTTTTTGGGGTTTGCTTTCAGTTCAATAAACACAGCTGAGTAACAGAGCAATGTAGTGGGCACTAAGGCACACAATTGGTTTCTTCAGAGTTTACATGTTGGTGTAGTAAAAGTTTCCCATCACTTCCAACATTCTCATTTTCCACTAGAGAACAAAATGGAAAATTTGCAGCTGTGGTGTAAAGGCATTGTTTGCAAATGACCTAAACATAATACCAACAAATAGTCCCTGACAAGAGATGATGCCTATAATTGACGCACATAGGCTCAATTATACATGTACACACTTGATTTATTTAATTTAGTTCCTTTTATGTTGATAGGCAACACCAGGTTAATTTAGGTCATTGTATTACTATGTAGTAAACAAGGGACAAATCTATGGGTTAATGCCATAAGAAAAGATGAAGCAACATATCAATATGGCTGCCACGTATTGCACAATGATTTTAAAATCCTCATATACCATATGCACTTTGACGAGGAATTTACAGCAGTTGTAAATGTACAAACTTGTCATGCTGTACAGTATCTCTACCACCTGTAACAACCAAGAATCCAAAGTACTGTGAGTCACTGCTCAAACATTCATGTTGTTGTGTGCATCCAACTGCTTCTTGACCTTTGACCTTACTGAGATGATAGTGATGATCACTTACAGCTGAGTTGGAAAGACTTGCCTGTGTATGTGTTTACATCATAAAGGGTCTGCTGATAGAAAGCTTTCAGACACTGTATAGCAAATGTGCATGCATCTCAATTACATGTATCAGATTAAAGAAATACTCAAACTTCGGCTGCAAAACATTATTTTCCATTTTTTTTATACATTTGAGATGGTTGGTTTCCTTTCCTTTGCTTTCATGACATAAAGGAACTAAGTGATGGCTTCAACATTTTTTATATAAACAATATTTAAAGTAATAGACTGTAGATTCTCCTCTGTCTTACTGACTAAAAAGACACGACAGACAGGCAAAGGTCTTGATGTGAGGTTGCCTAGGGCTGAATGACAGAGATTGCTCAGAATGCAACATTAAACAACACCTTTTTCGTCTCTGGTCGTCCTGTAATTAAATGTACTGACAATTTAAGCAAATACAAGGTCATCTAAGAGTCATGCTATAGGACTTTTACTCTGAAGGATCCTAAAACTGCTACAGATGTGGTTCATATCTAGGTTTGAAAACTGATTGCCACCATTTAAAGGTCTAATCAGAACAGTGTGGAAACATTTAAAGTAATATGAGACAACTAACTGAGCTAAAAATCATTCCAAAAAAATCAAGGCCATCAGTCAAAACAAAATAAAAACATAAATATTATTTAATATTCAAAGGGGGGGGGGGGGTGCTAATAACACACAGGCCAAATAAGCAAGCAGTGAGGATACCAGATTAAAATAAACAAAGTGGGTTATGACAAAAATTGAATACATCTTGTGTATGTAGGTTTTGACAAGTGCTGCCTGCTGGCATGCAGCCACTGTAGCGGTGTTTACATAAGGGATTGAGATAACTCGTATTTGCATGCAGTGGTTGCAGTACTCCCTCCACCCCCTATGTGTGTAATGTAAGGTTTATATCTTACATGAGGATTATATCTACAGACATGTTAATCTATACAAAGTCAGGTGCTAATGAATAGGATAAAACCAATTAAAGCCTGATTTTGAAGTCACTCGTTTAGGAAAACCAGCCAAACCTGGGGAAGTCCTGAAGGAATATTTAAAAATCAAAGCTGCAAATGGCATTTGTCTGTACTTAATCTTATTTCTTCCTGAAGAAACCACTTCCCAGTTAAATTAATAAAGGATTATTTTAACATTATTTCCATTTAGAGACATAGTTAAGGTTGGCAGGAACAGCCTTACATGCTTCCCTGATTCGGACAAGTTTACCGCCTGAATGACACTGTGGATAACAAGGCCTAAGTAGCACCACCCAGCCACATCCAAACTACATCTAGTCCCACCGAGTACATGCCCACTCAATCTTTTTTTTTTCCAGAGAGGGAAGCAAGAAAACAAGGATCTTCTATCACTATCATGCGGCCAGTAATTTTCCTACAGGGCACCCGTGGGAGCCATACATTTTCACATATGGCAAGCTGAGTCTGGATTTTATGGGCTGAATTGTTTTGGGATTCTGGGAGAAGAGAAGGAGTAAAACTTTAACTGTCTGTGGCAAGACGGAGCAGTAGAGGGAGAAAGATGGTTTGATCCTGCAGTTTTTCTGTTGTGGCATGAAAAACAGATCGAAGTTCAAAGCTGCAGCCTGTCTTTTTAATACGCATTGAAATGTAAAACTTTTATACAAAGAGAGCACTCTACACAAGTTTATGCGAACCTCTTGGAGAATCTCACACTGCTTTCACTTGCAGGGATTATTCCACCCCAACAGCACTCCAGTTCTGCTCACAAACACACACACAAACACACTTGATTTAATTGAGGGCTGCATTTTCACTGTGCTTGTAGTTTTAGCTCAGTTCTTCTGTTTGTTGAGACAAAACAATACCTCAGTCTATACAGCTTGATGCAATCTCACACATTGATTCCAGCAAGATGAAGCACCAAATAAATACCTCAACAGCCCAAAATTATATTGATTTAACCCTTATCATAAGAGATGTTAGTTCAAAATGTGTAAAAATCATAAGCAGCAATGTTTGTCCTATGTGTGCTTATAAGTTTCTCAGAGGTTTGGAGTACATTTTAAAATATGTTCTTCAATTAGTGAGGCCTTCAAACTTCAGTGATTGTGCACTTGAAAGCACTGCCCCCTGCTGGACCACCACTTAGAAGTTAAGACATTGAAAACACATCTAATATGCTATTAGATGGCTTCTACAGCTTGTGTGAATGTAGAGAGAATTATTTAATATTTTTTAACTCAAAGTCAATGTCAATTTGTGTATATTCATATTTTTTTTTCAAGTAAATGTGTCTGTGTCTCCTGCACTGGTTTTTAACCACTTTAATTATGCAACGATGAAATGATAAATCTTTACTATCAGCGATATATGACTAAACAGTACCTGCAGTTTTATCTCCAAGAATGAGGTTTCATGGTCAGACAGATAAGGAAGCACCTGCCTGTTGGGATCTTTTAGATAGTGGTTATCAGTATGTAGGTTAAGACACTAACTGGATCAGAAGAGAAATTACAGATGTCCAGAGGTTACTGGATTTTAAAAGAAGGTAATATTTCCAGACTTATTATTATTCCAAAGAAAAAATGTTTAAAAGAAACAGTCTAATCACAGAAAACCACGCTTTGAAAATCACTCTCAACTCAAAGCACACAGCTTGTGATGGCACATTGCTCAGCTCAGTTTTGAGAGATTTGTGTTTCCTGTATGACAACCTTCATCTCCCAGTGGGACTGGGAGTCTCCTAATCCAGGTGTAGTGAATTCTACAAGGGCGGATTAGGGTTGAGAGCTTTTGTTCTCAGGCTTTAGAACATATCCTGTAAGTTTACACATGTGCCATGACAGGATTTCTATCTAATAATTTCCCAATTTATAAATTGAAATATATAGATGTCTAGCTGGTGTGGAACCTGCATTTTAGGCAAAATCCCAATTCTTGGTCTTGTGATAATAAATCAGCTGGGATTAAGTATTTATGAAAGTTGAGTATTTATTAAAAACCACAGGCCACAAACTCAAAAGTGGATTGGATTGGAAGTGTGATGACGTCGACACAAAACAGACACAATAGCTGAGTCACTGGTATCGACCATCGACCCTTTAACGCCTTGCAGGTTATATTATGGTCATTTTTTCCTGTGAGACTGTAAAAATGACTTCTGCTTTCACAACCCATGAGGAAGTTCCCTTAGAATAAGCTTTAATTAAGCCTGTCCTTCTCTTCCAATAAAACCACACCCACATCTGGGAGGATAATGTCCTCCCACTTAACACCCCCCCTACCACTTCACTTCTCTGCTTTTGAAAATCATAATTAGTAGTCTTTTCTATAATTCGACATTCACTTTTGTATATTTTAACATTTGAAAGATTTATGGTTGTCTTTGAACTGCATTATTTACTTATGTCCATGGTAGTTTGTTTTTTGTCTGGGCTCTCTTATAAAAAGGGCCTCTAATCTTAATGAGAGCCGGTAAAAAGAAAGTCAAATGAAATAAAGCTTGACTCCCACGTTCCTTCCATGTTTTCCTCCTTCCCCTCCACCCTAAACAATCTGTAAACCTCTGATTTATTGTTATTACAGCTGAGCTGAATGAAAAGAGTGGCAGGGGCACAGACAGGAAAGGCGGTGAGGAGGGAGGTACTGACATGGCCCAAGGCTAAGAACCGCAGACAGTACATGGCCTTTTCAATGGTGTGGGCCGACATGGCATTTTAAACGCGCCTGCTGCTGCAACCTCGATTTCCTCACGTAGGCCGATTGTCGTCTGGTAGGAAATCAAACTTATTTCAGAATGACAAAGTTGGTATGTGCACTGAAAAGAAGTATCATATAAATATAAAGACATATCATGAGAAAATGTGATATATATATATATATATATATATATATATATATATATATATATATATATATATATAATTTTTATTTTTTATTTATTTTTTTTAAAATCAAATAAAAACCCAGATGTTTTGTAAAGGATTCACTGGTACATTCTTGACTCTTTTTTGGATTGTTCAGCTTTGATCTTTGATCTTTGGCTGTTCAGAAAATTTTGCAAACACAAGACCCCCAAAACCAAAAGTCAAGGTGACAGTTTAGAGCATTGATTACATATTCCTAACCACCACAGTTATGTTTGTCATTCATTTTCTGTCCAGCTAGTACCTTCAGACAAGTACTGGATGATGAGTCAAACAGCATTGGCCTCTTTGTGCCAAAATGATTGTTGTTCAAAACCAGAGAGCCCAGTAATTGTCCAGATGTTTCATAGTTTTGACCCTCCTTCAGCATTATACAGCTGCATACAGCCTTGCTGATTGACTGACTAATTCACTCAACAAAAACCTTCTGGGAATATGTTTGCAATCAAAATGTATAATCTCTTCAATGTGGTGAAGAAATGTTCCCAGATCAGTGATATTTCTGGCAATATCCAATAAGTTTGTATTCTGTGCAATGATGTAAACATCAGTCAAGAACAGTTACAAATATACTTTTTCATGTTCAAAAGGACAAGTTGAAAAGTTCATGTTCAAGTTTAAATCTGTGTGTCTCTTACATTTTGATACTATGATGAAATCTCAGTGTAACTTCATCAGATTTTTATCTGAATATAGTTTTCACCTGAGCTCCAGCTCCAGTGAAGTCAGTGTTGCATTAAGAACAACTTTACAACTATACATAAAAACTATTTGTTGCTCATTCTTAAATGTGTGTGTGCCCGTGTGTGTATGTATCTGTCAAATACCTGCAACACTAATGACCCAAAGAATTATACATAGGCCTCATACCAAAACTTCCTGTTTTTAAACCTTCCTTTAAAACGCATTTCTCCTCCTTGGCATTTAACTCAGTTTGAGTTGTTGGATTTTACTGTGTTTTACTGTTTGTTTGTTTTTTTTGTGTGTGTCTTATATCTATAATTCTTTTATGTGTTTTACTTTCTTCATATCTGTCTACTGCACTTTGGCCAATTGTGTTGTTTTTAAGGGGCTTTATAAATAAAGTTGGATTGGATCGGATTGGACTGGAAAGTGCCCTCTGTGTTTCCCCCACAATGCAGCAAATTCACTTGAGTACCCTCACAGTAAAGCAAACATGATGAAATGCACTTGGAGCCATTGTCATTGTGAGCATGTTTGCAATCATTTGGTTCAAAGCACACTGTGCCTAAACTTTTGCTGCAGAGCAGAGCTGTGGAACCCATCCTCTTCAGGGCTGCAGCCCTGCTTGCTTCCTAACTATCCCTGCCTTACGCACAGCTCCTCGAGCTTCTGGTTGACTTAACCAACCTGACCCAGGTAATCAACAGTGGGTTGCAAGCAGGACTGTGTGTTGGTGTGGATCTTAACCTCAGTGGATTTCACCTGTAATGAAGTGAGGATTTGTACATATGAGCAATGTATCACCACTGATTAATTATACCAGAATTTGAAATATAGTTTGAGGTATTAATAAAGTTGTCACTGTTCTACTAATAGTCTTCTTCTGCAAGTTATAACCTGTGTTTTTCATTGGTTTCAGGGAAGCAGGAGTTGTAAATCTCACTAAGCATCTCACTAACATTAACATGTTATCTTTCAAGTCCATAAAAAATGAAAATCATTTCATGTGTGTGACTTTTGTTTTTTACCAGAACACTAACACTAACACTAACTGTTTTCCCCCAACCTGCTGTTTCCTGCTTCCTAATGCCCACAGTTTCACACGCTATATTCCCACCATCCACCCCTCCATCTCTCACCCTACGACCACTTCTCCTTCTCTCTATGCAACAGCCTTTGTTACTTATTTGCTCCTTGCACACCTAAATCCCCCGTCTCTGCTCTCATCACCTCACCCTTCCCCATCACTTCTTCTTTACTAACACTCCTTTCTTCCTCTCCCACTCCCCTGTTTCTTCCTTCCTCTGATTCCCACTGTACACTTCTGACACCGTCTACCTTCTATCGACTACCGCTTTCCACTTCATCCATTAAATCTGTGTCCTTCTGACCGCTGAGCTACCAGCTGGCACCAGGCAGAACCCAAACATCTGGGTTACCAAACTCGGCCCATAACGGAGCTCCAAAGGATACGCAGCTGTATAAACAGCTTGTGTGTAAAAATGCAAACTATGCTGCCGAGCACATGGGGTCCTCACTAGGTCACAATGAAAAGAAATATTATTAATAATGATAATAATGACAGAGGAAATACCTTTGCTTGAGACGTGACTGTGTGCTCGTGTGACAGTAGGGCATGGGAAAGATGACAGAGGCCTCAGGCTAAGATTAGATACTAGTATGGAAGGTTCAGTAAGTCACATTAAAAGACATATTGCACTGCAATTATAGTTAAAGTTACAGTATCATCACAGCCACTACAATACCTATATAAATAGACCAACAGCATGATGATACCACTCCCATGTGAGATGTCAGACTACAGCTTATGCTGCATTCATTTTCAACCATATTTACAAGCAACCAAGTGGAAAATAATGTGAACTTGTGATTTCAAATTGGAGACTTTGGGAATTTCTGACTATTACGACATATCCGATCTGACACAAAGAATTGTGGAAGTGGAAACATGAAGGCTTACAAAGCCACCATAGACAACATCAATTATATTGCTAATAAAATTGATTATTATGCTTTACAGGTTTATCCTGTGTGTTCTAAATCTTGACATCTAAAAATGTGTAGGCTTTGTAAATTTAGAATTTTATCCAAGAGAAATATGAAGCTCATGGTAAGCAAATTAGCCATGTTAGGCTGGCATTCCTCAAATAGCAGCAACAATGCAACAGCAACTACGTGAGCACCTTTAAGTCATTTATATTTTGAAGAATAATGCAGAATGAATTATGCTTTTATCAAGACAATAAGGAAATGGAGTCAATGTATTTGGGATGTTTTAAAAATGTTGATAATGAATATCCGCAAAATGTTTCACTTGGTTTATCCCAAAATATCCAATACTGCAAAACATTGTCCAAATTATAAAAACATTCTAGCAGTCAATTATTTCTTCTCAACACCAGGCCACAGACAGTGTTTTATTACATGTGGAAAAACACAGCTCTTCCTATTTATTTCACTGTGTGCATTTAACGCAGCTGGGACCACCAACACTGGGGCTCCATGACAACAACACATCCTTGTCCAAAGAACAGTTTGGATCTGGTTCCACCTTTTCTGCAACATAGCATCGCCCAAGAGTATGCAAGCATTCATTCCGTGTGGATGATTTTGTAACATGAGCTCTATTTCCACAGTTTACAGTTTGGTGTCTAAGCTTTTTAATTACACATTTTCATCCCTCCAACTGGACCTGATCGTGTCATTATCTCACCATTACATACACCCCTACCAACCTCTCATGCTATTTTGTTACAAAAGAAGGTTTAATCCTGCCAGCAATTTTGTTTGTCAAAACACTGGCATTGAAACATAATTAATATAATTATTAATGTCTGTAGTAGTCATTTTTAGGAAATTGGATTATGCTCCATTCATTGGCTATAGAAGCCTATTATGAAAGGGGAATGTTAAAGCAGATGTTTGTGTTTTTAAAGATCTAGATTCAAAATAATCTTTATAAAATTATAGTGCATTTTTGCAATTTCTCACATAACTAGTTTGCATTCAGAATACGAAATTTCCAGACAGACAAAAGCTGAGGAATTCAAGTACCTTTTGCATTTAAAGTATGCAGACAAGTATGCATGTACTTAAAAGCATGGTACTTTCCAAATTTTTTCCAATGCAACTATGTGCGGTACGAAAGCTACCAAAAAGCTATACCCCCCTCCCCCCCACACACACAGGCAAAATACCCAAAAAGTCCCTTCTGAGCAAAGCTGAAGGACACACAAAGGCTTAGGTATAGTGCAACAATGGACCGGCACACAGTTCATGAATGACTAAGCCAAGCTAGATGAGTTTGGGCTAAACTAGGATTACTTGCATGTAGACCATAACACAAGTGACTACTCATACATAGCCTTTCAAAATTCAACAAAAGCCTGACCTGTCTTAGGTCTGCTCAGTGTACATTTTGAAGAATCCCAGATGTGGGCAGTTCAGTGTGTGTTGAGTGGATTATAATAGATTATCTCACAGGGAGCCATTGGCCTATTCTCTTTTCCTTCAAATTCCAAAACAACACTCTGGCCCACTTGAGAGTAGTCTGGGCTTGGATGAGCTTTGCCTCTGGCACAGAGTCATCAGCACAAGAATCTGGCCACCCTCCAAAGACAATATTTGTCAGAGTAGCCTTGTTTCAAACCTTTACTGTTTATTACATTCTGCAGCCTCCACTCTTTTAGCATCATAGATGGGGTTTCAGATTCAACCTTAAGATTCCAGTGAAAAGCCCTTTCATGTTTTTAATCACTCTAAAAACGTTCAAAGGGCCCAGTAAGTGTTTTTAATCAGTCTGCACAGCTGCACAGAGAGTGAAAAAAAGTGAATTAATTTTTCATCTGCGTCACATGGTTCAAATCATTTTCTTTCAGTTTTCTTTGAGGATTTGACTTGAGGAGTGTCCACTTTGTATGTCAGCCCAGTGGAGGAGAAAGATGTAAGCAGTCTGGATTTAAGAACAATTATGGACCACAATGAAAAAAAATTACATCTCACCCATATTCCCGAAGTCTTGAATGGAAAAAGCTCACTTGGTTTCACAGCATATCCAGATTTTAGATATTTTCACCTTTTGAAATTTCAGTAAATATAGAAAAAGTAATTTTTTTTGTATGAGATTCAGTCATTTTGGCTTTTATAGTATTAAAGTGTAAAGATATAACATGCATCTGTTGCTTAGTATATGTTATATTTGTTGATAGAACATTTCAAACCACCTGACCCTTCCGACACAGATATTTACCTGGTGGAAAGTAATTGACACCTGTTAAGCAGAATTCTTCACCACTTAAAAAAACTTAATAATGCAATAAGCCTTTAAAGTCAACATATCGGGTCAAGTATCAAAACGCCCAAATGTGTCCAGTCTTTAGAGCTGTCGGCTTCCTGCACCTGCAGGCTTGGCATATGGCAGAAGTCTGGACCTCCCATAATAAGTCAGTCATGATATTACAAAAATACAAAATGTGTGTGTGTGTGCACTTGTGGGGACACTGAGAGAGAGAGACATTTTCATTTTGCTGCTCTTAAGGCCGCAGTGAAACCACTTACCTCAGTTGAACATGTCATTTCAAGAGTCTCACCACAAATTTCAATAGAAATTTTAGTTGCTGGCTATATTTACAGTGTTATTGTGTTGCTGCGTTTTTCTTGATTAGTGAGTATAACTGCAGTGAATAAATTCTTTTCTTGTTTTTGCTTTTTGCAGACTTCTTCACTGTTGAAGTCTGCTTCTTGGCTTTGCCTCTAATAGCTAAAACACACCACAGGACCAGATTATTCTGTCTTCTCAGCAAGAACATCAAACTGCTTTGTAGATCAAAGTGACATGTGTGCCTTCACATCTGAGTGTGTGCCCTCACATTTCTGCGTTTGGTGCCAGCCCCTTCTTCTTAACTGCAGCCCGTACACTGTGGATGGCATGCAGCCACGGCTCAGGTTTTCCATCATAAAGGAGCGGAAACCCTTTCTGTCTATTGTTTGAAAGCTCTCCCGATGGCACACCAGCCACAGCTCTCAACAGTGCAGATTTGCAAATGTTCTGTGTAATGTTAATAGAAAATGAGTGCTGAGGTCTCCCTTGAATGACTTTCCAGCATATTAGTGCCAGGAAGCCGTTCATTTTAATGTCAGTGGTGTATTAGAGTTGCTATATAGTGTTTTGACTGTAACTATCCCAGCATTTACTCTAAATATACACACAGCATTCTTCTTCTGCCGAGCATATCTTTAAGGCATAGTTAAGTAATTACTGGAAATTTTAAAATAAACATATCCGGTGCAGAGTCTCAGTTTAGTTAACAGGGTGATGGCTACCACCCTTTCATCGTGTAGATCCAGCACTGTATAACACTTGATTTGATGCCTGGAGAACATGACACATGAACTCTCATGTGCTGCACAGGGCTTCTGTCCAGCATCTCAGTTTGGCGGCATCCTGCATATTTCACACCCTCTGAAAGAACTTTTTGTTTTTAAGACATCCTAGTTGCTGAAACAGGCTGACATGCATGGTATGTATACCACAGTGATATGCATTGAAATCTGGCCAATGTCTCACCATTACTGTTACAGCTCAATGGACTTTATCTGACTTTATCTGACACCCCACCACCACTACCACCTGGGCTGAAATACACAATCAAGACCACCTTGAAAGTGGCTAAGCAGCTGGTGGAACTACAAAAAGGTGTGAAGATAAAAAGCAAGACCAGACTACTGGAAAAATGCAAGAGAGTGGCACCATCTGAGTCTCTGAAGACTGCTAAATACAGGCTCACAGCACTGGCAAGTATGCTAAGGAGATATACCAAAGAGGCAGAGGCAAAAATGGTAAACGCCCTGTTCTCCAAAGAACCATCCTAGGTATATTTCCAGTTACAGTAGAAAAAACACAGTAAGACCAGAGCCATTCAAAGAAAACTGAGTAGTACTGAGTACTTAAAGAGTGTAAGGCAAGTGGCTGCAGGACCTGAGAGCAGACCACAGGCATCTTACAGAACAGAAACCAGTCACCATGACAGTACCAGACATTCAACAGCTGGACAGCACCCGATCCAGGCATGATCTACACCTACTGGCTAAAGAACCAAAAAAGCAGTGCATGAAAGTCTAGCAACACAGGTGAATCAGCTGCTAGCTGCAGGCTCCCACCCAGACTGGCAAAGACTGGAGAAGGACAGTGCTTTCATCTACCAAGGAAGCTGCCTCTCCACAACATAAAGATCGTATTAGGCATCACAGCCGCCAAGCTACAGGTCCACAAGATCTAGGACATGAATACATCTCAGAAACAAAACCAGATACTGAAACTATCAGTCACTCATAGTGACTGAAGATCTAGGCGACTGACCTAGGTCCAGCCTGGATTCACTGCAGGAAAGCCTATGCCACACATATTGATCTGGAAATACCCAGCACTCTAGAAACTCAACAGGACATTGAGGGCATTTATCAAGAAATCAATGGGACTGTGGAAAACTGTGACTATTGCACAAGTGACTATCAAGTACCGGACATACCGAGGTGATGCACTATGTTTGCTGCTGTTCTGCATAAACCTGAACCCCAATAGTCAGATAATCACAAAAAGTTGGTGGAAATACCTGGTCACTGATGAAAATACCTGGTAATTCAGAATATTCAGGTTTCTAGCTGCTTATTGCACCAGTTATGGTTAAATAACTTGTCAGCTCTGACATAATAATCACTACAGTAACTATCCAGTGGAGCCCATTCTGGTTACCTTGCATATCCTGGACCATGAAAACCTCTAGTTGAGCTCGTATAATGTAAAATATTGGTCCATCTCTACCAGTAAAGCAATTATTGGCCCCTAGCTACAGAAGATATTACATAAGGCTTCTCCGGGTGTGTTTTGTCCTTTTTCTTTAGCGTAAGTCATCAATAATTTCACTGTCTTGGTATTTGGACTGGCATCCACTGCTCTCAGCTATCATCAAGTTCAATCCCCATAGCCTGGCACCAGTTGAAGGTAATACAGTGAGATCTCGTCTTCTTCACAAAGAACAATTGTTTTGGCATAGATTTCGATGTGCTCTCATTAGAGACTTTAGCACTCTCAGTCGCTGCATTATCTGGGCTAATCAATGACTGTCAAAGTGCAGGAGGAAAGTTACATTGCCAAACCACACGCAGGATACCTGACACCACCTCTAATCTTTGGCTGCTTGAAATACCAACCAGGTGAACAGAAGCACAGACAGAGATATTGTTGTTGAAATGATGATGATTAATGACTGTAAAATAAATGTGTTGTTGAGTGCCATTGACTGCCTTCAATGTAATTTAATGCTACATCCCTCATTTCACAGACCAACTGTGTTTAATGTCATTTTGGTTAGTCATACTTTTAGTTATTATGTGCCCTATAAAGATATTGTTTTTTATTTCCTACTTATAATTAGTGAGAGGATCTGTACCACTCTTATGTTTGTACTGTTCCACAGCCAGTAGTCATCTAGCTTAGCTTAGCATAACAACTGGAAGCAGTCTATATCAGGGCTAACACAGAGAGCCAGACACAGACAGACAACCATTTCGAGTCACGATCACACTTACGGACAATTTAGAATCACCAATTACCTTGACATGCATATCTCTGAACTATGGGAGGAAAGTGCATGAAACCCATGAAAAAATTGGGGAGAACATGAAAACTCCATCGTGAAAGGACACATCCGGCATGTAGATTCAAACTGTAGAATTAGTAGAGGCCCTATTCTAGTCCCCCTTGTATCCAAATTCACATTAACAAATAACACTGGTTCAATGTCACAACTAAACCCAAACACTGAGTGCTACAAGTTATTACAGCTTGGATATCCTAATAAACATGAACGGCATGGCTTGTCACTTTCACAAGTGATGAAGCTAATTAACAGACTCAAGCTAGAACTGGACCCCCTCAGGCATTTCCTCTCAAACACCTGCTTTCAGAATGGGTTCCTGACTGGGCCGAGTTAATTTGACGGAACTCCCTTTTCACATGTGCTTCATGTCCTATAAGATTCCCTGTAACTGCCTGTGATTGGTGAGCAGTGGTGCACACCATTAGTTCGGAAACAGAGCATTTGAAAGGGCACGTGGTGTCAGCCAACCACTGCTTCTGATGGTAACACCTCACGTTCAAACACATAGGTATAGCTCTGGCCTCCTGTGAAATATTGCTTTGCATCCCACCTAAGCAAATAGTTTTTTTTTTTAAATTCAATATTACTTTTTTGTTTGGAGACAAACTACCATAGCAGATGATACTGATTGCAGGCACGCTGCATTAATACGATTCATTCTGCTAGCTCTGTTTTCTGTTGCCTTTATAATGAGCTGGTCCAGAGCCCAAACCCTTGGGAGCAGTATAATCACAGTTTAATGAGCTGTATCAGGACCAGTGCAGAGAGCTGGGGGATTTGGAGACTTCTTGATGAGGCTACAGGCCTGAACCGTTACCCCAAATGCTCCCATAACTGAACATCTGGATTTAATGGCAATAAAACACAATGTGTGTGACTGTTATTTAAGCCTGTATTAGGTTTGGCCAATCCAGCTCATATTTATCAGCAAATTAGTTCCCAAAAATGAAGGCTCCCAATGTTCAATTGCTTCATTTATCTTCTGCAGCAACTTGTACGTATACAATACCACCCGTGGTATGTGAATGGCACCTAGCGTGTACAGCTGTATTTGTAAATTCTATTGCTCTGGCATTTTAATTACAGAGAAAGAATGTTTTTATATTATTAAACTGCATTGTATGTTTTTCCTACATTATTTTATTTTCATTAAAATGCCAGTTTTCCCATGCATTCACTGCATATTTCTGCAGCCATGCATGAGTGCACAGGGTTGGGAATTTTATTTTTCCACGCTTAAATTAGCAGAAAGTAATAAGAACTGATGACTGATCAAACATATCTGTTGCAAAGTGAACCCATTCCAGACAGTAATGCTATCAAGTGTTGGACAACGTGAATATGTAGAAAAATATCCTAGGGTAGAGTAAGTGAAGTGAAGTGTTGCTCAACAGTTAAGCAGCGCCAGTCTAACTTGACAATTAGTGCTACTCCAGTTTCCAAAGTAATGGACAAATCTTGGCATATTATCTGTAGGCTACCTAATAATTAAGAGGGTGTGGTATTGGACACCAACAAACACAAACAGTCACCTGTAGGATCACTAATGTGACAAACTGCACTAATAAAAGGCAGGTTATTGTGATTACAGCTGCAGTACATGAGACTACAATTGTGCCAACCTTGGCACAACCTTGGGTTTGGGCAACAGGATGGGGAAAAAAAGTGTCAGAATTTTGACAGATTTGCCAAAGCAGTAATAAATTATTATAATTAGGGGTTAAAAGTGAAGAAAATTCCATAGCTGTTTTGAACTCAAAAGTTTTATTTGGATTGTTGCCGTACAGCAACATTTTAATAAAAATATAGACAAAGCAGTTTTTCATTTCACCCTGTGCAGTCAGTCACATTTATCTTACCAAACTCCAGGGGACGGTGCTGTAGCTGAGCTTCACCATGAAATGACAAAAGCACTGAAATATGTGGTCTAAGGGAAGGAAAATAGTTTGATGAACTAATAAGCAAAAATAGGCTTTGGTGGTGGTTGTGTAAATATACTTGAAATGTTTAGCGAAATCATAAAATCCTAGGCTAAGGGCAAAGTTTCAAAATCATCTGTACACATGACACATGATACTGCAACTGGAGAGTCTGATACCAAACACCTTTTCTTCCTGGAAAATAACTTGGCTGCAGAGTTGGAATATCTGGAACAGTTGTTTACCTTGAAGAACAATGACTACAAGTGAAAAAGTTTTTACCTGGAAGGCTGTTTACAGTGTTTTTCTATTGCAGCCACTTAAGTACATTTAGGAACTTCTTCACTGTAATTACACACACGAATACAAGGAAGATCTCAATTATATGAAACAGAAGACCTGAAGCTTTTTGAAAAGAGGCTTCTTTTGCTCTCTTTGCAATGAAGACAATTAAGTACCACAGCAGAAAAGATGTTGAAGCTGAGGTCATTTCAAATGTAATCATGATTATCCCTTATATTGTTAGATTATCTACCTTAAACCATAATGATTTCTTTTGCCTATCTGTCTCTTTTGCACACACTGCCTGAATTGTCATGGTCTCCATAGACAGGTAAGGATGTATGTTCATTCTTTCTGAATGGAAACTGACTGGAAGGAGACCCTTCCCCAGAGGAAGCTCTCTAAGAGACTGACAGCCAAGAAACATAAAAGGACAGAGTCTGTGTTTGTACAAGTGGTTCATATAGTCCCAGACATATTTCTAAATGAGACTTAGTTTCGGATAGCAACTTTTTCCTCTCTGAAGGGTCCAGTGAATTACAAACGCCGGCCTCACTTCTCAGGAATTCCTTTACAAACCCTACTGTGCTACACCTGTGCCCAAACATTACTATCTACAGCTTGTCTAGATATCATTTTTAATTGTAAGATTGTTTTTCATCTGTTCATCATTATGGTCATATATGATAGAGCCTACCACAGTTGCTAGAATATTTGTATTTATTTCAAGTTTATTTGAAATGTCAACACCTAATTGATTATAAAAGCTGCTGAAATGTAAACTGGATTTTTGCAGGTCTGGCCAGTTCCCTTTGTTTACTACTATTGTTCCCTTTTTATATCTTTGGTTTTGGGAGCGAGACGGAGAGAACAGAGAGAGAAGATGAAAAACAATGAGCAACGGGCTCCACCACATACTAATTGATAGCATGTGAATAAGGGCACACTTGGTACTAAACTAGTGTATGACCCAAACCCAGGCCACCTGCTGTGGTTTTGGAGAGAGTTGAGTTGATCCTCCACCAAAGCAGAGGCCGTTCTGATTCAGACGGTTTAAACAAGGACGTCCTGGCTAGAGTCCTTAAGTCAGTCAATCAGCTCGTTCAGTCTGAAGTTCAAAGTTGACAAGGTTTAAACAGAGGGTGGTTCTTGCGTTTGCAGCAGCAGAAAATGAAAAGTACTCCTCCTATATTAGAGGGGAAAAAAGGCTTTTGGGGAACATCATCAATCACTGTTTCTAAAGTAATGAGAATCCACCATAGAAAAGGTTTTTATCAATGCGTGTTTTTTATATTTTCATTACGGTCTCTTAGGTAAGACTACATTTTACCTTTTGGATATCTCATTTTGAAACTCATAAATCAAGGCATGTTGATGCCAAGTTTACTCCAATGTCATTTAGAAAATTTCATTAAATGTCTTCTGTTTGCTCTTTGGTGAAATCCAACTTTAGTTCAATTCCACTGTACTTTCCTTTCTAAATGTTTTTTTCTCTCTTGACAGTTTTGTACACATCAGCTGAAACCTCTGGCCGTCTCTCTGTAGTACAGAGAGAAAGGCCCGTGGTGGCTGCCAGCTACCAAACACACAACTGTGCTTGTCACTCCTAGGACACACCACAGTCAGTGGCTTGGACGGTACACAGATAAGATAACACATGGCCCAGCCACTTCCCCTTTTCCCACATTTATCAAAAAGAGGTTGAGTCACCTTGTATGAACTGTATTTCTGCTGTGATGTCCGTCATCAGCCAAGTAATGAGCAAACAAAACATGTAGCAAAAAAAAAGTGCATGATGGATGCAAATGAATTCTCGTTGTCAAGTGAAAACCTTTTGTTTTCCATTGTTTATTGAGGTCTGTAGTGCATAAGTAGCTGGACTGCATAGAAACATATGTGCATGTTCTGCATAAGGAAGTTATTGTCAATATTTTCAAAGCATAATGTCGTGTTCCAAAGATGTGTCCCAACAGGACCGAAAGCAAATTAATTGTCCGCATTGCTGTTTGCTGAGGCACCAGTAGCCTGTAAAACTGTAAAACTTTTCCTGCTCCATCTTCCTCCCACAACAGCTCTGGATTGATCATGTATTTGTCACTCTGACAAAGTCCACCGAGTTTAAAAATTCTGCTTGTGGCTAATAGTTACAACATACTTTTCACACAATTTGTGCAGCAGTGGTTAACAAGTAGAAAAGACCACACCAAGCTATGATGTTGGGTGTGGTCAGAGGACAATGGGCCTAAAACTTCCAACACACTGAGGCTAGTGCAGCTACCTCCGTCTAAATCCAGTGTGGCAATACTTTTTATTTTTGAAATCCCAAACTCCAGCAGAATATTGCAGGAGACATCATACAAAAGTAGAATATTCTAAAAAATTCTTTTTTTGTTGACTAAACTAGAGTAAATCACCCCATTTTGAATTTTAGGAAACTTTGCAGTTGTTTGTTGTCTGTACACATAGAGATGATAAATGTTCTGCACTTATATAGCACTTTTCTACCTATTAGCACTCAAAGTGCTTTACACTGCTTCTTACTCACCCATTCACACTCACAATCACACACACTGATTCATAACTTCGAGCATGATAATGTCTGCATACCTGCCCAGTTATTAGCATGATATCAATCGAATCACCTCACTAGTTTATTTAACCAGCATGAATCAAATGGCTATAACTTTATTTATTTATTTTTCAAAAGAAAGGTTTCCATTTTTTTCTTAGTGTTACATTCCTGTGTGTGCATGCACAAATAACTGTGATGAGGGTAACTAGTTTTTTCAGATCTGGCACTAAAGCACAATATCGCCCTCACTCTCTCTCTCTCACTCTCTCTCTCTCTCTCTCTCTTCCTCCTTCTCTCTCTGTTTCTCTCTCTCCCACACACACACACACACACACACGCACACACACACACACACACAATTACACACAAACATGCACACTTCCTCTGTATTACTGCTCACTCTAATGTATATACCATGTGTTTATGGTCTCTCCATGCCAAACGTTTACCGTTTCTCCCTCTGTTCCTTTCTAAACTTGTCAATGATTTTTGTTTTTCATTCTAAAGAAATTATGGATTTTAAACATTTAACACATTGTTCAGCATCAAATCAATTCACATTGTAGGTGGCTAAAACTCATTCTTTGACCTACAATAACCAATTCACTATTATTGCCTGTGGAAAAAGTTCCAAATAACCTTTCGTGGATCTTTCCAGACATCCTATGCAGGTAAAAACCTACAGGAGCACAAATCACAATAAAGAAAATAAAGCAAAATAAAAAAGGATGAAGCAAGCTGGGGTGTGTGTGTTTTCCTTTTTATCCCTGCATGTTTTCTATTACTATCATATTAAGTAGGGAGCAGCTAAAGCCAAAGCATTACAGCCGAGGTACAACATTAGGAGCAAAGAGACCTCAAGGACCCGATAGTATCTTGGCAGGATGTATGAGAAATGTGTGGAAATTTGCAAGGTTGCTTGGACAAAATATACAGGAGCCATTACCCACTTAAAACAAAAGTCGGTTACCATTAGATGTTGGCCTTTTTCCAGGTCATTATCATCTAAAATCAGTAGGGATAAAAAGATTTAAAGCCTAGAGACAAGCAACATAATAAAATCAAACAATTAATCCTGCATCTGAGTGGAGGTGTAGATCATGCTGGATGCACAGAGACAACAGCTAAAAGCACTTGTGTGACAGCTATCGAGGAAAATAAACATGGCCACCAAGAGATATAAGCATCTGTAATCCTCTGGAACAAATACACACATTGATGAATGGCTGAGTGACAGCTTAAATACAGAGCCTATTTGTATGGGCGTACTTCTTCATGGCAACATTACTCACAGGCTGCGTCTACAGTTGTCAGGCAATTTTCTCTCTCTGCAAATAGCACTTCTTTTCTGGAATGCTTTGCATGCCTGCTCATTAGATCTACTTTACAAAAAAATGCCTTCAATTACAGTTGACATCAAAAAAAAAAAAAAAAATGAAATTATAGTCAACAAATTACCGCTAGTGGCTAAATAATCTCCCATTTCTTATCGCTACACACATGCTCAAACATGAAACAAATTCAAATGTGAAAACCACTGTATATTCTCTATCCTTATAGCGAGCAGTACATGCTAGTAATGTAGTTTAATATTACACTGATTGTCTTGATTTGTCATTTTAACGGATGGTAGACTTTACAGGAAAAGCTTCTCATTGGCACTCGCATTGTTAATGTTGGCAAGATACTGTGTCAGGATGCTGAGGGGTAGGTGAAAAGTCAAGAGGCAGTGTATTCCGAAAGAAAACGGTGCACGCACGGCCCTGTGAACCTGCCTGTATGCAAACGCTTACAAAATTCACGTAGGCTATGTGCAAACAGAACTGAACATGATGTTAGCAGCAAGGTTCTCACGTCAGTCTGTTGGTCCATCACTCTGGTCCACACTTTCATATTTCAACAGCTGTTGGATAAACTGTCCAAAGATTTTGGACATTTGTGGTGAGAAAAAAGGAAAAAACTTTCTGTGAATCACAGATTTGTCCTCTGGTGCCACCACAAGGTGTACATTTATGGTTTTGTGTGAAATATTCGACAAATGTTAAATGGATTGCCATGAAATCCTGTCTCCCTCTAGATAAATTAGGTGATCCATTAACTTTTTATCCAACGCCATCACCGGGTCAAAGGTTTCATTACCACCACTGACATGGCTATTAGCTTACGCCGAAATCCCGAATTGACTCATTCTCTACTCTAGAATACAACTGTGCTTTAGTTTAGACGTTGCTACTTTCTTTGTAATGTAGGAATGAGTCCTAAAACTCAGAAATCAGTTAGCATTTTTGCCCATTGTCAATCATGCACCTTAAAGTCTATTGTTTTTATCAGTGGGTTTTTAGTTAAATGCCTGAAATAACATTTGTGATTAACACAATGTCAAAAAATTTGTAAATATCGTTTAACGTGGCTTAAAAAAAGTAAATCGTAAAATCAAAATCGTAACCGCTCTTCACGTTAAACTAAGCCAACAGAAAAATCCCCTTCACTTTTTGTCAACAGAACCAGGAAGATGCTAAATTCCCAGTTGGCCTACAAAAATGTATTGACCCTACAACACTCTGTTGTAGGCCTTTAAAAAGTGTTAAAATATATAGGTCATTAATTTCCAACTAAAAATTTTGATTCTCAAATAAAACGGGGTACACTACATAATAAATAGAAGAAACAAGATTCTGGACACAGTCCTACTTCATAATGCCACCTCTAGGGCAACAAACCTTCTCGCTAAACCCTAAAAATAAACTTTTGAATCTTCTTACTGCATTATGCTTCTGATTTACTAAGACATATTAGAATTGTAGGACACACACAGCGTCCACATACATAAACCACATGAAGAGAGATGAGTCCACGAACTGAATCTTACAGACCAGACCACCCTGGAGCTACTTTGACAAAGCCTCCCCTACGACTGGTCTGTTTGCATGGGTGTGTACGTCTCGGTGTGTGTGTCCAAGTCCACTCCTCAGGCTCCAGACAGGCTCCTCTCCATGTCTCACACAAAGTCAGACAATGTAAGGTGAGATAGGATAATCTAAAAAATTGGGGGTATGACCCTTTAAAGTTTTCTTTGACTCAAATCAGTGAGTGCGAGACAAAGACAGAGAAAAAGAGATGGATTTTAACCCTTGTCATCAGATGCCATGACTAATGGTGGCATAATAGTGGTGTGAATAAACTTGGACACATACAGCAGACCACATGCAGACAGGCCTGACTGACACACCCTCCGGCCTGGAAATCTATGTGTGTGGCCTGAGCTTTCCTGCCCCTCTCCCCCCACCACACACACTCCATCTCTCTCACTTTTCTATCTCTACCTCTGTGCCTCACCCCCTTCCTTCTTTTACTATTTGAGAATAAAGTAATCTAAAGAGAGGCCCTGAAGAAAAGGGTCAAAATTACAACCAATGATGCTTTTGCTCTCCTGAAAAACTACCCCTATGAGTCAAGCACCTTCCTCTGTTTTACCTCGCTCTGTCTTTTCCCCTTCTTACATTTCCTCCACCCTCCCTGCTTGCTTCTGGTCTGCATCCAGTTTTCAGGCTTTGCTGTTACATGGCTTAGCAGCAGGAAAATGGAAATCCTCCACTCCAATTTTTTTTAATTTGTACCACTCTACTTCTCCGGCTGTCAGATTCACCGTTCCTCTCTTCCTCTTTTCCACTATTCTCCTCGCTTTCCTCCTCCTGCTTCTCTGGTATGTTCCCCATATGCTTTGATGGCTTTGCTCTGAAAGGGGGAAATGATTCAGGCTGCTGGCATGTATGGCAGTGGTGCAGCTGGGCAGTGCACCTGCAGCTTTGAAAAACAAGCTGACGAGTGCATGTTCGAGATCCTTTCGGTCCATGTGTATTTGTGTGTGTTGCTTGTGTGCATGTATATTTTGCATGTGCACAAACTCCCAACCTTTTCTGCCCCCTTCCTCCCTGTTTTCCTTCATTGCTACTTTCATACTTTTTTTTTCGTTGTCATTTCCATACACTGCTCCCAGTTCTATTTAAAGGAGCAATCACAGCACCATGGGTTCCTAAGTTCCAACCAAAGAACTCTATAGTAAATTGTAGTTACATATTTGTCTAGGGATGACAAAAATGCCTGAGGCACCCTAGAACAAGTTCTCCAAAACTGCATATGGGACCTGGGAGTTACAATCACCATGACCCCAAGCTAATTCAAATTAGTCTGGGTCTTCAAAAAAAAAAAAAAGGCCATTTAATTGCGATTTTTCAGAAGATAATGTGTGAAAGAAAATTATTGAAAATGAAATTACATTTTTCATTTTTAATTGAAGACCTCCCTGTCTCCAAAAATCATCATAACATTGTGTAATTTGCAGACAGAACCTCCAGAGAGTTTCAACTGCAAGTTTGCAAGTCCTGAACTAAGGTCATTAAATCTATGGAGAGATTATAAAATTCAATTGTTGGTTGGTTTTAAATGGGCCATGATGTTTTCACGGTTTAATTTCTGCTAAAAATAGTTTGTAATTAACCAACAGTGTAGCATCTCTTAAAAGTGGAATCCAGTAAGGTAGTACTCACTGCTGAAAGGTACTTTGCAGGAAAGATTAGTTTCAACAAGCTATTGTTGTTTCTAAGTGGCAGATAAGAGTGTTCTCTCTCCCTGACTGAAAACACATGACATTTGTGGTTGCAGTGGTGAGAGATATTTCACAGGGAGGTTTGCAGTGCAGGATGTTCGGCTTTGGGGGTCAGCCCCCGCTGACTGGAAGTAAAACTATAATTACCTCCACACTAACGAGCCAGTTGTCTTGAGCCGCAGCCAGGTGTTTAGCAGGAAACACTATGTGACAATTTGGGTTTGGTTTACACAAATTAACAAAAATACTTGGGTTTCAAGAACCAGAGTAAACTAGAGCAAACATTTCGGTAGCTGACAGGGCTCTTCTCTTGCCACATGCATTCATAATCCAGAGACATCTCCTGTCCCATTCGTACTTTGGGACAGGAGTGGGATTTTCACATTTATTACTCTGTGACAGCCTCAGTGAGCATTGTATGTTTTTTCAGTGAAGTTGATCCAATTTATTTTATTTTACCAGTTCTATATACTAGAGCTTAATGATACACTCAACTAATCATTAGCCATTTAATCATTACATTTATCTTATTTAATCAAAGCTGAACTGTAAAAAGTATTACAGAAATGTAGTGGAATTTAAAAAAGCTTCTCTTGTTAAGTCAATGTATATTTGTTAATTTCCAGTTAATTTGACCTAAAATGTCTAATTTACTTTTACACTTTATAAACATGAGATGTTATGGCCAGAGATCTGTCAATTTAAAATGATGAGTTGAATGAATGAAATGCATAGTTCACTCAGCTCAGTTAATCTGGTTTAAAGTTTAAAGTAACAAAGCTAACAGATTTCCCAGAAAACATTGTTTACGTGTAGAAACATATTTTTTTAGCTTGAAGAAAATATTCATAATGGGAACTATTTGAATTTAATATATTTCATATTACATTATCTCTTTTCATAATGATACACAATTATAGTAAACAAGATAAAACTTAGTGTTGCATTCAAGACTGAATGAATGAATTTAAGAAGGATGTGAAAGCAGGCTTAAATGTTGTCTTTTTACCGTACTAATTTATGTATAAAATAAGCAGCTGCAGCTGGAAGTTCCTTATGTCAACAGGAAGAAATTATGGCTTTTTACCTTCAAGCTAAACATTTCCATTACATTTAGATATCAATTTACTCAGTATGTTAAACTAATTTAACTGTTATCCACTAATTATTAACCATTTATCCATGTGTTTAATAATTACCCATTTTGCCATTTAACTGTTCATCATTTTTGTAGTGTATTTCAAAAATTATCTGCTTTTAGTTTCCATTTAGATAACAATGTATCCTTCAGTTATAGTTTTTATCTATCACTTTTAGCAAACTCATTATCCATTTGACTTTTTTACTTTTGATCTTTGTAACTGTACCTCAGTTCCTGTCTTATTTAAAACATGTATCCACTTTTAGCTAAATATAAGCATTTAATTACGAGTTTGTGCATAAAATCTGGTTTCTGTTTGTATCATGTCCACCTGTGTATATGTATGCATACATCATAGTCTGTGTAATTGTGTGTGTGTGTGTGTGTGTGTGTGTGTGTGTGTAAAGCTTGGTGTTGTTTGATGCCCTCGGGGCCTTCAGGCTCGCTCACCTGGCACAAGCTGACAACTCTCAGACAGTACACTACTGTTGTCTGCACCTGTGTTATGCTTTCATGCTGACAAAAATGTGCTTTCCTCTTCGTGAGCAAAAGATGTGCTTTGTTTTTCCTGACTCAGAGACTAAAATAGTAAAGCTGCCACAAACTCTGAACCAAGACTCTTTGTAGTAAGAAGGGCAAATGACTTTGAACACACAAACATAGTTTGCCAATGGGTGGTGTGGGGATTGCTCACTGAGTAAAACTGGCACACAACTACTGACTGAACACGTTTCCCTGGGATTTGATTTACCTCTTTGGATTTTCCACTGTGTAACAAATTCCATGATGTAAACTCCATTGTTATGTATTTACTATAAAATAATCTAGTGAAACTGTGAAAAGTTGTTTAACTTCATAGCCACTGATGGTGATTATTGCTATTCCGTGCGCTGCTGTCTTTGGTGGTTGCTGTGTCAGCTTACAGCTGTTGTTTTGTCGTCGTGATTGTGTTTTTTGATGAGACCTGCCAGGGGGATTAAAGATGGAAATATGCTTTATGCTAACCCTGGTGCAATGCATCACATGGAAACATGTTTAATAGTGCACGTGGTTCGTTTTAAATAAATCGTAATCAATGAAAAAAAAATTGAAAGTACGTAGGGGAAGGTGCTCTAAGAAATGTACAAAGTTTGAAAAAAGATAACATCCACACTCACTGACCATTTCATTAGGTACAATTATACATTCTGCTGCAATCCACTAGAGCAGCTCGCTCATGAACTATAATTTCTCAGTTTTTAACTTTTAATTGTCAGAAATAACTCTGTTTATCACTGAGCTTATAGTAGGCAGTGGAGTCATACTGGTTGCCTTAGATTGTAAAGGTGTACCTAATGCAGTGACCTGTGAGTGGAGAAGGACTGGGAATTGTTTGATAAGGGAAAAACATGACAATGAAAAAAATCTAAGTACTACTCTTACCAAACAGAGACTGTCAACTTGCCAGAGTTAAACCACCAGTGTTATAGCCACTGCTGTCACTAGAATACCTGATAATAATAATAAAGATCAGGTAACCAGACATTTTTTGGTTGGTCACTGTCAGTTGCAAAGTAATTTAATCAGAGAAAATATACTACTGCCCCCTGGTGGATTCAGAAAATATAACGTCTCTAAATTTCGTTAATGCAGACTACTATTTGTAAGCAAATAATTACCCAAATTTTTACGCTCATCAAACCATTCTGCAATTATCAGAAGTAGCTGCTCTCATTTAATATGTGTAGCTCACAACAATATACTCAACACCATTATTTCTGTGCTGTACAGTGGTATTTGTACTAATCCATGTTGCTATCTGAAGACTATCATCACCAACCACAAACATACAGCAGATTCTTCCTTTTGTATTGATTATAGCCACACTATGTCTCTCATTAGTCCTTGAGAAAAACCTTCAGTCATAGACATGGCATGGATGAGAGTATTTAAGAAAGCTTAAACGATGATTTCTACAGCCCCTTGAAGTCTTTTCCTCTTTCTCTCTCCTTCGTGGAGTTATAGTTGCATTATTTCTTGGAAAGAAATTTCATTTTGTTTCCTGGGACAAAGAAATAGAAATGAGAAGTTTAAAGTGAGATCATTTTTAAGAGCTTGTTTGATTGCAAAAAACTCAGAGACATCCTTACCCAATCCTTTTAGAAATCGATTAACCCTTCTGTGTTCGTTCTCATGGATAGAGTCTAAATATTCCTGCACCCTCACTTCAAACAGTCCTGGGAAGACAAAAAGTATCATGAACCACTGGGTCAACTCGTAGCTACTGATCAAGAAGTTGCTGTTGCACCTCTCTACCTTTGAGAGCCTGCCTGTGGAGCTCTCTCTCCTGGATGAACCAGCTGAACATCTGGGTCTCCATGAAGACCTCCAGAAAGCGACGAACAGACTTAGATGTGATTGCTTTACGAAAACCCTCCCTCTGGAAGGAGCAGGGGACTGGGGAAGAGGACGAGGAGGAGTAGCCATCCTCCCGTTCAGTGATTATGAAGAGTGGATAGTGGCCCACTAACTCCACGTAGAAACGGACAAAAGCCTCTGACACAACGGTGCTAAGATGTTCAGAGTCTGGAAAGAGGAAGCTAGGAATTGTAGCACATTTACTGTACAACTATACAGCTGCAAGATCCTGTTCATGCAAGAAATCAAAGAGCTACAACTACAAATTTTCTCAGCGTGTTGGTCTATTTTCTTTATTATGTCTTACCACTGGGTGTGTCACCACCTCTTTCGTTGGCCAGCTCCTTTCGTCTCTCTAGAACATTCTCAAGGGCTGATTGCAGCTTAGAGGGCAAGATCGATTCCTCATCATACATCTACATGGAAAAGGACAAGATAATTAAAAATGTAAAGACTGAAGTAAGTCCTTCCACATTCACACGTATCATTCAATATTATCAAAAACACACAAACATCATTTAAAACCTGGATTACCTGTCTGAGAAATCGACTGTTCCCAAGATCCACTACCAGCACCTGTGCACAGAATATCTAAATTATTGACTTCATATGTATATTGATGCATTCATGTGACAAATCTGTTTAAAGTAGGATAGCTGTTTGTTTTTTTTTGTTTGTTTTTTTTTGGATTACTCAACCTAAAAGGTTGAGAATGATTGTCTCTCTAACCTCCTCCAGGGGCAGTTCAGTGAGCTGAGCAAGGGAACTGGACAGCAGGCCGACAATGAACGGAGTGGGGGTGCAGACAATGTCGAGCATCGCCGAGGGCAGCACGGGAATGTAAGTGTGCTGCCACACAAAAGGGTAAAGCAGTGCCACAACGGCATGGCAGCACTGGGAGAGGGTACTGCAATAGGGACCAAAGACACTCATGAGAAAATGTACAGCCAGAATTTATTAAAAATGGTCAAATACACATTTTATGCATGTTCACACGAAGGTGTGACGCCCTAATACAATGACTTTTATTGCTGTTTTCCAATGAGAGGTGGAGATGAGAGGCCAGAGGAACAGAAAAAAAAATCACTTGCTCATTTTTATCACTTGAGGGCAGTATAATTTTAAAATAGTCCACACACTGTGATTATTCTTCATGGTCAAACCCTTCTCAGAGAAGAAAGCAAGGCTGCATACTTCATTTACGTCATTCAACTTTGCATTCCTCTCCTCTACTACTGTGACTGCTCCTTCTCACTCCCACAGGCTTTCTCCTGCAGAACAAACAAACTGGCCCCAGGGTAACAACAACTCAACAGGCCGCCCTTAAAATATCTCTATGGCATGTTCCCTGATTCAAACTGGGGCTGTCTTAAATTTATTTGAAAAATGTGTGTCAGGACCACCCACGTGTAACTTCATAATGAAAACCTCCATAATGTTTTCACCTAATATCTGCTTCCAGCATAATTACATAAACAATAGAGGAATGCAGCCTCATAATTTATGAGCGATCAAAAGAGCTGTCAAGTACAGATTTCGAGGGGATGTGCAAATCTGCGGCAGAATATGACCAAACCTGAGTTTGTCAGCGGTGAAGATAACCCTTCGTTCCAGCAGCAGAGAGCCCAACACTCGGAGCAGCAGCCGCAGACTCAAGCAGGAGAACAGACATTCAAAGTCCACATGCTCCAGACGGGAATCAGATGGCCGACAGAGCTCCATCACCTGGAACATGGGACCAAATCATTTTAATTGGACATTTTAAGTAAACTGTGACCACTTTCTATGTCCCATCGCCCTGCTTTTAAAAATATTTTAGTCAATACCTGAAATATAAATCAATAAAATTATGTGATCACATTTCAATGTCCTCCAGCATCACTCACCTCAGTGCCCGAGCCGGGGAGGAAAGTTTTTATTGTAATAGTTCTGCCCGGAGCTGGAAACTGGGCCTCCATGATGGCTCTCATGAATGGCTGCACCAGAGCTGGAGACAGAGCCCTCCGTCTCTCCACCTCATCCAGCACCTACAGATCACACACAGACACAAAGACACTCTTTAAAAACGTGTTTTATTATGTTAGTTTCACTAATATCATCACTGGGGACTTGTGGGAGTGATTTACCTTGGAGAACAGATTAAAACAGCCAAGGTGACTGACGATACAATAAACCTCTGGAAGCCGTTTGCCTTTTCCACTGGGCTGAAAAATCAAAGAGGAAACATTTGAAACACACTCATCACATAGAAACACACGCAGAAACACACACTTTTCCCAGTCTCACACACTTCCTCCCAGACTCTGAGATGGACTGTTTTCCCACAGCACCCCGGCTATTTTGGCGTGCTTATTTATTCAGCCGTCATTGTGGTATTTAGCCACTTCCTGTCCAATAGCAGCACATTTCTTTTTTTCTATTGATTTCTATTTACCAGTAAGCGCCGACAGTATCCAAACCTCCTACTGCCATCCTCCCCAGTCAAAACAAAGGAGAACATCTCGCTGTGAGGAATGAGCCACAGTAAACACATAAATAAACATGTGATTAGCATATTTTGATTTCACATATGAGAAATATACAACTAAATATATATGTTCAAGATGTAATACTGACATTTATGGTTTTGCACATGGACTTCCAAGAAATATTTTTCTATAGTACAGTACAAGTAATAATTGCTACCGATAGAACTATTTTGACCACTGATTTAACTTTTGTGGTTATTCATAAACACGTTTTACATTCACATGTATTTTAAATATGTAACTTTACCTTGGGAAGTTCTCCACTGGCTCCCAGTCTTTAGCATCAGGGAAACAGAACTGAGGAATAATCCTTAGCTGATCCTCAGTCTCCCTCATGAATTTGAAGCTTCGCTCCAGCTACAACAAAAGACCAAACTTCAATGCATTTTCACTAAGTTTATTTTCATAAATGTGTATGAATATTTAGTTTTAACTAAGCAGAAGATGGTTTCGTGGACAAATTGAGTTGGACCATTTTCAATATCTTGCCTCCTCATAAACAAATAAACAAAAACGGCCCTTTTTTTTCTGCTTCTTAATAATTCCAGGCGACACGGGTTCAGTTTGGTCCAGCAAAATTACACCAAAACAATGAAATAACACCTGACCTTAGGCGGGAACTGTTGCGTGACCTCAGGCAGGTAGTGGGCACCAGCTTTCGACTTCTGCAGTGACACAACCAGGAAATATTCAAACAGTTTGCGCTGGTGGAGCTCCTGTTCCAACGAGCTCTTCCTGGTGTTTGTACCGTTGGGGACCTGGCTCCTCTTCGGCTGGCTCAGTATGGACTGGACTGACATGAGGCGCTGACGGTGAGCTGGGAGGTAGCAACACACGGTATGGTTGTAAACTGAAGATGTCTAAATATTTTTTAAAAACGTGCATAAAACATTACGAATATAATCTTTGATAATCTACCTTTTGCTTTTTCTTCAATTTCACTCTCAGAGTCACTGTTCTCATCTGTTACTGAAAGTAGAAAGTCAAGTTTCTTAAAACAAGCACACACATTTACATTTCGGGCATTAGAAAACACACTCGAGTAGAAGCATCACTTTGTCAAGATGTCACTAACATCACCTCTTCCTGAACTTGTCTCAGCATAATGATAAATCCTTCTTAGATGTTTCTTCCCAATTCGAGCCTCAAAAATGCTGTTGACCCTCAGCACAACCTGTTGGAAAATCTATGACTTAGTGTGGAGAAGTACTTCAGCATTGTTTTAATTGACTACATATTTATTAAGGACATAGATGTGAGTAACGATACATCAGTCGAAATGATTGGGAAAGCATTTCAGTTTTTGGGTAAAATGTCTAACACACACCGTTGGTATTCTACGGCAGGTTCGACTGTACGGATCCCCAGCAAGCCAGGGGGTGTGTTCGGTGCCTGTTGGGGTGGAGGGAGGACTGAGCTGCGGTGAGGATGAAATGCCCCCACTGCTGGTACTGTGGGTCCGCTGGTTGGTCTTCCGCAGCTCCAGCAGCTTAAAGCTCTTAGCTGAGTTTTGCCTGAAGAAGCCAGGTCTCGAGGCCTGCACACA
Organism: Channa argus; assembly: GCF_033026475.1. Taxonomy (NCBI): domain Eukaryota; kingdom Metazoa; phylum Chordata; class Actinopteri; order Anabantiformes; family Channidae; genus Channa; species Channa argus. Next base: position 12,324,416 of record NC_090217.1, on the reverse strand, counting down.
GAAAATAAAGATTGAAATCATTTTGATCTGAAGTGTTGGCACTGTGAGGCGTAATGCTTGTCTTATATTGCAGAGACCTTGTTAGTGTCTGCACCAGGAGAAGAGGGCAAAGACTGCTGGGAGCACTGACTCTCCAGCTCTATGTCCTCATAAGGGTTCTCCTTGGACGAGTCTGAAAAAGGGCCAAAAGTGACATTTTCATTTCATGTTTTCTTCTTTTTTTGTATTTTTTCAATTTATGGTCAAACTGCATTAAAATGTAAATTAGAAAAAAACAAGTCTAGACTTAATTTCTCGCTAAGTGACCATCAGCCTTTGACCATCAACCTTCACCATATCAATACATTTTTTTTAACATTTAAAAACTCAGTAAAGCATATTAGACGTATCTTACCCAGGATGTCTTCATAGTGATGCTCCTGAGACAATGAGTGGGAGAGGACTGGGCTAGTTGACCCTGCTAGGTCTTCAAACTCAAAGGATCTCCTGTGCAAATGAGTTCATAATTTATAATTATTAATGTGTCAGCTAATGTGTGTCAGAAAAATTAGGTCTGTGTCAGATGTAACACTCAACAAAGAATTCCCTTTTCTCATCCCTGTGTACCTCTTGATGCTTTCTCTGAGTCTCTCGCTCCTGAGTCTCCCATAAACACCAGTAGGAGGTTTTGATGAAGACCGTGTGGAGGTGGAGGGCAGAGGAGGCAGGTTCCGTTGTGCTCTTGGCTGCCTCTGAATCGTGTCTGTGGGGCTAACAGGTGGATGCTGGAAGGTACGCCTGGGTTTGGGGACTGGGTTGATGGGGGGCGCCCCTGGCTCTGTGTACATATTCTCCGGGGGCTGCTTCTCTGCATCTCTGACCCCAGAGGACCTCGCTGATCCACTCTGACCGACAGCTTCACATTCTTTCTTCTTCACTTCTACCTGTTTGTCCTTACTTGGTGGACTGAAGTAGTTTCCTAGCTCTGGGGGAGTTTTTCCATGGTTCTCCCCCATAGCTTCCAGCTTTTTAAAGAGACTGAAAACAGCTCTCTTCTCGTGGGTGCTTTGTTCTGTAGCTCTCTTGTCGTTGCCTTTCCTTGATGCCCCCACCTGCTGCTGCACTGCCACCGTAGTCAAACAAGGTCTTAAGTCTCTGGGCTTTTCTACATTCTCTTTCTCATGATCTTGTTCTTCTTTGTGAGCCACTCTTCTACCATCAACCTCTCTTTGGTTTTCACTGGGTTTATTGCTTTTGGGTGTACATAGCTGTTTCCCAGTGTCGACGGGGGAACAAGGTCTTGAATCCCCTAAATGTTTCCCTTCATTCTCTTTCCTGAGATTTTCCTTTTCCTCATGCACACACCTCTTGCAACTATCTGCACTCAGCTCATTAGCAGTTTTGTTGTTGCGTTTTGTCAGAGATTCTTCCCTTGTTACACTAGCACACTGACTTGAGGAACCTGAGGTAACAGGAGGATGAGTAGGCTCCTTTCCCTCCCACAGAGAGATCTTGTCCTTAATGTTGCCTCCATTTGATCTGGGGAACTTGCTTCCGACCAGCACAGAGGTTTCATTGCTGCAAGGGTCAAAGGTAGCTCTTCTGTGAGCCATAATGGCTGAATCTATTCTCTGGATGCTCAGGTTGTCTAATGGAGTAAAAGGGTGTTTTGGCGCTGCCTCTCTTTGTCTAGTTCGCTTGTTTTCGACTGAAGCAAGGTGGAAACCACAAAGACTGCCCTTCTTTAGCCTAAACACAGAAAGAAAATTAAACTTTTACTGAGTTTTAATCCAATAAAGCCATTAAACTACCAGCTATAATAGGCTGACTGCACAGCACTCAGTCCCTACCAAGCAAACTCATTTCCAACAGCTGGACACCACCTGCTGTCAGTGAAAGAGCATGAAGCATACAGTAGTTAATAGGAGGCAAGAGTTACTAGAGAAGCTGATTATTTTAATCACATCCCCTTCATATATATATGAAATATAATTGTATAAAATCAGTTGAAATGTCAGTAACATGTACTGAAGCTCATGTGACATCACACAAATTCTGTAAACCCAGCATTAGCATGTTTCTATAAGTGACACTTAGTTTAGTCAGAAAAATGCCCTAATATGCTAGAAAACAAGGCAAAGTAACTACCCAGAGCTACCAGAGCTCCCTGAACTTCCCAGTACGGTCACTGTGACTACTAGTTAGAGGACACTGTCTTTTTATGGCGACAGTGGGAAAATTCAGCCTGAGAGTAAATGCCAGAGGCCTATGAACGAGCATCTTCTTCTCATCAGCCTCACTAAATAAACACATGCCTGGCTCCGAGCCCAATTCATCAAACTGTTATGTTTTAATAAATAATCTGGAGGAAATGGGAAGCCCTAAGTTGAAAGACCTTTTGTGGCTTCTTTTTAATGGATATTATGAGTGAAGTGTGACCTTACCCCTGTTATATGTTTCTCAGGCTTTTTCAGGAATTTGTGAAGTATAACTTCTACAGTATTTTCTGATAGGTGATACACCCGCTCAGGTACAAACCTGCTGATGGTGGAGTAGATGCAGTCTTGCTTCGTTATCATTCTCTCAGTGGCCTCCATGATCTCTGTACACCTGAGAAAGAAGAGAGAGAAGGATATTAATTCAGTGACTTCATTGATTGCTCATTTCTGCTGCGACTTTCAAAGATTTGGATATTAACATTTCTGTGAAGGCTGTAGTTGACTATTAGCATCAGTCCCTTTCAGTGAGACTGCATGACTAATACCTGTAACTTGCTTCAAGAATGATTTTGGAAAATACAACACAGGTCACAGTTTCATTATTACCACACAAGTGAATTGATTTCACATTGATATCAAAATCAACATCCTTGATAAAACTGACATGTTAGGCCATGCAGCCATTCCCAACAGCTGATGATGTACAGTGTTCAGAAGCCAGCTGGGCAGATTCAAGGAAAAACATGACAGCCAGGGAGTAAGTGCAACTACCTCAAGCAGTTCATCACACAAACTAACATTTCCATAGTCATTAGGGAGTTCTTGTGATAGAATCATTCTTCTCTTATTTCCTTATTGTATGATCCTAATTCTCCTGACAGGAAATCAAACTTTGACCCTCGCAGTGACTAAATTGCTTTGCACTCCTCTTTGTGACTCTTAGATTTTCACATCCCTCAGGCCAATGTTTCAAAGTTCAGTGGTCTCTAAGATAGGACTTGGTAATTTCCCAGATCAGGAGCTGCTGTCAATATTTTGTGTAGCTGATATGTTGTCCAAGTGTCTGCATGCTGTATACAGGCATTAAAACTGTATTAGCATGGAAAGTAGTAATAATAATAAATAACTATAGAAAATAAAAGAAGCAGGCTCAAAATGCCTTTAATTTCCAGTGTGGAGAAAGTTATTTTTCATAAATATGTTTCAACAGCCTCCTAAACACCAAAAAAATCACCATAAACTGTATGTGCAACTTATTACCTCCATTTGAAAATGTATTTTTTTCCATAATCACACCTATACGATCATATTATTGTAATAATGTTACAGCTCCCATTCTTATATTATTTAATATAGAATCACCATTATTATTCTGTAGTAATGTATTTCATCTATCAATGACGAGCTGAGTGGACCAGTATATACTTGTTAAATCCCGTAGTTAATTTTAAATCATCAAATTTTTAAAATTAAATCTGTTTCTTACCTCCTTCTGTTGCACAGTCTCCATGTGTTTATTAGTAAAATGTGAGCATGTGGCCACAGATGCTGCTACAACAATATCCATTGGTCAAACTTCAAACCACCGTGTTGTATCTCCAGGTCAAATAGACTTCAATAAATTTTCTAACTTGATTTAAGCCTTAAAGCAATTCGTCTTACATTTAAGTGAGTTAGAATAGATACGCAAGAGTCTCCCCTATCCTCCCTGGCTCTTCTCGACTTTCAAGCTTTCATTTACTAAATCTCCCACTGCACCCTGAGTACAACTTCCTCCCTCTCTCTCTTTCTCAATCTGTGTCGCCCTCTCTTTATGTTTGTTGCTATCCACTTGCTGTCTGTCTCTAAACCAATGCTATGGACATTCTATATGGAATGAATTAATCTCTTTTACTACTGAATGAAATCACATTAATTCCATTCTTTCCTCTTGACAGATGGGATATGCCTCATGACATTATAATATTTCCCGCCAAAGTTTGTCACCACTGTTCATGAGCTACAGCTGCTTGAGCAGCCCCCTTATTTAGTCCCATGGTGTCTATTCACTGACACATGTAAATTGATAAGAAAGGTCCAGTGAGATTCGCAAAGCAAAACTGAAAATAAAACAGAGAAATAACAAGGGGTTTCTCCCATACATCATGTTTTTTCCATTACCATACTACAGATTAAATGATGAGGTCAAAGATTACCATAAAGAATTTTGGCAAACTTTTTACAAATTTCATTGATCATGATAACATCTTTATTTATTTTATTTACAGATTTTAGGGTAAAAAAAAGCATTTTAATGTATTTACTATAATTCAATTTGCATAGTTTTACTGCAACCTATTTCTGCATGTATTTGTTCAATTTTGATTTTGAATTTCAGTCAAAATATGTCTTGTTTTTAAACTGCTTTTTACACTTCTAAGGCACAACTGTAGGGGTTCAGCATATATAGATTATATATAGATTCACTGCAGATATTTGTAGTGTATGTGGCAAATTAACCCTTTATCCTTGCACAATGAAATATGTAGAGGCTACAAATTACTAAAAACTAATGTTATATGAACTTAAACTTTCAAATTTACATTTAGTGTGGCCACTGAAAAATGTGTTTTGCCAGGTAAAATAATAATAATGTACATTGAAGCACACAACAAATATACAGATAAATGCAAAAAAATCCCATAGCTAAGCTCACATAAAATAATAAATATAATAAAATAATAATATAAAATGGGTATACTGTCTAGTCTTTTAGTTCAATATACAACATCCCTTACATACAGTTTAAACACATGGATAAAACACACCTTGCATATAGGCTCACCAGAATTCAGTGCTGGGTCCTCGTTGCAGCGTCAGGCACGTTAAATCAAAAGGGGCTTTTTTTTGGCGGGGCAGGTTTTAAACTATGCGGAGATCTGCCTGCGGCCAATGACAGCTTGGTTCTACAACACAAGTGGCTCAGTGACAGGTGGCAACTGAACAGCTGTCTCCTGTCGGTCCCAGCTGTGCAGCCATGCCTGCAATTCCACTCCTGTACTGCTGGTGGCGGCAGAGCGCCGCTGTGTCCTGTCGCCCGTGACGTCGGCCACAGGGGGACTGGACAGTAAACACAGACCATCGCCACACCGAGAGCGAGCTGGTGAACGACACCCTGAGTTGAAAGGTAAGAAAATGCCTTGTTTGTTTCAGGTTTTCGAAGGTTTTTAAATAGTAACGTCCGCTGTTTGTTCGTAGACGTTTGCTGTGACTTTTTGGACCCGGAAGTGTAACATTAGAGAAAGGTTCGGTCGCCAGTGTTGTCCCTGTGTCAGTCCGTGTGGCAGAGATGAATTTCTCCCCCTGAAACAAAATGCTGGTACACATTTGTTGAACATCCATCCCAGTGTTGTTCATAAAAATGGGAGGTGTTCAAAAATGATGGAAAGCATAATTGTCAGTAAACACTTAAACTGTGGCTCGTCTGGTCTGTTATTTACAGAACATTGACAGAGTCCTTTGAACAGGACGCCTTCCTCTTAGTTTCCCGTGATAATGTTGTCTGGGAGTATTTGCAGGTAGTGGGAAGTTGCCACCAGACCCCAAATAAATGCTTACAGAGAGTTGTAGTGATGGGTACCCTACTGTGAGGCAGCAGTCTGCCTCTAACACCGTGGCTGAAACTGTTCATTGACAGTAATGCACAAAGGCCTTGTGTAAGGAAATGGGTTTTTACATTAGTTAAAAGTGCATATTTGGGAGCTAGAGTTAACAACAAATGCTCAATGTTGCTTGACCTTATCAGCTGGTTCAGTGCTGGAATAGAAAAAGTGTGTTCAAGAACACACGTTACGAGTATTGTCTGTATCTATATAGTAGTAACTAATATAGTAGTGTAGTAGTAAAGTAATGGACTCTGAAAAGAAGTACAGATATTAAAGTTTGATAAGAGAGTATTATAGGATTCATATTTGTTATCATGTGACAAACTGACGTTTCCCTACTTGAAAGTCCAGTAGATTCATCTCCCGTTCTTAGTTGAGCCCTGTGTGCATAAACTAGTTAAAGTTGAAGGGTCCGGTGGGGGAGGTGTAGTGGTTTAAGAGGCAGGGTGTATACACTGGGCCCACTGATGCCTCTGGATTCCAGAACACACCTCAGCATTCAGACCTGATGCATCTATAAACAGTCGTCTCTTGCACCCAAAGGCCTGGATGGCTTAAAGTATATAAAGTATATTTCTGCTATACTATTTTGTACAAACTATTGTCCTATTATTTTAATGCAGATTTTCCACTCTTTCCTTTTAGGGTTCTGTGTAGTTGCTCTTTTGATGTGCTATAGCAGAACCTCTTACCTATCCAGTGCTGTTTCCTCTTAAGACCTCCTCCAACACCACCTCCTTTCTCGTTCTCCTCCTCCTTATCCTCTCCCTGGTCGCCCCTGTGATGCCTCCCCCATGCTGTGGCTACCTGTCACAGTACACCCATCATCATCTGGTTACCTTCCTCCTCACCTTCTTTAGGTAAATGGACCCATCCATCCAAGTTTCATTGTTTGGCATTGTAAATGTATTCCTCATGGGTTAGTGTCTAAATGACCCTGTGATACCACACATGTCCACAGATTAACTGGGTGTGCCAGTACATAAGTGACCTTTTCAGTGTGACTTTTAGTAAAATTTTGTTTAAAGGTTTGTGTTTAAGATTATTTTTAATTGACTTCTTGCATTATTGCAGCATTTCTGCAACAAAAAGTAGACGGATATGAGTTTTTAATTCCGGTGAGGTTAGGGACAAGGACAACCCAGCTTAGATGCAGCCAAGATAGTGTGAACAGTGTGTGACCTGTGTCCAGTAGTTACGTTTGCTAAACAGAATGGAAAAGTAGGAAAGCAGAGGACTTTAAATGTACCATTTTGTAGTTGTGAAAAGTTAAAAGCATAAAATGTTTATTGCAGATGTGCACACCTACAAATTTGGTTTAGTGTCCATTTTGAGGATTATGTGGTTGGACAAAAGTTTTTTTCTAAAGCTTATTTTTTCTTTGTAATTTTGAAATGTTGAGTGCAGTGAGTTAAAAAAATGTAGAACATATGTAGTATTTATAGCCATCTGGCAAACTTCATGCCATATGCTTTGTTGTCTAGGTACAACTTAGTCACATAGTTAATCTTTAATTACAGCAGTTGTCATATCATCTATCTGCTGCCATGTTACCAGGTAAAAACACTCTTTATCAGGAACCATTTAAAGTGCCATCTGCAGTAGTCAGTGCACACAAGATTGTTTTCTGCTGCTCAGAAGAAAATTTGGATTTTAGCCAACTTCCTATTTCTGAGACTTTCTTTCAGAATTTATCTGCTGCTATTGTGAAATTTGACCTTGTGCAAACGTTACAAACATTATGTGACCTTGTGTAGCCCTAGACACCTGACAAGAATGCATTGGTCAATATCGAAGTGCCATTTTTAGCACATGCACTTTTATGCCCTTCCTGAACTGTTTTTCTATACAGGTGCTTCTAGTTAAATATCTGTTAACTACATCTTGCTTTTCCCTTCTGAGTCGGTGAACTTTCTTTCTCTCTCCAGTTATGTGTTGCTGCATGCGTCCAGAAAGACATTCAGCAATGTGAAAGTGAGCATCTCAGCCCAGTGGACACCGCTCGTCCACAATGACAGTGCACCTGCTTTCTCCCCTGAAGAGGTACTGAGCACTGAAAGAACATGATCATTTAATTTAAAACATACTCTGTCAAAGGACCTTAAAATATGGTGTTGAGCTGTTACCAATGAACGGTCCTGTAATGATTGATTATTTTATCTAGTCTTGCCATTGCCAGTGAAATGAGGACTTTATTTTACTGCCATTTAGTTACATATTATTTTGCAACATAAGATTTATACTCTTACCACAGTTATTTTAGATTCACTGTAGACAGTGTAGTACAGCGCAGAGGTTCTCAATCCTGGTCCCAAAGGACCCCTGCCTTGCGTGTTCTCTAACTATTCGTGTCTCATCCTGTGATGATTACGTCAATCAGACGTGTTCAACCAGTCAGGACTCAGTAGTGTAGAAATAGTTAGAAAAATACCAGGGCAACCAAACATCTTTATATCAGGTTTGGAAAATATTATAAAATTAGTGCAGAGGCCTAATGGTCCCATGACATTTAAACCCCAGCTGTAGCTAAACCTTATATATTGAATGTTTTTTCCTGCTGTCCCAGACTTGGGAGGACAATCGTCTGTTCAAAGATGAAAAGGAGGCCACTATGTTCCTGGGGGTTCTGGACTCTATCTTCCTCTTCTCATATGCTGCGGTGAGTAGTGCACATGAATTCCTGTGTTGGAACAACTCCTTAGAGTAATAATGTCTGCCACAAAGACTGGCAGAACCGGTGATGGCTGATGATGGCATGTATTCCAGCGAGCTGAAAAATGTTTTACCAAAAAATGTAAAACATTTATCTGACAGTCACATGAGCAGTTCCCATGACATGATTAAACAAAGTAAAAATAACCTTTATCGTCTCATAATACTACTTAGATTTTTTACTCTGCAGCTGGAGCAAAGAATGAAGTGCTCTCTTTAATTTTGCACAAAAATAGATCAGTATGCATTTTGTTGTTGCTGTTTTTGTCTACACAGGGTCTATATTTAAGTGGTGTGATTGGGGACAGATTGAACCTGCGCTATGTGCTCTGCTTTGGCCTGTGTGGCTCTGCTGCAGTCGTAAGTACACGGCCCATAAACCGAATAATGTGTCTAATCTTTGACAGTGTAGTATCCAATTCACTTTGGTTCTTATTAGCAGCCTTTGAAAATATGTCTTAATGCATTTGCAGGAATTTATGTTTGGCACTCTGACTGAATGGCTGCATATCTACAACATCTATCTGTACTGTTTTCTGTGGGTTCTAAATGGCCTGCTGCAGTCAACTGTCTGGCCTTGCGTGGTGGCTGTCATGGGCAACTGGTTTGGCAAAACAGGGTAGGTGACGTTTTATTCTATAACAAAACCTGCCTTTATCTAATGTCATTTCAAGTTTCACTTGTGGATAACTGCAGCATCTGTTAAGACTAAACATATTTAATCAAGCTTGCGTCTGTCGAGTTGAGCTTTATAGTACACACACAGACACACATACACACACACACACAATGACACCCATTCACTGGTGCCGCTGCCGAAATACAGACCCCATTTAGACTCAGTTTTCCCCAGTGGAAATTATGTAAACGTAATTTGACTGTTTGTAAAAATGTCATGTTCGGGAGTTACAAAATGAAAATATAGTGAGTTTTGTACTAGAAACATAATAATGATGGATTTTAATAATCTAACAGACGTGGCTTTGTGTTTGGTCTGTGGAGCGCCTGTGCCTCTGTGGGTAACATCTTGGGGGCCTTTCTGGCCTCTAGTGTACTCAAGTATGGATACGAGGTACACACACAAACACACGCCTAGTTTACCAATATTATCTACCATAATATTCTCACCTGATGAATTCTAACATGATGTGCTGTGTGCAGTATGCCTTTCTGGTGACCTCTGTGGTGCAGTTTGCTGGTGGGGTGGTGGTGTTCTTTGGACTACTTACCTCCCCTAAAGAAGTCGGTAAGGACCTTAAAGAGCATGTCATAATTATGTGTTACATAAATGTTGTAACATATACGCACGTGCTTTGTGGACAAACCCCCATCTCTTTGTTCCATTTTAATTGACCTTCTTCCCACAGATGCGAGTCTGAAATTGTGTCACACGTTCACTAGGAAACTGCTTTTTGTTTGTATTACTGACTCTCTGTCCACAGCTTAAATGTTTGTGTATGGGTGTGTCAGGTTTGAGTTTGGAATCAGACACTGGACTCAGCCCAGTTGAGACCGACACAGACAGCCATAGGCCTCTGATGAGTGACGAGGAGGACGAGGTAGAGGCAGAGGTGTACAGCAGACGCTATAAGTCAGTTCAGGAGCCGGATGAGCCTGCTGCCGAGTGTCCCCAAGCTATTGGTTTCTTCCAGGCCGTCTGTCTGCCTGGAGTAGTCTCTGTGAGTTTGAAATTCCATCAATTCAAAATAAATTATTCATTAAGGATTAACCAACATTATTCAACTATTGCACCATGTAAATTCTGTGTCTGTGTGTACTGTAGTATGCTCTGGCTTATGCGTGTCTGAAGCTGGTCAACTATTCCTTCTTCTTCTGGCTTCCTTTCTACCTAAGCAACAACTACGGCTGGAAGGAGGCAGAGGCCGACCGCCTGTCTGTGTGGTACGATGTTGGTGGGATTATCGGTAAGTGGCAGGATTAGCACTGCTGCTGGCATCATTAGCCATTAACTTAATTCATTGGGTTTTGTTTTAGCATGTTTGATACTATATATATATAACAAAATTAAGCTGAAAATGTTTTTTATTAGTTGATTGACAGAAAAATAAATAGTTACTTGTTCCAATCAGGAATGTGAAAGTTTTACTTGCTGGGAGGATTTGCTGGTTTTCATTATTGTGTGAGAGCAAACTGGATTTTAAACTGCTAATCACAGACAATCTGAATATGTCACCTCAGGTTTGATGAAACTTTTGTTATATTTATCAACTAAAACATCAATGAACAAAACAATCAGCAGACAAAGTGATAAATGAAATTATCTTTAAACGCCCCAATATAAATATATAGCATAATCAAGTGTGTTCAAAGTTTCTTGCTCAAAATGATGCAAATGAAGTTCGCAGTTAGTGAAGTGCATTAAGGTTGGTAACACAATCAAACTACACAAACACTTTTGTTAAAAACAATTTTCTATCATTTTTTCAGTGAACTATTTACATGTTTAAAATGTCTCTTAAACATTCTTGCAATTTGTTAATTTTGGCTCCTTTTTTGTCAGGGGGAACAGTTCAGGGTCTGATCTCTGACTTAATGGGAAAGAGAGCCCCCGTATTGGCATTCAGTCTTGCAGTAGCAATGGGAGCCCTGGTGGGATACAGTCGTGAGTAGATACACAGCGAATAGATTCCGTATGAGGTATGAACGGTCAAAAAGACGGAGGGAGTTCACCGATTCTCTCTGCTCTCAGGATCACCCAATGACCAGGTGATTAACGCGGTATTGATGGCTGTAACTGGTTTCTTTATTGGTGGCCCATCCAACATGATCAGCTCAGCCATCTCAGCAGACCTGGGGAGACAGGACGCTCTAAGAGGCAGTCAAGAGGCTCTAGCTACTGTCACTGGCATAGTTGATGGAACTGGAAGTATAGGAGCTGCCGTGGGACAGGTAAAACTCAGGGTTTTATACAAGATACCACTGACACGTGGCAGGAAAAGACAACTTTAACAAGATTAAATGTCAAGCTCTTTATTAGACACTTCGAATATTGTATACATATCTACTGCACATATGTACATATATGTGTATATTTATAAATTGATTTGAGCTTTACCTGTGTGTTCATATCTTCCCAACCCTCTAGTACCTGGTGTCTCTGATTGAGAGTAAGCTTGGCTGGATGTGTGTGTTCTACTTCTTTGTCTTCATGGTAAGATTCTGACCTGAAATCACACGAACACTTTTCGCCCCAAAAAATCAAAAGCAAACTGTCCTGCTCTACACCAACAGATCACAGTTGTAATTCTTGTAATTAGTCTAGATGTGTCTTTTACCACTTATCCAGACATCCTCACTGCCTATTTGTGACATCTTGTGTTTTGATTGCAGACAGGGGGCAGTGTTTTGTTCATCACGCCATTGCTCTTTAGAGAACTGCGTGCCATGTGGAGGGACAGACGAGCGGTCAGGCGCCAGCTATAAAAAGCCTCAACTTCAGCAGACACTAATATTCCTGCTATTATCAGGGGCTGCACTTTAGGTCTGCTCACATACGCCTCCTCAGGTGAGTTTGGGGATGCAGAAAGATTTGGTGAATGCTTAACGTGATCCAAGTGAGCAGCAGGAAAAGCAAAACTGTAAGCGCTACTAAAGTCTTACACATTTACTAAAAGCCTAAAATATGAATGCACACTACATGTAGTGTAAAGGCAAGGATTATGGGTTTGAGCTGAAGTGCCTGAATGGGAAGAAAGCTTTGAAAGGGACTTGGATGTCAGTGAGTTCTGTGTGTGACTTTAGGCTTTGCACAGCTATCCCAGAATGTACCAGTGTATATATTTTAGGTTTAAAGGGATGTAACTATTTAAATTTTTGATGTAGATAAATTTAGATTTTAAACCAGGACTTAACTTAAATCTAAGGCTCTTGGAGACAATTTAGGGATCAGAATTCCCTGAAGAATGTGAATAATGTAGAAATATATTACTAGTGTTTGTAGAGATATTTCCGTTCTTTTTGGTTGAGATAATCAATATTGCACTCTAGTTTTATTACCGTAATTAAATTTTACCACTTAGAGCTTTCTCTTTTCCTTCTCAGCTACTTGATTCCTTTTATACAGTTTTGTGTAATTACAATTAGAAACTATACTTTAAAGATTTTACATCATGAGGACAGGTCCTCTTGATGTTTGATTTTATATTTTCTTGTTCCTTTTTTTTACTCTGTGTTCACTTAAATGTTTACACCTCAAATTATAATGTTGTAAATTATAGGAGATCCCCACGAAACCCGTCACCCACACACATCCTTTGAAAACTGTGCCATTGTTTTGTCACTCTGAGGTATATTGTAGCATTCAAAACAAGTGAAAGATAAGAGAGGTTTTGCCTTAAAAAATTATTTGTTTGTAGGGGTTTATATTTTTTATGTCAGATGTACAAATATCTATAGGGTGGTATATGGTAGAGCTAATTGCTAGTTACCGTTTGAACACTACTATTCCTTCTGTTTTGTCTATTGTGAAAGTTAGACAACTTATATTTAACTGTCATTTGAAGGAAGGTTGCTTCAGGCAAAATTAGTTAAATGTGCCAAATAGAAACGTTTAGTTTGTGCCGGTGTATGTAGAAACATCATCCTTTTTTATCATCATTTGTATGGGATTTTATTGAAGCTTAATTAATTAATAATTTAATTAGGAGACTTGCAACCCTGGCATATCTGAGCCACTGTGATAGAATGTAAATGGGAATGTATAAGGTGTTTTGTTTTTTTCCCATCATATTTTTGAAGTTGTCCAATGTAAATGCAAATCTTGTTTTAAATAAATGCAAATTACAACTTGCAAATGACTATTTTAGATAAGATTCTTATATAATTTTATTATGGCTTCTAAGCTCCATCAAGCTCCATTATTAAAGCTTGTTACAAAAAGGATACATGCACTACTACAACAGAACCAGCAGGTGGCATCATTCCTGCTAAAAAAATAAAAATAAAAACTTCACCCTGTTAAGTATTGGAAACAAAAACTTCAGACCAATCTTTTGCTTAAATCAGTGTCATTCATTAACGTTTTATTATTTTTAACCCATATCAAATTAGCACTGAAGGCAACAGTGCCCCAACAACCCAGAAAATATTTTCTACAGAAATCTAACTTATTCGTTAATGCTCCAAGGATACATAAACTATTGAATTAAAATTTATTACAAATGGTTTACAAAGATTATCATACATTCATGCATATACAGAGTTTTAAAAAATAAAAACACTGCAATTTAGCTGTAATTTATGAAAGCAACTGTGAATGGGCACAGTGAGGCTAACAGATTAGAATTGACATATATAATTTTAGTTTTTCTTATTAATTATAAAAACCTTGAACAATGTCAGCAGTGTGATTAATGGGAGGAAAAACATTTCTGATCTGTATATCAGTTTCTCAATGTGAGTTTGTATGTTTGTCTTTAAGATTACCATTCAAAAATAGTTATCTTTTCAACAATGTTCTAAGTAGTGCAAAGATCTAGTTTTAGAAATGACACAATTAGTTATATTAGAACTGGGAATTTGTATTTTTTCCCCCACAAAACAAGTGATATAAACTCAATAATTTAATAGACTTTAAATGTCACATCCTAAACACAGAGAACAGACATGCACCCAAACACGCATACACATGGACAAGTTGCCATAAACAAGTCAACCCCATTTAAATGGCCACATTTGCTATTTTTGTATCTGTGAAATGCAACCATGAAAAAAACCAAACAAAAACATTGTCACTTCTACACCAATGTGTCTGGGTTAGACTGAAGTGACTGGTTGATGAAAGAGAGACAGAATCTGAATCTGCCCAGAGAAATCCTCTGATCCAGTCGGAGTCAAGAGACCCCCCCTTCACCACTACTGTTAATATTCTCTCTGTCTCTTTCTGGAAAAGCTTTCCAAGCAAACTGGTGCAGTGAAAGAGCAAAAGACCCTTGGGGGCCCTTGGGGGTGGGGGCAGCCAGAGTTTCCTGTGCACTGGGCAGGTCCGCACTCTGACACACTGACTCTTTTACCTGATGTGAAAGTTAACACAGAGCATAGAAACATGACAGCTTTAACCACAACAGAGTTACCCCCCCCCTCCCTCCCTCCTGCTTCTGTCTCTCTTTCATGCTTGCAGCCCGAAACAACATAAGCTTTACTGGTTTTTAGTTTTTTTGTGCTGTACTTGCTTGTGTTATTGAAACACTTGATGAGGTAGTAAAGGTGGATATTTCCAGGTTATGGCTTATTATCCAACCAGAACAGAAAAATAGTCAGATCCTGTTTGAGTTACCAAATTTTTTGATGGATCACATAAAACCAGCAAACCTGCTTTTTGAAACCATACATTTTGCCTTCTTTGAGTGTGTGTTTTGTCCCATAGGTCTAAGATCTTAGGATCTGTGATCATAACTGGTCACTCCAACAGTGAGTGACTAAACATCTCGTATCTAAATGGCAAAGCAATTTCTCTTTGGTTTAAACTGCCTCAGCTGCCACCTTTTAAAACTTGTGAAAACAAACCTATACACACTTAAATGCATATACTCTGTGTATATACACACACACACACACAACCAACACACAAGGCAAACATAGAACTGCACTGCAACCAAAAATGACACAGCTCGCCTCTTCATAACAAAAATGACTGAGAAGCAAAAGTTTTGATTCCTCTGAGCTGCAGCATAGTGACTAAACGCTACATTCAGTGAATTGAGAGGCGTATTTAAAACCTACAAGGTGAACATGAAATGAAAAGAGAAGAAAATGCTACATTACAATATTCAGTCCCTCCAGGAATTTGCAATGTTTCAACCAATCCCCTTTGAACTCTGCACAACTGACTATTAGAGGCAAAAAGCTGACAAAAACATACAACCAAATAAGGTCTGTTCTGTTGCCCAAAAATAGATGTTTGCAACCCCATTATGAAAATTAATACAAAGCAAAAATTGAATATAGTTTGCAATTAGTACATTTTCCTATGTTGTGAGGGTGTATTTTTGAGTAATGACCTAAAGTCTAAAGCATAATTTGGGGAAATGGCACAGGTTTCCACACCTTATATTACCTCGTTTCACACAATGCGTGTTTTTTTTTATCATTTTAATTGTATTTAGTCAATGATCTAGCATTGTAAAATAAATAATGGCAACAAAAAAACATCAATATTATTATTATTATTATTACTCAGAATTTAATTTGATATCGTACAGGTACCACCACATTACCTCATGACTGAACCTTTTAATCTGGTGCAAATTTCAGACCTGCTGCCAAATATTTGATACCTGGGTGACAATTTGGTCCTTTGCTTTATTCGCATGGTGTGAAACTAAAGGGAGGTGCGAGGTCAAGAATAACTCATCTAATGAAAAACCTTTTAGGACTTTTAACAGATTGGTGCAGACACTGAGGTCAAATACTATCCAAGGCATGTTCATTCGAAAATTAATGTTCAGAACTGGACCCTGGTCTCTGTAGTTTCCTGTAAGAGTGCATTCAAAAATAATTTCACAGTATAGTCAAAAGCTGCAGAAAACAGTATACAGAATATATATATAATATTTATAATTATATACAAAAACGTCTGTAAAGTCTGAGCCTGGTTAATTAACTACATGGTAGCTTCCTTGTGCTGAAACTTAAGGTATGCGGTGTGAGGACTTTTTAAGCCCATGTTTTAGGGGCTAGTGGACAGTCAGTTTGTACATTACTACATATATTCAAACGATAGGAGGTGATCAATGTGAGGTGATGTGCGGACCACTTAGTGATCCTCTACTGGGTCTTGTGCATTACTACTGTCGGGAAGATGGTTTGTAATGCAGAAAGCTTCCTCTTCTTCACTTTGAAGAAATCTGGAAAGGGGAGAAAAAGACCATGTCAAATTAAGAAAAAAATGTTTTCAAGAAGTCTAATAATATTTGTTTTGTATCAGTTCACAGTATGTAGAGAATTGTGTTAAATTGTGATTAGGAAGTAGAAACTAAAGCAGTTTTAAAGAACTACTTCTTTATTTTGGAAAATCCCCTTAGGTTAGTATAAACACTCACAAATTTCCTGTGTCCAGTCTTGATGCTAAACAAAGCTAAGTGGCTGTTACCAGTAGCTTTATATATACTATTCACATGAGAGTGGTTTTAAATTTTCCAAAGGATTTCCAAAAATATCCCACTATTCCTTTAACTAGTTTATTCCATGGTCTGACCTGTGATGGCAGACTGTCTGCGTTTCCCTGACCGTTGCAGCCTGTAGCACCCCCTGGTGGTGACTTCCATGTATTCATCACCTGACCCAGAGGAGCTGCTGGACACCGGGAAATCCTCGCTTGATGTTGATGATGTCCGACTCTTGCCCTTCTGCATTTTACCTCCAGTCTGTGTCGCTGGCCTCACTGTGCAGCTGTGGTAAAATGCTGGCACGTCTTGGCACCTGAGCTCCTCCCACTCAATGTTGGACCCCCTTCCTGGCTTGTCAGTCTGGAAATCAAAGTTCCAGCGCTTGTTGGCCACTTTCACGCTCATGCAGAACAACCGCTCGAAGTCCTGCTGTAACTGCTGATGGTCCACAGGTCCGAAGAGATTCCTCCGCACTGGCCCCACCTTTAAATTCAAGTCTTTAATCCCCGCCATACGTGAGATCTCTGAGTTGGACGCCATAGCTGGTCCCGCTTTTGAAGTTGGTGGATTGGCCATGTCCAAGTCCCTATCAAAGAACACACAGTCACAAAGTGTTAGAGGAAGGGCTGGGGTCAGCTCTGTTAGGCCTGCAGAGTTCTAACGAGGTGTGATCCAGGGTTTTACTGACATTGATTACCCACACACACAATCTGCACCCTTGGGCACCTATGTGTTTTTATGTGATCAAAGACACGTGTGCCCAAACCTGCTGAGTAATTACTGCAGCAAGAGGTAACTGTGCAAACACCAAATAAACCTGGAAACTATTCACTGCCCTGCCACGTCAAAGTGAACCTGCCTCTCCACCTGCTGCGGTGTGTGCCAGTCAGAGGTCGAGGGTGAAGGTCAGCAGGTCACACAGAGAAATGTACAGTAGGCTCCTTGTGAGGAATGTTTCGAGCACCCTCCAGGTTCCACATTTCATTAGAGCAACACTGTGGAATCTTGTTATTCTTACACTGCTAATTAATCGAGTTTCCTTGAGTTTATTGCTTCATCATATCACAACCTGAATTATCTCAATGTCAGATAATTTTTCACATGTGCACAATAACCACATCCCTTGCAGACTCTAGTCTCTGAGCCTTGGATCGACTCCCATTTAAAAAACTGCTCAGAGCTTTATCAGCTGTGTGTAGGCAGTAAAAGCAGAAGATACTGTACATGTTTTATGGGATGGGCAGTAAGCACTGTAGATATAGTATATGGTTCTGCTTTCTGATGGTATACTATATATTAGTATATAAGGTCTCTCTCAGAGACCATATTCCCCAATTCTGGGACCCTAGATCATTATGGGATCCAAGGCCCCCGCAAACTAAATAAGACTAAGCTGCCTACTCATACAGACAGACAATATACATTTTACATTTATAGGGGCCTTAGAGTAGTTCCTGTGCGTACAACATTATCTATCATACACTAAGCATTGTCACATTCAGCTAATATGTGGTCAAAACACAGCAAAAAAAAAATCAAAAATCAAATCTTTATTAATTTACTTAGTACTTGTATTGGGATTTTACAGGAAACAGTGGATTGCAGTTAAAACACTGCAAGAAATGTGCAGACTCACTTTTAGAAATACCAACACGGCACCATATCAGCCCAAGTTCAGCTTGAAGACAAAAATAAGAAGCCAGCTACTACAAAATACCCCAGAGGGGCCTGAGGGGGGGAACTAAAAAGCATTGCGCAATTGTTTGACACAAACAGAATGTATAGCATGAGTAGTAGCAGAAAGAGCAGATCTACAAGTCACACTGACTGCACCGACTGACTGTTTGTCTACTTACTTTACAAACTCTCCACTGAGAACAACAGGCGACACATTTTAATATTTTATAACAGTGCGTACTTTTTTTTTTTATCTTTAATGTAACCAGCAAAAAATCAGTTTTCAGAAATTTCCTGGACAATATTAACATGGCACTAAGCTTAATCAACACAATGACTTTAATACTGCTTTATAGTCTCTAAGTGAAAGTTGTTTGCTCGAAAATAAAGTGGGCGCGGTATGCAGATCAGGTTTCCACTGTGGTCGGTGTCCCCACTTCCAGTTAATCACCGAGAGAGAAACAAAACACTATTTAACCACAAAAATCACCACAAGTAAAAATCCAACAACTATCTGCGCATAACACACGCACACTAGTATGCAATGGTGGGAAATAAACGGATTAAAGTTAAATAAGCTTTGTAAAATCTAGGCTGCAGGAAAAAAACTTAACGTGACGCAGTTGAATTGCTTGCGAATGTGGGTCAATGAGATGCGACGCGCAGCCAGCATCCTGTCACGGAACTTGTCATTCATATCACACCAGCCACATTGTATATATTTTTTAATTTTAGGCACAACAACAAAAGATGATCATCATTTGCGAAGACGTGTTTTAAAACACGACAAACTGCAGTGTATAAAACAAGCACCAAATAGAACCAAACCAACCATTTCATCCAAAGTTTAAACATAAAAAAAAACACATCGACATGTACAATCATATTTTTGTTGTCTTACCATCAGAGTGAAGAAAGCAACGTATTAAAAAGCGGAATCCAGTCCCGGGAATGAAAAGTGTCCCTGACAAATCAACGCAACCGTGTGACGCTGAAAACTTTTTGCAGACACTACGCACGGGAGAGCTGCTCCTGTCCACTTTATCTGCGACTTGTTTGTTATGGACTCAGCGGCAGACACGGGGGAGGGGACGTCCTAGTAGACTCAGTCACGTGGTTTCCATCAAAACAGTCATTGTTGGAGCGCGGCCAGGACGTAAACAATACCATCATAAAGCCTTTCAAGAAGTAGACGCACCATAATCTGCGGCTGCGTTGGTGCAAACGTGCACAGGAAATGCCCCAAACAGCATGCAAGAGAAACACGTTCCGTAGCTGCAAATAGCAGCGTTTGGGGTAATTATGGTAATAAACGCGCTCTTACCTTGTTTTTCTGCTGTCAAATTCACCTGCGTGTTTCCGTGCGCTCCAGACCTGTTGCTCCTGCGCTCTGTTGAGCCTCCGTGCCTCGGTTCTCCTCTTCAGCGAATAGTAGGTCAAATATCTTGGCAATGGCGGCCATTTCCTCTTCTCCCCTCAAATGTGACACACATTCTCGTGTAGCGCTTGCATCACGTTTTGTTTTGGCTCCCGGCTCACGGCCCCTAGTCACGTTGAGCTGCAACGTGAGTGCGACGGGCAACTCCATTTTAACTTCTCCTGCAGGTTTACCACATCCCCATTCAGAGATATTTTTATTCGGTGCAAGTTGGGGGAGAGACGACCTTTTATGTGCATTTAGTTTTTAACCAGCAGTGCTGTTTCTCACTTTATAAATGTTTTTTTTTATTGACTCTGGTAATGATCACATTTCAAAAAAGCTACAAAAGATATTTGAATAGATAAACTAAGTTTTAAAAATGATTCGTCTTATTTATTTCTAAACTAAAGGCACGTGAGAATGTTATTGTTTTATAGCCACATGATGCAAAATTAGAGACGTAAAGATACGTTTTAATTCTTATGTGATTTTCCCACTTAAATGCATCTGCTCTGAAGCAATTAAGAAAGCACAAAGGTGGTGTTGAATTAATGAGCAAAACTTGTTTTAATTGGTAATTTTTGAAATCGTTTTTTAAAAAAACAAACTCTCCCCTGCTCCATGTCTTTCTTAGTCTCCTTAGATTAGGCAGAATAATCATTAGCTGAGGGCCAAAATTTAAAGTGACAAAATGACATATAGCTACTTTCTTCATGTGTGAAAAGCGCATTATTGATTTGCTTTATTAAAATTCACTCATTTTAATTTTCCTTATTTGTTACAGGTTATTTGTCTTATTTCCATTTCTTGAATAATTGCTCAGTACTATTTCCTAATCACATCATATATTATGGCACATTTCTTTCTTTCCTGATTATGTTACACTGCAGGTTCACCCTTCCTGTTGCAACTATAATTATGTATTCATGTTACAAGCACTTTGTTAGTTGGATTTATTCATTACATCTGTCACTGCCTTTCAGTTGCAGAATCACTGAGACAACTGAAGTGTCCAACTGCCCTCACGCAGAAAGGTTATTCAAGGTTTTACACACACCCATACACTATTTTTACACACTGCTCAAGCAGCGCAAGTAGAGGTGATGTTTTTGGAGAGGTTTATGAGATGCACCGTTTTCATAATGCCAAAGCACTTAGCAGCGACTGTGAAGCATCCATTGTTTGTGTGTGCAGTGTGTGTGACAGTGGCAGCCTACAATTAATTACATCACCACTATGGAATGCCACTGGGATGGAAATGGCTATTTTCACATGGGGGGTGGGGGGGTGGGGGGAGGCTATAGCAAAAGAAGGAAGAAACCCAAAGCGAGCAAACAATGCAACAAAGTGTGTTTATGAGTTAAAAAACACGCTTCAAACTTTGACCTAATTTACTTAGATATCGATTTTCAACAAACTGTTTGAAACTAACTCCCCTACTGGGGAGGGGGTTGAATCCTTAAAGAAGAAAAACAAAAAAAACAGGACCTTCATCAGCTTTATTAATATTTGCTTTAATTCTTCCCCTGGTCTTAAAAACACAGTTGCAGCTCCACCCTGCTTAATTCTCAAATCAGCCCTTGTTTCAAAGTTTATATGTTAATGAAAACAAGTTCTCCTATGTAAACAGTAAAATCATTCATTTCTGCACACCTCTAAAATTGTTACTCATTACTACAGAAATAACCGGGTTAGGATTAGGTCAATAACCAAGTTATTGACTGAGGTCAGGGAACGCCTGTAATAGAGGTAATGGCTAATGAACAGCAGTCGCCCAGAGAGCTTTGGCACTTTGAACAGAGGAAGGTGGTGTTTGGATTTGGCTAAAATGGCCAGAAACATAACTAGTGTCAAGAGTCAAGTCCATTTTTTGCTATCGAAGACAATGGGAATTCTTTAGACAGCTAAAGTTCCAGTCCTGGTGGTAAAATGTATAATAATATAACTTTCCGTAATAATGCAGCAATAGCATTCCTATATTCCTAATGTTAGTGTGTGCAGTAATGCATTACATTAAGTTTTTGTGAGTGGGAAACATGAACGTTTACGTAAGTGCATGTTAATTTCATGTGAATGGAGTTTAATAATTTAATTAATGTTACACCAAATCTTGAAGACCCTCATTTTTATCTCATTCTGGGGATTTTTTTGATTTCCTTCTTTTTGATCAGTTTACGCTTTCGTTGGTCATGTTCATTTGAACGTGGTTATCAGATCATTTGTTGTGTTTGGAACGAGAAATATTAACACTCACTTTAAATATAATCTCTGGCCATGAGGCCGCTGGGCCTGTGCCCGCTAGGCTCGTTTTAATCCATCCTTTCTGGAGATAATTTTGCAAAAAAAAAAAACAATTTAGGATCCATTGAAATTTTGTGGTTCAGTAGTTACATGTCTCCGATGCAGATACATTGTTGTCCTCAGTACATGACTAACAGCAGTTGTACAATGCCTGCCATGCACAAAGGAAATTTTAGCATCATAAATATATTAATGTTCAACAAAGAGAAAGGTACATCACATCTCCTCTCTCTTCCACTGCTAATACATTGAGTACAGTTGATCACAGTTGATTTTGGTCCCTAAATGTAATAAAAACTGGATGTGCTCCTCCACTGACACTGTTCTTTCAGACCGAAAATGTTTTTTTACGCGGCTTATTTTAGGTCTTTCCCATCATGACACATAATAGCCCATTAGGGTTGTGCCCCTAATACCCTACTAATCTGCATGTCAAGTGTCCTTTAAACTTTGTTATTTTTAAGGTTTACCCACAGACAATGAGGCTTCAGCAGCATGATTCCTTACTGCTTAAGCTGTTTTTACACTTAGTGTATTGTTCTAAATTAAATCCCTAATCTTCCGCTTGTTGTCCACAGTGCACTGTGTTTTTTTTTGGTGTGCCCACCCTCCCATCACTTGCTCCATGTTACAGTTGGTTATGCAGCCATTAAGCCCATTGTCTTGCCAGTGTCCTTTGAATTCATTAACATGGATGTAAAACAGCCAGTGTTTGAAACAGTTGATGTGCTGCTGGGGAACTGTCATGGTGGGACTTGTGCTTACAAAAAGAACCCATTCACCATTCAACCAATTCAAATGTTATTGATTCATTGAGGAGTAAAGCAAACAAAGGACACTACAGAGAGCCTATTCTCACTGTGCACATATCCTGCAAGTGCAGGAAGGTTTAACATTTGGATTTGAATGTTATTTGTAAATTCTGTGTCATTTAATGGTATTTGAACAACATTTGTCAAGTCTGGGAAAATTTTAAAACATCGATAGCTTAAAATAAGGGCTAGGGATAAATGATGCTGCTCAGAATTTATAAAGAAATGTCAAATAGTTATTTTACCATAAAAACAAAGAACTGCAAGACAGATTATAAACATACTGAAGGCAAAATAAATGTGTCTGAGTAGCCTCATTTATACACCTTTATAAACCTTTGATATTTTTGGAAATTACATTTCTTGCTAAGGGTTTGATGAGAAATTTGACAGCAGTCTCAAGCATGGAGCCAATGAAGCTAAAGATGGTTGGTTTATGCGTTTGTTCGGCATAAAGGAAACCTTTAGTTAAAAAAGAAGTCAGTCACTCTCACAAACTACCACCTTATGTCATTAGTCGTACAACTCATTTCACCTCTGTGCTATTTCAGAGGTTAAAACGCCGTTTGGTTTCATGCCAGATGAAAGAGGTTTCAAAAGGGCTGCAGAAGGTCAAAGGTCATAGCTGAACCAAAACTTTGAAACTGAGCATTTAGTTCGGTATTCGCTATTTAGCTAAACACCAAAAGGATGTACCATATAGTAATCTCGATTCAACAGGAAGTCTGCCTGGTGAAAGGGAAGTTGTGATAGTGAGACGAGTACAAAAACAGAGGCGAGGAAGCTGTTGCTTCACAGGTGCAGTATGGGGGTTTCCACATCCTTCTGTCTTTCAGTTGCGGAAGCAAATACTGAGAAGAGGCTCACCACAGACAGTCGATTGTTTACGGCAAGCATAATTTCCTGATGCGCCACAACATAACTGCAAGCAAGTAGCAAAAGAGGAAAGTTGCACAATGTTGAAATGTGGTGTTGGCAATAGTAAAGTGGCAGAGAATTACTACAAGAAGCAAATAAAATGGAATAAAACAAACTAACGGAACTGAGGTTAGCTGTCAGAACTGCCTGCTAATTGGTGATTGAAGAGATGAATGACCACATGTCCTCTAAGTTATATCCACAATGTGGACACTCGTCTAACCTCTTAAGCACCTTATCTATACTGATACACACTTACACGCATGTTTATATACTAGCATTTATGCAGGAGATAGAGACCTAACCCAAAACATAGTCCTGCAACAGGAGTGAAGGATAACTGTAGGTTATAGCAGTGCACCATTCCAGTAAGCATGGGATTTGCAGGAATATGAAATTTGAATATTTTTAAAGGACACTGATACATATACTGTAACTGCTATTTTAATACTGCATTGTCACTTTTACACTATCAGATTAAATGTGTAAGTAAGTGAGTCATGGAGGAGCTGGTGTGCTTTTTATTTTTCTCATGTCCTGCCTTGACTTCAGCTACATTAATCAGAAAATTGTCAAAGTAAAATCAAACTTTTTCCCTCAATCAGAAAAATTAGGTCAGCAAATAAAGATTTGCCCCAAATTCACGAGCTAGTCCTTTAAAAACATATATATAACAATAGACAATATTAACAGCTAACATTTACTAGACGTCAAGATGTGATTTGACCTGAGAAACACCACAATCTTTACCAGCATATAAGTAGTGAACAGGAACAAACACTACTCAGGCTGCTACAAAGCAACTTTCTTCTATTCTATTCAATTCAATTCGACTTTATTTATATAGTGCCAATTCACAACAAAGTCATCTCACAAGTCTTTTCTTTCTTATCGCCAATGCACTTAATTTTTGTTGTGTAAACTACATTTGGAACTTTGTATTTTGTGAATATAAATGACTGACACACACACACACACACACACACACACACAGTACTTAAGTGGGAAGAGTTTCTGTGGGAGCACTCGCCCAGCTGTGGAGGCCACAGGTGGGGATGTGGGGTAGAGTGGGGGAGTGAACCATGCTCTGATTACATATGTGTGTGGTTGCTTGAAATCTGGGGAGCAGGAAGAGTGGAGCTGCTCACTGGCTGCTGGATATTGTCAGGGGTTCACCAGGAGAGCTTACATGTCAGGGTGAATGGGTTTAAGACCCTGAGTCACTGTTTATTTTGGGGACTCCTTTGGGGTCGGCCTGGTGGTTCGGGGGGTGTCACATTAGGGGTCTCTTGCATTCACTGTATATGTAACTTCACACTCTCTGGAATATTGTTTTTGCAGCGTGTGTTTGTGGGCGTGGGAGGAGGTGTGG
Organism: Channa argus; assembly: GCF_033026475.1. Classification (NCBI taxonomy): domain Eukaryota; kingdom Metazoa; phylum Chordata; class Actinopteri; order Anabantiformes; family Channidae; genus Channa; species Channa argus. The sequence continues at coordinate 12,299,236 of NC_090217.1, read as the reverse complement.
GGGGGTATAGGGGCAGGGTGAGATGAGTGTAAATCTATCCTCTGTTTTCATCCCTACATATGTGGCTGACTTGTTTTGGTCTCTCTGGAGTGACTTTGACTCAAGTTCAATGTCATAACTAGAGTTAAAGATGTGGTAAGGAAAGGAAATATTAAACGGAATAGAGAAGTGAAGCAAAAATTGTGTTTTGATTATGACCAAAAGAACACAAAATGCATATAAAATGCTGCTGCCAAATGAAATGATCCAAACCTCAAAATATACACTCAATTGTAAGTTTTGTTTGCATAGCAAACAAACACTAATGTAGGTGCTTCTATTATTTTGTTCACACATTTATATCTATATGATGCTACTCTAAACAGAAACACCCCTTTATAAGGCAACAAAGTTGCAAACACTAGAACCGGCAAAATATCACACACACTGAACCTTAGGTGTACCTCTTTCTACCTAATAAACTTTTTTTAATACAACATAAATGTAAGATGCTGCAGGAACAATACTAATAAACCCACCTCTGTGGAAAATATCCATAGCCATTCATAACTGCAGCATAGTCGTCTGTGCTTGGTCCGTGCAGCTGAGTTGAAAAGGTTGTGCTCTTCAGCTGATGTGTTTTTGCCCTTATCTACATCTGGGAAACATCTGTTTTGCATCTGGCCCCAGCCATGTAGCATTGGGATGTGCAGGGGTGTGATAGAAGGAGAGAGAGAGAGAAAGAGAGCAGAACAGGGAATGGAGTATATTAGTGTGTGCGTGACTAAGGCTAGATGAGGGGGTGAGTGAGGGAGCAAACTGTGCTCAACAGAGGGAGATGTGTGTCTGTATTATTATGGTCCTTGACTTCTTAAAGCGTAACTTCAACAATTTTCAACTTGCTCCCCATGACTTTGGTTTAGGGTTTACATATACAATATGCTTTTAAACTTCTCGCTGAATTTCCCTGTTTTCAAATATTTCTCTTCTTCTAGCTGAAAAATTTCTCCAGACGACATCGCCAAGGTTGAGGAGTTTATATCATTAAGAGTTCAAACAAAAGCAGGTTGACCACGATCACAACCTTCATGGTGTGAGCAACAAGATAACATAATCTGAACTGAAGTTTCCTCCAAGTGATGTCATCTGAAGGCAGAAGAGAGATATTTTAATGCTGCGCTTAGTGCTCAAAATGCTGAGTTAATATATTCAGGTATATGATTAAAACAAGTTGTTTACCAGGAAAAATGGATATGTCATGCAATCACGTCAGTGCTTGTGCCTATTAGACGGAAGATCTGCATGCGTGACTGGCAGTCTTATCTCGTTCTGTAGTGTAGTGAGTCAAAACATGTTTAGCCCACTTTTACTGGCTTTAGTGTTGAAATTGTGAGATCAAGATATTGAGAATATCTTTGAAAGAGGAAGGAGATAAAATCGATTGCAATGGTAGAAGAAGGCCTCTGAGTTTTAGGGGGAAGGCTACTGTAGTATTTTGAGTCCTTGTGCTTGGGGCCTTTGGTATTGATAGAAACATCTGGGCTTAGCAATAAAATAGAAGCAAATTCTAAAATGTAAGATTATTTCAGTGGGCCACACTAGTGGCTCTAAATAAGCAGTAAAATGGAAAATTTGAAATGAGATGCCCAGGAGTCAAGTGACCTCATGTTTACCAGTGGAGCTCCCTTTAGGTGGAGCCGTTTTTCCTTTTTGCCCCAAGTTTCCCCTTTTTTATTTTCCCTCTTCTGTCTTATTATTGTCAACAAATCCCATATAAAAAAGAACTGTTAGAATTCTGCTACCAATAGAGCTTCACTGTTGTTAAAAAACTGGAGTCGATCCCACTGACACAGTCACTGCTGGAAATACTCGCTAGAACACAAAATGTGGATTCATCCACAGCGAGAAACAGTCTCTAGCAAGCAAAACATTTGCTGAAAACAGTTTCCAGCTGTTTTCCACCTTATTGTGAAAAAAGAATTACACATTTAAGTTTGAGTTTGACTGATCCACTTGTCAATCAGTAGGGTTAAACTATAACATTGGCAGAAAAGTCTGCATAAGTTCCCAGTTTTTTGTTGGTTTGTTTGACTTTAATTGTTGTCAGGTCCAAGAAGGCAAATATATAAGATATCAGGTACTGTTTCAGCAATTGTAATTCTTTTTCTAAACAAATCTTGATTGGTGCAGCTTTATTATCTTATTTGTGTCAGTCTCCAATGAACCCTATTTAGAGGCAAGCAGGAGATGCGTTTGCTTCATCCTTGTTGGAAGCATGTTTGTTTTGTAGTTTACATATTTGAATAAGATTCCTGGGAACTATGATCTGGAACAGTGGCCAGTGCTGGCGTGGGCTGCAGAAACGAAGGGAGTGTCCGGCCCGTCTGGCTTGGAGTAATGTCTCAACTCTGCATGACAGAAACTCTTCAGTACTGTTTTACAGCTGCACCGTATGTAGGAAAAACAAACCAAAAAAACTACTTCGCATTTTGAGAAATGTGGCCATATATGTGCATCATTCCAAATGCTGGAATATATGTCTCCAAGTGTGATTTTAAAGGTATACCTGAAAGTAGCAGTGACAACCAGAGAGTAAATGTAGTGTGTGAGTTTGAAGGAGTGAGACAGGAAGCAGCTAGGGCCCCTCTCTAAGCCGCAAAGTAGTAGTAGTGAGTAAAAAGAGTCAGTACAGGGTGAAAGTGGGTTACTGCAGTATGTGCATGTATGTGTGTGAATATAAAGGTGTGTGTGCTACAAACTACATCTTAAAACTTATCTTACAGTTTAACACAGCTAATTAAATACACTTGCAAAATTTTGCTTATGTGAATAAATATTAACACTGTTTGTGTGAGTTGTGACAATGTGGTTTATTTCTTCCACAATGGAAACTCTTCGTGAATTTTTTTCCGTTGCATTTTTGTGACAGAAACAAAGAAAAAAAGGTTGCTGGCATGCTTAAAGTGTCCTTTTAAGTGGGTAGGCACCTGTAAATACAGATAAATACTCATGTGTAGCATATGGCCTGTGCAGACATATTTGCTGAATTTCCTTTTTTTTTTTTTTTTTTTACCATCTCAACTTCTCTCTTTACCTCTTCATTTGTTTGTGTTCATTATATCATGGGCTGCTTCAGTACTTTAGATTCCATTCTGGCCAGAATACGTGTCTTATGATATAACTCAGGGTCATAGCTTCCCTGAAGGATCCATCTCAGGGATGCGGAGACATACATGGCTACTTCTCTGGGGCATCTTAGTCCCATGTTTTGATTTGTGCTGGTTCTTAGATACTGACTGGCTTCAATGTGTCATGCAAATACTGGAGAATTGCAGCTTTCCAGAGTAGGGATGCACAAAGACTATTGTTTATGGTTGATATCAAAATGTTTTCATTAGGTTTGCATAAATTACAGTCTGTAAAAATGGTCAAAAGCATTTTAAAATGTCACTGTAACTGCCAACACATGAACACACACACAGCTTTTGACATACTTTTGAAGAAGTCTCAGTGCTCTGGAGCTTCACTGCATAGCACCATCTGGTGTTTGGTGAAAGCTTTCTGCTTCGTGTTCTAATGGGAAAACCGGGAGAGCCACAAAATGTCAGCCCTGAATATTTTTCTCAGCTGTGGCAGGTGTTTTGAGCTTACACTGCTCTCTGCTGGTGATGGTGCAGGGCTGCAGCTCTAAAAGGAGAGACGGAGAAAGACCAGTTTCCCTGGTAATTGTACGACTATTGCAGACTTGTTCACCTCAGTGTATGTAAATGAAGGTATCAAATGCACTTAAGTTCTTTAGGTTTGGGGATTTTTACTTATTATCAGGTCTTCTCCCCCAGGGGAGTGTGTACCCCAGGGGGTACATCTGCAGCTGCCAATGGGTACTTGGAAAATTGTAAAGGATTTCAGGCATTAAAAAAAACATCATGCTGATTTAAAATGTGCCTATGCACATGCCCCATGAGACACTGCAGGCCAGTCAGTCTCTATGCACCAGAACAAATCAAAACCAAAGGGGAGGCTATTTGTGGTCAAAAAAGTTGAGAAACACTGATGGGAATGATAGGATTCATGGGAGGGCCCTTTATTGGCAGTGTCAAACAGGCATGACCCCTAAAACACCTGCTGTCAGGGAAATGAGTTAACCGTCCCCTCTGATCAAAAGACAGTAACCCCTGTGTGTAGAGCTGCCATCTCAGCAGCATAGCGTTTAGTTCATGTGATGAATCATACATTTCTAATTAGGCAATGAGATACTGTTTTCTCGTTAGAGCCTCTATGTCTGTAAAACCTTCACACCCCCAGTTCATAATCAATATGACCTTAATGACATCCCTGCACAGTATACAACCATTTTTACAGGCTCAGTGGGTCCTGCTGAAGACTAGTAAATTGACTTTGAAGAGTAACACTAAGAGTACAACGTCTTTAAATCTTGTGAAGTTTTGCAGTAAAATTTAAAGTAAATAAAAAGAAGAAAACGAAAGAGAGCTACAAAATCACAATATAGTCACTTTTAGGTTTTTGAAAATACAGATATTCGTGTCATAACAGTACAGCGATGTACTGTTACTGTTATTTTACTATTTGTAGTTTTTGTAGTTTCACAATTAAAAAATAAGATAAGCCTATAGGGACAAAATGTTGTTAAGTAGAAGCGCAGTGATTTTCAACAGACAAAAAGTTGGACCTACACTAGACTGTAGTACTGACAAGTTTCACTTACATATGTTTACTAGGTTAAGGTCCATAAAACACAATTTGAAAATATACATACAATTTATATAGAAGAACTATTTTTCTCTCACCTACCAAATAAATCATCTCATGACTATTCATATTTATCTTGGAAAGATGTTAAGGGGAGATGCAACACTTAAGTTATTGGATTTTCTGTTATTAACACGTGCTTAATTTTAACCTTTTCTGATAGGACTTTGCTTTGATGTTTTCTCCTTGACTTAGATTTTTGCTTGCCTTGTACCTCACTTGTAAGTCGCTTTGGATAAAAGCGTCTGCTAAATGACTAAATGTAAATGTAAATGTAACCACAAATAGATGAATTCTGCTTGCACATGGATACATCATTTGGGACCATGGGTCAGAGCCTGTGAAGTTACTTTTACCTACCTCTGTCTGTCCCCAGGTGCCCATTTTCTCATAATTTGTTCATGCTCATATGCTCATCACTGTGCATGTGTACTTTTAGTTTGATTCTTTATGTACATTTTCTTCAATTTGTATCCATGTAACAGCCCCTTTGTCCTGAGGCAGTAACAGGAAACATGCACCACTAAGCACCTGAGCAGCCGAGCTCTGACAGTAATGACAATAAGGTCGATGCACAGTGGTTGAAACCCATGCGTTGCTCCACGGCATGATCTGCATGTGGTGAACCAGACTGTTCACTAATGGTCTCAGCCACATTTCTCTTTTCTATTATTTCCACTTGCACGCACTCCACACCTCTGTGCCTGCACACATCATGTGATCTCACATCCCCAGGTTATGTCACATTCCGGCGAACATGTTGGGGCTTGAGAGCTCGCCTGAAACTAAGAAGGAATAATCACATGTACTCTCTTTTCATTCAGAGGAATGTCATATTTTCACTTTCAGGATTGATTTGCACTTCAGAGCTTGTGGAATGGGAAATTATTATAAAACAGTTTAACTAACAGGCTTTCTAAACAGTGATTTATGAGCTTGTAGCTGTCAGAATGCACCTGTGTCCTTTTCTCAAATCTCTCATCCAGAACTTTCACGTTTCCTGCTTTTGTGAATTGTTATTCACTGTTATTGCTCCTTTGTTTGATCCTGTACTACCAGTTTCACCCTCCCTCCCTTCCTCTCTTTTTGTGCGACTGTATGTCAATCAACCAGCCATGGCAGTCACATGTGGAATTTTTCATTACCTCGCCCCAGGGCCACCATGCTGTCAGTGCCTGTGTATCATGTTGCCTTTTTTCCACTCCTGCCTCCTCACACATACACGTGCGCCCACACACACACAAATACACTGAGTCCCTCTCTGTGCTGGTTAGTGAGCTGTTGTCCAGCCAGCTGTATGGATCTGTAGTAACTGTCAGTGTCTGATCTCCTCTCCATGGCCTGCCGTCCCTCTGGCTCCTACACTGTAGTTATCCTTCCACTCAGGACCAGCCTCTACAGCCTGGATGGACTTCGCTTCTATCTATGGGTGAGGAGGAGGAAGGTGGTGTGTGTGTGTGGGTGGGTGTGTGTATGAGATCTGAAAAGCACCACTTTGATTCTAATCAGCCACATCCTGTTGTGTCTTTGTTGTGTGTGAATTTGAGAGTGTTCTGCTGAGTTAGTGATTGTAATCAGCTGCCATCTACACTCACAGGTGTCCTCTTTCCATGATTTTAGCACAATTTTTATAAATACTAGCCAGAATGACAACATGGCTCTCTTTGATTAGGCATTTACCACTACTGTTGCCACTACTGCTGCCACTACTGCTGCCACTACTGTTGCCGGTTTGGTTCATTCAGCCAAGATATGCAGTATTTGTAGTGACTGCTGAACCACTTTGTCACAGCAGATGAGTGAATTTAAAGCATGTTTTGACTGATTTTACAGTGTCTATGCATTTACTTTGCATGTGTGGTCTTATTAAATATCTCACTGTAAGTACAAGAAAGTACAAGTAAGAGAAGAGGGCAATAGTATATATAACACTAAGGAAGAACTGGGGTTGGTTTTTATGGATTTTCAGAAATACCGTGTTGTTGGGATGTGACCACTTAATAGTTTCATCATCAGGTAATTTATTTATGTGATCTACTTGATTCATTAATTGGGTATAAAATAACCTTCATTGAAAATATATGAAAAGGTCTATCATGTTCAAGTAACATCTTAAAATTCAGTATCTCGTTTTGTCTGATATTTGAACTACAGTTTAAAATATTTAAGCAACAAATCTGCACATCAGAAGCCTGCAACCAGAAAATAATAATAATAATAATAATTCATTTTATTTATAAATATCAAAGTGCTACGGGAGTAGATTAAAAGCAAGAATAAAACATAAAAAACATGTAAAGCATAGAAATATAAAACATAAAATATCATATAATGTTTGCAGCAGTAGATTTCTTAATGGTTGCCAATTATTTGTTGTTGTTCAACTACTTGTTGTGGCTTTAGTCAACATTCCAACAAACTTTAAAATGTTGGGAATTGTACCAGACTCCAAAAGGACAATCATAATTTATGTTTAATTTTTTTCAAAATGTTGTTTAGGCTTTATGTTTGTTAGTCTTTAATTGTTTTAATTTAAATATGTTGTTTAAAAAACTCTTTCTGTGATCCAGCTATACCATACTGTGTGTTTCTAATATTACTAATCACAACATGTAAACTTCCATTGACAACATAACCTTAGTAACCCTGTGGAAACATTATTCCTAATAGTTTTTGCTGAACATATAAACAGAGTTTTCATTAAGTGGGAATTAATGCAGGAGAATGATGAGGTTAGATTATATCAAACATTAAGATAAACAGCAAGTTTGACTGAATATGATATAAAGAGTTTTCAATATGTGTAATAGGAGTAATGAAGTATATTTGACTCTAAATGACAAAACTGCTGCACTACTGTGTATTTTTGATAAAACTGAATTATTACTGTGGAAATCAAAGTCTATTTCTGTGCATTTAACCAAAACTCATGTGTCTTATTGGCTGTTTTCCATCCTTGACTCAGCGCCTGATGCTGGAGTTGTCCCAGTGACAGATTTCCACATGTCAAGTCTGCTCCTCACAGATTCCTGTTAAAGGCTCAATATAACCACTCATATTTCCATTAGCTAATCTCACCAAAAGAAGCTGTCAAACAGTAGCAGGATTTAGATGATGATGTCAGACACACATTAGTGATGTTGACAGTCTACTACTCTCCTTTCGGCTTTATCCCGTGAGTTCGGGGTCGCCACAGCGGATCATTGTCCGCATGTTGATTTGGCACAGTTTTTACGCCGGATGCCCTTCCTGACGCAACCCTCCCCAATTTCTACCGGGCTTGGACCAGCACTGCATCGCTGGGGAGGGGGAATGGGCTGTTAGGGGTTCAGGGTCTTGCCCAGGGACACTTCGACATATAGCCAGGGATCGAACCACTCACCCTGTGGTCCGTAAGCAACTGCCTTTACCAACTGAGCTATAGCCGCCCCTAGTGATGTTGACAGTAAATACAGAAATTGATTTAAATGAAGAAATGCAGCCATTGACTTTAAAACACAAAACAACTCTTAGCCAACCCCATAATTCCATGGTTAGATCATTCCAAACATGTATTATAGTGTATTAAATAGATCTAAAGGCCTCCTGCTCTTGTGGCTCGGCTTAGAGACAAACCCTTGTGCCTCTCGAATACACTGTGCTTCATCACATCAGACTGCAGGCCAGTGGTGGTCAGGCTTATAATTTAGCCCCCTTGTGCCATCAAACACACACATACACACACAGATGTGAATATGCCATCCAAGTCAATATTTGGGATCAGGAAATGAAAGCTGAGACAGGAAATGCTGTGCAACAGAGCTTAACAGGCCAACCATGATATCACAGGGATTGTTTCAGACCCCGGCAGGACATTTCTCAGCATCCAAATCTGCCACAAACCTCTTTGTTACAGGTTCAAATTTACGTTTTGTTCCTGGTCCAGTTGTGCACCTCTTCTTTCAGATTAAACGTTTGAGAGATCTAGAGAAGGAGAAGGATGCTCTGTGGTGTGGTCTGGAGATCATAGAGAAGGCTCGTATCTGGTACCTTCAGCAGCTGCGCGACAATAGAGCTCAGCAGTACAGAATTGAGACTGACAGGGCACTTGGTTCCTGCCACAATGGTGCAGCAGAGGTAAGAATCATTGCTGGGTTTGGGGAGCTCATTGACAGTACAGTCCAAATGCAATATACTGTATGTTACATTTAATGCAGTCTGGTTAGCATGCCACACATCTATGCACTTCTTTTAATTTTAAATTAAAACTCATTTATGGTTTCCAGTTTCTCCTTCTTTTCTCTATGCTCACATGTTTTCAGGTTTACTGTGTAAAAATATGAAACGCATTTACAATTGTACATAACTATTAGTGTAAATGTAAATGTGTAAATCAACACTCTCAAGGCTTGGAGTAACAGTTTTAATCTCTACTGTATGTTTTTGGCACTAATTTAATTCTCACCAGTCATCTCCCCCTGATTGTATTTCTCTTGTTTCTGTCCAGGCTTGGTCCTGCCTTCTCAGATCTCGTATCCAGCGGGTAAATGGTTCTCTAGGCTCTGTGATGAGTGAGCCAAATGTCATGAGTTGCAGCAACCCCTCTCTCCCTGAAACCGTGACTGACTGCGACCTCCGGTGGCACAACACGTTACTGACTCGGGTAGGGAGACTAAAAATGTGTTGAGTAGTGTCTAATGATGAAAAGGTTCGAGTGAATTAATAAAAATAAAAATAGTTTTTATCTGTTCCCTATATATTATGTTAATATTTTTCTACACTATTGTTTCAATCAGATGATGCCTTTGCTTCAGTATTGTAGTATTGCATTACTGAAGCTGTTTGTGTGTATAACATGGCCATTATTATTATTATTATTTTTTTTGCTCTGATAGGAGTTGAGTGGCAAGAATCATCAGATTTCTAAGTTAGAACTGGAGAAAGACGCTCTCCTGGAACAGCTTGATGAGCTGTAGATCTGCTCGTGTGCTGCACTCCTCAGCTAATGACTTGTAAATATGTATTTAAATTAATAAAATACAGTTAATCATGCACCATTTTCCTGCATGAGCTATTGTTTTCTGATAGGCTATTGCTGTCAAATGACTTGTAATAATTACAACAATGCTGGGAGTTATTGCTTTTAATCTGTTGAATATCAGTTTTTACATTTGTAGTACAAATTATACAGACAAAATAATAAAGAGTTGAAAAAGTAACTAAGTCCATTTACTCAGGCATTGCACTTAGGTAAAAGTATTTGAACTTGTGCTTTACTCAAGTATTTTAATAGAGTGAAATATAAGGCTTTGTTCCTTGCAGTGTTCCAGCTTCAGTTACCTAAGTATTATTTTTATATTTATTATTAGGTATGCAAACTATATACAATATACTCCCACATAAACTGCAAAAAAGGAAAAAGTTTAGCCACAATTTAGCTGATTTAGCTGTAGTATCCCTGACAAAATACTGCACTAAGGCTCACTTGTTAGTACATCAGTAATAGTAATAATACAGTAATCTAATATAAATACTTTAACTCTGATTAGGATAATTCAGCATAATGGGTACTTTTACTATTGATACTTCAAATGGAATTAACTGCTTGTAATTTTACGTAAAACATTTTTAATGCACTGATTTGTTTTTAGCACTGATGTAGAAAGTGTGCTTTCACAGTGAAATTACATTTCTGAGGTGACAAAGAGACCCGTTAAACATTTCTTAGCAGTAGACAGAAGATGACCCAGCTTCACTGTGGGCCCCCTAATCCTGGTTCTTCTGTTTCCATCTCTGCATGCGACCTTACTGCCTCAGCATGTTGCAGCAACCTTTCCCGGTGGTCCCACATTGATCTCAATGCAACCGATAAACTTTATCGAGCCCATTAATCATGCATGTTTTGCAGGACTGCAGATACAGTACATTACAGAAATTTTAATCACCTGCACAGAAAAGCACCTGCCTGACACCTGCAGGCATTATTGGATTATGTTTACTACAAAGCAATGATGGTTTTGTTGTGCCATAGTTGTATTTTCTCTAGATTGCATATCTTTAATCATAATCTTGTTTTGTGTGTTCGGTTATATGAAGTGATGGTGCTGTCATTGGCCACAAAAGTTTGTTTACTCTGGGACCAAAGCGTCTCTGCCTGTCAGTCTAGAGGTGATTCCTGGAAACGTGCAATCAAGTGGGCATCCAGTCTTAAAGTGAAAAAATTTGTAGTTGGGTGCAAAACTTTCACTAATCAACATTCCTTCCCAACAATTACTAAAGTAATTTTTTAATTATCAAGGGGGATGCAAACTTTTGCAATGATATGTTTTCATTTTTTTTACTAACCTTTTTTTATGCACTTTTTATACATTGTTATTAATAGAAGTAGTAGTTATAGTTGTTGTGTCTATTATTATAATTAATTATGCATATTCAGCTAGTACAAATGTTCATTATCATCACAAGAAACACTAATTGTTTAGGAGTGTATAAAAATAGGTTATAGTAAAATAATGAAAATTACATTAGAGCAAAGGTTTGCAACCCCCTTGATAATTAAGGTAAAACTTAAATTAATTTCTGATGATGGAATATTTATACTAGCTAAATGTGCATTAATGACTATGTTAAACTACATCCACACTATTTCTTCTTTTTGCCATTTCAAAATAAGAGGATGCAAACATTTGCAACCAACTGTACAATCCTTTCTTCTGCCCCCTGTATTAAGTCATAAGCATGCATTAGCAACATCCTTGATGCCTGTGAGGAATGTGATTAGAATCAGTCTGTGTGCATCAGGAAAGAGCACATCCCTTATCCCTGTGGCTTCCATTTAAGTATCCTCATGTTATTTACCTTCAGTGTGCCATTGAACCATCAAGCCCAGGGTACCAGCACTTAGATAATTATTGGGTCTAATTCACAAACTGCACGGCCAAACACCTTTTTTTGAGAGTTTGTCATGCCTTCATGCTTGTCAATGCCATTCTTCCATACCAGCACGGTTCACTTGAACTGCACTCTGCTGGTCTCTTCAAATCCCTTTTACTTGTATACAATAACATGTTTACTTTTTGTGGCTTTGAAAAATTAAAGCATAAGAGCAGTTCACATGCAGGTTGGCGGAGGTGGGAAACATAAACACACAAACCGTGGTGGGAATAAGGTGTTTATGGAGGTTTCTTTTGTGGGGGCTGAGGGCCCGCTGATAAATACATTCCTTAAGCAATTAGGAGAGACCACTACTTCCTGAGAACCCCATAGCAGTAAGTAGGTGGTCTCTGAAGAGCACTCGGGTAACTAAAAACAATAAGAGAGACTTTCTTCTGAGTAGACACTTGTAGTTTAAGCTGTCATTTATGTGCTTTGGGGACCAGCTTGACTTTCACAACTACTGGTCTTATCTGATTAGAACAATCCACACTGCAGCATTTAAGGAGATAGATTTTACTAATTAATACTATTACAGCACATAGTTCCCTTGCTCTGACAAGTCAAGCACAGAGCAGCCATTATTGGCACAGATAAAGGCGCCGACATGTAATTGTCTTGTTTACTGTAGGCTTTCTAAGACCATAGCACATGTTTAAAGCAGAGAGTTCAGACAAATGCCACAGTCATTCACACACTCAGTGTTAATAAGGCACAGGCATTTTAGGGTAGAGAGGACCTAAGAGACTCAGCTGTCCACTTAAGGGGGTAAGTATACTAATAGGAGCAACCAGACGTATTTTACTTTCATGGTTTTGAGAATATTCAGCACTGTAAACTATGCATGTGAAGTGTGTGTAACAACATGTATGAAAATCAGAGGTAGATAAAGTACATTATACAAAACATTTCTTTAACCTATATTTTCAATATTAATGAATAAATTGTGCAATTAAGAAAATAAGATTTTATTACAAAAACAACAATGGCTTCCATTGAAGTACATGGAACTCACTTTCAATATTTATGAGCTGAGGTGCTCAACTTATCAAATTTCCCATAACCCTCATTATTATTTGACCTATTTTGTGTACTTGTACTGGCAGCAATATTGCAGTGTTAGTAGGTTTTAGTATCATAAACTGTGAAAACATGTGTTTTGCTGAGACTGAATATATATATTGGTCAACAAAAAAGACAACATCAATGGTCAAGAAGAAGATCACTACAAGGTACACAACCACCAAGTGGAAAAGAAATTCAAAAGAATCATATGAGCCAAAAATACAAAATACCGGTGGGAATGATGTCAATATAGGTGCTTTTCTCTATTACTGCACTTGTCTGTTGTCTGTTTAGTTACAACATGTTAGCATACAGCAGGTAACAGAGGGACACAAAGCTAGTAAACTATTTTCCTACTACTTTTGGATTCTCCATCACTGTTGCACTCTGCCATCTGTGGCAGTGACTCATGGTTGCGCGCATCTCCAAGCGACATCTCGACCCCAGACAAGTTTAAGTTCAGTAGGCTCTGGAGGTGTTTGATATAGTCAATTGCCGCCCGCAGAGTTTCCACTTTGCTGAGCCGTTTGTCCTCAAATTCATGCGGCAGATGCTCTCGGAGCCGCGCGTAACCCTGGTTTACGCAGCGCACCCGGTGCCGTTCCCTTTCGTTCCTTTTCCGGATGAACGCAGGCTCGAAAGAATAATCACACACACCTAGCGGGCTGTGAAAGGGGAAATAGGATACGCGTCTGTATGTTAGCCTCTGGACATGCACCGGGTCGAGGTATGCACCGTCTAGCTGGAGGGGCAGTCCCAGTCGGAGCGCGTCTTTGTAGTGCGTCCCGCTGTTGTCTATGGAGATGCCGTGGAGAGCCAGCTGAGGAACATATGGAACATGCTCCATTAACTCCTTGTTGTGATAAGACATCTCTCTAAAATCAAAAGTATGTATTTTTACAATAAAAATTAAGAAGAGGTGATATACAGTATTTAAAGAATTCTGCACCACATGAGCTACAATCATTTTAGCTCACCTGTCACTGTCTGTTCATAATCCTCTGTCGCCCTTTAAATCCCGTCTCTTTGTATTTAAATATGCAGAGTGGGAACTTGTAAAGGACAACTCTCCTCGATAAAAAAAAACTTTGTCAGTGTGAGTGACGAGTTGTTTCTTGAGGTTTCTAGGTTTTAGACAAGGTGGGTGTGATTTAGGGCGGAGATGCACATGTTGCTTTCTCATCAAGATAAAAACTGTTTACATAATGCTTTCTTCCTTCCGTTACAACAGTGATGCAGCTCTTATTATGTCAAAAACAATAAAGCAAACATTAAGGACACATAACATGTTGATTCCAAAAAATGGTTTAATAAATTTACACATCTATAATGAAGGCATAAGAACAGGTTTTAGTTTAAACTCCAAATGCAGTGTAGTAGATCTTAGCTGTGATTTGAAAACACCGACTATTCAAGCTAAAGGAAACTCCCACTGTATATATTACTTTGTGGTATAGAAAGTAGGCTACTATCCTTCCCTAACCCAATCTTTCAAAAGTGAAAAATATGGCAAAGAAGTAATCACTAAAAAATATAAACTATATATATATATATATCTGATCTGTTGTGGAACAAAACAGCTGAGCTGGTTCACATCATCATTTATTAGTTCATTATATTATATATTTCAAATCTGCATCGGCAAATAGAACTGTCAAATAAAGTAAAAACACCACTTTTCTTTGTAAACTGCAGAGGAATAGAAGTAATGAAACCCAATACATTTCCATTCTTTCAGAAAATTGTAGCTATCTGTTTAAACATTTCACAACACTTCAACATGTTTGACTGGTTATTATTTCGCCCTGTGGTTTCCTGACCTCCGCAGTCTGGCTTTTGGTAGGTGGAGGAAACTGACCTGAGATCCGCCACAAACGCCTCCGCACTGTCATTACTGCGCATGTGCTAAGCAGTACGCTGTCACGGCCCCGTTCAGGGAGCTATTGTGTCGGTATGTTGTGTGTTTTAAGGCATGTTCCTATTGGAAGGATTAGTTTTTGTGTAAAGAAGCAACGCTGTCGGCTGTTACGAGGTAGCCCCGTGCTTTCACCACGTTCTACCCCCTGAGTATTTTGTTTTGTGACTATGTACAGTGATGCGAGTTAGCACTGCTAATGCTAGCACTGTGATAAAACTGGTTGATGTTTTGCTAACGTCAACGAACAGATGCAGACTAGACATATTCAATTACGTGTTAACTATTGCTTTATTTTATTTTATTTTATTTTATTTTATTGCATAATTGTTTGTTTTGCACGGTGGTGCCTTATGTTTTTTCACAGGGACAGAAATATTGAAGCACCATTAAGCAGTACACGATTACTGATGGACTTGGGTTGTTGAATTCAGGTGAGCTAAGATATCTATTTTAGATATACCCGTGTATTTCTTCCATTGCTTGATGCTATTTTTTTTTTTTTTTGCATTTTATTCGAAGTATATCCACAATAATTATGTTCTAGACACAAGTTATCACATGTTCCTGTCGTAATATTGGAGCCAAAAGACAAACCGCTAAATATCTGGATACCAATCAGCTTGTTGTCTCACTGCTCAGGTCGGTTTAACTGATGTTGCCTCTGCAGGATGAACGACATGAACCTGAGTCCTGTGGGTATGGATCAGCTCACTGTGCCTTCAGTGAGTGCTAGCCACCTGGGTCTGCCCAACTCCCCCACACACAACCCCATTCCCACTCCAGGTATGGAAATCAGGAACAGGCTTGATTGTCAAGCCAGGAATACACCACTAATAAACGGACTGATTTAGAAACATGCATTTTATTTAAAATGCACAAGATTCTGTTTTATATTTGATTCAGGATTGTCCTTATATGAACTGAAATTTCCTGTTTTTGGTTGGCTTGTTTTTTCTTTCTTTTAAGATCTCTCAGGCTAATATAAATACATCCTTATATACATCTAATGTTGATGATTTGCAGGCATGCCCGTTGCCATCCCAAGCCTCGGTCCTTCGCTGGGCTCCCTTCCTTCTGCCCTCTCACTGATGCTTCCCATGGGTCCATTGAGTGACAGAGGAGTGATGTGCGGCCTGCCAGAGAGGAACTATTCTTTGCCACCTCCTCCATACCCCCACCTAGAGAACAGCTATTTCCGGCACATATTGCCAGGTAGGTCAGGGGTTTTGGGTGAGCTATACTGTAAAATCAGCTTTGCTGAATTCTTAAAGCAATAAGCGAGTGTGGATACTTTCATCTTTCTAACAGAAGCTTTGTTTATGTATGTTGAATAAAGTGGCCAAAACATCTGAACCACCTCTTAAAAATATGCGATTTAGTATGACTCCACCACCCACTATGACTTCAATATTGAACAGTATTATTGTATATTAGAATTATCATCTTTTTGCTTGTTTTAACTTAAAACCTGAGAAAATCTAACCTTGAAAAAATAGAACTTATGACAGAGCAGATGGATTGGTGTTAAATTGTACAGGTATACCTAATGTAGTGGCACATTAGTTTATTATTAACAAATTACATAAATCACATAATGTAGCTAAATAAACTAAAGGTCAGCAGTTTTTATAATGCACATTTGACAAACTGACCAGTAAACTTCACCTCTCTTTCCTGTGTAGGTATCTTGTCCTATCTGGCAGACCGTCCACCACCTCAGTACATTCATCCTAGCAGCCTTAACATGGATGGGACCCTGTCTGTGGCCAGCAACAATCCCTCAGGCCTAGACCCCTACAGTGGCCCTGGAGGCCCACTGGAGCAAGGTCTTGTACCCATGGACTCCAGACAGGTCAGTGGACAGGGAGATCTACACCAGACGGGCACCCACGAACTGGACTCTACAGGACTAGCCATGGAGTCACGTGTCAGCAGTCCAATGACCCCAGATAGGATGGGAGAGGAGCTGGCCACCATGGATGGAGTCGGGGTGGTGGCGGTGTCTGACACTCAGCAGCAGCTTGGAGGAGGAAGGCAGCCTCAGCCTCATGATTCCCTAACTGGAGTGGACTCATCTGGTGGGGTGATGCCCCCTCATGGACCCCCTGTGCTTGAACTACCAGTGGTAATGGAGCCTGATCATATGGGGGGTCGAGTTGGGAACACTGGGGGAGGAGAAGCAGGAGGACTTGGGGAGCAGCTCCATTCAAATGGGGAGCTGAACTCAGGTGTTGTCAGTGTGGTGCTTACTGGCTCCATGGCAAGTCAAGGGCAAATGGCACCGGTTTCTCTCCATGGACACTCTGGGATGGGACTAGAGGCAGTAAATGTTTCCCCAATAACTGCAGAGGTGTCACTGGGCCCAGAAAACAACCTGGTGCTGGTCAACTCTACTCTGCAGCTGGAGGATTCTACCTCCAACAAGGAGAACATGGTGACTGCTTACACCATCTGTGAGTGTTTAGGTGTAATAGTTCCTTCAGTCACAGAATTTAACGGAGATCAAAATGCATAAGCATGTGCTTTACATTGGTAAAGTGAATTTAGTACAAACTGATCAGCCACATCTTTAATATCACCTGGTGGCCTAAATGTTGTAGTGGACAGGAATCCGCATAGACACACTGACCTATCTGGTCTGTACTTTTCCCAAACGGACTTCTATATTTCTCATACAGTTGTAACATGTATTAACGTTTGTTCTGTTGATTTTTGTCTTCCAGGGTGCACACTGTGTGAGCGCTCGTATACCTCAGACTGCCCAGAGCATGGTCCAGTTACTTTCATCCCTGACACTCCCATTCAAAGCCGGGCTCGCCTCTCACTCCCCCGTCCACTGTGCCTACGCATTTCAGTGGCTGATGAGCCACTTGGTAATGAAAATAAAGTTTCCACAGGCTTTTCGATGGCTTTTGGTGAAGGATCTGCAGGACATCTGATTTGTAATCTTGTGGCTATATTCAGAAGATAATAAAGAAACTGGTTATTAGTCTGTTTATTGTGTCTTGTTGTTAATCGTGGTGTACCCAGTGTGGTTATAGTTCTAATTTAACAATACATGTAGAAAACACAAAAGTTAGTGCTCACAAATACTTGATTAGATTTCGACTAAATGTGCTTATGTGCCTCCTAGGAGTTTTTGCACGGGATGTTATTCCTCCTAGAACCTGCTTTGGACCAATGGTTGGCCAGCATTGTAGCAACGTGGACCTGTCTGATTGGCCAGAAAAGGACACACCTCAGTTGTGGAAGGTCTGTACAGTAGCTTTGGTTGCACTGTGGTTGTCATTAGAAGCGTTGAATCAATTATTAAAAGGTGTAACCTCTCCATCTTAGATGTACCACAACAACGTGCTGGAGTTCTACATTGTAACAACAGATGAGAACGAATGCAACTGGTTGATGTTTGTCCGCAAAGCAAGGTAGGACACAGAAACCACAAAATACATGTTTATTAGTAATTATCTTCATTCATTTCTGTAAATGGGGTAAAATATAGTAAAGCCTCGAAGTATCTGGACAGTTAAACATTTTAAAAAGTTAAGTACTAAGTCTCAGCTTTAATTTGAGAAGGAGTATATTACTATAGAAAGAACTGTATGTATGAGCTTTTAATACATAGTGTTAAAATCACGAAGGTTCATATATTTCAAATTAGCAAACTCATTATAGAAAAAAGTAATTGTGGAACATTTTATGACCCAAAGCACTAGCCCATCTGACAGACATTGTCTTGACTCATTTATGGTTTGGGCATGCACAGTGGCATTTAATGATGATTTTAATTCTGACAGATCCAATCGGATGAAAGCAGAGAATTCAATATTCTGTGTCTTATGATTCAGCCAATGGAGCAAATCCCAATGGACAACATTTTCTTTGCACAGCATTCTTAAACATACAGCCAAAGCAGCAAATAAGCTCTTCAAGGTGAAGATGTAGATTGTTTTTGACTAGCCAGGTCAGTCACCTGATCTCTATATGTCTGAGGTGTCTGCTGGTGTCTTTCGAGCACTGTGCTAAACAGACTATTTCTCCCACAGTTTTTTCCTGTTACCCAAATCTCCTGAGATTAAACTGCAACTGGACACTTTAACTGTAGTCTCTATTAGTAATCAATATGTGTATAGTAAATGTGTATTTTTGTGTATTTAGGACCTGTGAAGAGCAGAACCTGGTGGCGTACCCTGCCAATGGTAAATTGTTCTTTTGTACGACCACAGAGATTCACCCGGACCAGGAGCTGCTCTTTTATTACAGCAGAGACTACTCCAGGTTGATGGGTAGGATGATCAATATGTTTACATTTACTGACCACTTTATTAGATACACCTGTACAATCTAATGGAATGAGCCATGAGTTCTACTTCTACAGTGTTATAATTTCTCATTTTATAAGTTAAAACTGTCAAAAAGGGTTACCGATGTTGACAATTTCACTGTCCTTTGTGTCTCTCACAGGTCTTCCTCAGGTGCCTGAAGGCCAGATCTGCCAGTGTGGCAAAGAATGTTCCTCTTTCTCTGAGCTCAAGTCCCACCTTAGCAGCCACAACCATAACCAGACTCCCCACAATCACAGCCCATCACAGCAGGACCATGCTCAACAACAACAACAACAACCGCCGCAGCGGCAACAACAACAAGAGCAACAACAAGAAGAGAAGCTGACCAATGAGACCTCAAGCTCCTCCTCTTCCCCATGGCCTTGCCACACCCATGGTGCAGTACAAACAAATGGTGACAACGGCAGCAATAGGGGCAGCAGTAACAGAAACTCAAACATTTCCTCCAGAACAAAAGGCCAGGGCCATGTGCGAGAGAAGAAATTCAAGTGCAGCATGTGTTCACGTGCTTTCATTACGTCCACTAAGCTCAATGTGCACTTCATGGGGCACGTGGGGATGAAACCCCATAAGTGTGAATACTGCAGTAAGGCCTTTAGTGATCCCAGCAACCTCAGGATGCACCTAAAGATTCACACAGGTACAACTAGAGATAATGGAAGTCTGAACATTGATCTTTTGAAGTTCTTCACCAACATTGTGTTTCAGCTGCTTTCGGTAGATTTTTCATCTACCTTGGCAGGAAAGTAAATATATGTATAGAACCAAATTTTACTTTAATACATTTTCATCTTATAAAATGTATTATGTTTTCCCCAATCTCAGGACAGAAGAACTATAGATGTACAGTTTGTGAGAAGTCATTTACACAGAAATCCCACGTGGCATCACATATGCTCATCCACACTGGTGCAGAGAAACTCAAATGTGACCTCTGTGACCGAGCATTCATCAGAAAACATGACCTGAAACAGCACATGTTCTCTCATACACAGTATGTAACTCTTCCATTATATTCTATACAAAGTAAAAATGTAAACCACTATTTTAGAAGCCACTAATGCTTGTATGTATTATATTAGGTGTACTTTTGTGTCTTTCCTCTTCATATCTTTCCCTTTTTCTCCACAGCGAACGGCGGATACAGTGTCCAAAGTGCAACAAACATTTCCTTAAGACCAACCATCTAAAGAAGCATATGAACTCTCATGAGGGTCGCAGAGACTTTGTCTGCGAGAAATGCCACAAGGCGTTCCTTACTAAATACCACCTCACTCGTCACCTCAAGATATGCAAAGGGCCCAAGATGGAAAAAGCGTCCCGCAACAAGGAGCAGGAGGTCGATGAGGAAGAAGATGAAGAGGAGGAGGAGGAAGAGGACGATAACAGCAGGGGTGGGAGAGGAGAGAGACTGGTTGACTCATCCAATAATGAAGACTGTGGATTAGACGTTGGAGGGTATACCTCTGAGAAGTCCCTGTCCCCCCCTCAATGACAACACTGTGCCTCACACAATGTCTTGTGTATTTATTTATTTATTTTACTAAAATACTGACATTTACCTCTATTTTTTGCCAAAAATCAGTTAAAATACATTTTAATAGCAACATTTTACATATTCAGTATATTTAAATGGGTCATATTGTACATAATGAAAATGTAAAGGGTTTCTTCCCACAAGTGAAACAGTGCTGCTAAAATAATCTATCATATTACAAGCCAATTCATTAAGAACATGTGTAAAGATATTTTTTCTTTCTCTGTTTTATTGAGTTCTTTGTACTATTACTGGTTGATGGGGTTTATATAAGCTATCATTCATTTATTGTTATTAATGTGATTCTATTCTCAATAATATGGAGTAGTGCCATACTCGTTTTGTCATGTAATTGCTAAAGGGCCTGTTCTTAACATTTTATTTATTAAGGCAGAATTTTTTTTCTTTCAAATCTCTTTATGAATTTGAGTGTCTTAAACAGGAATCTTGGCAATAATGTGACAGTCCGACTACTTGGTGTTGAATAAATAATTGTTATAGCTCCATGCTATGTTTTGCATAATGTTTTAATAAATACATTTTACAACTATTTTGCGCAGTTATTTCACAGATGTAGTCAATTCCTAAGCAGAAATTGCAGCTTTGCTGTATATTTTGAGTAAATCACGAAATAAAGATTTCGTGACTTTGGACGTGTGAGTAAAAAAACATTCTCATGGTGGCAGTATAGTTGCCGTGTCTAACACTTCCTTATTTCAATTTTATTTAAATAGTTTTTCTTCTTAAATCTGGACGAAACTATTTATTATTTGGTTCAAAAGAATTCAATAACCTAGTGGATATGAAATGTACGTATAGTAAAATATTCTCAGAGTAGGAGTCCTGAAACAGGACTTTTATTTTGTATTTTGACATACAACGGAAGTACGTACAGTAACTTCCGTTTAAGTATGCTGCGGCGCAATTTTCATTCTCTTCAGCGTGGTATGAATTATCATTATTTATTTCGGATTGTGTCTTAATTTTATAGTACTTGTGTATTATTGGCTGGGCATCGGTAAATGAAACATAAAATTAAACCACGTTCCTTCTATGTAAATTTAGTTTTGTCTGTATGCTTGCTAACTTTAGCTAACTAACCGTTTAGCCATCAACTAGCATGCTAACTGTAAGTTAAGGGCAGTTTTCATGTTACAGAGCCTCATTTAGCTAATGTTAGAGAAGCCTTAGTAGAAGTAGAATTATACAAGTTTTTCCTTGTTTAAATGACTTGTTCAGTATAGCGCTCTGCTCTTTGAAATTTTTAATGTGTTTCACTTTCTTCCTTGTCTCAGCCTAAATCAATGATAAAGCTATGTTTACCCCACCGAAGGAGGGTATGCCCAGTATGATAGACAGGGCTCTGAGGATGAGGAGAGAGGAGCAGGCTCGACAGGTAGTCCTCGCCTGGGCGGTGCTCAACATGTCTCTAGCTGGCATGATTTACACTGAAATGTAAGTTAAAGGCAAGTTCAGTAATGTGTGCTACTGCAGACATTGCCAGTAATCTGTGATTCGGACATGTATTTTACTCTTTTACTATTTTCTGTCTTTACTCTTACAGTGCTCAATGTAAGTAATTTTGTACGTCGTTGTTCTTTTCTGTTAGGTCAGGAAAATTGCTGAGCCGATACTACAACATCACATATTGGCTTATTTGGTACATCGGTGAGGTTGCACTACACTTTAAAAGAACAACAACCTTAATTATCATTGAGCACATATACATTTTGCACATACATGTTACACTGAAACTATTTCTCTGCATTTAACCCATCCCCCTGGGGGGAGCAGTGGGCAGCCACTTTCATGCAGTAGCACTGAATAATGTGTTTACCTTGTGTTTTTAATTAGACTGTTTAGATTAAGATAATATTCTTAGTCATTCATTTTTTTTTCCAAACTCTGATATCAAATGTAAGTGGAATGAATGTATGAAATGTTACTTGACACTAAAAGACACTTTCTTCTACTATGTAACTGAGCACCACTTACGCTAAGTATGTTACTCTTTTTTTCCCCCCATTAACAGAACTGGTGCTAGCTTCTCTTTTTAGTCTCAATGCTCTTTTTGACTTCTGGAAGTATTTCAAATACACAATGGCTCCCTCCACTATTGCTGTATCGCCCGAGCAGCATCGCCTTCTGGGTCTTAGAATGACAAGTAAGCCTTTAGGTTTTAGTGACATGCTTTTCTTCCCCCCCCCAAATTTTTTGTCTATGCACTTAAGTCTATTATTGGACTTGACAGGTATGATGAATATTATTCATCCATTGCAGGCATTCAGGCCTCTCCACCCCAGAAGCCAGAAAAAAAGGAGACACCAGCTCCAGCCCAGTCGTCCCCACTACAGGGCCAGAGTGTGTTAAGTTTCAGCCCCTCTCGACCAGCCACCACCAGCCCAAAGTTCTCCCCCAGCTGTGTACCTGGGTACAGTCCTACTCTCAGCAACCCATCTACCCCAAACAGTGCGGGAGGGCCCTTTTCTCCCTCTGTGGCTCTTGGAAAAGTATGTTCATTACAGTAGTGAAATCGGTGTACTGGAATAAATTAAGTGGATACGGTCACAACTCAATTTTGTGTCTGTTGTGTTGGCTGTGTTTTAGGTTTTGAATTACAGTCCGTCCCCTGGTTCCTCTGCCTACCCCAGCAGCATTGGGCCAGCAGAAGGCTCTAGTTTGAGAGCTCGATACCGCACTTCCCCCTCAGTGTTTAATTCTCCAGGAAGCAAGGAGGACTGCATGGAAAATCTGAAAAGCCTGGAGAGATTTCTCCGTACTGAGGAGGAGAAGAGTCACCGCAGTCAGCTAGGTACAATAAGACTGTGCTATAGAAGCTTCACTCCTACAATATAACGATTAGGAGACTAATTTGGATCATACATAGTCATAGGTATATCTAAGACAGGCAGATATGCAGAAATAGATGTATAGGACTGTAGAACAACACATGTAAGATGTTATCATTAACTGATGCCTTTTGTAGGAAGTCCAGAATCTGTGTCTCCAAACCACAGTCCAACATTTTGGAACTACAACCGCTCAGTGGGAGATTATGCCCAGAGCCTGAGGAAATTTCTGTATCAGCCAGCCTGCCGCTCTCAGGCACCATCTGCCCACAAGGATGAGGCAGACCTTGGCTCCAAACAGGCTGCAGAGGAGGTCTGTATATCAACAATTTATACGTTGTTCTTGTGCTTTAGTAAAAAGAGACATGTCCCATCTCAGTTTTTCAGTAAATGTATTGGCATGAACATAGTTTTTTTCCTCTTTTTGTTCTATAGGTGTGGGCTAGAATCACAACCAGTCGACCTGTAGTAGACCGCATTGATAGTTGGACAGCCAAGCTTAGAAATGTAAGTGTTCTAACACATTTATAGAAATACAATTTTAATATATCTTGTTAGAAAACTGTACAGCATTAATTCCATACTGTTGCTTGCCACAAAAACTCAATTACTGTACATAAAATAATACTTGAATTTGAGTAAAAATCCTATGTATTGTGCAGTGGATCAGTGACACCATTCTGGTCCCCCTGGTCAAGGAAATAGACTCGGTCAACAGCCAGCTCAGGAGGATGGGCTGCCCTGAGCTCCAGATAGGAGGTAAACATCTGAGGAAAGCATGAATCAGAATGGAATAACACTTTATACTTTTATCTGATAAAAGTATAAGTATAGTAAACTTTTATCTTATATTAATGGATGACCCTTTCTACCAGCTGAACCACAGTTGACCCAACTTTAAGAGTAATTTTGAAAAAATAATTTTGAAAAGTAGAGATTATAAATTAATAACTCTCATGCTTTCATTCCACCAGAAGCGAGCATAAGCAGTCTCAAGCAGGCAGCAGTGATGAAGGCCTCCTCTATTCCTACTATGAACTCTATTGTACTGTACCTAGACATAACACCCAACCAGGAGTATCTAGTGGACCGCATAAAAGGTAGGTTCTCCTACATAATGCGTATGTGTTGTATTACATGTGGCTGAAATAAGAAGGAAAGAAATATGTATTTCTTCTGTCTCTTCAGAGCTGGCACACAGCGGCTGCATGAGCTCTTTCCGCTGGAATGGTGGTGGTGATCTGAAGAACAGGAAGTGGGACACAGACCTGCCCACTGATTGTGCTGTGAGTTTACACACAAACACACGTGTGCACATGTGAAATAAACAGTCACTGCAGATTCAGATGCATGTTTAGTCTGTTGTCTTGTTGAGGCTACTTAATCAATTACTCTCGGTTGATTTTTCCCATAAAGTGTCAGGCAATTGGAAAATATTCAGAACGCAAGTTATGTATTTTCACAGAATATGTGTACAAACAGATTATAGGAAAAATATTAATTAGTTAAAATAACAACCTGTGACTTTTCAAATGCATGCATATGATGCACATGTCCATTTATAGACATTTCAACAATACCTATATGACTGGGACTGTTCTGACTGCAGGGCCTGTGTTACAGTGTTAATCAACGTGCCAGATACATCTATCTAATACTAGTGGTCTCTCCAGTCACATAGTCTTTCTCTTTCCCTTAGATTCTTATGCATGTGTTTTGTACATACTTGGACTCCAGGCTGCCCCCACACCCAAAGTACCCCGATGGGAAAACTTTCACTTCACAGCACTTCAGCCACACCCCAGATAAACCTGGTAAGTGCAAACAAACTCAAATAGTAAGTAGAAATACAAAACGCCACTGCTTCTCGTTGTTAAAGAACATCTGCTTTTTATTTTTTCCTCAAACTTGACTTCTTTATGGTGCTCCAGTTCTTGTGTCTTAATTTGTATTTACTCACAGATGTAACCAAGGAGAACCTCTTCTGTATCCACCAAAGCAGTACCACTCCCCCTCATTACCAGCTCATCTACCAAGGACACATCTACAGTCTTCCCAAGGTAATATCAGAAGCACCCAGCATTTACTCTGTTCTTGTTCAGTAGTATTTCCAAATGTTCTTCCAAAACAGCTAGTTATTTTTTGCTATATTGGTTTAGAATTAAATCCCTCGAGACACCGCAACCTCTACATTTTGCTATTTATAAATCTCCCTGATGTAACAACAGTAAATCAAACATAATCTCAAAACTTTTTTATTTACTCCCTTAAGATATTACTCTCTTAAAATACTGCTTTTAAAATGTAAAATAATCAATTCCGGAATACAAGTAAATGAAAAAAACATTCTAGCACAGGTTTCCACTGAAGACACAAATTGACATTAAAAAAGCACAATCCAGCTTTTTTGACAGAATACACTAATAATTTGAACATCTACTGTTTGTTTGTTTTTAAGATTTTAACTACTTCTATTCTGACATGGTCTTTTGGATAAGGTACATGTCTAATTAAATAAATTTTGGATGAGGATAAAGCTCAACCACAGCTAGTTTTTTTTATTACATTATAAGCTTGTAAGCCCCAGCTCTTGTGAAATAAGATATTAACTTTACATACATACATGTCCTTTCGGCTTATCCCGTGAGTTCGGGGGTCAACACAGCGGATCATTGTCCGCATGTTGATTTGGCACAGTTTTTCCTTCCTGACGCAAGTGACGCAACCCTCCCCAATTTCTACCGGTCTTCGACCGGCACTGCAAAGCTGGGGAAGGGAATGGGGTGTTAGGGGTTCAATGTCTTGCCCAGGGACGCTTCGACATATAGCCAGGGCCGGGGATCAAACCACTCACCCTGGGGTCCGTGGACGACTGCCTTTACCAACTGAGCTCAAATAAGATATTAACTTAGGTGCAATGAATATGATCTTTTAAAAATTCAATCATAGGGAACTTTATAAATATAAGCCTTCTTGTATTCTCCATGTATGTAATGGATATTCCAGATAAAAAAACAACAACTGAGGAAGGATGTCAGTACAGGCTCCCTATTTAGGATGTCCTTTTCTACAGCAATGCTTTAATTGCAAAGGCATTAACTCCTCTTGATTTCTCTTACAGGGCAGGAACAACTTGTTCCACACAATCCTCATGTTCCTCTATGTCATTAAGACCAAGGAGTCAGGAATGCTGGGGTGAGTATCTTTGCTGCTGATATATTGTGAAAGAGTAGCTATCTCAAAATAACCTTCAACACAACTACACAGTCATTACCAAAAACGTCGGCACCCTTGCAGTTCTGTCAGAAAATGCAACTCTTCCCGTGGCACTGTAGCTAAAGCCCCCTGGACGTGGAAAGAAGTTAATGAAAAATTACAACAAAGGATTGTTTGAATGGTGGATAAAGGACCAGGATTGACTTCCAAACAAGCTGATCTGCCGACACAGGGAATAACAGTGTCAGCTGACACTATCCATCGCCATCTGAATGACAAGGGATTCTATGGTAGGAGACCCAGGAGGACACCACTGCTGACACAAAGGCATAAAAAAAAACAAGACTGGAGTTTGCCAAAACTTACGTGACAAAACCACAATCCTTCTGAAAGAACATACTGTGGACAGATGAGACAAAGGACATCATGGCACTGTTTAAAGAAAAAGAAATGATGCCTTCAATGAAAAGAACACAGACCCTACAGTCAGACATGGTGGAGGTTCAAAGATGTTTTGGAGTTGCTTTGCTGCTCCTGGCACTGGATGCCTTGACTGTGTGAACGGTATCAGAAAATGTGATGATTACCAAATACGTTTGGGGCGAAATGCAGTGGCCAGTGTCAGAAAGCTGCGTCTCCACCAGAGTTCATGGGTTTTCCAGCAGGACAACGACCCGTAACACACTTCAAAAAGCAGAAATGGTTATAAAGTAGGTGCCAGAAAGTTCTAAAATGGCCAGCAATAAGTCCAGATCTGAATCCCATAGAAAACCTGTGGAGAGATCTCAAAACAGCAGTTGGGAGAAGGAATCCTTCAAATCTGAATGAACTGGAGCAGTTTGCAAAAGAAGAGTGGAAAGTTCCAGTAGAGAGTTACTCATTCATGGCTACAGGAGGCGATTGATTTCAGTCCAATGTATTTTTGGGGTTCTGTGTCAAATTGTTTCAGATTTGACTTTTTTTTGTGTTGTTCCAGTGCAGAAAACAAGAAGAGAAACAATAAGCATGTGAAAACCAAAACATTTGCAATTGGAACAATTTTCTGAGAGAAGGGTTGTTTTTTCTGACAGAATTGCAAGAATGCTGATATTTTTGGCCATGACTCTATATCCTTTCAGATTATTATCACATATTGATTCATTTTAAAAAGTCATAAAAAGGGAGGATTACTTGATAATTGAAAATGTTTGCTTTTGCCTTGTTTGCATTCTGTAGAATAATTAAGTCAATTTTCACATTTTTCTCAGGAGAGTGAATCTTGGACTCTCTGGGGTGAACATCCTGTGGATATTTGAAGAATAATGCATCATAATTAATATCAACAAAAGGTGGAAAGTAGTGGATAGTATCCTCCTTGGTGCTGTATAGCTTCATTTGTCAGAATATTGCCTCTACTTAAGGACTGCTGTTTTAGTCGCACATCAGAAAAGCAGCATGTCACTTTAAAAATACAAAGAAAATGCACATTTTTGGACATTTTCTCAGTTTTAGTATACAGATTTTCAGCATGCTGTTTTGTCATTGACATTTTAGAAACTCATGTCTCTTGTCTCATGTCTCTCTACCACAGTGTGCTTTTGATGTGCAGCGCAGCATTGTTTGATTTGATTTACAGATATTCTATTTTGAGAATGTACCAGCATGGCAGCCTTGTAAATAATATACCTAAAAGTGGGTGATTGGCAAAGGGCTCAGACCTATTAAAGCTTGAATGTAGAGTGTGTGTGTGTGTGTGTGTGTGTGTGTGTGTGTGTGTGTGTGTGTGTAGACTTTTTTAAGTCACCTTAAGAAACTAGTGTTGTTAAAAATAAACAATTCATGAAAATACAAGCAATGAAGTTATTCTGTAGACGGGAATATTCCGATAGTACTAGGCTGTAATGCAAACATTGCTATGTATTTTCATTTTGAAAGGTGAAGAATGAAAGGAAACACTTCTGAATCAGAAGTCTGAGTTTTGCTGTACATACACTTTTTTAGGAGCTCTCAATGCAGTTTATTAAATTTCTGTTTTGGACAGTTTTTGGAGTTAGAATATTCTCAGCAATGACATTTTACAAACAAATAAACTTTACTTTTAATGGGTTGAAACGTGTTCATTATTTCTATATAATTTATTTGAGTTACTATTGTAAGCATCCACTTAGTGGCACTGTAGTTCAATTTATTATTTTTTTACAGTTTGACCTTATCAACCGTCCCATTTTCTTATGACATGCTGAATATCCACCTAAGATCACTGAAATGTGATGCCGTATCTAGTACGAACACATCGAAAAACTGGAAAACAAAAGTGATAAAAAATTATCTGAAAAAAAAAAATCTCTCAACAAAGGTTGAGGACCAGCTTCTTCGCTGGGGGAGTTCATAACGTAGCATCATGCCCTTCGTGTTGAACACTTCAAAACGTGAGGCTTATGGTTATAGTGATGAAAAGCCTTGCCTTACTTTGGAAGATCGCATTAAAATGAAATCTGCGAATGCATTGTGAACACTGAGTTATCTAAATTTCGTTTGTTTTGTAGTTTGCCCTCTTTAAGTGTAAACTACATTTCCCCCTAATTTTCTTTGCAATGCATCTTTCCCTGCTAGGAAATGTAGTCATGCTGTCAATTGGGTCTATTTTTCACTGAAATACAGTGTTTATGGTAATTGGTTTATGACATTCCCC
This sequence comes from Channa argus, assembly GCF_033026475.1. Classification (NCBI taxonomy): domain Eukaryota; kingdom Metazoa; phylum Chordata; class Actinopteri; order Anabantiformes; family Channidae; genus Channa; species Channa argus. The sequence continues at coordinate 12,269,976 of NC_090217.1, read as the reverse complement.
GTGTTAATGTACACATTGTGAATTACATGTGGAGTATTCATCGCTGTTTTTAGAGTTGGCTCATGGTGGCGAAAGGTTGAGACACTCGGTGAAACTACGGAGACCATAATGCAATTGGTCACCGTCGCTACTCCGCTCACATCCGCTTGACTCGGTATCTGTGTTGGAAAAAGGACTTTGAGAAACTGCAGCGATGTCAGTCCAGGTTGTGGCAGCAAAAATGGCAGAGGTCGAACTCAAAGACGTTCCCATCGGCAAAGAATTGCCGGTTGAATCTCCAGTGACACCGACCGCAGAAGGAAAGAACCTCGGCAGGAACGACCCGCACGAGGCCGGTTCCTCTGCGGCTGCGTCCCCTACAGCGGAGCCCTCCGCGAAAGCCGGGGAAGGCAGCCTGGGCTTGCTCAACCCGAACCCCGTGAAGATGCCGCAGGCGTCGGCTATGAAGCGGTCCGACCCGCAGCAGAACGGCGGGGAGGCTTTTGTCAACCGTGACGGTACCGTCGCTGAAGCTCCGCGGATGAAAAAGGTGGGTGAGAAAACGTTTTGCCCGTATTCATTATATCATCGCTGCCACAGGACCACCACTGCTCGCCGCAACGAAACACTGCTGGGAAAGCTGGCATTGTGCGGCGATGCTAACGGGCTAGCTGCTCCCAAAGCTGACTCAGCCGTGTTAACGCTTTTAATAATGGTCTTCGGTGCTAATAACACGATATAAGCTGTAATAAAGGCTAAACACATGTTTAAAACTATTCATAACATTCTGACGACAACACAAAATCTTTAAGACATAACTTCTAACGTTAGCTGGAAAAGAGTATCCAACTGTTGTTACGAGTTTTGTTGGTACTTCGCTGTTGAAGGATGACAAACGTAACGTTACCTTTATTATCTTGCTTTAAGAAGGTATTTTGCTAAGATTATCAACCGGAAAAAGACGGTTACGTCCTGTATAAAATACGTTATATTTTATTTATTTAGCTTATGTAAACACATTTGTAACTATAAGTTAATTGCCTTAATGTTGATTTAAAAAAAAATCACATTTCATACTTTTAGCTTTAGGACACGCGGTAACATGTTATTGCAGGATGGTACTAACAAATCATATTTGTATGGTGGTGTTTTACAAGGCAATTAGACAACTTACTTGGAAGAATTCTTTGTTACCAGGAGGACTAATGTACAGTAAGTTAATCCTGAAGAAGTTTTCGTTGTTGTCTTTGTGCTCTAAGTTGACAGCCCTAAAGTTAGTTTGTTAAAAGAGTCTGTGCTCTCTGGTTGATTTCGGGTTGATATATTATGGCTATTGAGAGTAAATACATGCCAAGGTAAGTATAGGCTGACTAATGCCATGCCAGCCAAGTTGTATGAATCTGTGTGACCCCAGGATACAATAGCCGCTGCCCTTTTGGTTTATTGGATTGGATTAAATTTGGCTTTGCATGTCTTTTTCTTGTTAAACAAGGGTCTTAATATTTGTTTGGCTGTAGTTGCACCCTAAATGCATCTTATCTTGCTGCTTTTTTTTTTGCCAAGTCTTGATTACTACAGAAGTCAACGGTCAAGGAAAAAGCTGTTTTAGATAATGATTCCTTTGAGGATGCTGCCAGCTTTGTTATATTCTTGTTTACAGATGATGGTGATTTATAGCTTGTGGTCACTGTAGTGCACTTTATCATTGGTGGTCAGTCACAGGAATTGATTTTAGTTGTGTGTAGAGTGAGACTGACTCTGCTTCATCAACTTCCTTTAGGTACATGCTGTTAACAATCTAAAGATTATAAATTGTGTTTTTTTTTGGATGAGCTCTAAATTTGTGCTATGTCTGTTGCATCCGTGCAACATACAGCTGTAGTGTGTTTACACTACAACCCATACAGATGGATATCAAGCCTTAGGAAAGGATGAAATCTAGGAGTGGGAAATGATACACTTAATACTCACTTTCTCTATTAAGCCCTCGATGATTATCCTGTCCTATCAGATGATCCCAAAGAAAATTCTTCTAGGAGGCTCGCAGGATATGATTTGGATAGTACAGTGCAAAAATGGACTGCACACAGACAGCAGCTCAGAGCAAGTGGCTTTGCGTACCTCAGACTGTCATAATGTCAGAAAGTAGGCATATGGAGGTCAACCAGCATCTTGAGGCACTGGAACCACAGGGTGCAATCGACAGCAGAAGACACATCTGGAAGACCAACCTTTTACACATAACCAGGGTACCAAGAGTTTATTTCCAATGCTTTACGTACAATATCCTTTATGTACAAAAAAGTTGGTAGGCTGTCGTTGATGAAATTTTGTTGTTAAATGTTCCTTAAACAGCATCAAAATATGTGTTATTGTTAAAAGAATCTATGTGATCAGAATAGATATAACGTGCTTTAATTCTTTTATCAGTGATGCGAGTAATGCACTGGTTGTTCTCAATGTCAACAACAGCTTGTATAGTGCAATTATTTAATTTATTATTGTATTAAACGTGTTGCTGTACTCAAGTGATCATTCAACCCATATGGGACATATCAGAATTTTAAGAGTTAATTTTCTATTTCCATGTAAGAGAGAACAGCAAGTCTGAGAAATTTCTAATAGATGCAGATGCTCAGGACTACAGCCTGGCCTTGCGCATCTGCTGAATTGCCCAGTGTTGTAAAGTGTAAGTGAAGCAGTGGGGCTGATGATGCAAGGATTTGAGCAGCAGCAGTGTGACTGAGTGAGTGGATGACTGGCAAGCTTTTAATCCATGCCTTTATCATCCCACCTCATGAGGGGATTAAAAGGACAGCTCTCTGTTGTAGCTGAGCCCAGATGTAAGCTTTTTGAGTCAGTGGTGAGTTTAGTTGTAAACTGCATGCATCTCTCTGGCTGACGCAAGCATTGGTTTAGTCTCATATTGGGTCAGTAGGGTCACCTGATGCTTAAATTAAAGCAGTTGGTTTACCTATTCAGCAACCAGCGTACACACAAGCATGTTCACATTGTAAAACATCACATTGCTCACTGAATAGTTGCGAACAGGTGTTAGGAAATAATGCACTGTGATATTTTAAAATGGCTACAGAGAACAGCGTGTTATCCGTCTCTAATATAATGTTATGTCACCTTCTAAGCTGGTATTCCTGGCGCTGCCCACTGGTTAACAGGCTTACTGTTGCTGATGGCCGCTTAATTTGGAAGGTAACTCTCTGGAAGAAGATGTTATGTATTCAAAAGGACTGAAATCAGCCTGAAGTATTTGCACTTGTAAGCTCTAGTTTGTTCACCATGGATACTGTGTTTTATCCCAATTTGTTTTGGACCTTTCATTTGGCCTACTTTTTTGGGCCATTGAAAACCTTTGTGGTCACCTGTTGTAGTGTGTTTTATTTATTTATGTATTTATTCATTTTTTGCTATGGCAAGGTCTGAAAATATACAGGACTCTTTGCACACTGCAGTCTATTATGAAAACCCTGAAACAATTAACAGGCTTTTATTACTTATCTAGTAGAGGTTAAGAAGTCAGTGCTCTGTTGCTTGTCAGCATTGTGTCCTTAAATCAAGGTCTTCAAGCACCTTCATCTGCCTGTGCCTGTGCATGCAGGCCATGTGGATTTCTTCCCGTACGCCTTCTAATTTGTGAGTCACCATGGCTATTGAGCTGGTCTGCATTCATGCTCAGTGCTAATCATGCACACAACCTACACCTTTAGTCAGACGACTTCCCCCAAAATCAATATGTTGTCATAGCCTCGTCCAACTTTTGTCTTCAACAAATGGCATTGAGAGTAACTATTTTAGTAAGGCCCATGAATTACCTGAATGAGGTATTTGTTTGACTTGTTTGCATCCATGTTTGATCAGATTCTAAAAAGCTGTAATTGGCCATGACTGCAGGGCTTTACATATTAATGTATTTACATACTTTTTCAAATAGTTTTTCAAATGGACTTTAATGACCACACTGCAGTTTAAAAGTTTTGAATTCTAATTTTGGATTGAAGGCCAGTTGATAACATTAAAACAAATACATCTGGAGTCGCAGGGAGTTGCCTAGAATTTGCATCTGTGCTGTATTCTGCAGCAGCTTAAACCCCCTATATGTGTTTACATTTAGATTTTATTATAAGTCTTACAAACCTTACCCAAATTAGATGAACGGTATCTTTTAGGACCCATTTAACAAACATTTGCACACACTTCGATTCTGTTTGTTTTGATGCCACACTGTGTCAACTGCAATGTATTAATCTCTGTTTTTGGCTAAAGAAGTAGATTTATTATTATTCTCTCCTCTTAAAACAATATAAAGAGGAAAGAATTAAAAATGTGATTATTTAAATCATATAGATCGGTGATGCACTCCAGATGCCACAGAAGAAATGCAACCACATGTCTAAGCATGGTGTGGACCCGAAACATGTTAAAAAACGATCAAAAATAAACGTAGCATTAAGTTGGTCCACTTAAACCTTTCTTTCTTAAACGTAATACTGTTATATTTAAAACCATCATAAATTTCAGAAATCCCGTTCTGTTTACAATTACATGGTCAGCTTGAAGAGGGCCATTTCTTTCTGGTTAAACATTAACCTCACTTGTGAAACTGTCTCCGCAGTTTTGGAGATTATATGCTGTTGTGCTATTTTTTGTGCTGACAAGCGTTCATTAGTTATTGATTCCTCATAATGAACGAAAAGTAAGTTTGACAATTGTTTGAGGTCACTGGTAGGGTCACCTCCGAAACAGGAAGGATGGTGGACAGACCAGGGCCTGTTGGATCATAACACAGATGTGGAGAGCGAGCTTGAAGACTGACGATGATAAGCAAATGAGAGAACTCTTTTTGCTGAAAATGTGCATCCTTGTTGCATATGTTTAAATGATACGGTAATCTTAATTAGGCTGGTCAGGTGGAAGTGTGCAACTGCCACGTTGGGTAGTACACGTTAGTGCTGCAAACTGTTGTGGATTCAAAGTGATATTTTGAAATTCAAATTAAAAATGTTATAAATGTTGCAAGCAGTCTAACAAACATGAATAAGTTTCAATTATAATTAACATAATGAATAAGTTTCAATTCTAATTAATTGCATTCCATGCAAACATATTGTGATATTTTGGCTATATCACTTTGCTGTAGAAAAAAAAGGGGTATGTATTATATTTAGTGTTTAGTGTTTCATTTTGTAGGTAGAATATTCACGCCGTGATTATGAAATTCTAGTTTTTAGGGTTTAATCATCTGTATTATGCAGCTACCCTTGATGTTCCTTTGCTGCTTTGGCACTCAAAGCCTTTCTTCATGCTAACAGGGAAGTCACGTTTTTGGTCACTGAGTATGGCTGTATTCACTGTGTATGAACAACCATCATTAAAGGGCATTGTCAGGCAGTGAGGAGAATGATTTCTAATCAGTGACTTGGCTCTTTTCTGTGTGTGTTGTAGAAAGAATGGCATGAGAGGAAATGGAGAGCTCTACGTCTAGACTACTGTAAAACTGTAACAGGGAGCAGGACAAGAAATCCGTTTTAAAATAAATGCTTATAACAGAGGTCGCCAACCTTTTTCCCCCCTGAGAGCTACTTTTACAAAATGAAAATGGCAGAGAGCCACTCATGTTTTGTAACATTTATTCTCATAGCTTATTTCTGCACAGATTGTACAAAAACTGAAATTTTGCATTAAAACTAAACTACATGCATATGTATGTATTTCTGCATTTAGTCTGTCTGTATGCATTTCTTTCTATTGTATTGTCTTACTGGTATGGGTACCAGCAGCGGGTTCATTTCATTTGCAGTCTGGACGCAACAGAGGGGTGAACACCTCCTACTCTGACTGCAACTCCGAGGAGGCTGCGCGAGGACTGGGCCGCCTGTGCTAAAGGATGTGGGAGGGGGCCATGGTAGCTCCCGCTGCTCATTGAGAAGAGTGAGAACGATACGTGCTTTAACATCACAGTCTCCAAAAGTCTCCAACAACAGCATGAAAAGTAGCTAGATTTGTCACTAGTTGCTATTTTGAAAAAGATTCACTATAGAGGTCTGAATACTCGCTAAATGTACTGACAAAGTCGCTTAGTTGGAAACACTGGCTCATCAAGGTTGACAGCAGTGCACTGTTTGACAACTAATTGTCACATAATCATTTTGAGTAAGAATTTAATGAATGAATTTAATTAGATATACATAAATGTCTGTTTGCTCAAATTTGACGAATCACGTTTTCAAATTCATGTAAGATTAATTAACCCTTTGGCGAGCAGCTTGGAAAGTGGGTAGCTCTCCAGCACTGTGTCGGAGACCCCTGGCTTATAGAAACAGAGCAGTGTGTGTGATATGGCAGGTCTTAGCTATGTAGCCCTAAGCCACTAAGTATTTATTATGTGAGGTTTATTACACTTTCTATTGACCTTGTTTTGTAGATTTTTTGCCCTGTCTAGCTTGCTCACAGTCTCATTGTGTTCCCTTATAGTGTGAGTGCTGTCTGGCCTCTTGCAGCATAAAAGTCAACAGTACACAGCAAAAACGAATGATATCACACTTCTCAAACCATCTTCATTCATGCAGCTGCGACCGACTCAGGAAATGGGCTGTTGGTACTAAACACCAGTTTGAGTTTATTTCACCTGCAGGTTGCCAGATATTTAAATCTTCATCACTGTCCAGATGGGAAGCTACGCTTCCTTTAGGCTGCATGACTGAAGTGAGGAAGTAAAAACCACAATTTACTTCAAATACTAGTATTTATTACAGTCACTTTTTGAGATTGTATGGTTCAGATGAGCAGATCTTTTCCTCTTTTGTGGATCATCTTTGTTCTTTTTTAAACAAATTTTAACCTTTCTGATTCTTGTGGCTGATAAGGTGTTTGCATGTTTTGGTATGAACTTTGTTTTTCTGCTCATGAAGTTATCTTCAAATTATGTATCGTAATACCATCACCACTGCTCTGTGGAGGTTGCTGGTGATGTCACTGCATATGTTGCCCAGTACACCAGTAGTCTTTTTTTCATTTCAGGACATTCATTGTTGTTGTAATAATCCCGAGGGTAACAAGAAATACCTATCAGTCACATTTTCTAATACTTTTAACAACTTCATCTAATACAAAATCTTCTATGCTAGAGCTGCAATTTCAACTACAATTAACATGTTGCTTTTCCTACAGATGTTAAATAACATTGGCTCATTGTCAAAGTTTGCTATAACTACCCTAGAGAACCTCACTGTTGGCATGAGAGAGGGGCTGATGTTTTCAATACAGAAGAAAAAAATTGCATAATAAATGGCAGCCACAATATTGCTTTGAAGTAAATGTTTTCCTGTATAGTTTAGTCCTATTCTATATAGTTTACTGTGTTGAGGCATAAAGAACATATAACAAAACAAACAAATAATGCTGTACTTTTTTCTCATATTCAAATGTCCTCAGTGAACAGCAAAAACTAATAAATTATCTTCACTGTTCCAGTACTTTTGGAAAGGACCGTACATGGATGAACATATAGTATGTTTAGTTGATTCCCTGGCTGAGACATAAAATATGCAGTCAGTATCACACACAACATTTAATTTGTCTTAATCTACTAAAGAATATCATAATGTTATAACACATAATATTTCAACATAATAATGTTGAAAAGTTAGCACAGTTTCATAAATGTAATTGGAATATGTCTAATGACCGGTAGCACTCATCATTATCAAGGCAGACCTTTTGTGACAGCCCCCTGTGGCTGCCCTCTGCTCCCACCATGCAGAGAATGAATTTGATTGTAACATGTATGCAACATGCATATTTGCTCAGTGATGACAATTAAGATTCTTGAACTTGACCTGCCAGTTCTTTATGATTTTTGGCGGCTTCTGCCATAGAACTATGCCTTTGCTGTCCTTGTTTGTTTTGTTTCCTATTGTACTTTGGTTCAAAATGAGTCTTCTTCAGCTATTGTTGAACCCCATGTGTCAAATTCACTTCAGTATATTGAAGCCCCGGCACCTGTCTTTGAGCAGAAAGTTAAGTAGGTTTCTGGGATGTGGCATTAAGGTTTTAGTATTTGGTTTCTGTGATGTTATTAGGCTGGTACTGCCAGTCTCTTGTTCAGTGCTTCCCTGCTCCTAAGTGTTCCAACCACACTTATCTGCATCTGTGACTCCCCAGTTGAAACTCATTTCCTGCCTCATCGCCATAGCTCGCTATCACTCACTGTGTACAGCTCATTGAGTTACATGTCTTTCCATCAAAAGCTGTTTTACAAGTCTCAGGTTCTTGGAACAGCAAATTAAGGGGAAAAAGGGAGCGCTCACTTTTCCTGGAACCTGTATGTTCACAAAATGCCAGCACAGTCTGAAATTTTAAACCTCTAGGTTTAGTTACTGGTGAGTGAGTGAGTGAGTGAGTGAGCTTCCACCCAGTTGATGCGTGTGGTATGTGTCCATTGTGTCACTAGCCTACAGTGCTGTGTGCACACGAGGATAAGTAAAGAGTAGTGGACATTATTGCTGAACCTGCTGTGCTGTTTGATGAGGAATGCAGCTCCATATTTGGGTGCTGCATTTGAACAAAGGGCCAACATTGTGTTCAAAAAGTGCTGCATCACAAAAGAGTCCTCACAAAGGCTGAACTGAACCTCCACACACCCATCTGTCTGGCCTGCTTCCTATTAGTCAGTCAAAACCACCAACATCTGGCAGCCAGAGATGGTAGTTGTTGATGTCTAAAAAAAACATTTTACATTGATATACTTTTTCTTGCTACTGTATATAACAGTTTTATATGAATGGAGATCTCTAAGCATTAGGGTTCATGATTTGTAAATGCGGCTCATACTGTTGTTTTGCAATTGAAAATCATAAACTATTAAACTATGACAGTCTAAAGGACTGTTGATAAAAGAGGCAATGAAATGGTGTGTTCATAGCTTGGCTCCTCATGATTTAGCACAACAGATTGCATGCAAGTGTACGTAGTGCAGAGCATCTGTGCCGAAAGAAAGGAAATACAACATTATTACATGAAGTATTGCCATACATATATTCCCATTTAAATTTTCCCAAAAATGTATACCCCATATTCATGTGCGTCATGTTTTTTTCTTCGTCTTGTCTGTCGGTTGATAGTGGTCATGAGTGTACAGTGGAGTTATAAGGTTTGTTTTGTTTTTGCTGAAAGAAGTACTTGAAACAAAGCTGATGACAGCATTATGAGTGAACCAAAAACAGTACTGATGTGGGCCCTAAAACCAAAACAATGAACAGTGAACATTTTACATTGAGCTTTTGGGCAATTTAATTATTTAGCATGGCATTAAAGATGTCAGTTAAACTGTGAATTTCTCCACATTGCACATTGTTTTGTTTTTTGCAAGCATTCAATCATCTAAAGCTTTTGTCAAAAGTGGGGTCGACTGTGGCGCAGGAAGGTAGAGCCATAGTCCAAATGTCCACCAATCTCACAGTTGTTGGTTCAAATCCCGGCTCCTCCGGTCACATGTCAAAGTGTCCTTGAGCAAGACACTGAACCCCAACTTAGTTGCTCCCGGTGCGTGTTGACCAGCTGCATAGCAGCTCCCCCATTAGTGTGTGTGATTGTGAGTGCGAATGGGTGAAGAAGAACCAGTGTAAAGTGCTTTGAGTGCCAAAAGGTAGAAAAGCGCTATATAACTGCAGACCATTTACCATTTAAAGGATCAAACCTCTAAATTGTTCCTAAAAAGCAATACAGATTTGCTTCATAGTCCTAATTAAAAATAGACCATTGAGCTTATAATGGCTTTATTCTAAAATAGAACAGCACAACCTCTGCCTGGGTGCTATTGATGTAATTGTATCTTCCCTGCAGGGAGAAACAGCTATTTCTAGCCATTCCAATGAAAGAAAAACAAAACCCAAACATGTCATTGTGGAGATTGACCTCTTCATTTTGCAACTTTTTTGTTTTGCTTTCATTTAGCTTAATGAGTGACATTAACAGTCTGTTTGTTTTTCAGTCCACTGAAAGGATTTATTGACTCTAAGCTGGAGTGCTAGAAATGTGACTAATGTAATGCAAAGCATTACGCATGTACTGTTGGAGACTGATAACTGCATGGGTCAACAGATGGGATGGTTATGAATATGGAAACATACACTACAGCTTATTGCTCAATCTGTATAAAAGCCATCATCATGTATGATCATCACTGGTTCAAATACCTTCCATAAACCATAATTTTTATCTAGCCCTATAAAATAGGAAACAATAGATTTAAAGTGATATGATCAATAGTAATGTTGACCACTTTGCTGTCAATGTGAATAGAAGTTATTTAACCACCATTATCAGATGGGAACACTAAGCCTTGGGGCACTAAAGCTCTGGTTTAGTCTACATGGGTAGGCAAGAACCCATTACACAATGTGTGTGCATGTGCGCATGCCCATGCATATGAGAGAGAAAAACAATAGCTGAGACCAAGAATAATAATAATTTTACATTTGTATTTGATCATGATTTAGTATTAGTTAAATGTTTTATGAGGACTTTGCAAACTGAATATTTCCCGTAATTAACATTATTTCTTTATTAGTACATCAAAAGAAAGAAAGCTTGACCTTGTCCTTGAAGGACATGTAAAGTTTAAAGTCTTCCATTTACTGGCAGGTAAGAAGGGAAAAGTATGTGAATCAGAAAGGGGGAGAATACATTACAGAAAGCCCTTAGTGTATTGACACCCCCACCTCACCCCCGTTGAGAAGCAGGTAGGGTTTAATGAGTTGTCCAACTCAATCACTCATTGTTCTCATCTAGTATCTGTGTTCTTGGCTTTTGCTGGGACTATCAGACCATGTCAGACCATGTTTTTTTTTTTTTTTTGCAAAAGTTCATCTTCTTGTGTAATAGTCAGTGCAAACAAGCCTTGTAGGATAAAAATTCCCAGTGTTGCATAGAATATCATATTGCCTACTCTTTTATATATATATATATATATATATATATATATATATATATATATATATATATATATATATATATATATGTGTGTGTGTGTGTGTGTGTGTGTGTGTGTGTGTGTGTGTGTGTGTGTGTGCAAACACAGTTGAATTATGGCCTAGACCAGTTTTGTCTTTGAACTATTCTGTTCTTAACTCAGAGAAACTCCCTCTCTTCCTGCACACAATATTAGCTGGTTTATAAAAAACCTGAAATACCAACAAACAGCATACAAACATGTCATCAGGATTTGAGCTGCCTAACATAGCCCCTCTCTTATGCCAACAGTAATATTCTCCAAAACACTGACAATGATTTATGACAAAAAACTTTATTTCCTCTCACACACTGTGGTCACCGATCTCTGTCAGCTGATACCTGGCTCAACTGACCCAAGCAGTGTTTGGATGTTGCATTAGCAGATGTGTGTTTAGGTATTACCTTGTCAAATGCAGCCCAGTGCTTTTTTAAAGGCTGGAGGAAATTTGTGACGTTACCTTGCGTAGCCACGAAAACTGTTTCTGCTGCACATCTTCTCATTTAAATATCAAAATATATCTAAACTATGTGACTGTACTGTTTAACTTATTGTGGTCTCTTCTCTTCAACATCTGGGTTTACTTTTGCTGATGCCATTTTTACTATGGTTAGCAGCACTGCAGTTAAACTTGTTTGTATCTTGAACTGAATCACACTGACATTGTGAGATAAGTCCACAAGCTCATATTAGAGTTTGTCAACAATGTGCATAGATTAATGATCCCCAAAAAATTAATCCAACTGACTTTAGTGATGTCCTCTGACCTTTGTTTTGGGACTACGGCTATCAAAATGATAGTATTAAGCTTAGAAACACATTTGCATTCTGACTTTAGCACTCACAGTATCTAAAGCCTGTTTCCATTTCTGAAATTTGATAAACCTAATCACAGCTTTGTCGGGCAGCAGGTGGTTATTATTTTAGCTCTTCATTTGCAGGAATATAATGCATGTATTTTCTGCTGAAAGTGTAAGTAGGGTTCAAAGTGGAAGAGCAATGCATGACTGCTTCTGCTGCTGGTGGTGACGTGGCTACACTCTAGTGAAGCCCTGACTTGGCACAAAGCCTTTGAGATATATATGGTTTGTGGGCATGTGTTAGGGCACTGGCAATTGTGTGTAAGCTCAGTAACTGCCAGGTGGTAATGGTTGTTAGAGCACATTTGACTTGTGTGTGTGTGGGTCCGTGCAATTACAGTAATATTTCCACGTGTGTGTGTTTATGTGTGCCATTATTTACAGTGTGAGCACAGTGTGAGTCTGTGTATATAAATCAGCTGGAGTCATTCTTACATCACAGCTACCCTCAGGGCAGGACGGCACACTGATATGCACAGAAACACACACACACACACACACACACACACACACACACACACACACACACACACACACACACAGACCACCACAGACCATAACGCTAGCTGCTTCCTCTTTTCTGCAAATGGTCAGTTTTTTTTTTAACCATTAGATGATAGGAGGTTAATTAAGCTATCATACATAAGTCTGTCCATATGGCTGTACGTCATTCTTGGGAACACGATATCTCAGGAATGCATTGAGCAAATGTCTCCCAATTTGCCTAAACGTCCATTTGCACTTGAGGATCACAACATTTTTAACAACTTAGTATTTTTAGTAGTGTTTGTAAAATTTTATCAGCACAAACGTTAGCGTCTAGTAATACTGTGTATGTTCTCCCTTTGGCTTTGGGTAACCTTAGTCTCCTTCTTCAGGTTTTCAATCATTTATAAGTCTTGAAACTGGGATGGCAACAGTAAATTAGTCACCGTATTCTATTTAAACCATTCTTTAGTGTACTTTGCTTTGTGCTTTGCATCCTTGTTTTGAAATGAAGAGGGAGGATTCACTGAAAGCCGTTTACCAGATTCTAATGATTTTGTTGTACTTGTCTCTCTCTCACTTTAAGTAAACTGGTTAGGGAATGCAAACTTTTGAACAAAATTTTCATTATTAGTTTCTTTTTATACACATCTTGACCTTTTTGTTGTCTCTAATAATGAAAGTACATTTGTACTAACTGAACGCACATGAAATATTAAATTATTGAAAAACTCTTTGTTTAACTCAACTGCAGGTCATAAGTCAAGTACATCCATTTTTGTGAATGCACCATGACAAGTATGCCTGAATTTCTTACAATTTGAACCAGGCATCCACTTGGACTCAAGGATAAACTCCTTGGACTTAGTTGGCCAGAGGTGACAGATCTTGGTCCCCAAGCAATTACGGCTATCACTCCTGTCCCTTCCATTCCTGTGAATGAGATGTTGTAAAAGAAAACTTTTTTGTTTTTTTACTTAACTGTTGGTCAAAAGGTCACAGTTACTGTGACCTCCCAACCTTCCCATTTTTGTGATTGTGATATTTCAGGAATGCATTGGTGGAATTTCTTCAGTGGGACTCAAGGATAAACTGTTAACTTCTGATGGTTAAAGGTTGAAAGTTAAAGTCACTGTGAACTCAGTGCTATTTCTAGGAAATTGGGACTTTTTTCCCTCTGGGCATGGCCCCGCCTGATTGGTTTGTAGATCTAGAAATGTTCAAGCCTAGTAAAATTAGCTTTTGCTTTTAATAACATTCTAAAAAAGTAGATTGTTAATATGAAAGTGGAAGTGACTCTGCTATGTAATATGTTAGCCAGTAACTTAATGGTCATAATTCTGAATTCTGAATAACTTGCCAGTTATAATGTGTTTTTGTTGTTGTGGTGGTGGTTAAAGTTCATGCGAGTGATATGTAAATGGCAAAAAAAGTATCAGCATAACTGAGCATTGCTAAGACACGTAAGGAATGATCTCTGCAGTATGTGGATTCAAGTGTAACAGTGTAATTATTACAGTGAAAGTCACTAGTAAGCATGAAAGTGGTTATGAATTTTTTGCAAAACTATAAACATGTGCTCTGGTTCTAAAATCATACCGAAAGAATGAACAGAAAAGTAAATGGTATCAAAAGTTATCATGGTGAAAAACTAAGGCATAATAAATAAAAAAAGATATATAGTTCCCAGGATGCTTGTAGACTCCTACGTGACTTGTTTCATTAGTATCACTTGAGTCGTAAAACTTGGTAACATGGCACAAACAAATCTGCAGCCCTTGTGTCTAAATAAAGGGTTAGCACAGGCTGTGCTTTTTTTTCATCCTTGGACATTGATGCCATGCAAGTTGAATCCAAGGGCACAGTATCCCACGCTATCTTGAATTATGTTTGATTTTGCTTCAGTTTTGGAGCCATGGGAGTCGTGAAAAGGGTGAGACCGTGTGTGGAGGGGTGGAAAGACAGAGAGACAGACGGGAGGAAAAAAGGCACCTTTCTGTCTGCGACATTCTATTTTTGTTTTTCTTCTACTCAAGCACAATAGTAATCCAGGAATAGAAGTTAAAAGCAGAGAGAAACATCTCCAAAAGCCTTTTGATATGGCATCCAAATGTGTCTTAAAAACATGCACATAATAAACCGTAATCTACTCCCCAGACTGCACCCAGTTGTATGTGGAAGAGTATTGTGGCTGTAGTAAAGGAGGAATGGAAGAGAGAGAAGTGACTACAATAAGGAGAAATGAAAGCACGAATAGCTGCACGTTCCCCAGAGCATGCTGTGTGTGGGAGAGATGAAAAACAGAACATCCGTCGCTTTGTCCAGCAGCCTGTCATGAAGACCTAATAGACTACTTAACAAGATGACTTCCACTGTTTCTAGGCACAGCATTTTCCTTTTTCATCAAGGTGTCATGAGCACTCTTTGCTGCCAATGAGGCCTTTGTTTAGACTGCTGATGCACTAATATTTATTTGTGCTCCAAGGAAGATTTGATGGGGCGTGTTGGATGGAGACACTTTATAGTCACTGCCAACAAGCCTCTGTGTGTGTGTGTCTGTGCGCTATTCAAAGCTAAAACAGAGCAGGGAACCTAGAATATGTGTGTGTGTGTGTGTGTGTGAGAGAGAGAGAGAGAATAGAATTCATTTCAAACAATACATTGATTGAACATAGTACATTGAAAAAAACACATAGACGAAAAATTAAACAGATTAAAGATGGCTTTAAGTGAATTTTAAACAACACGAGAATGTAATATATATAGATGCTAAGTGTGAACAAACAAATAAGAAATCTTTAGTTGTAATAATCACATGTATCTTTATAACAAGCGTTCAGGTACTTTCACAGCTTTATCAACCCAACACCATGGTTATTTAATTTAGTTGTGTTAAAGGGCCAGTTTCCCCATTTTTACATATGGAATACAGTTTTCTCATCATCGGAGAGCTGTATAATGTTTTCTGTAGCACTGAACAAGCTTTCCAAACATGACACTGATGATGTCATTAGGTTTATTTGTGCTAAGGCTCCAAGACAAAACAATGATAATAGAGATCCTGATCGGTATCAGTAGTGAGCTGCAAGCTTCTGATGATTTCTATTTTGGGAAATTTTGAATTCTGAGTTTCAGAGCTTGACTCATAGTACTAAACGTAATTTAGCCATATATAACAGTTATTTAATTAATCAATTTTTCTTATAAATGTGTATATTTGTTAAGATGGTAGATTGTAAAACTTCTAAGGTATTTACATTTTCTTAGCTGCTTGTAGAAGCCAGTGGTTTTATAGTTGTTTTTTAATCAATAATATAATATCTATGGTGTTTTATGTTAAGTGCATGTTTTTTCCATCTGTTTCAAAGGATTTTGCTGAGTTATAGCCCTGGATTTTTTTTCTTAAATTGCTGCCAGATTGGGGACAGTCTGATGGAAGCACTTTTAGGATTTAGCTTTGAGGATATTTCCAGGCATTTGTTTGTAGCATTAATCCATTAACAGAACACGTTCCTCTCTTCCTCCCCCTGATGTGCACTGATGTTTTTTTTAATGCTATCACTCACTTTTCGAGCCCTGCTGGCAAAGAACATCTAAACATAAGCTATTAAAAGCCCACTGGCATTTTGATTTAAGAGTACTCATCCTTGCAATTTGCCTGTCTGATCTTCTCTGCCTATATGTTCTTCTTTTAACTTTGTTTAGTCATCATCACCTATTACACTATTGTCATCACATGGAAACTTGGCATGATACCATATCCAGGCACTATTAGCTAGGATGTGCTATCATAGCCAATAGTTCTATGATATCACATTGCTCTATTGGCATCACCATCACATGGCCAACCAGTGGTCGTGTAAAGGTAAAAGTTGACTGTGACTGCAAAGTTTATCTCACAGGAACACTGCAGCTATTTTGTCTTATATTTGGACACAAAGCATATCACAGTTGGGGCTGAGTGGAGCTGCTTTGTACCATCATCTATAAATCGTGAAACAAACTTTGTTGCTTGCTTTCCAGAACTGAGCAGGTGTTGACATAACACTTAATTCCCTGTTGTAGCAACTTGTGTTTTCAGTTAACATTATAATGGGTCAGCGGTACAGTGTATTTAGTGTTAGTTCAGTTGTGCTGTTTATGAACTTTCTAGTAAATGTTGTGGTATTTCCAGGTCAAAAAATCTTGTAAATATTTTGGCCAGTGTGTATTTTATTCAAGAGCATCCTGAATAAAGAACTTTCACTCAGTACCACGATATTGCACTATCCTGTGAAATGGACATAATTAAGAGTAAATCTAATAAGCTGCTGCTGTCTTCCCTGGAGTCACAAGGTTTTCTGTTAAGATAGATGACAATAAGTAAATAACCATTATAATTATCAGTAGGTTTAGTTTCATAACAAATTTGACACAGAGGGTAGGTTCCCACTGGCCCAAAAGGAGAAGGCATCCTTCCCGCTTCTCCCTTTGGCTTTCTTCTCACAGCTCTGTGCAGCAGGTCTCTGTAGGCCTAGCCTACCTCTAGTGATGTGCTTTAAGTGGTGTATGACTTGATTATTTCCTTGATAACAAGTGAATAAAATGGAGTCTGTGGTCGTTTTTCTGCAGCATCTTCAAAACTTCATCATATAGCCTTTTTTCCTATTTTCTTATTTTTTTCCATTAAGTCATCTCGCCAATTCATATTAAGTCTGATAGAAAAGGCATTATGGTATGCATCAGACATCACAGCTGTTGGCATAGTTTTCTCAATCATAGAAACACACACCCAATCAGATGTCATTCAGACTAGGCTCCAATTACTGCACATGGGCTCTCGGTATCTCTGACACAAACATTCACATTCAGTCCCTGTGGACAATGGCTTGGAGGTGGTACTTGAATGGCCTGGCCCACCTCTGTTTAACATGGATACCTAGAGACAGAAGATGATTATTTGGTTTGCATTTTTTTCTCCTTGGGGCAGTATATTATTATTTCTAATGTGTGCTGTGCCCGGGAGTAAAGACTAAGATATTCAACATGGTACGGCATACAAATATCTGTATATCAGTACAGTTTGAGGTCAGTTTATATAATGACATTCGGCACCAAATGGGAAAGGTTGCAAATGAGTCACCTTTTAGACAGGAGGAATCAATGCGCTTTCAGCCTCTTCTTTGTACAAGTCCACAGTTTAGTCCTTCAAATTGAAAAAAAGGGGTAATTAGCACAGAGTGCAATGTAAATCATGAACCGGCCTGTAAAACGTGTAAACCCACATGACTCAAAAGAAACACAAACTTGCTTACCAGCTCAAGGTAATAGTGAACTGTGGGAAGCTGACTGAGGCAATGTGAAAATTATTTAATTCTGTGTGCTTCACAGCAAGTACATGCCCAAGGCATGCTGGCTATGTTGGGTCCATGAACATCATCAGATTTCCATTTCATACCAGCAGCAACAGCCTCTAATTTGGTTCAGTAACTCCATTGCTTTGTCTCTCCTTCAATCACTGTATGCCACAAGGCTGCAAGTTCTCTGGACTATTCATGTACAGTGCATCCAGAAAGTGTTCACAGCACTTAACTTTTTCCACATTTGTTATGTTACAGTCCAAAATAAATTTAATTCATTATTTTCCCCAACATTTTACAAACAATACACCATAATAACAACATGAAAGAAGTTTGTTTGAAACTATTGCAAATGTATTAATAATAAAAAATGAAAAACAATCTTTACATAATTTTTTGCTGCCTTTGCATAATACTTTGTTGAAGCACCATTAGCACCAATTACAGCCTCAAGTCTTCACAATATCTTGTTTATCTTGTAGTACGACATTAACAATAGATTTAGTATGAATGTCAGCCACTATCAATAGTGAGGGTCAGGGGATGTGTTTTCATGTATGGGGCTAGTAGAGGACTTCAGTTCAAGAGGGCCAGTGTTGTGTTGCTGCAGGGGTCTCGGCTTCATCCCATGAACCATTGTGTTTCATTAGGATCAAATTCTTTCCATAACAGGTCTGAAATGCACAGAAAATGAATCTCTTTTAGTCTGGAATGGCTTCAAAAATTCAAGCTGTGTAAGCAAAAATATAGCAATGCAGAGATTTAAATACAAGTTTTGCCTAACTGTTAAGTCAGGTACTTTTTTTATGAGAAACCAAAATGTTCAGGGGCCAGTGTAAAGTTTAAGAGTGGAATTTTTAAATACAGAGAAGTGGAAACCCTGCAGATAGCACAGCTGTGAAGACAGCTGTATATCTTTAGCATCACATATCAGCTTATATCCCTATACTGTAGTTACAGCTAAATACATATACAACACATGTAGAGTTTCAACAGATTTCATCATGCTTACAAAGCCTTACTAAAATATTTGACTAATGGCCTTGTTTTTTATCAATTATTCCATTGTTTGTTTCTTTGTTTGTTTCCTTCAATAATAGTTATGTGTATAAAATGCAGAAAATTACACCAAGTAGTTGTTTTGTCCCAAATATGAATAAATACCATAATGTATTCAGTTTTATGTTAGAGAGTAAAAGCAACTTCCCCCAATTCATTAAGGTTTCCATGACTACTTAGTTATCAAAATGATTTCAAAAAAATGCATCTAGTAGTCCAATAATTGAACTACTTAATTTCAGTTCTAACCCTGTGAAATACTGGAAAATATGGATGTGTCAAAATGCTTTTCTTTTTTTTAAACCTTGAATACTTGCTGATCTTTAATTTCAAGCAGAACATTTTTGCTTGTGTCCAGCCGTAAACAGGACGGTTTATCACTCAACATAAATCGACTGTTGTTGTGGTCATTTGTCAGGTGCTGTTTGTATAACTTTAAGTATGTGGTAGACCTTTCTGGAAAACAGGAAGCATGTTTATTTAACCTCTGGTTAAACACAAGCCAAACAAATGCACAATGATGTGTGTTTTGTTAGGAATACATTTTCTAGAAGAGTTTCTTGTTGGTTCGTCCATCAGTGACATCACTGAATATGTCAATCTTGGCTTTGGTGCAGTAGAGGTCCCATTATCTTGAAGTGGGCACTAGTGTGGTCTCTTGACTGTTTCAAGACATACACAGAAATGGTAAAGCCCCACCCTGCAGTTTTCCAGGTAGAATTAAAGCAATCTTACCAGAAAAGGCAGCCTCTTTGCCATATGAGACTCAAGTTTCATACACAAACACAAGCTGTAACCAAATCCATCCTCATTGCATTGTTTTTGCTGTGGTGTGTGTGTGTGTGTGTGTGTGTGTGTGTGTGTGTGTGTGTGTGTGTGTGTGTAGTTCTTATTTTGTTCTACCCACATCTTAGTGAGGGTCAAAAGGTTTCAGGGTTTAGAGTTTACCTATGTTTGATTGACAATTTTAAATCTGAGGTCCTAATCAAATCGAAATAATTTTAATTTGTGAGGATGTTGATTGAGGATGTTGCCAGGTCAGTAGGATGAGCTACCCTTGCAATAAATAAACAGTATAACCACATATGTTGCTACAGTACATCTGTGCCTGTTTGTATTCCTTTTCTCTTACCCAGAGGGGTTTCTGTTTTTCCCCAGGCCAGCCCAGACATTCTCCCTGTCTTCTGTCTCAGATCCCATGGCGTTGAGCTTGTTGACTGTGTTCAGCCAGAGATCCCCTATCCTGTTCTGAACCATGGTGTCTCACTACCGCCGTAAAACTAACCAAGCCTTTCCGTGTTTGCATGTTTACCCCTTGGGTTTCCTCCAGGTTTCCCCCTCCCACAGTCCAAAGACATGCGTGTTAGGTTATTTGGCGAAATTTCCTATCCATGTGAATGTAAATGTGAATGGTCTTGACTGTGTAAGTCTCTCTCAGCCTTGAGGTACATTAACAACTTGTCAATTAGCAATGACAGCTGGGATTATCTCCAGCACCTCTATGAACCCTAACGGGACAATCAGTTAAGGTGATGGATGGATGAATAGATGGATTAATGGACAGATTAAACTCAATTGTAATAGTTGATCAGCAACATAAGCAGCTCTTACCAGCTTTGCACAGGCATTTGTTTTGCACTGCTAGTGTAAAACACTTGTAATGTTATCAAGTAATTTCTGCTAACACCATTAACTTGCCTTCGCTTGCTTCACTCCCAAAATCCCATATCATCTATGTAGTATTCTCTCAACAGTAGCAGTATTCTCATATTCTCATAACTATGTTTCACTTCAGATTTAAGTTTGAGAAACCCCTATTCTGGGTTCCCTGCTCTGTTTTAGCTGTGAAACACAGGCGCACGGTGGCAGTCTTGGATGAGCTCCCATGTGTCCCAGTATTGAGTTTACATTCATTATTCACATGTCATTAGCCTCCCAATCAGTCACCATTCATAATGTAAGGGAGTGCCTGGCAAGGTTAGAGAGTCAGAGAGAATGTCATAAATGTTCACAGAAATTAAAAAGTGGAAACTATCATAGGAAAGCCAATGATTCAGAAGAAGAATAGTTTGAACAGATATGTGTGTGTGTTCAGTATCTTTCAGAGTTGAAAGACAGATTGAATCAACTCCACATCATTTTTTTTTCCAAAACAGCTGCCGGTGTTTTGGAAAATGACCTTTGATGTGTTGCTGAGTCATGTAGATCTCATGTAGAGTGCGTAGCACTCTAATATACTAGTACAGGAGCAGAGTGTTACTGTCTCCATGATTTGTTATCATTGCCTGCATTGAACTGTATTACATAAGATTTAAGAGTGAGCCTCTGAATTTCAGTAACTGTAAAATCATTTTTGTTGTATTAGCAGCTCATGTTTCTCTAACTTTCTTATTTTAATCAACTTCACTTCTACAAGGTAGATGAGAGTGTATTACATTTCTGTCCCTGACATACTTTAGTGTTTCTCCTACAAAAAAGCACGGTGACATGAGAAATCTTGCATTTGCATTTACATTATATTGCATTACAACATCTGTGATGATTACTCGGTGATCAGTTATGTTGAATTATTATAAAAATACTATTTACTGACACACTGGAATGAGTAACGTATTGAAAACTGTGTCATTCTTTCAGTCTGCACCACCTGAGCTAACCTTTGGTAATCCTGTCTCAAAAAACATCTAAGCCCCTCGATCCTCTGTTCCTGACCTTCAAAATAGACCCTCACTCCTTCAGTGCACCTCTGAGCACTTGTAAAGTCATCATTTTTTCCAACAGAATTGCATCAAACTTTAATCCTATTGCTGCTTATTTTAAAAAAATAAAGAATTCAATGATCACCTTAGAGCAGGTTTCCATCCCTTTTTACAATGCCTAAGCTGGGTCAAGCTTGCATTCACTTTTCTGGGAGAGGGAGGTGAAAATCTAAGGAGGGGGGAACAATTCATTGCATTGTTTGGGAGCACATAGTCAGGCCAGTTTAGACTGGATTGTGTAAATAGCGGAGGCCAGAAAGAGGCAGAGAGGGGAAGCCTATGACATAATCAGACCTCCAAAGGTGAGGCCCTCAATAATGTATAAGGGCACATGCTATACTTGTAGCTTCATCACACAACCTCACGCAAAAACCCACACACAGGTGGCAATGCTAAAAGAGAAAAAGAAGGCCATTTGAAAAGGTGAGGAGCAAGGGCAGACAGGAAAAGAGCCAGCTGTTACCTATTATGTTAATGTGAGTTTCTAGTTTCTGCGTAATATGGTTTGTTGAAAGATGTCTTTTTCAGTTTTATTGTCATGATTCTACATTTTGATTGGCCTGTGCCATTTGTTTTAGGAAGGAGTGAGGGGGAAAAAGACATGCCAACGCTATTTGAGACATGTAATGTGATACACACACGCACTGCTTTGTAACTTCTCTGATAAAAAGCTAAAAATATTTTCATGATTTACACCCAAGGACAGTCTTTTTGAAAAGAACTGAACTGAACGGGACTGTTAGACTGATTTCTGGATTATTCAACAACTTCTCACAAAAAAGAGAGCACAAAGATTTCGTGTTTTTATGATTCACTGCACAGACTCCCACTAGCCTGCTTTGTTCTTGCAACATGGGTTTATTATAGGAATAAGTCAGCCATTGGTAATATGTAATATTATCAGTACAGGAGTTATGATGCGCCAGGCTAGTGACTGTGATGTAATAGTGGAAACTTTCACACAGTTAAAGATTCATGGTCAGTTAAGCAGCCAACATATCCCACCCTTGGAGTGTCTTAAATTGTGTGGCTTTGTTACTGGGCGATAACAGCCTCATTATCATCTTTGTCTGTTAAAGTCAGAATTAACTCAAAGTTGGTGGTATCTCTTGGAGAATGTGCTTTACTTGGTCCTTAACATGTAATTTCTGTTTTATTAAAAGAAGCTGTTCTTACAATAACCTAACGTGACCTGACTTAACAAGAAATTTAGTCAATGTCCTTTAAAATGTTACATTAGCTAGGATGGTTATGCTATTACAACTGTTTGTGTTTATACAATGTATAGAGCATAGTGCTCATTTAGAAGGTGCAAATGTTACAGTATTTTGATATCAGTTCTTTAAAATTCCTTATGACAATAGAAGTTGTTAAAATCTGATTTCCTCTCTCTCCCTCTCTCCACTGCGTAGATCCAGTTTGCCGACCAGAAACAAGAGTTCAACAAGCGTCCCTCCAAGATTGGCCGGCGCTCTCTGTCCCGCTCCATCTCTCAGTCCTCCACAGACAGCTACAGCTCCGGTAGCAATACACACACACACACACACACACACGCACACACACTTACTGCCCACTACTTACTTTTCAGACATGCCAGCAGATACCAAAACATTTTATTTATAACACCAAAGATAATGCAAGTCTTCCACCTGGACGAACGGTTGGCTGACCCTATCCATCACCTATGTACTCGTCTCTCTGGGTCTCATTCTCACACTTCTGACATTGCAATTCATGTGCAGCTGTGGGCTCTGTGGGGATTAGCTGCTGGTGGTCTGTTGGAGAAGAAGAGATGAGAAAGGTAGCTGGGAAGTATTGGATGTCATGGCATGGGAGACCCAATTCCCTAGGGCTATTTACAACTGAATGGTTAGAGATGATTAAGTTGGAGAAGATAAACATCTGTTTATGCGATGGAAACTTGTGCTTTCTATGCAGCATTTATGTTATGTGTGTTGAAATTGAAGGTTGCTTTGGTTGTTCATTTACAGCTGTTATTAAATGCGTAACTGAGGGTGAAGTGGATGTAGGAAGTGGGTTTATTAGTGACTGCAGAAAAACAAAGAAAACTATAGACCTACTTAAGGTAACTCAACCAGACAAATGACAATGTTGAGCTGTCAAAGTCTTACACAGACAAATGGTGCATGTTTAGTTGATATGCATATTTCTTTTGAGGCCCTGTTCAAATGTGTTTCCATAGCAACCCTATATCCTCTTTTACACTCTATTCCTGCAGAGATACTACTACAGTATATCCTCTGTGCTGCCTCAGTTGGATGTCCAATGGAGCCGTTCAAGAGACCTGCTGTAAAGAAATAGTTCGGCATTTATAGGAAAAGTTTCTGATGGCTTTTTTGCTGACAGTGAATAGAGAAGACTGGTATGGCTCTTAAGCTGGTGAAATATAAAGTCAGGAGATAGTTACGTTAGCTTATCTTAGCAAAAACACAGAAGGGGAAATGGATAGTTTTGGTCTGTCCAAAAAGAACAAAAACTCTCCCTCCAAGCCATCCCAAAGCTTTTGTTTTTTTGTGTTCACAATTTTTCAAGTGTCTTCAAACAATTGTCTGGTGATGAACTTTTAAACAGGTTTTTCGTTGGCTCCTTATGTTTACTGTTTATTCTGCTCATTAAACAAGTGCTTCTTACTTTAAGTGATAGGGAACAAAAGCCAGGGGCATTCATTTGCACAAAAATATATTCAAAGGTTTATCTGTACCTAAATGAGGCTTAAGCAGCCTGCATTATACAAATCAAGTGATCGTATCACCATATTGCTATAGAGTTGCACGATCAACATGTTTGTGTCTTCAACCAGGGGTACCTAACACAGCCCACAAACAGAACAAGAGTGGTGAAACACAACACCACCAGTGTAAGTATGTAGGTGATGTTAGAGCAGCAGCAGTTACATACTCATTTAGTTCAGAGTTGGTTACCATCGTTGATTAAAGAATAACTTGAAATTTATCGTGAGAGTAAAATTTTAAATATGTTGTCAATAACCTTGATAACATATTAGAAAAATATATTTTAAAGGTATCAACACAACGAACCATAATTGCAACCAAAGCACACTGGAATCCGTGTACCTCTTGCAGCCTGATTCAATCTGTGAACCTCTATTTCAATCCATACAAAACCATGAGGTTTCCAGTCAACCATTTGAGTTTTGACTGCATTTTCCAAAATGTCAAACTGTTCCTTTATGTTACCTGAGTAGTCAACCTTTTGACCTCCTTTCCTTTGGATGTGTTGTGTGCTGCATTAGCAACTTCATGTTGGGAGGCTCATTGATCAAGTCTTGCTTTCTCTTAAAAGCTCAGAACTAAATCATGCTAGCGCCTAAGAATCTTCTTCTCCAGATATTTTTTCCTGTATATTGTAACATGATGTGAGCACTTGACCTGTGATAAACTGATGTTAAAATGGGAAATGTTGTATTTGCTGCCAGTAATAAGCATATTTTCAGACTTTTGCTACCCTACAGCCCCCTATTTGAACTCTGTGCTATGCTACACCCACCATGTCCCCAACCCAATTCCCTGTCTTCTTCCATAATTCCCTCACCGGAGTGCTTCTTATTTCTCTGATGGTTCCCACAGTGCAGAGGACTCAATGAACAACCTACTAGTACTTTTCCCAAGACTACTTTAAGGATAGATGTTGTTCAGATTTTGATACAAATTTATTTCCAGTCTAAAAGTGCATTTACCTATCTACAGAGTAATTTCATTTGTTGTGAAAGTGTAGCTGTGTGACAAATGTATTTGCTTTATTGTCAAGTTAGCTGCAATGTACTTTGTAATTAGAATAATTTTTAGTCTGGAAAAACTTTGAAATAAGAAGCATAAAACTGAGACAAAATAATTACGGAGGCATAAAAGACAACCTTTCAGTGTTTGACTAAGACCTAATAAATCTTCCTGGACTTTATTCCCCAAGAGGAATTTATTGTAAAAACCTTTTGATTACCTGCATACTGTGGTTGGCATTGTTCCAATATTCTATCAGTACGCTTAACCCTGTGGCCCCAAGATCTTTTAAGCTTAAATTATCCCCCAACCTGTCAGCATGGATAGGACATTTCAGGATTTTTTTCCCTAACAATAAATATGGATTATTACCGTACCCTTTTTTCTTATTAGGCCTTTCCTCTCCTGGCAAAGTACAGGATGTTCTTTAACTTACAGTGCTGGCAAGGTACCAAGTCTTACCTGATAATGGTCCACAGTCATTCAGAAAGAGTGGTAGGAATGATACTGGCACCATGTACCTGCTCTACACAGGAAAGGGCCCACACCTGTGCAGTGAGTCATTCTAAACCTCAGAAATGGCATGGTGCTGGTTTCAGGCACTGAGGCATGCTTGACTGATACTTAATATACTAGAGTTTAAATGCATTTGTTCTGCTTTTACTTTGTATTGGATTCCTATATTGGAGAGTCTGTTTGCAATATAGGAATTTCTTTGTTCAAGAAAAAGTTTTTTTTTATAATCAAATAACTTGCTGCTACGCTAAAGCCCTGGCTTACCAAAGTTAAATTGTGGGGTTAGGGAAAAGTGCAGGTTTTATTCACAGTGAAGAAACCAATGGCATGTTGTTTGTCCTGCACTATGAAACCCAAAAGCTGTGGATAAAAGAAAACTGTGGAAAACAAATCCACTTTATAAATATTTTTAATAAACATAATCTAAAGTTTTATTGTTGACATAAAAAGGCGGCAGTAGTACCATCCTGTGCACATCTCTAGATGCATGTTTGCCGTGCTTTATACTTTGTAAATATATGTGTTATTGTTTATTAAAACATATTTTAGAAAAGAAGAAAACTCCAAGTAAATAATTCACAATCACATTTTTTGACTTTGAAGTTACTGTATAAGTGTATATCCACAGTATGAGTAGTGTACTAGATCCACTGGATGCAGCGTTTAGTCCAACTCTAAATAAACATGCACTTCCCATAAATACGTAGATGAAAGTAATAGAAAAAAACATTCATCGAGAAAATCTTACAAACCAAATGCACAGGCTTCACAGCAGCTGATGTCAAATGTTCATTAAATATGTATTTACATGCCACGTGTTAACATTTACATACATCTCATTTTTTTGACAACTCCTTGCTCGACATACTAAAGGTTCTCTTAAAGACTTAGTCTGTGATCAAATAATAATTTTTTAATGTTCTGGAAACTCCTAATATATGAGAACATATGTTTTCTTTGTTGCACTTGACAACATATACACTTTAAGTGCCAAAAGATCATACTGGAAATATTTTGCTTTTGTTTGTGTGATGTACTGACGATACCATTCTGTGTTTTTAGCGGCTTCATACACAGACAGCTCTGATGATGAGACATCTCCTCGGGACAAACAGCAGAAGAACTCAAAGGGCAACGGAGATTTCTGCATCAAAAACATCAAACAGGCCGACTTTGGACGCAGAGAGATTGAAATTGCTGAGCAAGGTAGAAACTATTTTAAATTTTTTTTTTTTTAATTAAGGAAAGGATGGTTTCAGGGGTTAATGCAAGTCAGTCCGCCATGGTTGCATCCAAATGCAGCACAAATTGTAACCAAATTTGATATTGATTCATAGTGTGTCTGTGTGTGTGCAAGCGTGCTAGGTTGTCTACCCTGCTGTGCTGCCATATGTCCCCTACCACAGCAAGTAAAACCACAATTGAAAACAAACACATTGTTCCTATTATTACCTAATTACTTCACTGAATATACAGTGTCAGCTAAACCCTGTGGGACACACACACAAACAATTACACACAGACATTATATTCTTAGCATTAGCAACTCATTCTTCAGGATTATTCAACGGATTTGCAATGACGTATTAGAAGGATTAAATGATGGGAATTCCATAACTCATCTGCTGATTCTTGTGTCTACGTACTAGTGTTTACCTGTTTGTGTTTTTCTTAACGACTTTTAGAAATGCCAGCCCTGATGGCTCTGCGAAAGCGAGCCCAGGGGGAGAAGCCCCTTGCTGGTGCCAAGGTGGTAGGCTGCACCCACATCACTGCTCAGACTGCTGTGAGTTGAAAGTACAAAGACACAAATGTCACACAGCCCATGACGCATTAACGCAGTGTCACGTCGGCAGCTACAACAGAAACTCAAACTCTACACCTTGTTTTGCCTCCTCAGGTGCTGATGGAGACTCTGTCTGCTTTGGGAGCTCAGTGCAGATGGGCAGCGTGCAACATATACTCCACCCAGAATGAAGTGGCAGCTGCCCTGGCAGAGAGAGGTGACACTCTTGAGAGAGTGTGTGTGTGTTTGTGTGTGTTTGTGTGAGAGAGAAAGACATTTTTCCTTTCCACTTCAGTCTTATACCCTTAAAAATACTCACAGACTGTCCCTTTTGTTTCATGCTCTCCATCTGTTTACTCTTAATCTGCTATAAATGAAACACTTCCCATTTAGGTTTCAGTGTTTTTGCATGGAAGGGTGAGTCAGAAGACGACTTCTGGTGGTGCATCGATCGCTGTGTCAATGTGGAAGGCTGGCAGCCCAACATGGTAGCTCACCTACATTCTAAAAAAACAACTTAATTCTATCCTTCGGTCCCTGTTGAATGTGCATACGCTATTCTACATATGCTATTTTTATCAGACAGTAACATGTTTCTAAATGCAGTGAGTCTGTTTTAATGTGATACTAGGTAGATTTCTACTGTGGAATCAACCACAGCAAATAGGTGAAATATGTGTCAGCTTTCTGACATTTCCTTTTGAATTTTCATCCAGAAAATTAACCTTGGAAATAATTATTTAAATACTTTTATTGGAATCCACTTAAAGTATGTAGTTCAAGAGATTTCCTAATTTTAAATAAAATTAAATTAAATTAAAATGTTTCATCTACAGTTTTGAGATTGTTTTAAATATGAAGCAAAGTCAGTTTTTCTTTCCACAACCTTTTTCTTATCCATCTTTCTCCTACTTCCACTCTCCATCTCTGATCATCTGTCAGATATTGGATGATGGTGGAGACCTGACTCACTGGATCTATAAAAAATACCCCAACATGTTCAAGAAGATCAAGGGCATCGTAGAGGAGAGTGTCACTGGTGTGCACAGGTGTGATATATTGTTGTCCTAGTAGTAGTAGTAGTTTCTTGTCAAAAATATCACATTAGGCACATAAGCACATTAGAACATTAATCATCATTTTAAATTTAGGAATTACAGAACATACAAGTGTATTTTCACACTAACCCAGATTGTGGTGTGATAACATCACCATCTAGTGGTGAAAATGCTCACAAGTTAGCAGATGAGACATTGTACATGTAAGGAAAAAATTATACGTAGAATAGTAAATTATTTGCTTATCATTAAAGTATAAATGACTGAGGAATTTGAAAATGACTGAGGAATGATTAAACCACAAAATGTATTTCTTTTGTATGTGTGTTCATTTGCATTTTAAACATTTATCAAGGAGTGATTCACTTTCTTGTTATTTATAGTTTTATTGTGTTTCGTGTATGTTTTCTTGTGTTTAGGTTGTACCAGCTGTCCAAGGCAGGAAAGCTGTGTGTCCCTGCCATGAATGTCAACGACTCTGTGACCAAGCAGAAGTTTGATAACCTCTACTGCTGCAGGGAGTCCATCTTAGATGGGTATCAAACTGTCTCCTGTTTCACCCAATTAGGATATTTGTTGTTTGAACATAAGTGTTGCAAGGGAGGTGAACCCACGCTGAATAAATGAAATGGTTGCTAATGGAATAAATGTGTTTCTGCCCTCAGCCTGAAGAGGACAACTGATGTCATGTTTGGAGGCAAACAGGTGGTAGTCTGTGGATATGGAGAGGTAAAGCTGGCACACCAATACAGCCGCTTACAAAACACTAACTCACAGAGAGATTATAGTCTTGGATCTGGTTTTTACTACTAGAAACTCCTAATGACTGTTGCAGAGGCTTACTACTTGTTGACAGGTTATACTTACTCTACTGGCATACATAGTTTTTGTATGAATGTTAAAAGATACAAGTTTTTTAAATCTGAAGTATAGACCTCACATATGACAATGTATATATTTCTAGTCTATTAGGAAGTGGCGCTCTGGTTTTAAGTTAGAGCCTGAATAAGACATACCGATTCAAAAAAAGTTGGGACGATGTGTAAAACCTAAAAAAAAATCAGAATACTATGATTTGCAATCAGATGTTGAAACTGAGACATTTTACCATTTTATGGAAAATATTAGCTCATTTTGAATTTGGTGGCAAAGTCCTAGGACTCGTGGTTTATTTTATGATGAGCCAAATGTTTTCTATTGGTGAAAGGTCTGAACTGCAGGCAGGCCAGTTCAGCACACGGATTCTTCTTCTGGAAAGCTGTTGTGATGGATGCAGTATGTGGTTTAGCATTGTCTTGCTGAAATATGCACAACCTTCCCTGAAAGAGACGTTGTCTGGATGGGAGCATACGTTGCTCTAAAACCACTATATACTTTTCAGCATCGATGGTGCCTTTCCAGATATGTAAACTGCCTATATCATAGGAACAGTTTTCCATTTTGCCTCAGAACACAGTGACTGGATTGTGTTCACATATGGCGTCTTCTTTGCATGATACAGCTTTAAGTAACATTTGTGGATTGCACGGCTAACTGTGTTCACAGTGATTTCTTGAAGTGTTCCTGAGGCCATGCAGTGATGTCCAGTAGAGAATCAGGCCTGTTTTTAATGCAGTGCCTCCTGAGGTCCTGAAGATCATGCGCATCCAGTTTTGACCTTTGGCCTTGTCACTTGCCACAGAGATTCCCCCTGATCCTCTGAATCTTTTGATGATATTATATAGTGTAGATGGTGGGATCTTCAAAGTCTTTGCAGTTTTACATTGAGAAACATTTTTCACCGGTGAACTCTGCCAATCTTTACATTCAATAGGCTCTGCCTCTCTGAAATGCTCCTTTTATAACTAGTCATGTTACTGACCAATTAACCTAATTAGTTGTCAAAGGCCTTTCCAGCCTTTTACTGCCCCTGTTCCAAGATTTTTGAGATGTGTTGCTTCCATCAAATTTAAAATGAGCTAATGTTATCCATGAAAAGGTAAAATGTCTGTATGAACATCTGATATGTTGTTTCATTTCTATTGTGAATAAAATATGGGTTGATGAGATTTGCAAATCATTGCATTCTGTTTTTGTTTAAGTTTTACACATCATCCCAGCTTTTTTAAATTGGGGTTGTAGTAGTGTACTGCACCTTTACAGTCTTGGACTAGCCATGAGTAAATTCAGGTAGTCTTCATCAGCCTGGACAGCATGTGACATGACACTAAAATTGTTTTACCTCTTGACATACTGTATGCCATGTGTGAGGTGTATGTTTATATTCCATAGGTTGGAAAAGGGTGCTGTGCTGCCCTCAAAGCAATGGGATCTATAGTCTATGTCACAGAGATAGACCCCATCTGTGCCCTGCAGGCCTGGTAAGACTCTACTTGCTGAGTTTGTTGTGGCTCTGTGCTTGTGCTGACATAGCATTCACCTTGTTCAGCATGTTCCTTTTTCCTAATCGCAGCATGGATGGCTTCCGACTGGTGAAGCTGAATGAAGTTATCAGACAGGTGGACATTGTCATCACATGCACAGGTTGGTTTGGCATCTCTCTTGTTATTTGCTCTGTCTTAGTTAAAATTCAAAGCACTTCTGCATTGTAACCGTGAGTTTGCTGACTAATTGCCTCACAGCAGCTCAACAGGGATTTGTCATGTTGGCTTTTTTGTCTGGACATAATCCACAATTGTAAATAAATGCAGTTATTACACAGGGAGAACACCAACATAGATTATGTGAAATAAAAAGGTTCGGGCTGACCCAACAAATATTCAGACATTAGTAATGAAGTTCTCAGCCCAGCAGCTCAGTTGTCCTGAACACTTAATTAGAGCAGAGAATTGCTTGTTTCTCTGCTTCATTAGCTAATACTGCTGGCAAGCTGTCTTTAGCTTACTTGAAAGCGCAGTTCAACAGGAGAGGTAATTAGGTAAGACACATGCAAATTGTAAAAGATTTTCCAAAATATAGATTAAAAAGTGCTGTGACAAAATATGGTCACGTAAATCTGTAAAGTTCTTGCAGCAAATATTCAGAAAGCTTGTTGGATCCCCAACACAATTATTAATGTTGCTGAAGAGAAACGAGGGCGAAATAAGCTATCATTTGGTTTAAATATTAAACAGTCTCAGTCATGAGATTGATAATTCTGACTACAATGATCAAAGTCCACAATCATTACTCAAGTCAATCGTGTAATGCCAAAAATATCGGTTTTATGTGGCTTAGCATTAAGAATTAAAGCCATATTATCATATTGGGTGCAAGAGTTTGCACTTATTCTATATTGAAATAGAAAAATTATCAGAATTTCAGTTCATTAACATAACATTTAAAGCCATTAAGCTAGTATAAATGTTCTTTAATAAGAAATTAAAGTTCACTTTTAATTCGTTACGGAGGATGCAAACTTTCAAACTAATTTTTATTATTTTACTATAACCTGTAAGTGTATCCAGAAAGTATTCCCAGCGCTTAACTTTTTGTTTCCGAAATTTTCAAAGATTTCAAACAAACTTCTTTCACATTGTCGTTATGGTATATTGTTTATCGAATTTTCAGGGAAATAATTTGATCCATTTTGGAATAAGGCTGTAACATAACAAAAAGTGGAAATGCACTGTATATAAAGTTTTCAAAAAAAAATATTGGGTTACAATAAAAGAAGCCTCTCCATATCAAATCTCAAACTTCCTCATCCCTTTATTTACCTCTATATCTGTTGCTGATCTTCTTCTTTTATTGAATTGTAATCTCATTGAGGTAAAAGTTTAAAAAAAAAAAAAAGAATTTCTGATCTGACCGTTTGAAACCAGCCAAACTGTCAGACGTCAGATATGGATCAGATCTAAGACCACATGGGAAAGTGGCCCAGATCTCAGTTGGAGAAAACAAAATTGATTGTTCTTATCCACACCTGTATGAAAGAATCTGGTCTGAGTCAATTTAGGGCAAAAAGATTTGGGCCACTTCAGCATGTAATGTGAGCATAGCCTGTTTGCGTGTTCAGATTTAACTATGCTTAAATATTCAAAGAAGTTGTAATGAAATCTAGTTCAGTAAAGACAGTCAGTCCACAGTTTCACACTTGGTTTTTGATCCTAATTGCAATTTACTTTCAGCTTGTTAGCATCAATACATTTGGTTTAAATCTGCACAGAGTTACAAAGTAATTGTTTGCAACACACTGTCTTGCTCTTTGTTTATTTGAACTTTTTTAAAAATGTATTCCTTCCCCTGCCTAAACCAGGCAATAAGAATGTGGTGGTGAGAGAGTACCTGGACCGCATGAAGAACGGCTGCATCGTCTGTAATATGGGACACTCCAACACTGAGATCGATGTGGTCAGTTCAAAACTAGCACAAACTAAATGCATGTATTTATTTATCCATTTTGTTTTCACCTTTTTAACTGAAGCAATGTTAAAACCACATTTGTTGAATTTCAGGTTCAGTTCAAGTGTCATTCTTTTAGCTGACAAGATATTTAGTAGCTGAAAGAAATATTATCAAGTGCAAGATTATCAATCAAAAATGGTCAAAACAAATCAAAGCAAAGTGTCCTAGTGTTCAATGTTGTCATAGTAACTGTTTTCTGTGAAAATTCTGCTGTTGTCACAACAAGGCTTCAACAAACTGCTAGTAATGAGTCTCAAACCAAGTAGAGCATTTCTCATTTTCAGGGCACTGTGGCTGATAATCAGTTTGTATTTATTTACACACGGTATCTTATTAGTCCTGTTAGTACATGAGAGATATAGTGCTCTGACTTTATCACCTATTAAACAGAGAAACCAAAACCATATGAGATGAATGAAAGGAAGGCAGGAATCAGAATGAATGGTGAAGGAAGAAAGTCGTTTAGACATGAGAAGTTGTGGCAAATTTCTTAAAATTCTTGAGTCCTGAATAAGCATATTTTGTCGACATTGGCCCATGATAGGTGGCTGATAGTTCCAAAATAGAGAAATGAGTTCATGAGAGAAAAGGCTACAAGAAACCAATAATTTGTCTTCATGCTTGGTCGGTGTTGTAGGCAAGCCTGCGGACTCCTGAACTGACCTGGGAGAGAGTACGCTCTCAGGTGGACCACGTCATCTGGCCTGATGGCAAGAGGATAGTGCTGCTGGCTGAGGTATATACTGTACACAGGCACCTTTTTAGTGACATAACAGCCATAATTTCAGGACTAGTAATCATGATATCAAACCCATTAACATTTAAAGCCACATGCACACACACAACTGTGCATAGTTCCAAAAGTTTTAAACCCAAATAGTTTTTTGTCCCAGAAATGTCTCAAATTTAAATTTAAAACATTCCAGATAATACATACTGCCATTATATTTCAGCATATTTCAAATAAATAAAATTTTGATCCACAGTGAGGTAAAAAATTCACTATCACCACTATCACCTCTTCAGAGTAAAACACACAGCTTTTCTCTGTTTCTCATCCTCCTGCAGTATTTCATTTATACATACAAACTCATTTGCTGCAGCCCTTGGGATCTCCCCAATTCACTGACTGCAGTGTAGCTAGAAAAAGCTTTGAATTTAAATTACGTAAAATTCTACAGCATCCCATTAAGCTACTATTAAAATTTAAAAACGATTAACTGGTATGATGGTGGTTTTAAACAGCAACTGTTTAATGGAGGCCACTGGAATTAAAAACCTTCTGCTTTTTTGTATGATGTACTCTAGTAACGTTATGACTTTTCTTTGTCCAGGGTCGTCTGCTGAACCTCAGTTGTTCCACTGTGCCCACTTTCGTGCTGTCTATCACCGCCACTACCCAGGTGCAAAACAGTGGATTATTTTCTTTTCCATTTAAATCTTTGTAGTTTTGTTTTGATTCTAAGGTTGTGCATTGCAAATGCAAGTAAACACTTGTGTCCCTGCCCAGGCTCTGGCTTTGATAGAACTGTACAATGCCCCCGAGGGACGCTACAAACAGGATGTGTACCTGCTGCCCAAGAAGATGGGTAAGTTAAAAATATGCTAAGCAAGAAAACTTGATGAAACTTAGTATACTATGATAAAATTGAACAGAAACCATAAGTAGAGTTGTGAGTTAGATAACAACACAGGCCAAGGAGATGATAAACTTGTTTGGTACTTAAGTCGTCACCAAGCAAGGAGATGAACAGGAAATGATTATGGTTTGTTTTTGCCCCAGCAGAGAGCCTGGAGTCATGTTACATTTATCTCTATAGACATCACAGTTGCTCTCATCTGTTCAGTGTAGTCTCACTGAATAGCCAGCTATTCACAGTGGAATAGGTCCTGTGTGTTTGTGCACATACATGCATGATTGTATGTGTAGCCAACAGGATAGCATGTCTTCAGTGTTGCCCATCACATTTCTTAGCCTACTTTGTGCCAGGGAAGCACACATTGATAATAAAGAAAAAGTGAGCCAAATGTAGGTCATCCTTTCAATTCCACGGCTGAGATTAAGAAAGATGAGGAGGGTAAAGCTTAAGATAGATGACAGTATTCTGTGTAGAGTTGAAAAAAGACAAGAAGAGATGATGAATCCTAGAACCTTCCTGCTACTTTTCTTGCTTTCCTCATTTAAAAGATGAATCAGGCCCAACACTCTGGTGAATGTTAACATACTCTTCCTCTCTGTTGTCTTCCAGATGAATATGTGGCCAGTCTTCACCTCCCTACATTTGATGCACATCTTACAGAGCTGAGTGATGAACAGGCCAAGTATCTGGGCTTGAATAAGAATGGGCCCTTTAAGCCAAACTACTACAGGTATGAAAACACCTCAGCAAACATTCTTATTTTGGGCGACTGTGGTGCAGGAGGTAGAACAGTAGTCCAACAACTCCACAGTTGTTAGTTTGATCCCCGGCTCCTCCAGTCACTTGTCAAATTGTCCTTGAGCAAGACACTGAACCCCAGCTTGGTTTCTCCCGCTGAGTCTTGGCCAGCTGTAGAGCAGCTTCCCCATTGGTGTGTGAGTGTGTGTGATTGTGAGTGCGAATGGGTGAATGAGAAGCAATGTAAACGCTTTGAGTGCCAATAGGTAGAAAAGCGCTATATAAGTGAAGACCATTTACCATTTACTAGCCTGTAGCTGGTTAGAGAGATATAATCCTACAAAGCAAAAAAATGTCAAAATTTGTGCACTGCATGATTGGGATTACAGAACTGGGGGGACATTTGTCAGCTTTGGAGCTTAATAACTGTACTTATTCGTTAGTCATGCTAACATCTAATGTCTGTCCACTACTTTGGTCCACGCTATGTATCTCAACAAATTTGAATTTTTTGTCCTTTCGGCTTATCCCGTGAGTTCAGTGTCGCCACACCGGATCATTGTCCGCATGTTGATTTGGCAGTTTTTACGCCGGTTTCTACCAGGCTTGGACCGGCACTGCACAGCTGGCGATGGGAATGGGCTGTTATGGGTTCAGTGTCTTGCCCAGAGACACCTCTTCTCTAGTGCCATAACAAGGCTCTTGTTTGTGGTTTTGAGTGACATACATCAAGAGCTATCAGCTGTACTTTCAGGTTAAATACTAAATAGCAAACATTGCCTCATTCACACAAACTGCAAACAGAACTGCCCAACTTCTTTGGACATGTTGCTGCGGTGTTTGTATGTGCAAAACATTGTATAGTGTGTAAACAGGTAGTGCTAACAACGGCTTACCTGGAAACAACCTGCATAATGTTATAAATGGCTGAATGTCTTCTTGATCTATTATCATAATTTGTTGTCTTTTAAAGGTATTAAATCAGTGCGGGGGCTGGACTGAGGAAGTACCAATGTTAGTATCTCCATGAATGGCACAGACTCACGGAGGGTGAAGCGGAGGACAGGAGGAAGGACGGACAGAAAAATCAACACACCTGCTTTATATTTGGGGGGAGGGAGAGGAGCACTGACTGAACCTGGAGGTCAAGAGAGGCGGAGGGTTGGGGTCCTCCCTTCACTTATGGCAGTCATTTTATTTATTCATGCTTGACAACAGTACTAACAATACCTTTTCTGGAGCTGCACCTGCCATTAGAATCCAGCTAGCTCCCTTGACATCTTTTTCTGAGAGATGTTCGATTCCTGTTTCTCAAATCGCCAACATTATCTCTTTATCTTTAGATACTCATTTGTGTGTCGAGCTGTAAATCCTCCATCCTCTCTTTCAATTGCCAGATCTTTTATTGTTTAACTATTAAAGAAGAAATTATTGACACTTAAAAGATATATAGCATATAAAAAACCTTGATTTAAAACAATGAAGATTACCATTTGAGATTTAGTGACTTTTTTCTTTTCCTTTTTATTTTTTGGATGTTGTCTTTTCTACTTGTGATTATGTTTTCTCTTGTGTTATACTTGCAAGGGCGGGGTTAGATATAATCGGAGGGGGGTTAGGCGGGATCTCAGGGTCCAATCATATCATGTCTTTTATTTCATCGTTTGTTTCTTTGAGTTTCACCATTGTGTCTGTTTTTAAACATTTTTTATTATGCAGTCTGTCCCTTTGGACAGGCCCTCTGTAATTTGTCAAAGCTTTCTCTTTTTTTTATTTTTATTTTGGCTCTTTTTGGGTAGTAGGACTGGATTGTGATAGGCTTTTCCCACCTGTCACTCAAACCCACAGTGAAATTATGTCATTGGCTGCTTCTTATTTGTTTTCAGGTGCTCACATGACGCCAGTATTTCAAGCTAGTGAGAGCTGACCTTTCATTTAGTCTTCTCCTTTAGTGAGAATGCTTATACTGTATTTGAAGCATGACAGGTTGTCAGAGGGGTATACTGTATATTTTAGATATTTATATTGCAGATTTTTCTCTCCTGCATCATCTGATATCATAGCTTTGGGGAAAAAGACTACATATGTCATGAAGATAAGCAATTACATGTTTTAATGATATGTATAATAAAAGTACTTAAACCCTAATTTTTAATACTGTGACAAAATATTTACAGAAAAACCAAATGAGCAACAAGTTGTTCGCACTCTGGTACACATATTTCTTCAGTCAGGTCCTTTTTGAAAAGTATGGTGCTGTTTAGATTTACTGTACTTAACCAGACACAATACAGCTTTTTGGTACTCGGAGTCAAAGGGTTCAGGTTAACCATAAAATTGACTCCGATTTTAATTTTTTTTTCCATTCAAGGAAAACGTGAACACTACCTTCTTTTTAAATGTGTGTGCGTTCTCCTTTAAAGGGATTTTCACATATTCCTGACCAAAAGGCTCAGATCCATCCGCTAGAATAAGCTACACTGTTTTCTCCGGCTGATATGACAGGGGAAATTAGAAAGAACTGACAGTCATTTCATCTGACAGCCAAGTGCATCCGGATGCTATACCAGCTCTGCACTTCAGCCTGTAATCAGTCTGCTAGTCTGCTAGGAGATGATGCCAGCTCTACTCTCACAGAGTACGATAGCAGCATGTCTAATCTACTGTATGCAAAGAAAATTTTATCATTTTTAACTGCTGGAAATGGCACAATAGCATTACCAGTCAAATATGTATGGTGATGGTCATACATTAACTTTAACCGTGGAAATATTTCATGCATATTTGTTTTCTTAGTGTCAGTTGAGAAGGTTGATATCCTTTTTGTCTCTATGCTAAATTTAAAGTGCAAGCCAGGTTAGCTGAAAACAGTTAGCCTTGCTCATCACTAGTTAAAGGTTACTAGTAAAGGTCACCAACAATAAATATTTTAACCGTGGTAAAATATGTGTAAAAACAACAGTTTTATTTTTATTTTACAGGAAGCTCAGCAAGAAATAATCTAGAACATATTTGCTCATAAAACAGCAACCTGACTTAGTTATTCCAGTCAGTAAGCTGTCGAATTGCTGGTAATTGATGCTATTTCTTTTCCCCTGTCTCATTTTTAAGCTAAACTACCCACCTGCTGGCTCCAGTAGTACCCTTGATACTCCCTTATTTTGAAAGAGCAAAATTTTACTATCAATTTTTATAATTTCTTTAATGCACAATTAGCTCTCAAATATTTCTTAGTCAGAAATGAAAATACATTTAATTTATTTTTTTTGCTGTTTTTTTAAAACTCCTTTAGCATTTTTGTTACTTCTGATCATGAAAGAACATTTGTGCTATGTGTAACATTATTATGGTAAGTTTAGGGTTAAGTATGCATCCCCTTATACTAAAATTGTATGTGGGGGTGCAAACTTAACACAAAAGATAGTACAATAACAATGTACACTGAGCTATTACAAATGTTATTTCATCACCAGAAATAACAAAAATGTTCAAGTAGTGTATAAATACTAGTAATACAAATTTAAAAAGTAACAAGGTTTACATCCTCGATAAATTATTTACTTTAAATCATTTCTTATGAAGATAGATTTGTAATAGGTAATTGTGCATTAAATATTATGTTGATGGAAAAAGGGGGCACTTTTGCACCTGACTGAATGCATAGTCTTAACACAGTGATATCAATTTTTTTCATCTCTTTGCAAGGGTGTGAAGTAAACCATTCTTCCACAGTATCAAACGATTTCTTTATATCTGATAAAAATATGTTCAATAGAAATTCAAATTTTTAAGTTATGAGAAACCTACACATAAACGAACTGCATCCCACTTTGCAAACCATTTAATGACATGATCCTGCACTGTGTCACAGCCCACACAACCTACATGTCACACTGTGCATTTCTCTCTGTGCTTTTCCAAATACCTTCTATTAGTGGTGTGATCTGTTGTGCAGTCTGGTTCTTAAACCTGTCTTAAGTTTTATTTTTATTTTTTGAAAGTGTGAAGTATGACCTCTTGAGGAAAAGCTGAGGTGTGTGTGAGAATTGTCTTTCAGTGTTAGTATACATCCTTTTTTGTAGGCCATGGTCTCTTCATTAACAGCTGCCTCAGGATCCTAGCCTGTGCGTTAGGGGCAGAAACCTTTCTTTATTCGCTTAGTCAGTGGTAAGCTGACCGACACATGGGTGGGTGGGGGAAGGGGGGAAGACACCAGCATCGTATATGTATATACATACTATATACACATATGACAACCTTTAAAAGTATAGGAAGGTTAAAAAAAAAAAAGAATCAACTCCTGTATTTATTGTTGTAAATCCTCATACAGTGCAAATTGGCAACATTCTCGAACATGTTTAAGTTGTCTAATAAAGAAAAAAACTTATGTTTAAATATTGCAAGTGATAATGGTAGATGAGCAATAATTAAAACATTCTGTAATCTTAATAAAGTTGTAAAAATTGTAACTTTTGTGTGTATCTTTTGATTTGTACTGTCATACTGGGTATCTGCCTCTATATGTTTGTTGTTCCATTCAGAGGCCATAGTGGATTGATATGTGTAGTGGGGTGTTCGCTGGGGAGGGAGGGGAGCCCACATGCGCAGCTGCTCAAGTCTGTCACATGTAGTGATCTCATCTGTGCCATCAGACCGGGACATCTCTACCATCAACAGAGTTTAGTTGGCGACAAGCCTTTATTTATTCTTTTCACACCAATGCTCCTGGGTTAAATGTGCAGTTTGATACAAAATAGGATGTTATTCAGAACAATACAAACTAGGATTGAGACATGGACAAATGTCAAGTACAAATCAAGCATACATACATATGTATGTATATGTATGTATTACATACATTTCTGTGCTTTAAAGAGGTAAAATATTTAACAAGTTCTGACATAAAAAGTTACAGAAGAGGTCAATTTTAGGAAAATATTTTAAGTCATAAATAGGAATTAGTGTCAGTTTCAGATTATTTCTTAGTTCAAAGCAATTTTAAGGGGCTGCATTATTAACGGCTACCATTTTTGTGTACTCTCAAAATACATCTATACAAACTGCAGTAATTACATTGTACACTAAATATCCTACAAATTACACATAATAGAAGTTCTTAAAATGCCACTTTAAATTTTATTTCTTAAAGACTTGATCTGCTGAGCAAGAATGTCTTTCAGCATTTCATTTGTGACACTTTGCCAGTATCAAATGTTAAATCTCCTTACTGCCTCACAGAACATTATAGTGCCTTTATGAATAATCAGTTTCATTGAATTTATACCCTTGTAAGATGTGGCTCTAAGATGATTCACCCTCCAGTGAATACTGATTTAGTCATGACTTGGCCCCCTGCTGCCCAGCCATGTGGTCACGTTCCAGCAGAAGCTCATGCCCACATTCAACTGTACAATCCAATCATGTCACCTTAAGTGGTTTTCACAGTCAGAGGTGTGTGGCAGCCTTCACACCAACCCCCCATCTCCACATATCAATAATTCACCGGCATGTTTGAAGGGAGGGTGACAGGGGGTGAAGTGGTTGCAGGGGATGCTCCATCTCACATTTAAACTGGAGGAGTCAGGCGAATTAAGATGCAGGCACATGAACTCATCTGAACAGCAGATAACAGATTGTACTACTAGTAATCTTTTATTAAAGAGGAGAAAATCTCATTTCATGTACCTTCAGTTAGACAGAGAGTGGGAAATAGCAGCCATTAAACAAGACTGTTGAACTTCCGACTGACATTTTAATAGTATAAATACTTCATTATTGCAAGAAACATAAAGTCGCCAGACAAACAAGCTAAAGTTAGATTTTCAAAGTAGCAGTTATCTGTGCTGCTTTTACAGTATTATTTAGATTTTATTTGAATATGTTTAAAGAACCTATAGAGCACTTCCTAGTATTTTTAAAACTATATCTACAGGTCAAAATTACTTGTCTAGTTGATGCTGCTTAGAAAGCTTTGCAGTAACAATCCTTAAAATTTTCTGGATGTTATACCTTGTTTTGTTTTTTTATTCAGCCCTCACTGACCTTTTGACCATTTTCAGCCATCAAACCCATTAAACCCACTGCCTTAATTCTCACACTGCTCAGGTTGAGGTTCGTCTCTGCTGTCACGATGACGCTCTCTATCCCCGCCCTCTCGGGGCGCACAGGGACAGAGATTCAAGCAGACTGGGGAGGAGGGGGGGAGAGGGGATCCTCCTCAACTTGGGCTCCTGGCGCGGTGCAGTCTCAGCTCTCCACCGGACCGGTATGAACTATCCGCGGAGGAAGAAGTGAGCAGGCGAGCGCGAACGATGCAGGCGGAGGACATGGAGGTACCTATCATTAATAACCTTAACGTTAACGGCGACAGGCAGAGCCCGAAAGGGAAAGATGTGTTCAAGGATCAGCAGAAGGAGTCGGAGGTAAATCCGAGAGGCGTTTGTGTACAGTCGGCTACTACATCCTGTGGTACAGCAGCGCATTGTAGGCGTGCGCGCGTGAGTGTGTGTGTGTGTGTGTGCGTGTGTGTTTGCTCGCGCGCGCGTATGTGCTGTTGCTGGGGAGCCTTCAGACCCGCTAAATGTCCTTCCCATGCAGTGACTCGCTGTCTTGGCTCGAAAGCATGCATGCATGCAGACAGAGAGCCAGGCAGACACCGAGGTGTTATTTTGGCAACCGGCTCCTATAAATAACCGAGCAGTAATCCAGCAGTGGTGCTCAGCCTGGAGAATGCAGGTGGGGAAATGTGACTGCTGCTGTCAGGATCACACCACTACTACCAAACATATCGGAGTGTCATATTGATTTGATATTTATGGCTTGTGAGTCTGACTCTAGATTAGAGTCACAATCACTTTCATTAGGTACAACAAATGAGACATAAAGAGTAATACACATACACAAAAATGATCAAAAAATGATCCCAATTCCTCATGTTATCACCTTAAAGTTTGTCCTTCAGTTACCAAAACAAATTCAGTGTCAGTTTACTAGTCCTTGGCATCAAGTGGCTTAAGGACAGTAAATATGCTGGTTATTGTTTCACAAAAGCCAAATGTTATATGGTATGAATGGCTTACTTTAGGTTTTCTGTTTAGATGAAATTCTATGACTTATGACTGTATGCAGTAACCTGCTGTTGATAGATATTTGTTATCATTTTTAAAACAATATAATTTATGTGGTAAAAAATCAAACTAGTACTTTAGTGGTACTGACAATCTCCAGTCTCACAACTGAATATCTATTTCTAAGAGAATGCTTTTTTATTTTATAAAAATATCAAATATTTTCTATAGTTGCATTATTCTTTTAAGTATGCATTTAGTCATACAGCTGCCAAAAAGGGTTTTGCCGGACAAAAAAAGCAATTGGAAGTTGTTTTAGTCTAATTGTGGGTGAATTTGTTAAATATTTTATAACATTTTATAAACCAATAACAATGGTTAATCAAAGAAGTCCATAGATGAGTTTAAAAATTAATCTATTTAGAGAGAGGCTGAGGTATAATAACAGATCAAGTTTACACACAGGTTATATGTGATTGTCAGGGTGCAGTCGACCTCCTGAAATAGGACCAAGTTCCTTATAGTGTGCTCTGCTCGTCCAAACATAAAGCATGACTCATGTCTGATGGTGCCTTTTTTAGGGCCACGCAGCTACAACTTAGCCCCTCATGGTTTACTGGTTTTTGCTCAGCTCAGATACATTTGAGATGCTGATCAGTCGGCGACACTGTTGACGTGTGTTCTTTTAGAATGAGAACACTGAATTTTTGTTTGCGGGGAATTGGAGCATTATTCATTTCACAGCCATGGGAATCTTGGTGGAATGGGAGGTTGGTGGTAGTCTAAGTACTGAATGTCAAAGCCATGTGTTAATGTTGATGCTCCCATGTCTGTCTGTCTGTCTTTCTGCAGGTGCTTTTAACCTCAAATATGATCCAGTGATGTATGTAGATTGTCATTTGTGCTTTGTAGAGCAGCCGTCTGTTGTCTACGTGGCATATGCAGGAGTGGGGGTGGTCTGCCTTGACATTGTGCCCGGTGTTTTGACACCGAGAGAGTGTGTGTGCACAGAAGCCATGGCAGTATGGAGCAAGCTCAGCTTTCGTTATCAGCTGGCAGCAGAGGGAGGGGAGAGAGGGAGAGAAGCACTGGGTGACTAGAGAACGAGAGAGAGAGAGAGAGAGAGAGAGAGAGAGATACAGCGCTGTCTGTGATGCTCCTGGGGATAAGAGAAGCATCTCAGTTGGGTTTGGAAAGAGAAGTCACATTCGCGTTTCCCAGGCAAGAAAATAATGTTGAGAATTATAATATGGGTAATATATCTGCTGCTGAGAAGACTCACTGTTGGTTTTAGGGTCTGTATGGGGATTGTGGATAATGTGTTTCATTGAGAAATTAACCCTTTAAAACAGTGCTACACCTGCAATTCAGTATTGCACTTTTAAACATTACAGAACCAAAAACAGACACATTTTAAATAAGGTTGAACTATTGCAAGCAGCAGAAATGCCAGATCCTCAACTTCCTATAATGCAATGATTAGAGTCTATTAATTAGCCGCTCTCTGCTTGGCAATTACAGGTGTATTTCATAGCCCACGCACTGAGATTTTAATAAATATTTTATGTCTCAGGTTTTCCTAATCCAGGCCAATGTAACCCTGATGACATTACCAGAGTGAATGGAAAGGGATGTGGCAACAGTGGATCAATGCTAGTGTTGTAATAACTGCCTGTAGCCCTGGAAAAGTCCAAATAGCTACTGTATATGAGAGGATCTTGCTTACAGTAGGGCACGGTGACAGATCCCAGTCGGTAATGTTTAATGTTCGTCGGTAGAGTTTACAAAGAAGGCATTTGTCTTTGTGTTGTGCATGTGTTCTTTCTGTTCAGAGAAGCTGGTGGGATTATTCAACACTCTCCACTTAATTATAAAGTTGAACTTTGTTATTAGGAGCCACAGACCTTCCTGATGTGCATTCAGGGTTGTGGGTAATGTTGAATCATCTGTGCTCCCATGTAGTTCTCATTTCCTGGTTTACAAGTGCAATAATGACTTCAAATCCCATTACTTTGACTTGGTGTCATAAACAAACTGCTGGTGGATGTCCTGAATATCCCTGGTCATGCTGACTTGATTGCAGACGGTATTTATAGAAGACAATTACGTGGCAGCACACAATTATTTAACCAGGATAGCTGA
Source organism: Channa argus (assembly GCF_033026475.1). Lineage (NCBI taxonomy): Eukaryota > Metazoa > Chordata > Actinopteri > Anabantiformes > Channidae > Channa > Channa argus. The sequence continues at coordinate 12,225,377 of NC_090217.1, read as the reverse complement.
GTCAGAGCACATCCTTATTTACTGTTCTGTACTGGCTCTCAGGGAAGTTTTCACAGGGTTAAACATAGGCTTAGCATAATTCTTAACAGCTCTGCCAGTGTTTTTTTTTTCAATCTCATTAGCATAAAATGAAGCTTTAATCGTCCCTTTGTGGTTATTTTGTAGGCTCATAGCCTCCAGCCATAAGATAAAATGATAAAAAAACAATCTTCCAGTTAAATTCTCCTTCTGCTATGCCCCTATTCATCTCAGGGAGTAATACCTTCTTTTATTAACTATTAAATGGTTGTATTGTAATTCATTCAAGTTGTGCCTGGTTTGTGTGGCTGCATATTTTTTATTGTATCTGGCCCTTTCAGATGTAATTATATACACAGTCTCTGTTTACCTATGCATCAGTGAAGTGTGTGTGTGTGTGTGTGTGTGTGTGTGTGTGTGTGTATGTCTTTTTGAGAATGAGTCTATTTTTGTGAGATGGTGGGGCCCAAACACAATGCTTATACAGTTACTTCTTAGCACTCATCTTCCTTGTTGGGACCAAATGCTGGTTCCCACAATGTAAAACATAGAGTTTTAGATTGATGATTTGGTTTCAGGTTGGGGTTAGTCGAGGTTTTGGGAAAGCATCCAGGAAGTTAATGTAAGTCAATGGAACTTCACAGTGGATAGTAAAAACAAATATGTCTGTGTGGTGTGTTTGTGCACATGTGTAACCAAACATTTTTTTTAATTGTTGTATTGGATGCCAGTCAAGTATTGAGCTAGCTGTTGACACAACTGTGCTGTGAGCTAAACACCTTAACATGCTCTAAGTGACAATGCTACCACACTGATTTGTTTGCACATGTAATGCTCGCCACATTTACCAAAGTTTGGTGTGTTTGCATGGTGCATTGCTAAGTGTGATGGGATTGTCATTTCTAAGTAGGTTTGTTGAGTTATAAATGAGTTGGTAAAAAATTAACAAAAGTTTGAACAAATTGTCATAGTTATTTATCCAATGCTTAGTATTTTAGTACTGGACCCAAGTGGCAGACTGAGGGACTTATTGACACTGCCTTCCCTAGAAGTATGCTGCTAACAGAGATGCCCTCCAGGAAACTTGATATATTGAGCATAGCATAAAATCTGCATTTGTGCAATTTCTTGTAGGCTGTGAGCATGTTCACACTGAACTTAATGTGTGCAGTCTGTCTCATGAACGCTCTCTAATCACAGGGTGAGGCTAATGTCAGAGCCAGGCAGAGACCCTCGCCTGGAAAGCGGCCATGCTGACTCCAGTGCCCTGCCTTTCCTAACATCTTTATCTGGCGGTGCATCATTGCCGTTTATTTCTTCGCTGGAGCATCTGCCTAATTAGTTAGGCAGAGCCTCCTGTAACAGTTCAGTCACACTGATTATAGCAGTGGCAGTGTGTACCCATCATGACCACCTGTGACTGTGAGCGGCTCTGGATGAGAGCATCTGAGAGAAAAATGTAAATCACTAATCAACGCTGCCTGGAGATCCAGCAGCCAATCAAAACTTGAAAATACACACAATGAGGCAAATCTGTGAACAAGCCTGCAGCGTATGTGTGTGGGTGATGTGTGGAGGTGAAGTGTCTCTGAGTGTGTGAGCGCTTATGGAGTAGTGGTAGGTGTTACGAAATGTGAATAGCCTACAATGTTTCAGTATCTGTTTGTATGTGGCTGTCAGGGCATCTGTGAGGAGTCAGGTTTATACTATAATGTGTGTTTTGTCCTTGTTCACAGAGCTCCATGGAGTCTCCCAACCTGGAGTTTGAATACGGAGACACAGATACACTAACTGCTGAGCTTTCAGGTAACAAATCTGTGAATCTTCATGCAATTATTTTATTATCAAAGTCCTCAGCTGGGGGAAGCTAATATTGTCAATAGCTATCATGTGTAATACAGGTTTTCACCCACAGAATAATACACATGTTCATACTTAGCATACAGAACACAAAATGTGCTATTGACTGGAAAAATAACTCTTCCTCCAGCTTCCTTCAGCTGTTTTAGGTCACAGTGTTCTATGGCAAACATCTAACAGTTTTCAGTTGAATATCAATTACATTTCAGATATCAAGAACTGCATTTTGACTAGTCAAAATATATAAAATATATAAAATATGTATACAAAATATATAATATATGTATACTATATTCTGACTAGTAAGAATGACAATTTAAGATATCTACAATTACAATTTGACTAGTCACAATTCCTTTGTGGATATTGGAAATGCGTATTGGATGTGTGTGGATATTGGAAATGCGTATTGGAAATCATCTTTGTGCTGTTTTAGCATATATTGGAGACAGAATTCAAATTCACAGAATTCAAATTTCAGATACCTGAAATTTATATATAAGATGTCAAAACTGTAATTTAGGATATCTGCAACTATAATTAACTAGTCAGAATTGTAATTAAAGATATCTGTAATTAATTTTCAACTAGTCAAAATGTTCCACTGACTTGAATGGGAAAATGAATTTAGACATTATAAACTGTAATGTGATTTCCAGATATCTAATTACATTGTGGCTAGTTAACATTTAAATTATAGATATCTTTAATGACATTTGGAATAGTCATAATTTTAATTAAAGACATCTTTATTTTTGCGCATTTACGAGATATCTACAATTTGACTAGTCATAATTTCACTTTCAGATATCTATAATTGAATTTCGACTAGTAATATCTTGGTTTGAGACAACCGAAAAGAAAATTAAGATATCTTGTTGATGTGTCAAATTCAAGATATCTTCAATTGGAATTATGACTAGTCAAATTCTCAATCGAGATATCTGTAATTGAAATGTTGACTAGTCATAATGTAATTAAAGATATCTGGAATTCACACTTTGGATAGTCAGAATTGAATTTTAAATATCTTAAATTAGTTTTTTCCACTTAAGTCAATGGGACATTCTGACTAGTCCAAATGTAATTACAGATATCTTTAATTAATTTTCAACTAGTCAAAATGTTCCACTGACTTGAATGGGAAAATGAATTTAGACATTATAAACTGTAATGTGATTTCCAGATATCTAATTACATTGCGGCTAGTTAACATTTAAATTATAAATATCTTTAATGACATTTGGAATAGTCATAATTTTAATTAAAGACATCTTTATTTTTGCGCATTTACGAGATATCTACAATTTGACTAGTCATAATTTCACTTTCAGATATCTATAATTGAATTTCGACTAGTAATATCTTGGTTTGAGACAACCGAAAAGAAAATTAAGATATCTTGTTGATGTGTCAAATTCAAGATATCTTCAATTGGAATTATGACTAGTCAAATTGTCAATCGAGATATCTGTAATTGAAATGTTGACTAGTCATAATGTAATTAAAGATATCTGGAATTCACACTTTGGATAGTCAGAATTGAATTTTAAATATCTTAAATTAGTTTTTTCCACTTAAGTCAATGGGACATTCTGACTAGTCCAAATGTAATTACAGATATCTTTAATTAAAATCCTGACTAGTTAAAATGTAGTTGCAGACATTTTAAATGACAGTTTTGACTAGTCATAAATATATTGCGAATATCTAAATGTAAATCCTGTCTACCTGGTAAATATTAAATGGCCTTGCCATAGTCTTCTCCATAAAAACAAAACAATAGTGTGACACAGTGCTGAAGCCACAGAACAAAATCTGTTGGTCCTGACATGTTTTCCAGACATAAGACATAATCCGTGACTAATGGAATGAGTAATCATAAACACTGCGATTATACATTCACAACTTCTGAATTGTTCCAGAGCTTGCGGATCTAGTTACAGCTCATGTGTGACTTGGAGCTTGGTTTATAAATACCTAAACATAAATAAATGACAGAAGATCAGAATTGAACAAAGATAATACGTGTTTCTGATTGTGCTATAATAGTTTATTTCAAATATATCATTCATCTGGACCAACTTTGCACATGCACACAAGAAAGTGTTGAATAACTGCATTGATTTAAAAAAGACTTTCTACATGGTGACAGCTGATTTGCTTTAGTCACGTTGGCAAACACACACAGACAGAGGCACAGCAGCTTTGAAGAATGGTGACGGCTGAAAGGACAGGAGGAGATGTATAACAGCGTGACAAAGAGAAATTCATGAAACAGATCGGACCCACACAGAGGACACAGAGGCTCAGCTTTTGTCTCTTTGTTTTTACACTCTTCCTCTGTTTTGTACTTTTCTGACAGTTCTACTCTCTTTGATTGTTCTGTTCCCTTCTGACAGTATTCTGTTCTAATTTATTGTGTTAAGTTTCACTGTAACTGTTCTATTCCATTGTACTTATTTTGCTTTATTTGTTCTGTTCACTACTGTCCAACTGATGGGTTCTATATTACTCGAACTGGTCTAATTGTAAAATAGATTATAGTTGTTCTTTTCTACTCTATTGGTTCTGTTTCAACCGTTCTAATTGTTCTTCTCTTCTCTATTCAAACTTCTACTTTTTCTAACTGTCCTTCTGTTATATTCTGTTCAGTTCTTCCTGTCTTGTTTTATTCTGTTGTTCCTAGCAAAGTAGTTGCCCATTCATTGTCCATCATCTGCTCAGTTAATGATTAAATATTTTCTCCCCATTTCTGCTCTTCCCACAGAGCTCTACAGTTACACAGAGGAGCCAGAGTTCGCACTTAACAGGGACTACTTTGAAGAGGACTTCAGGAGCCACGGTACTGGGTTTATTTGCTTTTTGCACAGCCCTTAATGTGTCCAGTTTACCTGGAGGACACCCGGTGTGTTGCTCCCTTTTTGCCACTGACTCACAGAGTAAAAAAAAAGCTCTGGCGTCACAGATATAAACTATGTCGAGATCCCACACAGACTCTTTCCATCACGTCCATTTTATTTATATTTGTGCTCAGTAACTCACAGATAAAACTGTGTGTTATCTGTGAAAGATTTCCTGTCTGACTTGTCCTCTTTTTATCAGGGCTACTGTCTGTGGGAATTATTGAAGAGTGCCAAAATTCCAACAAATTCTGAGTCAGTCACTTACCTGAATCACTGCGATTATCATGACATGGCTAATTTCAGCTCCACACTGGAAAAAAGGAAATCTTTGGGGAATAGTATTATAAGCTGAAGAATCTGAGCTCCTGTGATTATAGTGATGTGAAGCTGCTAAATGTTTATTACAGTCATCTTAATCAAAAAAGTCCCAAAATAGACAACTGAAACATTGAAAAAAAGGTTACAATATTTGCCAAGGAAAGCAAGTGTGTCGTCTGAAAGCAGTTGGAGGTTTACTTTAAATTATTTGACTAAATTCATGCTGGTGCTAAAAATATTCCCTCTTTGTATGTATGCTCTCTCCACGTGACAGCACTGACTCAAGTAATTACTACCAAAGTATTTTTAGCTGAGGGTGCAGAGAATGTCTAAAGGAAATAAATCTTCTAAAACGTAGGTACACGGTTAAGCAGCCTCGGCTGTGTTATCTAATGCATAGGAAGGAGATACTGAGAAAGTTATTCTGAAAGCTACTGAGCACTGTGTTGTTGTGTCCACCCTACAGCGCGAGGCAGGAGGTGGGTTGAGTTGACAGTAGAGGAGCAGAAGGCCTATGTGATGAGGCTGTTGGATGCACTTGAGGTGACGGACAAAGACAAGAGGCTGAAGGTGGCCAGGGCCATTCTCTACTTGGCTCAGGGTGCGTAGACCCATTGAATCATGACCATAATGTATCACGCAACTGCAGCAGGCACATTTTGACTGAACATTTTCTTTTAGCAGTCATTACTGAGTAGCAATAAATGCTTCTAGGGGAGTAGGAAAACTCCTATAACTACAAACCAAGATCTTTCTAACCAAGTTTATCTGAAAAATGCATGTGACCGAAATGTGTTTTTATTCAGCAGTCATCCATTGGACCTGTTTGTATGTCTTTGCATATGACCCATTCTTTCCCACACTTTCCCCATCTGTGCAGGAGTGTTTGATGAGTGTGACACAGAGGTGGATGTGCTCCACTGGTCGAGACACAATATCTTTCTCCTCTACGACATGGGCATCTTTACGGCCCTGCTGGAGCTACTCAGCATGGAGATCGAGTGAGTGGAACACAATAGAAATGAAGCAGGGTCACAAGCCTCAGGCAGACTTAACTAACAATAAATACAATTAACAGTGTTAAAATGCCCTTTCATTTTGTGCTTGCTGCTGATCTAAGGTTTGCAAGACACAGTCGGTACTAAAACAGGGGTATGTGAAGAACAAGGAAGCCAGAGAAATAGACAGGGCAGATGTACTGCTCTTCGTAGCTTTCTATTTTATTTGTCTGCTTAGGTGATGGGTTGCATCAGTAAAGCAATTAAAGAGGGTCGTAATACAGTTGAGAATGCTATTACTGTATGTTAGCTTGATAAATTAATGTTTTGCTTTCACGTGAAAGGTCGTATGTTCAAGAGCCAAAATTTTTTACCCATTACAAGATTAAAATTCTCTCGGAACGTTCTCATTCCTGCAGCTCTGGCCCCTCCGCATATCACATGTTCACTCCCCAAATCCCACAGCTCCTTTTCACAGCAACGAGGAGCTCGATTCAAGTGAGAGGAGAGGAGGTTTGCAGGGTTAGAAATGCACAGGGACAGACTGAAATGCAGGAATACAGGAAATATGCCATCTGTGATCTGCAGTTTGAACCCTCTTCCGAGGATTTGCACTTGGCAACAGCTTCTTTGACTTAGCATTGTCACTGCTGGTGTCAGCCTCTGTTGGGGATTCGGTGCTTCTTCTTTGTTGTTACATAAACTGCTCAGAAGCATCATAGTACACTCTGTCCTCTCACAAGGCTGTGCAGCAAAGCAGAGTAACGCAAACCAATCAGGCAAATACACACGCATGGTGTTGTGCAGGTCACTGCTGGGAAAACAGAACAAAGCATAAATATGAATCACATTGGAATAGATGTGTTTGTCAGAACCCTGAATCATGATGTTGTTTGTATTGCCACATGCATAAACACGGAAAATGTGTTTTTACCTGAGTTGTATATGCACAGATGGCTTGTTCTTTGTGTGTGTGTGTGTGTGTGTGTGTGTGTGTGTGTGTGTGTGTGTGTGTGTGTCTGCAGTAACAGCCAGGCGTGCAGCAATGCAGTAAGAAAGCCTGCCATCTCCCTTGCAGACAGCACAGAGCTCAGGTGAGGAACCACATTGCTCACGGTCACATTTTTTCTGCTTCACATAAGAATGAAAAATGTACAAAAAAGTAGAGTGTGCCGTCCAGTTTATTAGGTTTTATGTCTTCAATCTTGTCACAATTGATCTGCTCACCTCAGTATTTGTTATGATAATTTTTCTCTCATCTGGCTAAATCCGCACACGCACACACACACCTGTACAGTAAACAAACCTGTAACCAACAAAATGTAATCACATTCTTTTTTGCCTACATTTGTTTTCAATCTCTGTTTCTGTGTAATGGAATAGCTTTTTGAACAAAACAGGATAAAGGGGCCTCTACACACAAACACACACACACGTCACACATACACAAAGCTCCATCGGTGCATTCCTCTGATGAACACTTACAAATAATTACAGGCTAAAGGAGTAGATTTGCACCTAATTGCCGCCACAAAATTGAAACCATTAGAGTTATTCTTAGCGTTGTTGAGTAAAAAAACACCTGATCTACATCAGGTAAATGTGAATGGATGGTGAATTATCTGGAGAGAATCTTTTTTAGGATCACAAACATATACCAAGTGGTATCTGCATTTACCTTTCATTATTACTTATCCCCACTTCCATTATACTATTGTTTACGTACATGGAGACTTTTTATACCCAGTATTATTTTTTAGGACACCAGTTAATTTTCTACTATACACACACACAAAAAAAACACACACACTTGTGTTCAACCTGATTCAAGTCCTGTTTCCTGCAGAGTGTTACTCAGCATCATGTATCTGATGGTGGAGACCATTAGAGTTCAAACAGAAGATGACCGACCTGAGTGGGTAGTAGGCAGAGAGGCCTTCAAGAATGAGCTAAGTGGGTCATTTGGTCTGAAGTTACATGAGGGTATGTCTTCATGAATCATACCCAATAAAAAATGTATTGACCATCGATTCTCTAGGTTCTCCTCTGTACAACGGAGAGCCTTTTGCCCTGCTCCTCTTCACCATGGTGACCAAGTTCTGCAGTATGAACGCGCCACACTTCCCCATGAAGAAAGTACTGCTGTTGCTCTGGAAGACCATTCTGGTTAGTAGTGTATTTATAAAAATACAACAGACTTTGTTAGAGATAAAATGGTGTATTAAAACTAGCTACCTTCAAAGTGTACACACCACAAAATGACTTTTTAAAATTTCATATATATACCAAAACATCTAGTTCACCTTGGGGGGGTTCGAGGAACTCCAGGAAATGAAGGTGAGGAGCCGGGAGCATCTCCACCTGCAGCCACTGCCAGAAGACAGCATCAAGGTGGTCAGGGCCATGAGAGCAGCCTCGCCCCCGGCCTCTGCCATGGAGCTCATCGAACAGCAGCAGCAGCAGAAGAGGGGCCGCCGAAGCCGCAGGGTAAAGGCTCCCCCACCCCACCTTTACACACACATACACAAACACATTCTGAGCACATCCTGAAGGAAATATGTGCTACTTTATCACTACAATCATAACTACGGGTAGCCAAAAACAAGATTGAAATGTCAAACACACACTTAACAATGCAGTTCAGCGTCCCAGTGTTGTGCCAGCTGGTTATCTACTGCATCTCAGTAAAAGGAAGGCAAAATATATCGTTAACCGTACAGTTCAACTCAAATGTATTACTAACACATTCACCTTTTTTATCATTCATCAGCTCCACCTGTTTTTACTAAACTGCATCTACAGAATTCCTTTTGTGACTCATCCTCTAACTGGGTCCGGTTTTCCAAAAGTGCTTTAGTGCCAACATCATCAGTTTCCTGTTGTAAGTCAGTGACCACAGATGATCTTGGTGCAGGGACGGCTTTGGGAATGCCAGCCCTTTGTTTATGGTAGAGGTTTGACTGGATAAGACATCTCTCCCTCTAATTTCCCTCTGGTTTCTTATTGCCCCTCTTCCTTGTGTCCCCACAGAGTGCCTTTGTTGATAGCTTGGAAGGAGACAGTCCCTTTCCCAAGAAGCAGGTCTTTACCCACAAATTCCCTTGTTTCTTTTGTATTTTTTCTCTGCATCGTGCTCGACATTTTGCCTTCCTCTCCCACACCCCCGCCACCTTTTCTCTGCTGTCTTTTAGACCCTCTGCCTTCCTTTGTCCTTCTTTCTCTTCTCATTTTGCATGATCTCATTCTCCATTCAGGAAACCACCTCTAATCCTGTTGGGCTGAACCAGAACTCACCTTGCTGGATATTGTACCTTTTTGAAATGCAGAATTAAACTATAAACCTTATTTAACTACTTTATGAAAAAAACATTCAACCATTAGATCAGAAATCTAAAGTTTAATGCTCGGAGTGGTTTTGGTGCTGCCTTATTCTCTACCTTAATTACACTATTTAATTTAATTCATTCTCTTTCAATTTATTGTCTTTAACTTATCATTTTTACTTTTTTCATATGATTTTTTGTCTTTGTCCTTCCTCTAACCCTACTTACCTTTCTTTCTGATATATTTTTGTTTCCTCTATTTCAGTTTAGTCTTCATCTTGTTTTGATCCTCAGTACCTCATTTCCTCCTCTTCTAGTCTTCTCCACTTTCCTATTTTTTTCTTCATGCCCTCCTCATCCTTTCGCTTGTATTCTCCTGCTCTTCCATTTCTTCCCTATTTTGCATTTTGGTCATTAGCTCCTTGCCTTAGCGTCCAACCTCAGCTCATACTGTCTCTTTACTCTCTTTCCTCCTCCTCCTCCTACTCCTCCACCGTGCCCTGCTCACTAATGGGTGGATGGGTTTGAGAGACAGGGCTGACTTGCTGGCTGTTGTCATTGGTGCTGCAGCGGTCACTATCCACAGTCACTTCAGATAGTCACTTCAGACATCGGCAGTAGCAGCATCTCCACTGTAGTTTTCATTGCATTGCTACCAAGATTTGCCTCAAACTTCACCTCACGCTGTAGACTATGGACTAGGGGTCAATGTCATTAAAATGCATTCACTGAGGAGTTGAGATCATCATGAACACAGTTTTATTTCTGCAAGTGCTGGATTGCTGGTTTCATTTGAGCTCGCTCTCACATGGATGTCATTGAAAGCAGTTGCCCCCTAACCCTGATAGAACACACTTGCCTTACCTCCCACATAGCACAGAATGGCTTCTCCATAGAGAATGGCTCACAACACAGTGTGACCTCCTGCTCTCCCCCTTCCTCCCTCCTCTCCACATCACCCACACTCACTGTACTTCTCACTTAGCCCAGTGTTTGTACCACCACTGGTGCACCGTACATCAGCTGCTGTAGCTCGACTAATGTCCACAACGCTGAGTCATGCCTGATGCTTGCACTGTTGTTACAGTCATTCATTGGAGAAACTGTTTAAACTTGCTTACATGATTTGCGGTGTGTGTATGTGAGTTTGGAAGTGTGTTATGGACTGAAATATCTGTAGATAATAAAGTCCAATAAAGTCTTAGTCTTATAGGCCTTGATTTGCAGTTTGCTTACATCTTTTCAATTTCGTGTGGTAAGTTTAACCAGAAATGTTGCTTGCTATAGAAGCGTTGAGGAAATGTTTTAGCTGTTCTTCTAGGATTTTCCACACTTTTCAACATAATGGGGTGTTTACACAAGGAAGAGTTGCATAAAAGGAAAATTTGGAAAATATGTTTCTTTCTGTTCACAAGACTGGTAAACTCTCATCTGTATCCTAAATATAAAACTGCTGAGAGCAGTTGGGTAGTTTATCTTAGCATAAAGTCTGAAAGCAGAAAGTAACAACTGGCCTAGATTAAACCAATGCCTCAATATTTATTGTCTTACATAGTGTACTTTATTTTTTGGTTGAACCTGCCAGCTAATTTGATTAAAATCTGCTCAAACTTGACTTGAATATGCTGTTTTTGTTAGGTAACTTTAGCCTTTATTTTTCAATAATTACTATAATTTTCCACTGTAAGAGTTTGTCGACTTGTACATTTGTGATATCAACAGCATCGAATTCATTACTATTTAAAATGTAATTCGTTCTTAGTGGGCTAATTATACTTTTCAATGTAAGGACATTGAGGGCATGTGCTGCACTTGAGTATGGGCAAATAATTGCACTTTAATTTGAGTTTTGAGTTTATGTGTTTCTGGTACACTCTAGTCATTTAATTTAACCTGGGGAACATGTTATAATGTACAATCTGTACCAGACAAAGCACATTACAGTGATGTTTTCAGTGTGGCAAATGTTTGATTTACAAAACATAACTCAGGTTCTAATGCTTTGTCTGCATAACAATATATACTATAATAACTATAGTATATACTATAACTGTAACTGCAATAACTGACCTTGGTCGTATTTTAAGATTGTTAACAGTGAAGTTGCATTATTATGAATTTGATTCTGTATGTATCCGCTTCAGGACCACGTATAAAACTGCTTTAAAGTGACTCTGTTGAAAATTGCAGAACAAATTAATTTTCTATCCTCTTTGCATCGTCATTAAAAAACATAATTTTTCACCTATAGGAATAAAGATCATACATGGGCCACTTTGTCCACGAGCAGTCCGAGTCTAAGCTGCTGTTTCTGTGTCTATTTTGTAGTTCACAGTTCCTGCCCAGGTGTTTATACAGGCAGTGCAGTTGGATGCACTACATCTTACTGTGTATGTAAGACCGTGTGCGATTAATAGTAATCAGGAAAACTAGATTTTGACCTCAGTATATTTGCAATAAGTCAAAATGAAGTGGTAACCTTTGACATGATTAAGAAGGACAAGACATTTTCCAGCTCTGAAGCATTATTTTAATTGGTTTAAAATAATAATAATATCTCAAGGTGTTTTACAGTATCACACAGTTTATGTTCTGTGTCAGCTTGTCCTAATTCTTTTTGGATGCCATATGGCACAAGTAATGAATATATGTCAGTGCCTTGTTCATTATTATTATTATTATAGATTCAGGCTAACATCACTTTAGATAGTTATGGATTTAGACTTGAAATTGAAATTGGGTTTAAACAGCGTTTGACTGCACAGCATGAGTTTGTTTGCTAAAAGGTATGTTGTGGATAATCATTACTTACACGATTCTGCCACCGGTATTTGTGAACCTTTTGATCTATGGGACTGGTTAGCCGCTCCGTCTTCTTTGACCACGTGTTGTTTCTCCTCCAGCCTCTGGTCAAGCAAGACAGCCTGGACACATACAACGAGCGGGACCCCTTCAAAAACGATGACGCTCGGGATGAGGAGGAAGACCAAGAGGACACGGACAGCGGCATTGAGGGCGAAGTGGACCCCCTGGACAGGGATGTCATCATTCAACCTCCGCCACCTCCACCTCTTCTAAGAGCCCCAACAGAGCGAGTCAACTTCCCCAAGGGCCTTCCCTGGGCCCCTAAAGTCAGGTTAATGGTCCTTTAGCTAATGACTAAATATTCTAACACTTAATGAATGTGAAATTCTACAGTATGGTAAAAATTGTTCCAAATTGGCCTTTGACTTATTTCTGGCTTACTTTATTATAAATTACACCATTTACACCAAACTTTTATTTGAAAATATCACAGGTACTCCTTACTTTAGCTGCCTAAATGATCCCTAATTGACCTTTTGTTAGATTAACAAAGCTTTGCTTTCATTCCAAAGAATACAATCCCCAAATGATGCAGAAGCGTAAACCTTCCCACTCACAGCCAGGACTTACTCTAACACCATTTGCTTGGCAGCTGGTGTCAGTTTCTTGCCTGGACTGTTTGCCATCCATAGAGAAGTTATAACTTAAATGTAAAAATGCTCTCTCAGCTTTCTCTCCTCATTGTCATGCAGCAATATGTTCTCCATCTGTGTATTCCAGATAGTAGCATGTGTCTCTTGTGTGTCTCCCCTTGGGTGCTGCTCATGCTTTGGGGACATGAATTAGACATCTGAAAGATGACACAGCTATGTAACAGCACTGCATTTTTCATGCATTTATTCTTAGCAAACCCACATTGTGCCTATCTTACAACGAACCTTATCTCTAAGTGTGTTTATTTCCATGTCTATGGATCAGAGAGCTGAGGCACACAGGGCTGATTAAGTGCTGATCGGTAGGAGGTTCTGGACCCTTCGTGCAGACAGCAGCAGCACACAGTGTGACTGATGAGCTTTGAGGAAGCTAATACAGAGTGCTTTGCTCTATCAGTGTGTGTGGGGGTGTGGACACATTACTGTTCCCTTGAAAAACAGCTGCTGAGTTGCTTGTTCAGATACACTTCGATAAATGAATTTGAAATCTGACTGCAGCCACTCTGTGTGTCAACAGGGAGAAAGACATCGAGCAATTCCTAGAGACTAGTAGACACAAGTTCATTGGCTTCACTCTGGGAAAGTAGGTATCTCAGTAAAGACAATCAAATACTGTTATCACTTGTTTCAGTCTGATGTAACTGATTATTGTCTTATAGTGACACAGAGACCCTGGTGGGTTTACCCAGACCCATCCATGAAAGCGTCAAAACTCTCAAACAGGTGAGTGGGGAAATTACTCTAGTGTCCATGAGTTACTAAAACGCAAACCCGTCTTTCTACTTTGCTTTGGCTCATTATGAGCCCAGTGTCTGCTAATCAATAACGCCCTACTGCTAAATCCCCTGACAATGGCATCCCACTTAAAAAGCCATACCTCCTGTTTAAACAGACTGAGGAGTGTAGTAGCACAGAGGTATATGCCTCTGCCTGTCAGTTAGCAATGCTAATTAACACATCTTTATTGACAGTGGTTCGGTTTTCCCTTTCTTCTCCAGCACAAATATGTTTCTATTGCTGAAGTCCAGATCAAGAGGGAAGAGGAGCTACAGCAGTGTCCACTCACTCTGGTCAGTAATGTTATATTTTTTCTTTCAAAATGGATTTATGTTGATGCCATGTGACCGTTTTAAAATTCTGGTTCAGGTGTTTTTTGTGTTTTACTTTTAATGGTAAGTGGGGTCATTTAAACTACACATAAGATAAACTGAGTATTTAAAGTGTTTACTATTTAGATATTCAGACAAGGCCCCTGAAACGTCACAAGCCTTGTGTTTGATATCAAACATGTTGTGTTATACAGGGGGAGGAGGAGGTGGAGGAGACGCCAACAGAGATTCTGTACCTGGGCATGCTTCCTAACCTCTCCCAGTATGTGGTGAGTGACCCCTAATGTCAACGTGTTTGGCATTATTACTCTTTGATTTGGTTACCAGCAAAACTAATACAAGAACATAGAAACAAACAGTATGTTGTACGTAAGTGGTATAAAATTTATTTTATCACGTAAAACTGCATATAAATGTTGAGTGTAATCAGTCAAATGTTCGATTCAGATCTTATTCTTCTACAATGAGGAGGATTGTAGAAAATTGAAGTAAGATTTTACCAAGCCGATAATCAAATGGAATTGCTAGTTAATTTTGTGTGGTACTGTACTATACTATAAATAGGGGGTGGCTATAGCTCAGTTGGTAAAGGCAGTTGCTTACGGACCACAGGGTGAGTGGTTCGATCCCTGGCCATGGCTATATGTCGAAGTGTCCCTGGGCAAGACACTGAACCGGTCCATTCCCCTCCCCAACTGTGCGGTGCCGGAAGGAGAGTAGTAGAGACTGTACTATACTATTCTAAAACTAAATGCTAAATACTGAAGGAGTCACTGAAGAAAATCTGATGCGTGGAGAGCATCAGAGGTCTTGACCTTGTCTAGGTTTTACCTTTTATTTGACAAACCATAAATATGTAGGACCAACACTAATCATTTACCTACATTCCTGTCTCAGATTGCCCTCCTGAAGCTGCTGCTGGCCGCAGCCCCGACCTCCAAAGCTAAAACTGACTCCATCAACATCTTGGCTGACGTGCTCCCTGAGGAGATGCCGTAAGTACAGTGTAAAGACTGCTGCACTACTTAGCTGTTTTTATGCAGCTGTAGATCTCTACAGGTACATTTAGATCACCGAGTTGAAATATGGCTGCAGCATGTACTGCTGTTTGTTCAGAACCTTCACAATTCTGCCGCAATTTAGTTTGGTTAAAAAAATCAGCTGGGAAAAACCTTAGAAACTGTTTCTTAATATTGTGTTGTAGCTATTATTGTTATTATTATTATTATTATAGCCTTACAGTCTTTGTGTGGGCATCCTCCAGGATCACAGTCCTTCAGAGCATGAAGCTGGGAATTGATGTAAACCGGCACAAGGAAATCATCGTCAAGGCCATCTCTGCTCTGCTGCTGCTGCTACTGAAGCACTTCAAACTCAACCATATCTATCAGGTTATAAACACACACACACACACACACAGTCACAACCATGCACACACACACTTCTGTTTGTTACTCCTACAGACACCTCACATTTCCTTCTTTTCTTCTCTAAATTTTTCATCTTCTCCACTCCACTGATTCACCTCCCCCAATGCTAGCGGGGGAGGTGCGGTCCCGCACCCTATTATCCATTCAAGCAGGCCATTACTTACCTCCTTTCTTCCACTTCTCCACCCCCTACGTTTTGGACCTCCATCCCCTCTCACACCCAAAAGCCTGCATCAGCCAGATTCATCTCAATGAAAGAAGAGAGATTTAAAAACTGCTCTTTTTTTTGAGAGGATTTGGTAGAACGTCTAGTAAAGTAAAGTATGTTGATACGAAGGGGTCATTACTTCGCATTCTTTTAACATGCTGATCTGTTAAGGTGGTAGTGCCCTCTGCTGACACAAAAGAAGATTACACACAGATACATCAATGAAGTAGTGGAAATTCCTATTGATTAGTGTTGATAACCACACTGCATTATAGGAGTTGGTTTTTAAAAATAAATTAACTGGCTAGGGATTGTGGCATGCAGACAACAGGAAAGAATATAGATATTTGAAAGCACCACAGTCAATAAAATAATGAAATATGAATGCATGAAAGATCTGGCAGCAGAATGAATCCTGTTTTTAATCTTTGTGTAGCTTGGTAAAGAGTGTCCCCACACAGGGCACTCATCAATAATACAGGATTATCAGCTACAGGATGTGTTTCTCTAATCTGTTCTTCCTAGAGATATGGATTTTTCCCCCTAGTATTTATTCTAGTGACATCCTAGCTTTTACCTTGTCTAGAAATATCTGCTACAGTCCACAAATTAAGGCCAAATGAAGAAGAGGTATATTTTAGTTGCTCTTTTCCAAACTCTCTAAATTCTTCCATACTACCACCTCCTCTTTTCCTGCAGTTTGAAATAGTCTCTCAGCACCTGGTGTTTGCCAACTGTATCCCACTCATCCTCAAGTTCTTCAACCAGAACATCATGTCCTATATCAGTGCCAAAAACAGGTAGAATCATTTTCTCTTTCTCTCTGGTTTCTTACCTAAAAAAAAAAATGAAATGTAACTTTTTAGGAATGCACTCAAAATAGTTACAACCAAGCTGGTGGGAGACGTCTGCTCACATATATCTAAACATTTTCAACAAAAGGAGCTCTAAATGTATTTAAAAGTTGAAATGAAGTATAAATCAAAGATAAAACTAACAATCCAACTGGAGGAAAATGGTTTGTATTTTCATTGCAGTATATGTGTCCTTGACTTTCCCCACTGTGTGGTCCATGAGATGCCTGAGCTCACAGCCGAAAGCTTGGTGAGTCAGAACACCTGGTTTAGCGTTACTGGATGAAGTTCATCTTCTAGATTAGCCATCCTGGTGTCATTATTTCCTTGGCATGCTTGTTTATTTTCAGGAAGCAGGAGACAGTAACCAATTCTGCTGGAGAAACCTGTTTTCTTGTATCAACCTGCTGAGAATCCTGAACAAGCTGACCAAGTGGAAACATTCCCGGACCATGGTGAGTATTTCTGCATCATGAAAAAAGCTCAAAACGGGGATAGGCATAAAATACACAGAATCCAAACAACCCGATTCTAAAGAAAATTGGGATAATGTGTAAAACATCAATAAAAACAGAAGAACAGTGATTTTCAAATCTCATCAACCCATATTTTATTCATAATAGAATAGAAACAACATATCAGATGTTTAAAAACTAACAGGCTATCTTGTTAAGCCCTGGAGGTCAGGGTATTCTATTGTATGTCTCTGTCTCTCGCAGTAGACTTTGTGTCGTTCTGGTCTGGTTCTCTGGAACTTGGGGCTCTGAAGTCAGAGACATGCAGCCACTGTGAGTGGCTATTTGAGTAGCCAGTAGGGATGAACCATTACACCAAACATTAACTTGAAATTGAAAAACTTGCAAACCTTTAGAACTTGCAAAATTTTTTGACTTGCAAAAAAAAAAAATCCCAAAACTGTTTTTTGGTTGAAAATATTTTTTTTGATTGCAATTAATAAAGTTATGCTGTCAGATATTTTTTTTTTGTGCATTATATTGAATACGAATTACCTTCATACTTTACATTCGAGAGGCTCTGCCTCTGCTCTTTTTGAACCCAGTCATGTTACTGACCTTTGCCCCTTAACCTAATATGTTTTCAATTGCTCCTACATTTATTTTTTATTTGGAGCAATTACTTTTCCAGCCTTTTGTTGCCCCTGTTCCAACTTGTTTTGACATGTGTTACTGCATTCAAATTCAAAATGAGCTTATATTATCCATGAAACAGTAAAATGTCTAAACATCTGATATGTTTTTTATGTTGTATTATGATTAAAATATGGGTTGATGAGATTTGCAAATCATTGCATTCTTTTTTATGTAGGTTTTACACATTGTCCAAACGTTATTGGAATCTGGGTTGTATAACAAAATGCTGATTTTTGCATTTGGGTAAGTAGGTTGGCATTTCTATTACTCTATTATTATCTAGATCAACCATCCACTGACACATCCAGGGGGCCAGTAAGCCAGTGGGAAACTCAGTGTGCAAATAGAAATCACAAGAAAAGCTCCATTACAAATGCATCAATGCTGGTATATTTCATGTCCATTTTTGTCAAATCAGTATCAGGTTATTTTTACAAAGGGAATTGTTGAGCAGGTGTTTTGCTCTCATGGACATGATAATTTGGTTAAATCCATTTATAGGTATGATGCATTAAGAAGGGCTACAATGTGGAATAGATATTGTTTACTACACATTCCCTTAGATGCTGGTGGTGTTCAAGTCTGCCCCCATCCTAAAGAGAGCTCTGAAGGTTAAACAGGCCATGATGCAGCTCTATGTACTCAAGCTGCTTAAGATCCAGACCAAGTATCTTGGCCGCCAGTGGAGGAAGAGCAACATGAAGACCATGTCTGCCATCTACCAGAAGGTTCGCCACAGGCTGAATGACGACTGGGCCTACGGAAATGGTAAAATGAAGTTTACAGAAGCGGATTCATTTAACAGTTTAGAAGGTTCCTAATGACATACTTGACTTTAATTAAATGGGATCCACATTAGTATTAGCATTAGAAAGAGAGAGAAGCTGATTATCAACATTTATCTCCATCAATTTTATTTTCTATCACTCATAATGTTATTTTCTCTCATTCTTAGTGTTTAAAAAAGTTTCATCAAGTGTAGCTTTAATTAAAAATACAGTTAGAGACTGTGGAGGAATGTTACAGTAGAAATCAAAAGCAATTGCAGCAATAACCTGTGGTGCTCTGACCCTTACGCACTGGTCTTTTTCCTGGAGCCACAACTCATGTTTCACCTCTCAGATCTTTATAAATGAATTGGTATGGAGATAATTAGCCCCAGCACTCATCCTCTACCCCCACACATACAGAGAATTAATAAAACAGACACAGCAGTAGACAGAATACATTCATCCAAGGTTAAGAAAAACTAATTGCATAATTGCTAGTCTGTGCGTACTTGTGTTTTTATATATCTGTCTGTATGATTACTGTACATGTGTAAAATTCAATGATCCAAAACCCATTGGGGAAGAGCATAGATTTTGTTGCTATGGCAACCAAAGGAGAGGAGACTTTTCAGGGTCACCGTCTCTTTGGGAGAGCAAGTGATCTGTCGCCATGAGTGTTAGAGAGAAAATACGTATTGAAGCAAAATGAGGGAGAACTGGTAGGAGATAGAGACGGGTTTGTTGCGTTATCATCAAGTAGAAATAGTATTCAAATACACGCAGTGTGTGTAAACAAATATTGAAACAAGTATCCTTGTAATTGATTACACATTCCTGCGTTTAATCACCCTCGTCTCTTCACAGACATAGATGCTCGGCCCTGGGACTTCCAGGCGGAGGAGTGCGCCCTTAGGGAGAGCATTGAGAAGTTCAACAGCCGCCGCTACGACAAGAGCAAGTGTGGGGAATTCACACCGGTGGACAACTGCCTGCAGAGTGTGCTGGGCCAGCGCGTGGAGCTGCCCGAGGACTTCCACTACAGCTATGAGATGTGGCTGGAGAGGGAGGTGTTCTCCCAGCCCATCCAGTGGGAAGGGCTGCTGCAGAATCCGTGATGGCTAGGTAGAGCGTGCGGGAGGGGCGGCGGTGGAAAGGTCGTATAAGACCCCGTTGGAGTGGTTTTAGGATGGTGATTTGCTGCAAAAATGGAGTCCGAGGTTACCCAGTGGGAGGAAGGGGGAGAATAATTAAAAGTGGAGAAGGAGAAGTCACCTCTGGGCAAAGCTGACAAGCGAATGGAGCTTCCCACTGCGAGCTCAGCACAAGTAGATGCGACACACGCACACTTGAATCAAACATGTGCCTATGACTACTGTGACTGTGAACATACATGATTGTGACAGGCAGGAACAGAGGTACTGATTCATAAAAAAACCTGGTATTGCTGTAGCAGGAGACTGTTATACTGCCCCCCAATGTTACACATAAAAAGTTTAATATTTATATGCCCCCTTTTTAAAGATGCTGGTGCTTTTTTGACTTCTTGTTTTCCTATTTATTTGTATCTATGTGTGATAAATGTTTTATCTTAATGAAAATGTACATTTAAATGATTTTTACTTTGACTTTTTTAATTTTATCATCCCGATATTGGGTCGTAGTTTGTGATGGTTTTGAAAGTTAAAATGTATTTTTTAGAAAAAAAAGACCTCTTGAAAACAAACGACAGGGTCATTTTGATAGTCCAAAAGTTGATATGGGAACTAATTCCTCTCATGTCATCCAAAAAAGAAATATACCAGCTGTAAGTGTATGGTTTTTTTTTTTGTGAGCGTTGAAAGTAAGAAAGAAAATGGTCGTCTGAAAATGTGGTGGTAATGTGGTACTTACTTATTTGATTATAAAATTGGGTATTAACCTTAAAAGAGAATCTTGTACTTCCAGAAAAGTTCATTGTATTTGAACTCACAGAATCAGATCTGTAATCACTTACTTCATCCAGGATTTATTCATGTACACATATCAAACCTCAGCAATGATCTGAATAGCACTAATTCTGTTGAAAGGTTCATTTTGACTCCCGCTGAATCCCTCTCAATCCGCCGGATGGCAGCAAAAAACAGCCGGGCCCCCTACTGTTAGCCTTTGCGAGCACTTTGCCACACTCGCTTGGAAGTTGTCACATAAATAGTTCTGATTTCTGTTTCACTGTATCTTATCGTTCCTTTACCTGCAACTACCTACTTTCCACAAATGTATCTACTGAAGCACATAAACAAAGAAGACACAAAAGCATGGTCTCGTTTTTTTCATGTCTGTGTTTTAGATTGTTATCCACTTTCCTCAATGGGTCAAGAACTGTCGTTATATATTATCTATGTATAGATCAATCATTTTGACACTAAGTCTTGTGCTTCTTTGTGCAAATGTGCATGGGCCTTATTTTGTTTTGAGTACCTATTCTGACTTGTATATCGTCTTTGGAATGGCTTTTTTTGTCTTATGATGTTTCCAGCACATTTAGAAGTGTATTTTTCCACACTGTTCTGCATTACAAATGATTCTATTTATTTTTTCTTAATTGGGAAATAAATAAACTAAATTATAATATTGTATTAAAAAATAATATTGTACACATTATAGATTCTCAGGTTTATAGAGATAATATATTGCAAAACTTATAAAAGCTTCCTTGCCATCATCTAGCTCACAACCTGTAGTGAAGAAAAAACATTTAATGTTACCTTCTTACATTGATATGACATCGGACGCACTAAACTTTACTGCTTGTACATTGTCACAGAACACAGTAACTTGTTGTGAGTTTCCACTTATGTCCTTCGCATTTCAGGTTTAGATGTATTTTTTTGTACCTTGTGCCAAATTTTAGTGCCATATTATATGTTTTTTTTTTTATTATTTTTGTGCCCTTTCTGATTGTGTTCAAAGTTTTTCTTTCAGATCACCACAAAAGGTTTGCAATACAAAATGTTTTCTACCTGAAAATTGTACAGTCATTGAAAATTATTGTGTCTTGTATCTGGTACAGTAGTTTACCAGAAGTGTTTAGCATTATATGGATGTTACTACAGTATATACTGTATATGTTTTTGTATCACACACACTCTCCCTACTGACTTTGTTCAGGGTTATGTGCAATTACATATCCATAGAGGCATTAATAAACAGAACAGCACATTACAATATCAGAGCTGCTTATTGTGATTTTTTTTTTTTTTTTAAATGTCTTTTGTATTGAAAATGTGAATTAATTAGCTGATGGAGTTGTGCAGGGCTTGGGAGCTGATTCACACACAAAGCTTTCTAAACACTCCATTGCTTGGACACTGAAGGTCAAAATGAACTGCAATCTCACATCACATCAGACACTTCCTCAGGCCAATGTTCCAACAGTTCGAGTACAGCTTTTGTCGATGGGTAACGAAGCATATGCCCCTCTATGATTTGCCGGTGGTGCAATGATGTAGAACTGCCTTGCACTCATTACTCGTACCCTTATACTGTAAAGTCAAGAGTGTCACCAGGGACTAATGAAAAATGTTGGTGCTTTTATTTATTAGTTTATTGTGGAGCGATAAAGAATGGTTTTGTCCAAGAAGGGTGGAATGAAATAATTTGTTCAACCTTGGCACTAATATGCTTAATCTGAGGACTAAGTGTTGCGTCTAATTCACCTCTTCAGCTACACAGAAGCAGAGTGGAATACGGCATGGAAAAAATAACTTATATAAAAGGTTTCCTGAATGAACACAGCGTTTGCATGGACCTTTTATCATCAATACACATCAAAATGTGGTTGTGTAGTCTTTGAACGTGTGGAAGGCCTGGCCAAACTTAATTAAGGAGCTTGGAAAACTGCAGGTATCTGAACTAAAATTAATTTATGAGGTCATTACAAAAAAACTAGGAATGAAGAGCTTTGTGCTTTTACTGTGTTTAAATAGGTTTTAAATTATTTGTCTGAATGTAGGAATCTGGCATACTTTGAAATGCCATAGGTTTGAAAATAAGCATTTGACATTTTTATTTTCTTAAGTTTTTCTCAATTGTATCGACCTTGTCTCCCTTTTTGCACCCTTTTCTTTCTCCCCCTGTTCTTCTCTCCACACTTTTCCCTCTTTGCTCCCACACTATTGTTTGAAACCCACCCCACCAGGTGTGGCTGTTGATGTTTTTGTGATCTTTGGATGTGAGCAGAAATGCAGGTCTAATTATCAGCATTTGGTATGTGAAACACTGTCCATGTCTTACATGTACAGACATAGTTATGTAGATTAAGTGTATTTCAACAATAGTTTGTGTTGTCTAAATGTTGTGCTGCATTTTCAGGCCCAGTGCTGCTTTGCCATGAAACTCTCCAGTCCAAACCAGTCCTTGCATGTTAGTGAATGCTCCTTCTCCCTCCAGCCTAGAAATACACAGCGGTTAAGGCAACTGGAATCTTACATTTCTGCAGCCAAAAAATAAAGCACAAACTATTAAGTGTTGGGTTTGAACATTTGCCCATAAAAATCATGTAAAACAACTTAAGGGTACATTTAAAGGAAAATTCTGAATTGTAAGGGCTCAAGTGGGTTATCAACGAATCCACGAACCAGGTCATAAATGAGTCTGAACCCTTTGCACATAAAATCTCCTCAATTGCAGTAAAATAACTGGTGCAGGGCTTAGTTCGCTTTAAAAAAAAAACATTAAAAGAATGACATAGTAAGTGTCAAAAACTGACAGCTTTTTACCTGTTCTTGTGAAAGTGACCTTTATAAGTAGAGCCGTCTGGGAAAGTGTATGTTCCTGTGCCGTGGTACATGTTGTCTTTGAATTCTCCTTCATAGAGTGCTCCAGAAGGAAGCTGCAGGGTCCCAGTGCCATGCATCTGCCACACGGACACAAAGAGAGGGAGTAACCGCAAAGAAATAGAACAGTTGTGTCTATACCGAGACAAGGAGGTAACCATAGACATTTAAATACATACTTTGTCCTCGTGCCACTCTCCAGTGTATACGATCCCATTTTCTGAAGTGTGTTTTCCGGTACCACTCCTCATTATCACACCGGATGCCAATCTGCTGCACTCCCCCTCTGTGGAGAAGAGAAGAAATAATTGGAAGACGCAGTTCATTTTTTTTGTCAAGCGTGTTAAACCATAACTTTTTTTAACTCACCATATCTGTCCCCATTTGGAAAAATATAGGATACCTTTAGAGGTCCTTTCTCTGAAAACACACGGACACACCAAAGCAGCAACTGTCAGATGCTTATTTTTATAGGTACTTTAAAAAAACTATTACTATAAAACTAATTACCAGTAGTATTCAAGGTTTCTCCTTCTTTCTTGCCTTAAAATGAAAACCAAACACAATTAGACATCAAATAGGAAAGATAGAAGTGTGTGTGTGTGTGTGTGTGTGTGCTAGAGTGTTAAAGAAATCAGCTCTTCAAAATCACACCCCACCAGACATTGGTGACAGCTTCCCTCAGCAGGCAGATGGCTGTCACAACCGAGAGAAAATGCTGTTTACTGGCCAATTCCGTGATGGGAAAAGTCAAGAGACTGACTAAAACGTTGTGAGCACTATACAAGCTAACTGGGTGATATTTGTGTTAACTAAAATTACCCTAAAAATAACCAGTCCTGACTGCTTAAAAAAAAAAAAAGCACAGCTCTCTGTTGTTGATCTGGCAGGTCGATGCAAACTGTTGTTACCATGGTTACAAATTTGGGGCGGACCTAGCTTAAAATGCCTCTTTGCTGCTCGTCACACATCTTTTTTAATATAAAAACTAAATTTAGCGCATCATATGGTGCATTATTTTGGCTCAACAATCTTCAGATGCTGTCTAAACAACACATTTAGTCTTTTGCTTATTTTAAGTTCTAGCAGTTCCAGAAACCGGAAAAGAAACTTTGAACTCGGAGTTTCGACCAATGATAGAGATGCAGCTCGCCGGTGGTTTGTACAACTGTCCCAGGTTTGTTCTTACTTTTTGTGAAAGTTTTTCAAATGAAGTCCTTTTAGTAGTTATCATTTTAATTAGATTTCAGTGTTCTCGTATCATTAAACAAGCATCTGTCCTCTCGACTTGACTTATTGGGAAGCTTCTCTCAGGTAGGATAGCGTAATAAATCAGACGTGAGTCGTAAGCCTGCTAGCTGTTAGCATATTTGCTAGCTCAAGCCTGATACTTGAAACTGACTGACGTACAGCTGACAATACTACCGTAATGATACGAGCCGTAACCCGCTGTTTTGTAACTTTCTAATAACACATGGCGACCAGTCGGGCATGGAGTTAAATGGCCATCGCCCACGCTGGCTTGTTAGTCTGCATGCTCAGTTTGATTGCATAATTTTAGCCACCAGCGCTGTGCCAGCCACCATTTCACTGTTCGCACTTGAACTGAAGTGCCACAACGAACCACCCTGCAGCCGAGTCTGTGCGCTGCAGTGGATGTTCAGTAGCTGCCTGCTTTGTCCTGGTTCGCCTCTCGCAGTTGTCTCTGGTGTATCAAGGCTCACAGAGCTGAGAAGATTTATTCAAACATTACATGTTATGTGTCTCTTCACAGATTGTCGGCTGCTATGAAGAGATGCTGATAGAAGGTGAGTTTCTACTTCATTAGTAATATATCTGTCAGCAGTGCTATTATGGAGCTGGACTGCTCTACAATATTGGTGATCCAATTATTCATAAATGTTTTACAGAAAAATGAATGCAAGAAGAAGAGGTGGGAAGCCCAACAGAGGAGGGGGGAGATTTAACAAGTCAAGAGGAGGTGGAGGTGGAGGTGGAAGTAGGAAAGGAGGAGCTGCTTGTTGGGATAGCGATGAGGATGATTTTAGCCTTGACTTTGGACCCCCTCGTTCCAGCAAGTATGAATTGATGGCAAAGAAATGTATATTTTCAGGATTGAAAAAGATGACCGTGTACCCATTTCCTGTTGCTCTCTGTTTACCTGGCTATGTCTCCAGACCTGGCAAAGGACGAGGCGGTGGCAGGGATCGAGAAAGAGGCAGGGGAGACGGGGATCGAGACAGGCATAACAGAGAAGTGGGGATAAGCAGCGGCAAACCTCTCCCAAGGTCCCTGGTGAGGACAAAAGCGAGTGCAAAGTCAGGTGACGGCATCAGGCCCGAGGTGAACACCATGCCCTTGCAGAAGATCTTCATGACTAATGAGAACCAGGAACAACTCAAGGAACTGCTGCGGGATCTGCAGATCCAGGACTTTCATGAGCCATATGAGTAAGTACATTCTACTAAATATACAAGATACATCACACATTTCTGTCTGTTACAAGCGACTAATTGGAATGCTACAAAATAAAGTAATACCCCCCTTCTCCGCCTCAGTGAATCTGGATCAGATTTTTCTGGGGGAGGAGAGGAGGAGGAGGAATATGATGAGTTAGATCCCCGTGAGGAAGGACAGTTTTGGGCTACTAATGATGAGCCTGCGGAGAGGGCGGAGAGCCCAGCAAACGAGCCAGATTCTGACGATGAACGACCGCCCCCAGAACCTGTCGTCTCCTTATTTGCCATAGGAAAACTCTGCAGGTGATGTTGATATGTTCATATGAATTAGTTTTGTTAAAGATTTGGCAGTAAACAATTATCCAGATTTAATTTGAAGCCAGTAGTTTTGCTGCTCTGCTGTCAGGACCTAAAAATTGTATTTTGGTAAAATTTACATCGTCTTTGATTCTTTTGTTGTCTCCTATCTTCTCTCTGTAGGTATGGGTTTGACAGGGAGCGCATCAAACAGGCACTGGAGTCTGGCGGAGGAGAATTTGGGGCAACTTTGGAGCAGCTCCTTCGCCAGGTGTTCACTGAGCGCTATGGTCATGCGGCAGTTTCCCCCGATGGCCTTGAGTGGGTGTCTGTGGATGAGTGCTTGAGCCAGAGACAGGAAGAAGCTCTAGCTTTGACTGCCATTTATGGCGAACGCTTCAGTGAGCGCATTGCTAATGCAGTGTGGACAGTAACCCTGGATCTCTCATTTCTCTCAAACAGTGGTTTCAAAGATAGGGGAGCGTCCGGGGGTCAAAATGGGGGAGGAGTTCATATTCGGGATGTCTGCAAATTCTACATGAGAGGGCAAGGTTGCAGGTTCGGGGAAAAATGTAAATTCAGACACCAACTTCCTACAAAAGGGAGGTCTGGGGCTGGTCCCCCAGACCTGATGGGTCCAAGTCAACCTGGATTTAGCAGCTATTCTCCTCCAGAGTATGAACTAGAGGTACGTTTTCCCAAAGGAAACCATTACCCGTTTCAGGCTCCCGTAGTTGCCTTTAGCACCAACGATGAATCCGTTGGGGCTGCGGGGAGGCTCGCGGTCACGGAGAGATTATTTGGAGAGGCGCTGGCTGCAGCAAAGAGAAGTGAACCTGTTGTTTACACTCTGATCACCTTGTGTGAAGATGAAGCTACCATGAAGGAACTACTGGCTGTTAGTCATCACAAATACAGCACCCCACCGCCTGTCCTGGTGGTCCCGACTCCCTCTCTGTCCACGGCAAGGAGTAAGAGTGTGAGGAGCGATGCCTTAGAGGAAGGCAGGACTAGCAGTAATCACACCAACAGCAGAAAGGTTCCTCAACCTAACAGCCAGAGACCCATTTATTGTGAGTCATCAAGATATTTTAATTTATATTATTTATTCCCTGTTTATTTAGCTTAAAACAGTAATTGTGTGTATTTAGTGAAAGAGACAAGCGACGCAGAGGAGTTGAATGAGAAAGATGAGGACGAAGAAGATGAGGTTGTTCCGGTCGAGAGTGAGAGTTATGTTAGTCTGAGGAAGAAGATGGTAAACAAGCACAATCTGAAGATAGACAACTTGCTGCAAGAAAACGGCAAACTGTGCCGAGCGTTCCAGAAGAAACGGGTAAAATGGGGTTGCTATGACCGTCTACAAAAAACATTCTAACTTTCATGCTTTGTTTCTCAGTTTTTTGTATATATTACAGTATATTGTCATAAATTCTTTAATGCTTCTCCTAAACCCAGTCATCGAGGCGTTTCAGGTCCATGTTGGAGCAAAGAGAGAATCTCCCAGCTTGGCAAGAAAAAGAGAACATTCTAGACCAATTGGACCGATGTCAGGTGCTGGTGGTCAGTGGAATGACAGGGTGGGTAACCCAAAGCAGGACGGAGTAGTGTCAAAAGCCTCTTTAAAGAAAAAAACTATATATACGAAGCTCGACCCGAGTATAACTAAAAGGTGGTCGATAGCGATGAGTGCTATTGACCACCGTTTAATTTTATTTAGTACAGCACATTGTTATGAGGAAAATTTTAATGCTTTGGTGTAGCGTTTAATGTTTTCTACTGACAAATCTGCAGATGTGGCAAGACCACCCAGATCCCCCAGTTCATTCTGGATGCATCACTAGGTGGTCCAGCAGAGCAGGTGGCCAACATCATTTGTACCCAGCCACGCCGAATCTCTGCCATCTCTGTGGCTCAGAGAGTGGCACAGGAGAGAGCAGAGCGTCTGGGGAACTCAGTGGGCTACCAGATCCGCCTAGAGAGTGTCAGGGTATGTGCACATTTTATGTACATCTAGCTGGGTTGTTGACCACCACTTTGTCTAATGCAATCTGAAATTTACGCAACATTAACGGTTTTGCATCGTTAATTGTTAAAGTATCTCTCAGTGCGTCTAGTTGGGCTTTGTTATAAAACAACTTGTTTTTCTCTTATTTCTCACTATTCTGTCAGACGGCCGCCACCAGACTATTGTACTGCACCACGGGTGTGTTGCTGAGGAGACTGGAGAGTGAGGCAGAACTCAAAGGCATCACACATGTCATTGTGGATGAGGTGCATGAGCGCACAGAGGAGAGGTGAGATTGTGCAGATCACTCGGGTAGAGTGGGAGTTGTTTAATTTAGCTTTTGGTCACAACACTTAGAACTTGTAAAACAAGCCGACGTCTCTTTAAATTGCTATCAAAATACATATTTATACACTCTTTTATGATTTCTGGTTTAATACTGCGTGTTTGTGTTATGTCCTATGTTCTCAGTGATTTCCTGTTGTTGGTGCTCAAAGACCTCATTATACAGAGACCAGACCTGAAGATCATTCTAATGAGTGCCACACTAAATGCCAACCTCTTTTCTGAGTATTTCTACAACTGTCCCACTGTCCATATACCGGGTATTGTCCACATCTCTGTATCTCCTGTACACAGTACCTAATGTGCATATTACAAATTGCACACCTAGTTCTATAGATTGTTTTTTCACTCGGTGATATTCTCTTAACCTAGGCCGCACTTTTCCTGTCGACCAGTTTTTTCTTGAAGATGCCATCGCTAAAAGTGGGTAAGGACCTCAGCCGTTGCCTCATTCAGTTAGACTCAACTTTTAAATGTATGTATGGGTCTGTATCTTGCACTTCTCACACTTTGTTTTATGTACTTTCCCAGATATGTCATCGACCCTGGCAGTCCTTACACGCGCTCAGGAAAACAGCATTCGTCTTCCACAAGTGGACGAAGAAGCAAAGGAGAGCCAAGGGACACGGTGGACGACTTGGATGATGACGGGTGGAACTTCAGGTCCTTCTGTAAGAAGGACTTTGTCAAAGACTCTATCCCAGATCAGCAGCTAAGCCTGCAGGACCTCACAGTCAGATACAAGGGTGAGTTGAAAACAAAAAAATGATAAATTGAACTTTCACACTACTTTATTCTCACATTTATACAGAGTTAGTCAAATAAACTGCTGTTGCCTGACTTAAATGTTGCCTTTTTTTATTTTGCTGGTACTGCAGATACTAAAAAATCCGTGCTGAAGACCATTGCTGCAATGGACCTGGACAAGATCAACATGGATCTGGTGGAGAGGGTCCTGGAGTGGATTGTGGAAAGAAAACACAACTACCCTCCAGGTAAAAAAATCACCCACATACTGTAGACCCTGCCTTATCTAGATGAATCCTGAGCACTTAGACAGTTTCACTGTGGAGTTTTGCTTTAGTGTATTGTTGTGGTTTCTGTTTTTAGGTGCAGTACTAGTGTTTTTGCCAGGCCTGGCTGAAATCAAGATGCTCTATGAGCAACTTCAGTCCAACAGAATGTTCAACAACAGAGGGACAATTAGGTATGTGTCTACGAGCACGTGAGTGTTTTTACAGCAACTTTAGTTTTTTTAATAGTATTCACAAAGAGAAAATGAGACAATCCTCTCATCTTCTGTTACCTCAGATTTTACAGTGTTTGTAATTAAAATAATTTATTTTAATGGTACAGTATTTTTTGGTACTTTGGTAGGTTTAAAAATGAGCACTAGTTATTAGATAGATGCTGGCTCATGTGGATGTAATTTCTCCTTGTTAGGTGTGTGGTGTACCCACTCCACTCAACCTTGTCCAATGAAGAGCAGCAGGCAGTTTTCACTCGGCCCCCAGAGGGCGTCACAAAGATAATCATTTCCACCAACATCGCGGAGACCTCAGTAACCATTGACGATGTGGTATATGTCATTGACTCTGGCAAGATGAAAGAGAAAAGGTGAGTAACTGAAGTTAGTATGTTGATTTTTGGACATGCTGTGTGTAATAATTGTGCACACATTGCCAAACATACATTCTACTTAGCTTCTACTTGTTTGTAAATTTTGGATTTATTTTCAGGTATGATGCATCTAAAAGCATGGAAAGCCTGGAGGACTCCTGGGTTTCTCGTGCTAACGCGCTACAGAGGAAGGGTCGAGCAGGTCGCGTGGCCTCGGGAGTCTGCTTCCACCTCTTCACCAGCCACTGTTTCCAACACCAGCTGGCTGAACAACAGCTGCCTGAGATTCAGAGAGTTCCCCTGGAGCAGCTCTGCCTCCGGTATATCCATATGTCTCCTCTTGCACAGCGCCAACGTGCGCGTGAGACGTGTTTTCTCAATAAATGCACATAATGGAGGTTTATGTATGACAAGGCTATTGGGATTTGTGATTGAAAATGAGGTCTGAGAAAAATTGCAAAGGCCACGTTTAGCTGTGCTCTGTCCAATATGCTTCATCTCTTTATTTTAGTCTTTCCTGTAGCAGTATGTCTAATGTTAAAGTTCAAAATAATTGTTTTCCATGTATTTACCATTCCCCTTCTCTCTGATAGAATCAAGATCCTGGATGTGTTTGCCGAGCAGACATTAGAGTCCGTCTTCTCTCGGCTTATCGAGCCCCCCACCACGGGAAGCTTGGATGCAGCCAAGCAGCGACTGCAGGACCTGGGAGCTCTAACTGCAGATGAGAAGCTTACCCCGCTGGGCTACCACCTGGCCTGCCTGCCTGTCGATGTGCGCATCGGAAAACTCATGCTGTTTGGTGCCATCTTCCGCTGCCTTGACCCAGCGCTCACTATCGCCGCCAGCCTGGCCTTTAAGTCACCATTCGTAAGAAACTGCTCGTTACTAACGAGAGACCATATTCATCCATTATCAGAACCAGAATCGATTTTGGGATTATATTATGTCTCAACCGTGTGCGTACACATGGCTTCGTTCCTTAAGCAGCTGTCTAAGCAGCTTTGCGTTTAAATAAATGACCCTTAATAACGAGTACTTAAATGAGTTAATAATGTCCTGCATTGGGTTTTCAGGTATCTCCATGGGATAAAAGAGAGGAAGCCAATGAGAAGAAACTGGCTTTTGCTGTGGCCAATAGTGACCATCTAGCTTTGTTACAGGCATACAGGGTACTGACTTGGCTGAGTAATTATGTTAATTATTATGTCATGTAATGTATTATGTTTTTCATATGATATAAATTATTCTGAATATTAAAATAATCAGTGTGACTGCTCATCCCACTTTTGCAGGGATGGTGCAGTGCTGCAAAGAATGGCAACCAGGCTGGGTTCCTTTACTGCAGGCAGAACTTTCTGTCTGGGCGAGGTCTACAGGTCAGTTAACTGCGTTGTCATTTTGTGTGAAGTAATTCTGATGAATCCCCTTTGAGTCTTAACGTTTTTAGATACATAACATATGTTTTGTGAATTGTGCAGGAGATTGCCAGTCTGAAGAGGCAGTTTGCTGAGCTGCTGTCTGACATTGGCTTCATCAAAGAAGGACTGAGGGCCAGGATTATAGAGCGCATGTGTTCTAAAGGCACTGATGGGGTTCTTGAGGCTACTGGTCCTGAGGTGACACACACAATGAAGAAGTTGTTGTTGCAATTCACATCAACTGCACATTTGTTATTGTACGAGCTGTACATGTCATTTGGCTCATTTTTATGTCTACAGATAAGTTTGATATTGACTTAATAGTTAGAGAAAATTTCACTAACTGTGTGGGGTTGTGTTTTTCCCCTTTTTATACTGTAATGTAGTAGACACAGGTCATATGTCCAACATATATTGTTTTTTTGCAGGCTAACCTGAACTCAGAAAATATCCGGTTGATGTCCGCCATGCTTTGTGCAGCCCTCTACCCCAATGTGGTCCAGGTACATTTTCATTCTATCAGTTATGGGAATAGGAAAGAAAATGAGTATAAAACAATCTTGTGTGTGTGTGTGTGTTCCAGGTACGAGCTCCTCAGGGGAGTTATAGGATGACAAGCAAAGGCGTGGTGAAGATGCAGCCCAAAGCGAATGAGTTTCGCTTCATGACCAAGAATGATGGCTGTGTCAATGTGCACCCATCTTCTGTCAACTACACGGTGAGATGATGAAATGTAGAACATTAAGCTTGTAACAGACTGGAAGTGAGACAAGCCCCATGACATTCCTCTATCCTCCAGGTTCGTCACTACGACAGCCCTTACCTCGTTTACCACGAGAAAGTGAAGACAAGTCGCGTTTTCATTAGGGACTGCAGCATGGTGTCCGTTTACCCACTAGTGCTATTTGGTGGGGGTCAGGTCAATGTGGAGCTGCACAAAGGAGAGTTTGTCATCTCACTAGATGATGGATGGATCCGATTTGCTGCTGCCTCTCATCAGGTCAGAGATAACTACGATTTATTAGGTTAGAAGCACAGTTACAAATTTATTTGAATTATGTTTACATACGAGGCACCAATATTACGAGCCTTTTTTATTTTGATGGTAAATAGACACGGTCCAACTCTGTGAGGAATGATGTAAAATGTTTTGAGTTGTTTAATGTGCCATTTGTGTCCAAATATATATATATTATCACATAAAATGTGAAATTACCACATTAATAATCAAAATATAATTTTTTTTTGCACTCATAAATACTCTGCATTCATAGGTGTAAAAGAAAAGTAGAGGATTCTGTAGTATCAGTTACAGGTGTTTGATTCCCCCTTACGAGTTAAACTTTAATAAATCATCATCATCATTTGTGCTTATGAAACAAATAAAATACACAAATTCAAAATTACTAGACAAATTAAAGTAAACAAAAGTGTGTGTGTGTGTGTGCGTGTGCGTGCGTGCGCGTGCGTGTGCGTGCGTGTGTGTTCGTGTGTGTTCGTTCCCCAGGTGGCTGAGCTAGTAAAGGAGCTGCGCTGGGAGCTCGACCAACTGCTGGAGGATAAAATCAAGAACCCGAGCATAGACCTGTGCAGCTGCCCCCGCGGCTCCCGCATCATCCGCATGATAGTCCACCTCATTTCTACACAATAGTTCTGCCCCCCCCCCCCCCCCCCCCCCCCCCCCCCCCAGTATAAATATCTTTCTGCTCCAGCAGCACTGTCACCCTATTATTTTGTTAAGTGTAAAAGAATAAACAACCTAAATTCTGATTAAAATTTGTTGAGATAGATGAACAGGGCAGATATTGCCACCACACCACTTTGCTGCAACTATTGTTTCTGTAATCGAAGCTTTTTGAAGCAATTTTTTTACCTTCATAGAAAAGGTTATGCAGAAAATTGGCACAGGACTGATTGTTAAATTTGATGTCAGATAAAATTTTGTATGTTGTGTATTTTTATTTTGGGTTGTGTGTGGCATGCTCACAACTGAGAAGTTTCTTGGGTCCATATTGGATTTCTTACAGTTACACAGTAACTGCAGATTCTTGTGGTTGTGGATATTTATTTGTAAATGCATGACTGAAGATCCAAGAGCTTCTGCATGGTATAGAGTTGTTTTACAATAACTGAATGTAAACTAAATTTTACAGTGATGTCAAAACTACACTTTCACAATGTGAATACAAGGGCTTTTTAATTCAGGAGAATCTGGTAAGTTGCCAAAGAATATAAAGGCTCATTGTCTTAAGTGAGGAATTCCACTGCACTGTAAATTAAAAATATATGTGGCTGCTGAATTTCTGTTTTTGTGTGAAGCCTAACTGGATCTCAGAAGCAACAAAATAACTTACAGGTTTGCAGAAGGGGTTAACCCCCATTTGTGAGGCTGGTCTGCCTCTATGGCAACTGGATATAAACAAATGGGTTATCACTTTTCCATTGAAGCCACTCGGTTGCCACTTACAACAGTGCCAAGTCCAGAACTGGTAAGATATTTCTATTTGAAATTTGTGCTTTAGTTCTTTTTGAGACAACACAATGTACTGTGTTTAACAAAATATACATGTTTATCATAGCACTTTACAATAGTAGAATCTTGTTTTACAGATGGATAAATAATCTCATTACATTGGGAGTGACCTTGCATTTGACAATGGTGAAGTATTTTAAGTAAAGCTTTAGCTTTTTCTGTTAAGAACTATCAGCAGTAATCCATTTAACAAGATTTTGTTATTTTGTTGTCCAAAGCCTACCAAACCCAAGAAATCAAATCCCAACAAGTCTAAGCCGGCAAAGAAGACCGGGAAGCAAAAAACACCTAAGAACAGATCTGGTTGTGCCAAATCCACCAAAACAGAGGTGGACCTCCTCAGCCCAGCAGCCATGGAGAATGTCTATTACATTTCTCATAATGCAGTGGACTGTCTTAAGTTCAGAGGTTTCGGGTGGCCAAATTCAGTTAAAAAGAAGAAAAAGGGAACCAAACGGAAAAAGAAAAAGTAGATTTTTGCCAAATAAGAAAAAAATAATCTGAGTGCATATTGACACAAATGTCTCAGTAGCCAGTTCGTGCAAATGTTTAGTTAACTGTGCCAGTAACATCTAACCTTATTCAGGAAGCAAAGACGGGAAAGAGTAACAATTGTTTGTACTAAGGTCATAAAAAAATTTGGCAGTTGTTACGAATAAATGTCTTTAATATTGGTGGTACTCAGAGAAAATGCAAGTTGTTTTAATATTAATTTAATTGTTTTGTATACCCGACATGGAGATAACGTCAAACACCACAGAAAATGTTTTATAATCCAGTCTTTGTTCATTTAAAAAAAAAAAATTACAATGAGAATATGGCTATAAAGGGAAGAAACAAATACTGTTCCAGGCACTAAATAGTCTTAATACATATTTTACATCATTTGTTTATTAAATGTACACTCATTTTGCAAAAACCCTTTTAAATAAAAATTTTCTTTGCAGTCTCTCTTCTGCTTCTCTCACTCTGGGGGCTTCTTTTTGGCCTCCACATCTTTCTTGAATCTTTCAATCTTCTTTGCTATGTTAGGAACCTACAAAGCAGAATAGTGAATACAACCTGATACATATATACAGTCGACAGATGGTTAGCAATATCTTGCACAAATGTAGTTTTTATTCAAACTGGTGATAATTAAATGTTAAAAGTTGCATTGCGGTGGAATTTATAATTTCCATTCTATTTTGATTACTTTAAATGGCTTTGCTATTCGTAATATCGCAGGGTCAAAACTTCTTACCACTAAAACTGAACTATATTAAAATGATGGACTGTTGTATTAGACTGCATTGGTTTTAACCTTATTCAGCTAATAAACTGTAAATAATGTAGGGGGTTAGGGTGGTGCCTCCAGTGGAGGACGTGACACAGCGGACAGTTTTATAAAAACTCACATCATAGTTTTGAGCGAGGTACATCCCCACAACATTCCCCAAAGTGAAGCCAGCCTAGAAGAAAAGATAAAAACAATTAAATGTCGAACTATCCAGCCAAAGTTAACTAGAAATACCATTTGTAAACCTTCCTTTTCGTGTTTCAGCTAACGTTGTGTTACAGCAGGCTTTTACGTTACAGAGGGATAGTTAGGTAGTAAACAGAAAACTTAAACTGGCGTTAGCTACAACCACGCTAATGTGTTAACGTTAGTTGGATTAGCATCGCAGACATCAATGTCGTGCATTAGAATGTCAGTTTAACTCACCAGGAATTGTAGCATAGTGAAATGGTGAAGTCACTACAGGACTGCTGACAGTAAACTAACGTATAGCCTCTTTCAAATGTAAAGGAGGAGGAATCAACCAAACTGCTTGGCTAACGAAGCTATCCTAGTCTACCAACAACGCGCGATTTAATAGAGTATCGCGTTATTTAGTGAGACGATGCGTTGTAGTCTTTTCCTCGGTCCATTTGGCAGTTGTTCCCCACTTATGAACTACACCTCCCAGCACACCACAATATTTATCGCTCATCCAGTGGGTGTAGTTGCAATGGCGGCGTCGGTGGGACATTGAATGACTTTGTATCCATCACAAAATTGGCTTGTTTCTTCGTTTAGTTCATAACACGCGAGCATGGAGGCTCTTATCCCCGTTATAAACAAACTCCAAGATGTGTTCAACACAGTGGGTGCGGATATTATACAGCTGCCGCAGATAGCAGTAGTGGGCACTCAGGTAAAATGTTTTGATTGTGTGCACTTTGTAATGTAACGGTAGCAGCTGTTTTGCTAACCAGATAACATTGCTTTAACCTTATGCATGAATAAAGATGGTATTAGTAATATCTAATTGACGCAAAAAGTATTATAATGCCGCATATTTAGATACTGATATTAATTTAGGGTATACAGAGTCGGTTGTGTACAATGGAAGCGCTGCTAAAACCTTAGTGGATATTCAGATGGACTGCTGCAAACCTCATTTGCAGACTGCACTGTCAGTAAAAACTAATTATATATTAAGTCACTGGTATTAAGTCTAAACTAAGACAATAGTATAATTCGCTAAACCAGGTAAGAGTTGGTGAGAAAGACAGGTGCAATTAGTTCCACCTGGTCCATCTGGGCGCCCCAATGGCGTCCACCAATCTTACAGTTGTTGGTTCCATCCCCGGCTCCTTCAGTCACATGTCAAAGTGTCCTTGAGCGAGACACTGAACCCCAACTTAGTCGCTCCCGGTGACTGTTGGCCAGCTGCATAGCAGCTCCCCCACCGGTGTATGAGTGTGTGTGATTGTGAGTGCGAATGGGTGAATAAGAAGCGGTGTAAAGCGCTTTGGGTGCCAATAGGTAGAAAAGCGCTATATAAGCGCAGACCATTTACCATCTATGCGCTTGGCCGTGCTGGATGTGGCGTCTCTAATTATATAATACATACATAGAGTCCTATGCTCACGCGTCATCTAACACCTGTCTCTGTCCTCACTGTGCATCTCCAGAGCAGTGGAAAGAGCTCTGTGCTGGAGAGCCTGGTCGGCAGCGACCTGCTGCCCCGCGGGACTGGCATCGTAACCCGGCGACCGCTCATCCTCCAGCTGGTCCATGTAGATCCTGGAGATACCAGGACAAATGACGACAGTGGTAGGTACCAACATGCCTCTGATCTCAGCAGTGTTTCTCAGAACCTGTAGTCCACTGTTTTAGATTTTGCCCCTACTTTTGGGATGCTTTCATACTGTTTTCATTTTTACACATAGTTTTTACGCTTATCCACACGCTTATACACACACATGGTTCATGATAACAATCTTTTGTTTTTAGAACGTAAAAGAACATGCGTCATATAATTTGCTGGTGCTCAGTTGAAAACACCAGTTTTCACTGTCACTGTCTTTCTAATCATTTGCAGACGCCAGTGTGAGAAAGCAGTGTTTCATAAAGGTGCAGTGTACATGTAAATGACCTAATTTTGCTTCTTAGTTCTGCCCATTCTTCAAAGCCGCATCTGCTTCACCATCGTTAGGCAGCGATGCTCATGCCAGCTTGCTTATCC
The DNA here is from genome assembly GCF_033026475.1 of Channa argus. NCBI lineage: Eukaryota > Metazoa > Chordata > Actinopteri > Anabantiformes > Channidae > Channa > Channa argus. The sequence goes on along the minus strand of NC_090217.1, from coordinate 12,187,923 downwards.
TTCCGCACTTTCAAGTTCTAATGTCTAATAGTTGTGTTTTAACTACTGTATACTGTGTACTTCACTTTGAGAATGTTAAGCTTTACTTCTGACGCATGTTTTTTATCATGTTTCACAGGCAGAGATGTACAAGAGTGGGGCAAGTTTCTACACACCAAAAACAAGGTATTAGTTTGTTTGACTTTGTAAACTGTACTACACTAATGCTTGCTTGCCTTTGAAAATGAGACTGTTTTCTTTTACAGATCTTCACAGATTTTGATGAAATCAGGCAAGAAATTGAAAACGAAACAGAGAGAGTATCGGGGAATAATAAGGTGAGACACGGATGGAGGTCGACAACCTCATTCCTAATCCTTTCTTTAAATGGGCGTCAAAATGTTTGGGGTTCAACCAAGGCCCCGTTGTTAATGGGGAAACAAATCTATGCTGTATATTATCGCTATCAGCAAATTCAGGGTGTTATACTGTATACTTTGGAGCATCAAGGATGTTAAGTAAAGTGCAAAACATTTTCAGGCAAAAATAAAATGAGAAATTTGTGGATAGGCAAAATATTAGCAAAATACATATAGTGTGTGAGTGAAATAAAAGGATTTGGTTTATTAACCCGACGACGGTCAAAGGATTGGATCGAATCTGAAGTCATGAGAAGATATGAAAAAATACGAACATATTCATATCGCTCTACATAAACAACAAACCCTAAGTATCACACCTGCCTAATTACTGTGACGGTCGACGTTAGGAGGCTGGTCAGAAAACTAGACGCACATTGTTTTCAAGCTGCAGCGAACCAAAGATTAGTGACTAACACGTGCTCTAAATTAAAATAAACTAAATACAATGAGGTTGCAGTTTGCATAGCTTTTCTTTTTTCTTTATAAAATTCAGAATGTCAGTATAGTCCTGAGTTTAGATATTGCCTTGAGCTGAGAGAACTGGATTTCACAGCTACAGTATGTTTATCACATTTGAGACCACAGTGGAAAATCAGTCCAGCATTTTACACTATTTTTGTTTTTTTTTGCATGTAGCTTGGGGCAACTGGGACTCATGAGGTTTAGAGATGCTTTTAGAAATCCAACAGAAAGGCAAATAGAGGAACTCAGCCTTCCTTTTATTTAGCTTTGAGTTATTTACATACCCCGACTCTGAATTGGGAACAGCCTCTGTCTGACCTCAGCACAAGCTTTAAGTTTGCTAGTTTCTGCAAGTTTGAGACCCCTCTCATATAAACTGAGCTTACAGTACACCAACAGTCTTTCAAAACCTCCTCATCTCTCTCAGTTAAGCGTAATTGTCCGCTGGCCAAACCCTGAAGTTAGTAGCATATTGTTTCTCAGTTTCTGCTGCCTGTTTCTGTTCATCTGCTCCTACTAGACTGTGATCAAACAGTAGTTTGATTAGGCAGCAATAAAAAGTGACCGTTCACTACACGTCTACACGGACGTTGAAACACATTCACCCACCCACTCTTCCCTAGCCGTGACCGCATAATACAATTTTGTTCCTCTCCTGTATAAATACAATGAAGTCTTTACAGTTGAAGTTATTTCCAGAATAGACTTTTAAACATTTGGCTTCTATACAAAAACAAACATGTATGGTAGCCAGTTGCACACTGCAAACAAAACAAAGTTGCAATTTGGAAAATATAAAAATAAAGCACACAAATCACAGATGGGGTCTAGGAGACACCCAGCAGTATAAGAAACAGCCAAAAGAGAATATAAATGTTACCTCTAATAATATTGTTGTCATGTACTGCAAATTTACAGTCAGCAGGAAAAATTAAATATTGCCGGCTGCTGAATCCAGTTATTAAATGTTTGGATGTTATACTGTAACGCGGTCCTGAGGTGGTTAAATACACAGCATATTCACTTCTTCTATTCACTTCTTCTCCTTCCGCAGGGGATAAGTGATGAACCCATTCATCTCAAGATATTTTCTCCTCACGTTGTCAACCTCACACTTGTGGATCTGCCAGGAATTACAAAGGTAACACGCCGTCCAAATCTTTGATCATCTCACACCCTCGGGGCAATTTGTTACAAAACACTTGCACAACTATTCTTAACAAAAGACTCAAGATTTACCTGATATGCCTGGTCACTAATGTGAAAATGCCTATCTGGTCACTGCCTTTGTATGTTGATATCTGTAGAATTAATAACTCGGTCTCGATGTTTCTAAACCACGTGCTGACAAAGCCCAAGTGCGTGAGAGCTTTGATTCTGGCCTCATTAGTTCCTCCCCTCTGGTTGAACATGTGTTAATTTAGGAAGTCCCCCTGCTGTAGTATCTAATTAATCATATAGAGACTTTTTCTATCCTTTTTTTTTTTTTTTTTTAATTGGAACTGTTCGCTTCAGGTGCCTGTGGGTGATCAGCCTAAGGACATTGAGCTTCAGATAAGAGATCTAATCCTGAAGCACATCTCCAACCCCAACTGTATCATCCTGGCTGTCACGGCCGCTAACACAGACATGGCCACCTCAGAGGCCCTCAAGGTGGCCCGGGAGGTCGACCCAGACGGTGAGGAAAAACTGGCTCCAGAACCATTACGATCAGTCAGATTTTGAGTGTGCGTTTTTAACGACACATTTATTTCGATGGAAGTACAACGGCTCATTGGTTAAAACCCAACGGCATTTCATAAAACAAAAGAAACTAAGAGACATTTAGAAACATTTTAGAAAGCATAACATAGGGGCGGGCAATATCTCCAAAATTACTATATCACAAACATCAAATACAAATTATCACTTAATTTTGTAAGCTGCCAGCATGAAACCGTCTTTCGTCTCTCTCAGACTCCTGCTCACAGTCTGCTCAAATTCTGGGAGCGCTCATGTTTGGAATCTTACATCCCCAATTCAGGACCTATCCAGTTAACTCGGTGCCGCTATCAGTCTACCTCTGACTTGTGTTACACAAGATTTAAAAGCAAACACACCCTTCATGCTAAGCTCACAAATTGTAAACACTAACCCCGTCACGGAGAGGAGAGTTAAGAAAACATATGACATCTTAATGGAAAACAGCATGTCAAATGAAACTTCAACGTAACTAGTTATAAGCCCTTAAGGGAGACTACGGTCATTGTACACGTGTTGCCGCTTTACTTTAGTTATCTCCACATCTCCTAACCTGTATCCACACTGCACAGTTTCGTAATGTTACTGCTCGATGCATTGCTGGATTTTTAAACTGAGCATTGTTATATTTTAGAGTTAATGAAGGAGTTGGAGAAAGAAGGGGAAAAAGTAACCTAAAAAGGCAAATAGAAAAAAGCGCTACTTGTTTCTCAAAATTATTTTAAATTGGGGTTACGGCTATACGCTGAAGTGTCTCTGGGCAAGATACCGAACCCCAACAGCCCTTTCCCCTCCCCAGCTGAGCAGTTTCGTTCCAAGCCCGGTAGAAATTTGGGAGGGTTGCGTCAGGAAGGGCATCTGGCGTAAGAACTGTGCCAAATCAACATGCGGACAATGATACACTGCGGCGACCCTAAACTCACGGTATGAGACGAAAGGACACAAACAAAGGGAAAAAAAATCATATGCTGTAAATAGGGCTTTAGTTCGTAGACTGAACAGCTAGATAGTTTCATTATTTATCTGCCAAGCACCAGGCTATAGTATGTCAGTCTAGGCAATAATTTATTTTTATTGAAGAGCTGTTAACAATTTTCCTATTTTGCATATATGAGGTTTAATTATATTTAGGCTGCTTGGAAACTTTTATTTTTTGAGGTGTTGCTGCCATCAAATTCCAAATGAGCTAATATTTTACATAAAATTATAAAATGTCTCACTTTCAACATCTAGTATGTTGTTTATGTTCTATCGTTAATAAAATATGGGATAATGATATTTGCATGTCATTGCATTCTGTTTTTATTTAAGTATATTTTAATGGAAGCAAAATTTGCAGAGACTATTATAATTAGACAGCTGTGATTGTATGCATTAATGGTAAATTGAGCATTTATTAAATGCTTTACAGTAAATTTCAAAATATGAAGATATATTTTGTATAATGCAATGTAGCCCAAAAACATAGGAATATTATTTATCGGGTATATTGCCCCACACTTAAAAAAAAAAAAAAAAAAAAAGCTTCTTGGAAAAGACAACAACAGAATAGGAAATAATGTTGTTGTTTTGCACCTACATGCCACTGTAGAAAGGAGAAAACTGTTTTTACATCACTTGTGATCTTTGGGAATGAATGTGATTGTGATCCTCAGGAAGAAGGACACTGGCTGTGGTGACCAAGCTGGACCTGATGGATGCTGGTACTGATGCTATGGATGTGCTAATGGGTAGAGTCATACCTGTCAAACTGGGCCTCATTGGAGTAGTGAACAGGTCGGTTTAAATAGCTTTACCGTATTTACTATGCTGTCAAATTATCCATAATTTATATCAGAAATGAGAGAGTAATAATAAAGCTGAGAGGTGCAGAGATGAGTGGTTTATCTAAATGTTTAATGTTGGCATTAAAGTCAGATGTATCATTGTGTTTATATTCTTCTATCACTGTAATCACACAATGGTCAGAATGATATTCCAAATCACACTACAGTTCATGATGAATTTATAACGCAAGATGGTTTTCTTGCCTCATATCTCCGTTTTATCGTTAATTTTAACTTGTAGAAGCCAGTTGGACATTAATAATAAAAAGTCTGTGGCCGACGCAATTCGGGACGAACACGCTTTCCTGCAGAAGAAATATCCATCTCTCGCCAACAGAAACGGCACCAAATATCTGGCCAGGACTCTTAACAGGTAAATGTAATTTAGCCTTGTGCTTCTATCACTACATTTGATTTTAGGATCACACTTTAACTATTGTTTTGCAAAGACCTTTCTAAGAAAGAAATGAATGGTTTACAACTAGACAGTGTTCTTACTATATTTATGTTTCTTAGGTGTATTTTAGGATTATTTAGACCAGGGGTCACCAACACCGTGCCCTCGGGCACCAGGTAGCTCGCAAGGACCACACGAGTAGCCCGCGGGACTGTTTTAAAAATAGCTCACCATAGCGCCACTTACCAATGAGCTACATCAAAGTCTTTTTTTTTGTTATTCTTTTTTAAATCACATTTGATAGTTATTGTTAGAAATCAATAAGATGACCCGTGTCTTCACATAGATGAATATCATTAATTAAATTATTAGTAATACCATATCATTAACGGTAAATTGAGCAAATATGTTATTTCCAAAGCGCATTTTAAACTGGTGGCCCTTTGCATTATTCGGTACCCAAGAAGCAGCTCTCAGTTTCAAAAAGGTTGGTGAACCTTGATTTAGACCATTGCAGAATAGTTTTTCTTCTTTTTCTTTTTTTTTAATGAGTGTGTGTGAAGAGAGGGAGAGATGCATTTTTAAATTCTAACAGTGGTGTACAAAAAGTAACGTGGTTTTAACAGTAGGACAGAAGTTATGCCAAAATCATTGAAATAAATATGTCTTAACAGATGATAGCAGAGAAACAGCTTTTATCTATTGTCTAAATAATAGGCATTTAGCTCAGCTCAGATGCGATTTTACATATCTGAACAAAAACAAAACCGTCTGCCCTTTACTTTCACGTCAGGTTACTGATGCACCACATCCGAGACTGTCTCCCTGAACTGAAGACACGGATCAACGTCCTGGCAGCCCAGTACCAGTCCCTGCTCAGCAGCTACGGAGAACCTGTCGAAGACCAAAGCGCCACCTTGCTCCAGCTCATCACCAAGTTCGCCACGGAGTACTGCAATACCATAGAGGGCACTGCCAAATACATTGAGACGGCAGAACTGTGAGTGGCAGCGCCTCTATTCTTTTCTGCCACTTGGTGATGCTGTTGATCCAGTGCAGTGAAAATGAGCAAAACAACTGCATCGGTTTCATCATTTATTATGATACAATTTGTGATTTGAGGCACGCACGGCCTGCGTGAAGGTAGCGGACTGTAGCAGGGTCACAGGGTTCACATTAAAACTAAAATCTCCCCGTCGCTCTTTTTCAGGTGTGGTGGAGCCAGAATATGTTACATATTCCACGAGACCTTTGGCAGAACACTGGAGTCTGTGGATCCTTTGGGAGGACTTAGCACCATAGATATCCTAACAGCCATAAGGAATGCAACAGTGAGCGCTACCGCATTATCTTAGAAATGTCACACGAGTGTCACTGGGGCTTTGTCATTTTAAGCTTAGTTAACATTGTAAATAACAAAAAACATAATAATTATAATTTGTTTTACAACACACACTCAGGTCTGTTCTTTGTTTATGCCGGTTGTCCTCTTGCCCCGTCTACATTAGGGCCCCCGTCCGTCCCTGTTTGTGCCCGAGGTTTCCTTTGAGCTGTTGGTGAAGAAGCAGGTGAAACGCCTGGAGGAACCTAGTTTGCGCTGTGTGGAGCTAGTCCACGAGGAGATGCAGAGGATCATCCAGCACTGCAGCAACTACAGCACGCAGGTGTTCACAGCTCCTCCGTCAAAGGCGGCAGCATTTGTATTTCTTTCTTTCACACACAGACATAAATATTCATATTGTTTTGACCTACAGGAGCTGCAGAGATTCCCCAAGCTACACGAGGCCATTGTGGAAGTGGTCACCTCTCTCTTGAGGAAGAGACTGCCAATCACAAATGAGATGGTACTATTGCCTTGATTTCTTTTTAAATGTATTCCTTCATTAGTCATTATCTTAAAAAAGTCGAGCGGGACACCCATTTACCGATTAAAGATGTCGTTTCATTGTAGGTTCATAACCTGGTTGCCATTGAGCTGGCCTACATCAACACCAAGCATCCAGACTTTGCAGATGCCTGCGGGGTCTTGAATAATAACATAGAGGTCTGTACTCACAACAAATCATATTTTCATGGCAAAACATGTAAAAACTGGATACAAAACAGAACTCGTAATATGAAACTTCTATAAAACAATTTTTTATTTTGACATTTGAACTATTAAGATAACATAAGAAATATCTGTCAGCGTATGTGGGTAATTTTCCCTGTTTATCGATAAATAGTGTGAATTCAGATTGTGTATTAAAAAAGTGAATATTCAGGTTATTAAGGATGGATTGACTTAAGGATTGGGTTTGATAAATGGAATTTCTTCAAAACTCCTAAAGTTTTGAAAGATCAGAATTTGTTGCAGTACATGTTTTAATAATAAATAAACTGCTTCAGTTGTTTATTTATGTCTGTATTAACTGGTTTATTAGAACTGTGCTAAAACCATATATTGACCCATTTTTATATGTTTTTTTTTTTTTTTTTTTTAGGAGCAAAGAAGAAACAGGATGCGGGAGTTGCCTACTGCAGTGCCCAGAGACAAAGTAAGCAAAAAGAAAACTTTCAAACTTAAAGTATACTAACGGTAGCTTAGGTGTTAGTATTTGGTGTCTGCAGCAGCCCCAGTTTAAAGGGGACTTGTGCCATGTTAAGCACTCGTAGCGGGGCAGGACAGGATGAGGATCTCAGACAGTTTCCATCAAGGAATTTTATTCCACATCTCCTCTCTTCTTCTCAGAAAGCCTCCTGCCAACCTCCTTTACACATTGCTTCTTAGTGCATATTTCTGTCCTCTCTCCATTCTTGCTCTCATATTCCTGCTAGTCTATTGGCAAAGGCACGGCAGGCCCAACTGTGGTTTCTGGTGAGCCCCCTGCGTCTGGAGCAGATACGGATGGTGCCAAGGTGGGCACGTTTGCAGCTTGCTGGCTGGATGGGCATGTGCCGCTGGCATGCACTCTGATTTTTGTCTGATGATGTTGTGCTCTTGGTTTGCTCTCCCTCAGCCCATGTGGACTTGTGTTTTCTGCAGAATCTCTTTATTTCCCCAAAGCTCGCTTGTCACTGAAAATGCTTGTTCCTTCCTCTCTTTTCAAAACAATTGACACCTTTTTTTTGAGCTTTAATTTGTACTTTTTAAGTGTGTAACAGTGGGGAGCCGCACTATGCACCAAGTGCTTATTTTAAGAGAATGACAGTTGGCTTACCTTTGGTGGCAGCACGGCACACCAGTTAGCCTGTTTGTGGTCTGCAGACAACTAAACCTACTGACTTTGATGTTGTAGCCTTTATTTATGTGTATTTCTTTTCAGGATACTACCATAGAGAGTAGAAAGAGGGGAGAGTAGAAAGAGAGTAGAGGGGAGAGTAGAAAGAGGGTAGAGGGGAGAGTAGAAAGAGGGGAGAGTAGAAAGAGGGGAGAGTGGAGAGTAGAAAGAGGGGAGAGTAGAAAGAGGGGAGAGTAGAAAGAGGGGAGAGTAGAAAGAGGGGAGAGTAGAAAGAGGGGAGAGGGGAGAGTAGAAAGAGAGGAGAGGGGAGAGTAGAAAGAGAGGAGAGTAGAAAGAGAGTAGAGGGGAGAGTAGAAAGAGGGAGAGTAGAAAGAGTAGAGGAGAAAGAGTAGAGGAGAAAGAGAGTAGAGGGGAGAGTAGAAAGAGAGTAGAGGGGAGAGTAGAAAGAGAGTAGAGGGGAGAGTAGAAAGAGGGAGAGTAGAAAGAGTAGAGGAGAAAGAGAGTAGAGGGGAGAGTAGAAAGAGAGTAGAGGGGAGAGTAGAAAGAGGGAGAGTAGAAAGAGAGTAGAGTAGAAAGAGAGTAGAAAGAGGGAGAGTAGAAAGAGGGTAGAGGGGAGAGTAGAAAGAGGGGAGAGTAGAAAGAGGGGAGAGTAGAAAGAGGGGAGAGTAGAAAGAGGGGAGAGTAGAAAGAGGGGAGAGTGGAGAGTAGAAAGAGAGTAGAAAGAGGGGAGAGTAGAAAGAGGGGAGAGTAGAAAGAGAGTAGAGGGGAGAGTAGAGGGGAGAGTAGAAAGAGGGAGAGTAGAAAGAGAGAGGGGAGAGTAGAGAGAGGGGAGGGGAGAGTAGAAAGAGGGGAGAGTAGAGGGGAGAGTAGAAAGAGAGAGGGGAGAGTAGAAAGAGAGTAGAGGGGAGAGTAGAAAGAGGGAGAGTAGAAAGAGAGTAGAGGGGAGAGTAGAGGGGAGAGTAGAAAGAGGGGAGAGTAGAAAGAGAGTAGAGGGGAGAGTAGAAAGAGAGGAGAGTAGAAAGAGAGTAGAGGGGAGAGTAGAAAGAGTAGAGGAGAAAGAGTAGAGGAGAAAGAGAGTAGAAAGAGGGAGAGTAGAAAGAGTAGAGGAGAAAGAGTAGAGGAGAAAGAGAGTAGAGGGGAGAGTAGAAAGAGAGTAGAGGGGAGAGTAGAAAGAGAGGAGAGGGGAGAGTAGAAAGAGAGGAGAGGGGAGAGTAGAAAGAGGGGAGAGGGGAGAGTAGAAAGAGAGTAGAGTAGAAAGAGAGTAGAAAGAGAGAGGGGAGAGTAGAAAGAGAGTAGAGGGGAGAGTAGAAAGAGAGTAGAGGGGAGAGTAGAAAGAGGGGAGAGTAGAAAGAGAGTAGAGGGGAGAGTAGAAAGAGAGTAGAGGGGAGAGTAGAAAGAGAGAGGGGAGAGTAGAGAGAGTAGAGGGGAGAGTAGAAAGAGGGGAGAGGGGAGAGTAGAAAGAGAGAGGGGAGAGTAGAAAGAGGGGAGAGTAGAAAGAGGGAGAGTAGAAAGAGAGTAGAGGGGAGAGTAGAAAGAGAGTAGAGGGGAGAGTAGAAAGAGAGGAGAGGGGAGAGTAGAAAGAGGGAGAGTAGAAAGAGAGTAGAGGGGAGAGTAGAAAGAGAGAGGGGAGAGTAGAAAGAGGGGAGAGTAGAAAGAGGGAGAGTAGAAAGAGAGTAGAGGGGAGAGTAGAAAGAGAGTAGAAAGAGAGAGGGGAGAGTAGAAAGAGAGTAGAGGGGAGAGTAGAAAGAGAGTAGAGGGGAGAGTAGAAAGAGAGTAGAGGGGAGAGTAGAAAGAGAGAGGGGAGAGTAGAAAGAGGGGAGAGTAGAGGGGAGAGTAGAAAGAGGGAGAGTAGAAAGAGAGGAGAGGGGAGAGTAGAAAGAGG